>NW_026535783.1:3810000-4410000 GCF_028551555.1 Melozone crissalis
GGAGAGCCCGCGCTGCTGCCTGGGGTCTGGCAAGCTCCAGGGCTGGGGCTGCTCACCGAGCTGCCCCCAGCCCAGGGACCCCCCTTGGGAGCCCCCAGGAGGGGACTGTGGAGCTCCATCCACTGCCAAAGGTGGCCACGTACCAGCTTTGCCTCCTCCTCCTTCATCACCGGCGTGGTCAGCGGCTTCTCCATGCTCTGGGGCGGCGGCAGCTGGGAGAACTTCGGGAAAAAGCAGAGGAGATCCTGAAGGGGATTCCAACTGCTTCCCACCCTCCGTTAGGGACGGATCCCGTAGCCCAGGTCCATCCACTTCCCAGTGCCTCGCAGCTTTGTAGCCAGCGTGTCCCCATGAGCCCCCAGCTCCGCCCATCTCCCACACGGACACGCCTCCAGGGCAGGCTGGAGCGGCAGATGCCACTTTTCCCATCATCGCCCATCCGTGCTTCCTACCGATCGCTCCAGCCTCTCTCACCTGCAGCCCTGGAGCGCCGCAGGGGCTTTTGGCAAGGAGATCCCTCCTGGCAGCGCCGTGGCCGGCGGCCAGGCGGCTCCGCTGGCCCAGCCTCTGCAGCTTCTTGGGGACAAAACCTTCCTGCAGCGGGGGGGACGCGGCGTCAGCACCCCCGTGTCCCCGTCCTGACCCCCCCAGCACCCCCGTGTCACCTCCATGACCCCTCCAGCACCCCGTGTCCGCTCCCTGACCCCTCCAGCACCCCGTGTCCCCTCCCTGACCCCTCCAGCACCCCGTGTCCCCTCCCTGACCTCCCCAGGTGTCACCGCGCCCCTCACCTCATCCTCGGGCTGGCTCTGCCGCGCTCTGTCCCTGCGCACCTGGAGCTGGGAGATGTCCTTCAGCACCGGGCTGGCTTCCAGCGGGCGCTGCTGCGGGACAGCCGCGGGGGGAGCGGTGCTGCGCGGCCCTGTCCCCTCTCCTGGCTCCATCCTGCTCCCCCCGGCTCTGCCGGACACCCGGCAGGGTCCTGCAGCACTCACCGGCATGGAGCTGATCCTCTGGTGAAGGAGATTCCTGCTGCAATAGCCGGGAAAGAAAAGCGTCGAATGACTGCAGGTGTCCCCGACCGCTGTGTCCCACCCCTGTGCCATTGTCACCTCTGTCCCCGATGTGCTCAGGGTGGGGTAAGGCCTCCCCAGGGCTGTCACAGCTTCCCAAAGGGACCTGGGGCAACAGCACTTCCAGGCACGGAGAGAACATCGATGGCCTGAGTGGGACCCCAGGAGGGACACGGGAACAGCCTGGATTTTGGGACAGGGACAGGGACAGCCTGGGAACGGGGGCAGCCTGGCTTTTGGGAATGGGACAGCCTGGACATGGGGACAGCCTGGCTTTTGGGACAGGGACAGGGACAGCCTGGACATGGGGACAGCCTAGACACGGGGACAGCCTGGGCACAGGGACAGCCTGGCTTTTGGGAATGGCCCAGCCGGAGTTCGAGGACAGCCTGGCTTTTGGGAATGGCACAGCCCGGGCACGGGCGCAGCCTGGCACTGATGTCCTGCCGCAGGGACTGAGCCCCCTGACGTACTCTTTGAGGGCTCTCCCAAACTCCGCGATGGTTTTCTGGAAGCTGTGGGGAGAGCAGAGATGGGATTTACGGGGGGTCCATCCGCGTCCCCCCCCCCCCCCCAGACACAGACTGGGGGTCACAGCCGGGCGCGCAGCCCCCAGCCGGGCTGAGACCGGGCCCTGCTGCTCGGGAGAGGCGGGGCAGGGACAGCGGCTGTCTGTCTGTCTGTCTGACTGATTGTCTGTGTTTATGTCTGTCTGACTGTCTGTGATTATGTCTGTCTGACTGTCTGTCTGTCTGTCTGTCTGTCCCCGGGAGGACACGGGGACGGCGCCACTCACTCTTCCTGCGCGGGGCTCTGCTGTGTGTGGGACTCCGGCCGCGATCCTGCGGGGAACAAGGCACAGGGTGTGGGGATGGGGTCCCAACCCGGGGCAGGATGGGGCCGGGCCGGGAGCCGCGGGTGGCAGCGCCGTTGGGAGCAGCGGTGCCGCACGGAATGTCGCGTGTCCCCAGCGGAGCGGTTCCCGCCTGAGCCCCGGGCACGGGCTCCTGCCCAACGCCCCCCAGGAGCTGCCCCGCCGCCCCCGCCTCGGCCAAGCCCTGCCGGGACACCCCCGAGCCCCTGCGGCACCCTCGGCACGGCTGTGGGGCGGAGCGGCCGCGTCCCTCACCTGCATCCCTGGGCTGCCAGCAGTCCCGGGGACGGGCACGGTCCGAGGCCAGCGGCTCCGGGGCCAGGGGGTGCCACAGCCGCCCGTGTCCCCTCCTCGGGGTGTCCCGGAACCTGCGGGCGGTCGGACGGGGAAGGGTCAGTGGCCCGGGAACGAGAGCATCCCAAAAGAGCCCTTTAGTGTCCCATGTCCCATCCGGGGTGTCCCTGGGCAAAGCCAGCCCGGCTCCCCCGTCACCTCCTCACCTGTGCGGGCTCTCAGCCCCGTCCGGCGGCAGCGGGGCCGTGCCCGGGGAGGGCAGCGGGGACACGGGCAGCCCGCGGCCGCCGCGCAGGGACATGGCCCGGGCGAGCTCGGGCCGAGCTCCGGCAAGCGAGCGGCGACAGGGGACAAGGAGGTGACAAAGGGCGAGAGGTGAAAAGAGATGACGGGTGAGAGGTGGCGGCTGGTAAGAGGCGATAAGAGGCGGTAAAAGGTGACCAGCGGTGACCAAAGATGGCCAGAAGTGATCAGAGCTGAACAGAGGTGACCAGAGCTGACCAAGGGTGATCAAAGGTGGCCAAAGGTGACCGGAGGTGACCAGAGCTAACCAAAGGTGACCAGTGGTGACCAAAGGTGACCAGCGGTGGCCAGAGGTGACCAAAGGTGGCCAGAGGTGACCAAACGTGACCAAAGGTGGCCAAAGGTGGCCAGAGGTGGCCCGAGCTGACCGGAGCTGACAGGTGGCACCGCTCCGCTCCTGTTTACGGCAGTAACAGCAATAACAACAACAGCGGCACCCGCAGCCAATGGGAAGCCGCGGCGGGCGCGAGGCGGCGCCGCCGGCCAATGGGAGGTGCGCGGAGCGCTTGGGGGCGGAGCCGCAGCCGAGGGAGGCGATTTCGATGAGGGAAAGGGGGCGTGGTCACAAGGGAGGCGGGGCCAGTGGGGAAAAGGGGCGTGGCCGGAGCGTGTCACTGGAGGGGACGCTCGGGCAGCCCTGGTGGCTCTCGTGTGTCACCGGCAGGGCCATGGAATGCAGCCTTTTACCCACCCCTGACAGCCAGTGCCACATCCAGTCCCAAGAAAGCAAGGCTGAAACCTTGGAGGTTTTTATTGGTGGAGTTTCTGTTTTTCAAGGCTCACTTGCTCCATTTACCTGCTGAAAATTCTTATTTTTGTATTAAACTTAACTCAAATTTGTTAATTGGCACTTGTGCTTGAGGGCACTTGATTTCTTTGCTCTTGCAAATGCGCCCTTGACATTGAGTCCCTGGTGTTTATTATTTCCTGTGTTTTTCCAGTCTCTGTCAGCTTCCTCATGGATGTCCCCAGACAGCTGGAATTTTAACAGAGGTAAAGACTGAAAGAGGGGAAAAAAAAAATCATAATCTAGAGTTAATCCCAAGCATTTGTCTTGACTATGCCTCCCTTTTCTCCCACCTGGAGATCAAGCCTGCCCAAGGAGTCCAGACCCACTCCCTGGGAGTCTGGAAGGCTCCCTGTTGCACTGCTGAGAGCCAGCAGCTCTGACAAAACCCTGCAGAAGCCACCACTTCCTCCTGCTCACGCCAAATTCCATGTATTTTTAAATAATACATATCTTTATGTATAAATCAGGAATTCTGAGAAAGCTCTGCGTCACACCAGTGACATTTTGTGCTATTCAAGCATTGTCAACTGCTGCTTCTAAAACATCTTAAGAGCCTAATGGAGAATTTGACAAAAACTCAAATTGCAGGTGATTTTTCTGCAAGGTCTTTTTTTGGTCCCCTTTTATGCATTCATTTCTTATGTGAGCAGTAAATGGCATTTCTGCTTTCTGCTTTTAACTTCTCAGTTCTGAGGGAAAAATTAGGCGGCCTTCCCGGTACCCCCGGAACTCCCTCCCCACCTTTTCATTTTGGATGTGCACTGCAGCCCTCCTACATAAGAGATGGGAATTCACACACAGGTATTTCAGGACATGTCAATTTACCTGGGCACAAACAATTTCAGTGAATTGCATCTTGCTCTTCCAGCTGCCTCCCAGCACAGCAGCAGTTAAAAAATTAGATCTGCTCTTGGTCAGATATGATGCAGCTTTGAAATACAAAGGAAAAGGGGCAAAAAAAAAAAAAAAAAGTAGCAGGGTCATAATGATCTTGTGAAGGTCTTCCTGGAATCACCAACATGGAAAGTGTCACCAAAACGTAAAGAAAGATGGATTGGGCAGTGGAAGGGGCTGTCCAGGGAGGTGTTTAAGAAAAGGCTGGATGTGGCACCAAGTGCCATGGTGTGGTTGACGAGCTGGTGTTCAGTCATAGCTTGGACCTCATGATCTCAAAGGTCTTTCCCAATCTAGCTGATTCTGCAATTCTGTATTTTTTGAATAGGGGTCTTTTTGAAACCTTAGATTCAATCTTAATATGCCAGTGTTTGTGAGGTTCTCTAATTATTTTTAGGCTTTCTCCTGCCTGAGAGCAGCGGTGATGAATGAAAAGCCAGGAAGGGCACAGCGCATCCTTAAAAACTTTATTGGAGCGGCACGGTGCAGACTGCAAGTACAGTCACAAGTCTGAATATCCCCAACTTGAGTGCCTGAGCCGTCCCTGCCACAGAGCCCGGGCTGTGCTGCCAGGGGCCTCTCCCTGCCAGCCCGGGCAGGGCTGTGCAGGAGTCAGGATGAGCACAAGGGCGTTCTACAGGGCAGGGAGGCGCAGGAAAGCCCACGGAGGTGGTGGCAGCCGGCCCATGAGAGGCGCCTGGCCGTGCCTGTCCTCGCAGGGAACGGCAGGAGCGGGGCTTTGCTCCCTGCAGCAAACACCTTCAGCCCCATCCCTGCATTCCTTGATGGAGTGCCAGGAACAGGAGGACTGGAAAACAGTGCAAAATAAGGTAAAAAGGAGCCCGACCCTGGAGCTGAGCTTTGATCGCTGCTGGGGCTCGCGCCCCTCCTTTCCTTCCCCACCCTCTGTGTTACATCTGTGATTTGTCCAGTCCAGGAGACTCCTGAAATTATGAGATAACAGTACAGATATGATTGGAAATAATGGTAATAATAATAATTAGGAGAAAAAAAAAAAAAGAAGTCCTGCCCTAGTGTGTTTTAACTACTGCTAAAGGCAGCATCCCAAATACCTGCTTGATGTCCAGACGTGCTGGAAGAAGCAGCTAATCCCCAATTTCTCACTCTTTAGCCACCCACAGCTGGCCTGCAGCTTCCCACAAGGAGCTGGCCTGAGCAGAAAGCTGCACAGCCCAGCTGAGGGTAACTAAAGCTCACTATGTTCCAGAATACTTAATGCATCCACTGCAACGTTAAAAAATGCCAGCACATATGAACTCTTCAGAGATTTACAGGCACTATGTGAAGATTATGTGCAAAAGTCTGCAGATTTTTTTTCTCTTTCTTTTTTTTTTTTTTTTTTTTTTGGCATAGCTCTTCATTGATGCAATATATTTCCTGCAAATAGAAAGCATTCTTTCCCCCTGAATGCTGAAGGAAATTACAACTGTGCGAGACTTAATAAACTGAATTGCTGGGGGAAAGAAACAAACCTGAGTCTACTACTGGGAAAAAAAGAAAAGATGAGGAAAAGTCCAGCAAGTATCACTGTACAAAAACCACCCAGAATAACTATGTGCTTTTGCCATCAGCTTTTGTTCTTCAGGAATAATCATCCACCCACAGAAAGAAGACATTTTACACGATGCAGCAGGATCCTGGTGGGGGGAGAAAACAAAACAAAACAAAAAAAATATAAAGTCAGAGTGCTCATCTTCTGTCAATTGGAAATAAAACTCACACTGTAAATCTGGGAAGAATTATGGGAACTAAGCCGCCAGAGCAGAGGTAATGACACAAGGTCAATATCCTAAAGATCAAAGCCCCCAGCTGAGATGTGCTTGATCCTCATTACTCTGTGAAAATGTCTTAGGGAAGCAGCATGGTACACCTTGGAATGCTTGGAATTCCAGTCTAAACGAGTTTAGCTGCATGAAGCAGTTCTGTACAAACTGAATGGATAAAGGGTGTGAAAAACCTTTCCTGCCTGGGAACCCTGAAGTGCAAAGTCATCCCAAGCATTTTGATTTCGTAGTAGTTTTAACCACGTCTTGGTTTGTTTCAAGGACTGCTAGCAAAACTCAGCTTTAATTCACGAGCATGAAATTGTCTTTGTGGTAGCCCAGGGAGCAGGGAAGAAAAAATCTCACCTGGCTAGGTTAACGTTTAGCTTGTTTTCTGCTTCTCAGATTTGCTGCTGGAGGACTGTCCCTTTGCCTGGGGAGAGGATGAGACAATCAGAAACTGAACCAAGCTAAAACCTGAAATCAGGCTTTAGCAGACTCACAGCTCAGACATAAATACAAACTGCACCTGAAATACAGATAGTTTAGCAAGAGTATTGGTGACTCTTGCTGTCTACAGATATTTTCACCTTTTCACCATCAACTGCTTTCTTTCAGACAGAGTGGGTTGTGTCTGACCGTGTCACTCCCTGTTCCTAAACACCCTTTTACCCACACCAGTGATCAGGCCACAGCTCAGAACATCTCCCTGGAGATAAAGACACCCCTCAGTTAGACACTGAGAGCTGCCAGTCAGTTCTGGGGTCTCAAAAAAAGGCACCTGTGATGATTTAATAATAACAACAATCAGAAATCCCATCACTGACATGTGAAATGTAGAACTCCCAGAGCAGATGCAATCATCTGATTCAGGCATCTACTGCACATACCCTCTGTGAGAACAACATGATGGAACAAGCTTCACCCTGACCTGAATCCATTTTCTCGACTTCTGGATAAAAAAAGCCAAACAACCCTTTTTACCTTCCCCTTCTCCCCTCTTTTTTTTTCCCTTTTTTTTTTTTAATATAAAAACAGCTGCCTGCCTTTCCCTGCCATGTTCATTCATACTTTTTAAATGAAAGTATGTAGGTCTTCACTAATTAAAAAAAAATAATTTATGATAATAACCTGGGAACCTGGCTGGGTTGTTGGAGTACTTTTTAATCACTTTTGGGATGCTGTTACTCAAAACTGTGAAGAAATGAGAGAAAGGGTGGGGATCCTGCCCAAGGCAGCTACAGATATGCACTCTTAGATCTACAAATCTGGGAAGGAGAAGCCTGTGAACCACTGAGCAACCCCCTCAGAGGACAATACTCTGTCTGAAATATATATATATATATTTTTGCCCCTGTTTATTGCCAATTTCCCTTGAAGTAGAAAGGGGCCTTTCTCCTATGTGCATGTTTACAAAAACGGATCAAATTCAACATATTGATGAAAAACTTCCCCCAAAATAACAACCCTGTAACATGAGTCCAAAATCCAGCTGCCCCTCTGCCCCTCTTGTATGACTGCCCATACTTCCATAAATGTGTCTGTACCGTTTTAGGGTCTCTGGGCTTTCCTTTATCCTTTGAGCTTGGTTTAGTGGTCGTAGATTCCTTTCCACTTTTGTCCTACACTCCAAAGAAAAAAAAATAATTACAGTTACAAGGAGAATAGAGCACTGGTGGCTCCTGCTTTGACACCTGCCAAAACACAATCTCTTGAATGGGTCTGGCAGCAGCACAGGCCGTGCTGACAGGAGACTACATCAGAAAAACCTGGTAGAGATGGGCAGATTTTGCCTTTGTCACCAAGCAATAATGCTGCAGCAGCAGATTTAGCCCTGGATTTCACAAGCAGAGGAAGCAGCACTTGAAACACCAGTGGTCCTGCCTTCAGCTGCCTGAGGGAAGCACTGCAGTGGCCAGCAGAGCTCTTTGGAAACAGCTCTTTCCTCCCAGGAATTCAGCTGATTTCAAAGCTGCTGCTCCTTTTCTCAGTTGCAGGGCCTCTCCAGTCCATTCCTTCTCCTTTCTTCCTGTCAACCCTACTGTTTTCCCTAACACTTCTGAAAGTCTTTCCTGCTCCCTGCTTTTTCTCCCTGCAAAACCCCCTTGGGCTGTCTCCCAACCATTGCTAGAGGGTGCCTGCTATCATTGAGCAAAGCTTTCTCTGCCCCTCTGCAGTTTATGAACACTCTTAAAAACTGTTACCACATTTCTCTGCTCAACTTACTCCTCCAAGCCTGTCTGAAAGGCTCTAATTATCACAAACAGTCCTTCTTCCAAATATTTAGAACACAGAAATACATCCAACAATATTTAGTACACAGCAAAGTACATCCAACTCCCACTGCAGAAGTGAGACAATCCTTGCATCTGACCAGGCTTCCTGTAAACCTAAAATGAGCTACTGCAAGGAGTGAAAAGCTGTTTATTTTGCAAGTTATTAGCAGAAAATGTCCTACCTTTGAGTGCTGGGGTGTAGCAGGAGCCTTTGCACAAGTATCAAAGTCACCTGATAAGGCATCAATAGCTGCACTGTCATCCGTAGGTTTCTGCAATAATTTTAATTTTGAAGTCACAAAATGTGCAACCCAGCTTCCCAGAGTCAAATTAGTGGTTCAGGAACTAATGTCTGCTTTAATTAATTATCCCTTTTGTTGAAGAAAAGCACACCTGAACTCCACACACGTGTTAGAGACATCTATTTGAGGTTCCCAAGAGGCATGATTTCCTGAACATTCATAATGCAGTTGTACATAAAAACATTTCTTGTGAAGAGTTACTCCTCAAAGAAGTTTTACTGTCCACTACTGTTCCTGTTACTGCCTTCATTTATGAGTATTTGCAATTAATCACCCCTTAAGCCTACAGTGACACAATTTTGAAACAAAATCAGAGCCCACAGCATGAAAAAAACCAGAGAATAAATATCATAAATATAAAAAAACCCCCTCAATAAACCCCATCATAAATATTACCTTCTTTCCTTTGTGTTTCACATCATCCTTTGCTGTTGGCTTTGCTGGTTTACTCTTGGGAAGAAAAAAAAAGCAGATCCTCACTCATTTTGAACCAGACAGATTAGTTTTAAAATACAAGTATTTACATATGGCACTACTGGGTGTTGTTAAGAGATTGTCAATGAACCTGCACCATTCTGAATGGATTTCTTTAGTAGTTCAAAGTGATTTATTTGTTCAGACTGCCCAGTTGAAAAAGAAAAAAACCCAACAAAACAAGATCAAAACTTCTTTTTTTTTTCCCTTTTGTTTTTTTTTTACTTACAAGCATGTGAGGATAGAGGTACTCTCACTGAAGGATATTCCCATGTTTTTTACCATAATTCAGTACAGACACTCACTTATTCCACTTGTAGTCCCAAAGAGGACAAACTGGCTCAGACAGACTCAATTTCCACTGTTGCAAATAAAAACTAGGGAAGTTTTTCCTTACCTGCTCACCTGACTCCAGAAGTTTCCGATAGTCAGGTGGGATTGTTTCATCCTTCTCTCCAAGCTTGTCTCTGTGTTCAGATTTAGCCTTTTCCTGAAAGTAATCAATTAAAAAAAAAAACTTTATTACCCAGGTTAGAAATATTAGCAATCAACGAGTCAGAGAGCATATCAGACTCAGGGCAGATATGCTTTTTCACTTTAAAAATTTATAACTACTGAGAAAACCCCCATGTATTCATTTCACTATGAAACATGCTTCACGCCTGAAAGTTTTTAAAATTACATTTATTTTTCAACTTGTGCTGCTCTGATTTTTGGCAGCAGACCAGGAAGATGCCACACAGAACACCACAGGAAGGTTTTTAAGCAGACTGCTGAAGAACATTTTTGTCTTTCTTAATGCAGACATTTTAGGGATCTCTTTTTTCTTTTTTCTCCAGCTAAGATTCCAGCCTAAACTTATTGATAGGCAGCATACGGTCATTTTGATTTTCCCCAGTAACGTACTGTACCTTTGCTATTTCAAATTACAATTTATTACTACTATTACTACTATGATGCAGAAATTTATTTTCTTGTTAGCAGAAGGGCCTTTGTAGGATTTTATGAAAGACGAAATGAAGACAAAACCAGCAGAAACAAGGAAGTTTAAAAATGTGCCTGATTAAGTGAACTTGTGGTTATAAAAGTCAAAGCTTGACAAAAAGAGGGCCAGAAAATCAATTTTAGAAACTGCGGCCCGAGAAGGCACCTGAAAATTGATAATAATGGCAATGAAAAGCACTGAACTAAAATTATTTCAAATCTCCCGTAACATTTCAACACTTGCCCTCAAGTCGCTGAACTATATTAACCAAATCATCATCTTTCACAGAACACACAGGTAATCCAGAAGACTGAAAAGTGGTTGATATACCTAAGAGCATGGATTTTTTATCTCCAATTACCTTACTCTTACTCTTAAAATTCCAATGCCATATATTCCTGTGAGCATATGGGGACCATTGCAGATTCTGGGGGGTTTGGAGGTTTTTTTATTTGTTGGTTTGGTTTATTCCCTCCCATCCTTCCTTCTTTCCAAATCGCTTGAGTTTCGGAACGCCTTTTGTTACCTTCACTTTATCCACAACTGGTTTGTTCTCATCAGGGTCAGGTTCCCTCTGTCCCAGGGAATCAGACAGGAGATCCAAGGCTTCATCCATCTCTTTTCCTCCCTAACAAAGCAGAAACACATTTGTGAAAGCACATCTGCTGCAAAAATAATGTAATTCATCAATCTACTGTAAGTACTGGCGAATGAACTGTAGAATTTGAGTGACCAAAGAGCACTCCTATTGTACTTGCAGTGTAGCACAATAGATGGGGGGAAAATACAGAATATTTCTGACCTGCAGAAAACATAATTTCAAGAAGGGCTTATGGAATTATCTTGAATGGTTTTCTTTTTTTGATATAAATAAGCCTAGCTGCTGTAACGAGAGCAGATCTATGAAATAATAGGCAATTGTTGTGTGGCAATTGTTGTTTAGTAGTTACCATGGATTTTGCAATTTTATACAGAATCTGGATAGAAAAAAAGCCCTTAAAGCCAACACAGGCAGAAGGAGCTTTATATTCCCCTCCCAAGCCAGGCTGGGAGCACCAGGGGAAGATCCCTCAGCATGGATCAAAATGTGTGAGCAAAATTACAATAAACACCAGGAAGGGAAGTTCTCCTGGTATTCAAAGGGGGGTCATGGTACTGCCCGTGGAACTCTGTTGAAAATGGAGTGTCCACTCATTATTTTTTTCTCCATTTATTTTTCCCCAGGGGAACATTTTCCTTCTCTGCAATAGCCATTTTTAGCAATAAATTGTTAAATTGTGCAACAGTCTACACTGGTCACACTGTCCCGATCACGGGGCTGCCTCTCCTCACTACTCAGCCCCTTGTTTTGGGGTAAGAACCTACAGGAGAGGTTTCTTACAGTGGCAGAAGGTGCAGGGGCTGCTGAGTGCACTGAGGAAACCGTAGCAGCAGAGATCACATCCGAGGAACCCGCAGGCTTGGCACCACCCTTGGATTTCTGGAAGAACAAGGCACACAAGGAAACCAGAGAAAAATACTCATTAGACCCAAAGAAAGAAACCATCCAAAACACAGCACCCACACAGATGATTTCTAGGATTTCATTTTCTCGAGGAGCTTTGCTTATTTCAGATTGAAACACACCCCCCACACTGTGCAACTGTTCCTCATCTCACTTTGTTCCTCCATCTCAACCACTGGGTTAAACCTCACCACAGCTGAAGTTTAAACAGATTTAACATGACTCCAAAAGAACTAAGATTTCACCAAACCATCTAATATTCCCAAAAAACAGTTTTAAAATCCTGAGCTGGAAAGCAGTACTCATGCAAGCAACTGGTAAAAAAATATGTCACGTAACTAGTTTTTAGTTTGTTTGTTTTTTAAAGTCCTGCTCTTTTATTAACTTACTACAAGAAGTATTTTAAAGTTTTAGTTATTTGGTTTCATTTAAGGAACTTTATATGAAGAAAACATAGAAAATGTCATGATTATTCAAACAACTTGAAAATAAAACCAGATTTCAGAAATCTAACATACTTACCTTTAGTACAGTCGATGTAGGTAATGGTGCAGGTGGTGAGGGAGAACAGGAGAATCCTTCTGTCAAACCCTCTAAAAGGTCATTTTCACTCATAGGCTGCCATTGGAAAGAAAAAGAAGATTATAAGTCTCTTTATCTCTTAAAAAGTAAGCAGGTAACATTTTTAAACTGAGCACTGGGTAACTCTGTTCACATTTGGTAAGTAAGTCAGGAATGAAACAGTTTCAGTTAAGAAATCATCACTTTTTTTACCTGTGACTTCTCTTCTGGTTTTGGTAGGAGTGGTTTTCCATCTTTATCCTATAAAGAAAAAAAATCCCTTGCATTAACTCTTAAACAGCCATGCAATTCAAGCATCCTGGGAGCATTCTCTGAGCAACGGAAAGTGTTACAGGGCACAGGGACACAACCAGCAGCCTCTCTGGCATCTACTGCTGCTACTCAAAATGCCACTTAAAACATCCAGGTCCTTGGGCTTTTCTTGACAGCTATAACCAATCATAATTTAATTATTTCTAAATAATTTAATTATTTCTAAAGTACCAGAAGCTACAAAAAAACTCCAGTGGACTAATCTCAGGATTATTAATCTGCAGGTACCTGCATCTAAACCACTTCTATGCCCATGCAGGCATCCAACGATAGATGACAGATATTTGTGGGAACTACAAACCAGAATTTCTAGATATTATAAAAATGGCTCAACCAAAACATCAGCGTTTCAAAATGAAATGGGAGTCTCAGTTTCCCCCACACGTTCTGAGGAATGAAAGTAAGAATAAGCACATTAAATAAATTACTTTGGCTTCTGTTAATCTGTACTCTGGAGGAATTGTTTCTTCTTCTTCACCCAGTTTTTTATGTTGTTTCTTTTTGCTTTTCTCCTGTGAAGGAAAAAGAGGAATCACAGTAAAATAAATAACTACGCATAAAAATTCACACGAGTAAGCTTCCAGCCTTCAGTCCTCTGATTCTAATTGGTCTTTCTCATTCAATCCAATCGCCACATACAAATCTCACAAAAGTTAAAAGAAAGCATTTGCTCATTCCCCTGCCTGTTTCTTCCTCTGTGTATTAAAAGTAGCGTTACCTATTTCAGTGAAGCTAGCAGAGATAAGTGAATAGGCAAGGGTCAACCAAAATAAAAAATACCTTTGCGTCTTAATTCTTGACATTTTTGCAAGTTCACTCAACAGCTGTTGGGCTGCATGCTAAGGAAGGCCGAAGAGAGAAATCAGTGGCCCACTTCAAAAATTATTATCCCCATACAAGTTATGCTGGGAAAATGCCAACTAAGAGAAAAGACTAAAACCAACTTTAGGAACTTCTGCTCAACAGAATTCCAGCTGGGCTGTTTCTGATTCCAGCCAATTCCTCTGGTTTAGGGTGGCACATGGGGGCACTCAGACTGTGCCTATGAACAGTATTCCCTTGGACAGGATTTCAGTGATTTACTTATGGCTCCCCATTTAAATATATAAACCTCAAAAGTTTTGTGCATAATTCCTAATTTAAACCCCACATCATAAAGTTGTTTCCTTCAGAAAAAGGACCATACTGTGTGCTACCCCTGATGTGCATCTTAATCCTGCTTCAGTTCAGCAGGACACAACAAAATACAGTTTTCAGAAACTGAGGGAACTACTGCACTGAAATAGTCAGAATTATCAGGAAAGTGTACTCATAGTCCTGAAATCCTACGAGTACTTTCTAAGCAGAACAGAACTGCTTTCAACAGTACATTTTGTTTGTAAAAAAAATGAAAATGTAATGTCTACTTTGTTTATGACCTGAGGAAATGGAGTAGTGCTGAAGGTAATTACATCAACAGTCTATTTTTTGAGGTCTGATTTTTTTCTCTACCTTAACTTTGTCCACAACAGGCTTTTTCTCATCTGGATCAGGCTCTCTCTTTCCCAGGCTACTGGACAAGGCTTCCAGTGCTTCATCTGACACAGGACCAACCTGCGCAGGAAAAAACAATTTTTAGTTTGAAGAAACCTGGTTTTGTCTTCTGCAGTCCCTACTAGGTTCACAAACAGCATCCCCTTTAGGGCAGTAAGAGCACAGGACACCACAGAACTATCAGTTTGGCTTCCTCTCTGGGGAAGGTCACTGACCATTCAGTTTGTGCTAACTTGTATTTTTTGGGGTTTTTTTTTTTTTTTTGTTGTTTTTGTAAACCACTCAGCCTTTGTGGGTTACCACAACGGAGGAAGAACATGCAATACTGAAATGAGCATCCTGACAACTTTATCAAGTGTCTCACAGTTGATAAATACATAAGGCCCCATATAAACATATAAGGCTCCACTTTTCAAATTGCCTGAAATCCTCCTTCAGACACTAAATAAGAAAAGGCATTTAGGTAGTATGCTCTACCATTCCATAAATGAAACACTGAGTTTTGCTTCAGCTCCAGCTGAAGGGGCTCCACTACTTACTGAAGACACAGGAGCTGCAGACTGCACAGTGCAAGCTGTGGCACGGGGGACCACCTTATCCTCAGCAGCTTTTGCAGAAACAGAACCTGACTGCTTCTGAAACAGAACAATTTACACTGTATTAGTGAATATGCTTAGAAAACATAAAACGTGCCAGTTAAATGGCTTATTTTTTTCTAAATACAGTACTAAATGAGAAAGAAAAGTCTAAATTTATAGGCTGAAGATGCTTAATGAAGAGCTGAGTGCCAATATTTATGTTCCACTAAAGGCAATGGGAAGGGTAAGGTAGGAAGAGAAGAAAATTGGTTTTTTTAAAAGAACACAACCAATACCCAATCTTAGCAAAACTGTCAGTGTCAGCTTCTCCAGTGAACCAGAAGGACTTACTTTGGATGTGTTGCTGGGCTTTGGTGCTTTGGGTTGTACTGCAGGCTGTGCAGGGCAGGCAAAATCCTTTGAAAATTCATCAACAAGATCAGATTCACTCATAGGCTGCGAAAAAAATCCAAAAAACAAACAAAAAAGCATGACACAGGTGACTCACTGCCTCTTTTTCAAGAACTGTATTACAGCTACCCATAAAGCAGGAAAACATCTGTAGTTTAGACTGAAATAACCTTTCACAATTATGGGCAACAAAAGAGAATTAATTTTGCAGTGCATAAAATTAAGAAAAACACACTTCAGAATAAGTTTCTTTGTTACCATAAGCCAATATAATGTAGAGAATTGTACATATAATTCTCTATAATACATATAAAATACAAAACATAATATAGAGAACCAGATATATAATGTTCAAGACAAGGCTACTGGAAAGGAAAACACAACCTCTTAATTAGGAAGAAAAAGCTAATATTTATTAGCAGAACTAGAATTCCCTAAAAGTTCCTTTAGCCGGACCACTGACTGCTGAAACTCAGTGGTTTTCACTGTATGTGTTTTGGTGAATAAAAATTCGGTTTTAGTTTCCTGCTGTTTGTGATATATTACAATCTAATGAAGCTATGTGAACTAGGCCTCTGCAATCCATATATCCCTACATCCATAAGCCTAAAGTCCCTGGGATCCTCCAAATTACTGTTCAAAGCTAAATGTTTAAATCTTTGCTAGCAGCGATGGCCATTCACCTGCTGCATGGAACTTAACAGCTTAGGGACAGACTCATAATGCATAAAGTGATATTTCTGAGAGAGAAATCCCTCCCTCATTCCCGTTCCCTAATTCTTTATCACGTGTCTCACACTTGATAAAGTGTGAGACACCTGACAAAGACATAAGGCCCCACTTGATAAAGACATAAGGCCCCACATAAACACATAAGGCCCCACTTTTCATATTGCCTGAAATCCTCCCTCAGACACTGAATAAGAAAAGGCATTTAGGCCGTAAATTTTATTCACTAAGAGTAATGTCACTGCTTAAGGCTACACAGAGTGGAGGCCCAAAAAAAGACAAACACCAGCTGAACTCCTGAAGGAAGGACTTTGCCTTCACCAGAAATCGTGGAAGAACAGCAAGTGGCTGATGGTTCCCAGCTATTAGCACAGCTTTTAACACAGCTGTCAACACAGCTTTTGGAATTTTGCTGATTTTGGTTTTGCTGATCTCAATATTAGTGGTGATCCCTGGCAGCAGGGCCTAGTTCCCCCCACAGCAGAGCTGCTCCCTTTTCCTCCTCATGACAGGCCTGGCAGGAGTTCCCTTCTGTCCAGCTCTCAAACATCCACCACTCACGACAATCAGCATGTCTGAGACCAGAAATAACAACTTTTAGAGACCAAAAGTCTTTTTTTTCCAGCGCTTTGCCCCCACTTTAACCCCGAACTTCAGATTTCTGCCCAAAAGGCACACAAACTGGTCCTGACCCTCACACTCGTTTCAGGAGAGCAGAGATTTCCTTTGCTTTTCCAAATTTTGGCAGCACTCCTGCGCTCACAAAGTGGAGCCCTCAGTTTCTTCAGTGCACACTTCTTTTGCTTTCTTTCTGTGCCTTTAAAACTAGTATTTACAGCTGTCTCTTTCAGTATTTTAATCCTCTCTTGCACTTTCTAGGCCCTGATGGATACTCTTTACAAAGTCCAGGTTGTTCTTTGTGATTAGGAAAATGTCCACAGCAGCTTTTTTTCCTTCTTTCCAGGAGGAAATATTCCTTTATATAAAGGAATATTCCTTTATTCCCTTATATTTGATCACTAGCAAGAGGAAACTGTCAAGAAAATAAAAGATTTTCCTGCTTCACCTCTCTCTATCCTTAGCAGCTCCAACAGACCTCTATAGAATACTTTATGCTAACTCCTCACACAGCCTTTTTTTGAGTCAGCAATAATTTTTGTAAATCTCTCCTGTCCTGAACTTGCTAATTCTTTTCCTTGCATGAGCTCTTCACTCACAGACAAGTGAATTCCAGTAAAATCAACTTCCAGCTGATGCTTCTGACCAGCAGGTTTTGTGCAAGGAAGTAAAACACACAAGCAGACCAAGAGACTTACATCATGGTACAGAGAGAAGTGATGACAGAGAGGGAGAAAACAGGATATCTAGCCACACTCCTACAATATTGTCAGTTTTCTAACCTTTGGTTTTTCTTCAGGCTTCGGCAATATTGGTTTTCCATCTTTATCCTAGAAGGAAATTAAATATTATTGACATTTTTCCCTTGTTACAAGACATACCTTACTCCATCATCACCAGCAAAATAAGGTAAAGTAAATCACATACTCAAGAATTAATCAGTGACAGGAATTCCCGTAACTGGGGAATTTTTTACATGGCCAGATATGTAGATCAAAAAAAGCAAATGGGATGTCAGCACATTACAAGAGACCAAAAAGTGTTCTGCTGTTGTTTTGGTTGACTTTGACTCAATCTCCATCACTTTGGGTGACAATCAAAAAAAAAAAAAAAGCAGTTTTCCTATCGGTTCCAAATAATTTCCCACTATTTTACATCAGTGCTTTAAGGTTACATTACAAAGTGATACCAAAGAGCACTCCTGCAAAAAGATGGATTTTACAAGACTGAGATTTAATGTCAGAAACACAAAACATCACTCTTGGAGAAGGAATGAGTGACTTTGCCATTTGAGATGACTCATTCATCTCATGGATAAGATGAGATCTTTGCCCAGAGTGCCTGGAAAAAACAGTGATACCCACAAAGGCAGATGAGGAAATAAGAAGTACAGGAATCACCAAGGAGAAAGCCATTGATTAAATACTAGTTTCGTTTGTTTTCCCCATGTTCTCTCCCTCTCTGTAATGAAAGAAAATGTCAGGCAGAGCGCCCTGCCTGCAAAGCAATGGAGATATGAAAAACTTACCAACTCTGGTGTTAACCTGTACTCTGGAGGTATTGTATCATCACGTTCTCCAGCCTTTTGTTCCTTTTTCTCTTTGGCTTTTGCCTTGAAAAGAAACAACATTAAAAAACCAAAACCACTGAAAGAAATTAAAATAAAAGCTCCCTTTACAAAACTCCACTATCAGGATTCTTCTGCCTACTGTGTACTGGCCTCAGATGAAATGATTCTGTTTAGCAAGATACTAAAATCCCTCAATTTATTCCTGTCAAATGTCTGTAGTAATATCATAATGGTTTAAGATTCAACACCATATATAAATATGGCTAAATTATTTTCAATCCTAAAAAAATCTAGACAGCATTCAGAGCTCTTTGTGGCAGGCACTTTTAGAATTTTTCTGTGTACAAAATGGTCAGGATTTCTTGCACTTCAGCACTCTGATTACAGAACCCATAATTCTGTGTCTTTTTCCATCACTGGCACCAAAACAAAGTTTTTAATTCTCTGGGCCTCATTAATGAAGAAGTCATCTGCTACGTTATCTGAAGGCCCAGACTGACTAAATGTGCAACACAAGAAGCTCTTTTTTAGTCAAAATTTAGCTCAGCAACAGAAGATTTTTTACTATTTCCCCATTGTTTGCTTGGCCTGAGCTATAAGTGAAGACAGGAAAAAAACTGCTCTAAATATCGTTACAGATAGAGTTTGCAAAATTAAACCAAAAAGTTAAAGCTTAACATGCAAACACAGGGTAACTGTTTAAATTCTATCTGTTGGGGAAAAACAAAACTCTCAAAAGACAGTGAAGGCAAGACTCAAATTAGAAAGATAATGGAGTTTGATGAAAAAGGAGCACACACACTGGAAGTCAAAATCAAACAGCAAATATGTGCAAAATGAAAGCTTGCTATAAATTTTATAGAGTGCTGGGGGGGAAAAAAAACTAAAACAGAGCTGTATCTACCTGTGAATGTTTATATGCATATATGTATGTTTGCATGTACAAGCAAACTGCATGCTCATCATTTTCCAGACCACCTTACATGTTCAACTCCACCTGTCCCCACTTGGGATTCTGAATGTTTTACATTTTCTTAATCACTGAAGGCTCACACATTCCTTCGGCCTTTGATATCAAAATCACTTTCTGTGGAGTCCCTGGGTACAACTTTCTTGTTATTTTACACATTTTTCCAGTGTCTAACAAAGAAACTCAGGATTCCATAGCCAGAGCCTGGAAGCCAGGGTAAAAAATGAGTGAGGTGTTACCTCTGACACCTCTACAATAGGGGTAGGATCTTCTTCAGGTTCAGGTTCAGGTCCTCCAAGAGTATCAAGAAGAGCATCCATTGCATCATCTTTCATTTCCTGTATTTTAAGAAAATGTGCAAACCACTTTGTAAATTCTTTAAACTGGCATGGGTTTTTACCTCAAGTATTTTTATATTGTATACAAAGAAAACAGCCAGCGTCAGATTGGTCATTTTGGTTTGGCTTTATCCAATTTACTTAACACCAAATAATGTGACAGAATTAGCACAGCTTTAGTTAGATATGAGGCTTTTCTTAAGGAGAGAATGAAAAAAAAAGAAATTCAAAAACCCCCTCAGAAACCACAGTGCCACAATGTTATCTAACACAACTCTTATGTTCTTTGACTTGGCAAACTGAAAAAGTGTAAGGTCACACTTGCTCTATTCAGAGGGAAAAAACAGAAAGTTCATAAACCGTGAGAAAGTTACATCATATCCAAGTTTTAAACACAGATCACAGAGCTAAGAAAGTTTTCCTACAAATGTTTCTACTCTACTTCCTCTAGGGAGAAGAACCACAGTTATTCCTCAGAATCCAGAAGGAAAATCATCTGATACACCAATGATCTTTAAGGCACAATGGAATCTGGGCAATGGCATTTCTTGTAATTCCTATATTTTCTATAATAAAGAGGATTTACAATTGAAAATGAGAATGATGAGCATCTTTATGAGAACAAAAACACATGACAATAGCATATGCCTGTCAATTTTAATTATAAGGTAACCAGTGAAAGGAGGATTGTGCGTACCTCTTTTGATTTTGTTTTCTTCTCCTTAGGAGGAGCTGAGGTCTTAACTGAACTTGCTGCTTGTGCTTGCACAATTTCTCCTTCTTTATTTGGTTTCTGCGAGCGAGATCAAATTACAGGCAAATTTGCAAATATAGAAAAGAAGCAGGAAATTTTACCTACTTTAAAATGAAATATTATGATAACAGTGTCAGTTTTCCCACACAATAAATGCATGCAGTGGCAAGGAAAGTGTCAGTACCTCTGTCAGACTTGTCTTCTTCTCCTGAGCAGAATCAGCACTGCAGGTGAAGTCAGATGACAGGGCTTCTGCAAGCTCATCATCCGTCATTGGCTTCTGAGCAAGGAATTGCAAACCAAGTTATGAGCATGAGAAACTTCAAATATCATCACGGCTCAAGCTCAGTTTACAGCCCGAGTGTGTCCTACAATTATTCACACAGCGACCTCACTGGCACAAGTTCCTGACACAACAGAAAATAAAGGTGCTTGCCCCCACTGTTTGATTCATGTCTCAGATAAACTTTTATTTTTACTAAGTCAAACTTCCCAACCAGCAAAATTATGCTGGCTGACAGAAATCTCTGGCCAAGTGTAGAAATACAAGTAGTCTTTGCTGAAGGCATTACAGAGAGACTCCTGCTTGCACAGTATTTCTCCCCTTTGTTATTTGTGTGCCGAATATTTCTGTAAATATTTATTTGAGTCATCTCAGCTTCAGCATTGTGAAAATTCCTACAGATTTATTAAAAACATCCATGCCAAGCTCTATTTATTTTTGTCAGTAGCTAGGTTATTTGGCACCCTATATCCACCTCCCGTTGTCTGGGACTTTTGGGGAAGAGGCAACATTTATATTTTCCTAGGAATTCAATGATAACTAAATTATTTTCACCTGGATTACTTTCACCTTCCAGTATATTAAAAAAAAAAGTCTTACTTCATCTTGCTCATTCGGTTTTGGTGGGACCACGTCTTTGCCATATCCTTTGCTCTAAAGTGAGAATTAATTTTGTAGTAAGTGGGAAGCAGAAATATCCAATATTACAGAAACACATGAGGAATGTATTAATTTTTAACTCACCTTCAACAGTTTAACATACTCTGGAGGGAGACTACCTTCCCGTTTGCCCAATTCTTCCAAATATCTTGAATATATATCTTCCTGTGAAAATAATTCCCACATTAAAGTTTGTGTACTGCTCTTTATCAGAAATAAATTTCTGATAGAGCCACCTGCAGTGATACCACCAAAATGAAAATGCAAATATTGACTGGGACACTCTATAGTGTCTTTCAGTACCTACTGTCATGCACATGCCTCCTGACCTGCTTCAACAGAGCTCATCATCCAGCAGAACATTCCCAGATTCCTAATTTAAGCTATTTCAGAGTCTCAGACCATAGAATGTATTGCTGAACCTAGATTGCTTTTTAAAATTTATGTATTCCAAAATTTTTGTCATGTTTTACTGAGCCACTAAGCTTGTAATCTAATCCTTCTTACATGATTCTCCCATTCAGACTCAGAAAGTTATGCATTCTTCAACAAATTCCCAAAACTCTGTCATTTCTATATTAACAAAACCAACATTAATATGTAACTGCACACTCAGTTTTAACTCGTCACAGATCACAGGTACAAGTCCTGGATCAACGCAGTAATGAGCAACTACAGATGTAATTTAGGGATGAATCTTGTAAGAAATAAAAATGTGAAGTGTAAAATACCGTAATTTCTGGGCCAGTGTAAACAGGAGTAGTAGGCACATCTTCCTCAGGTCCACCAAGGGTATCTATTAGGCTATCAAGTGCTGACTCATCCATAGCAGGCTAAAAAAATAAGCAAACCATTACAGAGATTACAAAGGTGTACACAGGGGAAAAAAAACACCTGAAGCATCTGGTGAATCTGCAGAGTACTCCTAGAAACAAACCTAAAAGCTTTCTTTCAGCAGGATGTGTACTTGCCAAATTTTTCAGTGAGAATGGTTCTAAACTCAATTCTCCAGCATCATTAACAAGGTGTTTTATTTATTTATTTAATTTATAATTTTTTTGTGTATCGGTGGATACACATAATATATTCAAATATAACCAAAGACAGGGAGTAAATGAGTTTAAGCTTGTATAATTTTAAGCTAGTTTCTAAAGAAGTCCTATTTAACTAAACACAAATGACACACCAGTTGTTTTTCACCTCTTCCTGCAGATGGCTCTCCACCATTATACATAAACTGAGGACGTATCAGTACTTCAGCAGTTACCCATTCATTTTTTTTCCCAAAACTGAAGTATTTCAGAGAGAGAAGCACCCTCTGAGACATTACTACAGGGGAACCCTTTGTCTGGGGCTGTGTTTACCAACCTCAGTACTTGATTTGTCAGCAGCAGGAACCACACTTGCACCAGCTGTGCCTGTCCCAGCAGCTGCACCAGTCACTGTGGACATCTCCTCAGACTTTTGCTGGAGAAGAAAAAGAGAAAAATTAAGAGATAGCTTATAACAGTGTCAAAAGAGAGACAAAACAGAATAAAACATCCAATGCTGAGGCTGTGCACAGTGTTTCTGACTCAGGAACTGGCTGGCTCTAATGCACAGCACCTAGATGCTTGGGCAGAGTGAGCTACCACCATCAAAGCTCTGTTTCCAGTGAGATTCTGCTGTGGGAAAGAAAGCTTTCTATTTTAAGCACTCTACCTCCTTCTTTTATTCTGCCAGTGAAAGAAATCTTCAGGGCAGGAAAGACTTTGAGGCCCTTTCCAAGTCTGTTTGGAAAACTGTCATTTACTTCATGTAGCTCTCAAGGCACCGTTAAACCCCAGCAGCAAAAGGTGCTCAAGCAGGTGGGGTGAAAATGCTGCAGGCAGGAGGTGGAGGGGCAACACAACCACACAAAATGCAGATTTCTGCATTACTGACACTGCCATTTACTGCCAAAAATATGGGTGTTGGAGCAGAGCTGCAGGAGCCCTTTGTGTTACCCCATGTCACCAGACACGTACACACCAGCAGACCAAAACAGCCACATCCTGATGCCACCACATGCTTTTCCTTCACATTTTCTCTTCATTTACCCTATGGAAATTTCCCTTCCCCAGCTTTTTTCCCCAGCTTTCATCACTTTAATTTTTTTCAGAGCCTTGCATTCAGGGCTGACCTGCTACATTTGCAGAGAACACTGCAGTGAGAGAGCAAGGGAAGAGCCTGACAAAGAACCAAGGACGGCTGTGAAGCTACAAGGAACTTAAAAAATACCCAAAAAACTGAGAGAAAAACAGAAGAGCCCCAAACACACAGAAAAATGCCTAAAACTGTGATGTTTTTACTGTTATTTCCTTGGCCAAAAGCTTAACTACACTGTGATTTTTGGGGGCCCAAAAGTCTCACTTGACAATACTCAGCTAAAAAATCCACAGTGATGTGGATTCCTAACACTCCCTCAATAAAATAATAAAAATTAGCTTAGATAATAAAATCTGGTTGTGCTTGTACAATACCTTTGCTGTCTCTGCAGAGGTTGCTGCTGGAGGCTGGCCAGCCTGAGTTGTAATTACTTTTCCTGTGTTATTTGGTTTAGAAGTTGTTGACACAGTAGGTGTGGTTTGGTTTTTTCCCTGTGTAGAGATAAACTATTATCACTAGATACGGAGAACTGGCTTTTTGTTTTTTTCAAATGATTTTTTTTTTAAATGAAAGACAGAAGTAAAGTACCAGAAGAAACCCTTTTTAAAAGTAAAGTAAAATGCCAGAAGAAACCCTCATTAAAAAATTCAGAGAGAGATAGAGATACAGAGAGAGAGAGGGAGGGAGGTAGAAATTATACAACTTACATCATTGGGTTCCTTTTGCTTCTCTTCAGACAGCTGCTTATTTGGAGAGTCTGTTGGCTGTCATAAAATAAAGTATTGAGATAATTTACCATTTCCACCACTCAGTGCTAGAGAACATGATCCCTGGTAGTCCAAACAAGCACAAGACAGATCTAAAGATGGTTAAGAGGACACTTCTTGGGCTGTTCTGAAGTTTATGCACAGATATGTCACTGGTCACACACCAGTTTTATGTGACACAGAAACAGCCAAGAGTTCAGCCTCGTTTTTCAACGTTAGTAAAAGAGCAAAGTGCAGCAGCTCTGCAAAGGTGAAAGGCAGGTATTTACCTTGTCTGACTGGGTGGTTTTTTCAGCTCCTGCTTGGGTTGTCGGTGCGGACTGAAATATAAACAACATTTATGCAGAGATTAATATGCATGTTTATTTGCAGAGGAACACATTATGTAAAGGAGAAGATCAGACAGGTTCACACTTGTCAGCACACATGCTGTCTAACTACTACGCACTAATCTTGCATTTCACAACATCCTAACAGAGGCTGCCAGTGATTTAAGAGCACTCGAATGTGTGCAAACATCCACACACAAACACACTCATTCCTCAGACAGGGAAAGATGTTAAAATATAATAACCAGTTTGATACCAAACCCAAATTGCCAATAGCAATTTCTGAAATAGACTCAAATATTATTTGGATTATATGGATTAAATGGATTATTTTTCACTAATTTATCAATAAAATAATTATAATTGCAAAGTAAGTAGTTATAAAAATACATGTAGACTTAATGGAAAAGACATTAATTACTTAGATTCAACAGCACATACACAGGGTGGGATATGTTCAGTTAATATCCTTATACTACACAGCAGAAATTTTGTATCTGTTCTTTCCTCTGTAACCTCCTAATTTTACAACAGAGCTGGACAACCTGGCTAGGATAATATTACATGACTGCACTTCCAGGGTTTACACCTGAAAACCTTCTGCAGCCATGCCACAAAACCAATTCCTGTGACTCATCCAGTCAAAGTACAGCAAGCAATAAATTACAACAGTAAGATGTGAAAAAGAAAAATTACAGAATTGTTATGTCTGTTGAGAAGAGAGAAACCCAGCCTCCTCACCGTATTTTTCTCCCTATTTTTTTCCTGCTGCTTCAGCTGCACTGTGAGCAAGACAGAAAGAGCCTTTCATCTGCCAAACATTCATCACCACTTAGAATCACCCAGCTTCCGTTTTCTGGCTGACCACACAGAGAAATTTGCTAAGTTTGTTTACATTTTGTTACGCAAGTGTTCACACCCCCACACTGAACTGCAGACACTTGGCTGGGAAACCCTGAGCACACATTAAATGCAGATGCCTGTGCATAATCCTGGCAAAGGTCCTGAAGCTTTGAGGGACACACCTCCACACAGAAAAAGGGAAACATTGATGGAGAGGGAGAAGCAAAAATTCTCAAGGTGAGAAAAAGATATTAAAGGTAAATGATTCACATAAGGTCACAGATCCCCACCTTCTCCCCAAATTCCCTGCTTTATATTTTGTCTCGATGCCTAAAACCGGATTAAAGCACAGCAACTCTCAGGTTCAGTCATGCTTTATGTGCTCCCATTTGTGTGTCCTTGTTAATGACAACTGCTAACTCAAAGACACACATCCATGTTTGTACCTGTACATGAAATAATCCTGTAATGAAAGGATAATCCAAAATTTTCCTAGTTTACAAGATAAATTAAGGTTGGGTGTGTTTCTGTAACATCTATAGCAAAGAGTCAATCAGACATGAGGTGTCCTTCAGCAGCAAGATGCAAAAAATGTAACAGAAGTGCAAAGATGAGGTATAAAAAATACAGAGTTTGACTCTTCTTGCTCTGGGACTACTGCTTGCTCAGGATTCTAAGCACCCTGCTTTCAGAGTACAAATTCAGGTTTTTCTTATCTGCCTTTCAGAAGAAAACGAAACACACCTTATTTTTGCAGGACCATAAAACACATGTACTTGCACTTCTGCCCACACCCAACAACACCTGTACAGAACATTGAATACAAAATCTCAACTTGCCAAACCAGTTTTGAACAACTGTAAGTCTTCTTTTTTCTACTGTAAATATTACTTTACTGAATACTTTATGCACGTTCTGTGTGAGGTATGCATCATTCACTGTCCTTTTGTAATAAATTTAAAATATGCAGAATTGACCATGCTATAAATTTATGTTTGGTGATGCTAAAGAATAAACAGACCCATATGGGCAAGGATTTGATTCAAGACTTGCACACAAAAACTGAGGCCACAATAAAACACATTATTATAAACACCTGCTCACACACAGAGGCGTATCAATTTAGATATACTTTTAGCAATTACAAAGTTCAAGTATAACTTTAAAAAAAATCAGACTAAAAAACAGGTAATCAAACCAACAATTTTAGTATGAGACTATCCATTCAGAGGAATTGTTCAGCCATCCTTTAAACAGAGTCAGCTGTGAGCAGCCACAGACTGAAGCCATGGCATCAGCTGATGGTGTGCACTGAATTTCTGAGGAGAAAAAGATGTTCCACTTCCCCTTCAACTGCCTGCTTCCACCTGCACTGTGCCGGGATCCAACAGGATGCATTTCAAACCGACTGAAATGGTCTGGAAATGAAAAACAACAATTTTTTCACTGGTTCACAGTGCAGTCGCACAAATGTGTGCAAAAGGAAGGCAGCTGAAGGGGACGTGTTTGTGGCAGTGGCAGAGGCAGCACCCTGTTTGCTCCAACCCTGCCAAATCCACAGGTGCTGGCTCTACACCCTGGTCCTCCAAAATGTCCACCTAACCCCAGGCTTTGCCCACAGAACGAGAAATTCTACATTCCTTCCTCTGCCACAGTGAACTCAGAGCTTGCTCAGAGAGGGCACAACTCTGAGGGTTCATTGGATACACACACAGAGAGAACTGAAAGTTAAGGAGGGGTCCAGAGCATGTGTAAGAGCAGTGACACACTGGAGAGACTACAGGAAGGACAAATAAGATGTGGTTATAGCAGGCAACTGGGAAAGATCTGTTAATTTGCAAGAAATTTAGGACTAGAAATTGAAGTGACTCAGCAACCTTATTTCTTTTGAAAGAAGTCTACTGTCAAAAATGCAAATAACTTGTTTAATCCAGCAGGAGAAAGACATTAATAATGCAACAGACATTAAGAGAAAACATTAATTATGTTGCACATGCAAATCCAGGCCACTGTTTCAAAGGGATTTGTGTTTACCAACCTTACAGTGCTGAAGCATGCCTCTGCTACTCTATTTTTGGCTCATTTACCACATTCTTCTGAGAGTTGTTTTAAATTTCAAGTAGGGAAAGACCATAGCTGTCTGGGTTAGACCATATGGAGAACCACAGCAGTAATGAACACGACACAAATGAGTTTGCCCACAAACACAACAGGGAGGAGAAACCAGATGCTGGCAGATGCCTCCATTTGTGAGTAATGATGATGGTGCACAAATGGAAAATTTGTCTAATTGCCATTCAGCTCTTAGATGTACGTGTGCATGGAGGAAAAGGGTTTTAAAAGGCTCAGTGGAATGTAATGGCTAATGCAGAGATGGGGGTGCAGGCCAGAATGAACAAGAGGAAAAGGTTATCACAAAGAAACTTCTCATTTGACAAATGGAAAAAAAAATATCTCTCTGAAGGTAACCAGACCTCAGCTCTGACTGCGCCAACATGCT
This sequence comes from Melozone crissalis, assembly GCF_028551555.1. Classification (NCBI taxonomy): domain Eukaryota; kingdom Metazoa; phylum Chordata; class Aves; order Passeriformes; family Passerellidae; genus Melozone; species Melozone crissalis. The sequence goes on from NW_026535783.1 coordinate 3,837,458, forward strand.
GTAGGTGCCCAAAAGGTGCCCTGGCAGGGCCTCCAGCAAGGCCATTTACCTGCAGAGCTGGCTCTGCCTCCACCAGAGCACCCACAGGGACCCTTCCCACCCTCATCCCTCCACGCACCCCCTTTCTGGCATTTACACAAGGTTCAGGCAGCCTGAGCCTTTTCCACCACACAAGTCCCTGCTGGCCTGGTCTGGAATCCAGCTTTTGTTGGTTCTGCTGTTATGGCTGTGGAAAATGGAAGAGGTGGTGGGGAGAAGCATTAATCATTTGTTTGAACAGCACAGGTAACTCCTGTTAGGCAACGTGAGGACAATGACTCTCTCCTGACGAGCAAAGGACAGGACTGATGACACAGCCCTGACACTGAGGAAGCCCCAGCCATAAAACAAGACAGAACAAGCGTGAAGGGCAAAGGCAGGGGAGCTGTCAGACAGAGAAGCACAGGAGATTAATGAGAAGATGCAACTGAACGTACAGAGAGAGCTGAGGCTCATCCTGGCTTGGTTGAGTATGTGAAAAATCATCAGCAGGTAAATGACCCTGCAGTTACACTGGGGGGAGCTATACACATGTCACAAAACTGACAGGGCTAAAATTTGACGTCGCAATTAATTTTCTTTTTATTGCTGTTGTAAAAACCTCTGGTTGCTTTGAATAGCACTTTTCTTAGATTTTTTTTTTTTTTTTGGCAGAGGAAACTAAGCTACGATAAGAAATATGGGTAAAGTTACTCAGTATCAAAGTGTTAAAAATCAAATTCCATATGAAACCATTCCATGGCATAAATTTATGTTTGGTGATGCTGAAGAATAAATAGACCCATATGTTAAAAATTAAATTCCATGGCTTCATTCATAAGCCATGCAAGCATGATTTCCTCCTGCAATTCTTACCCTAGTTTCAGATGGCTTCATAATTTGTGGTTTTGGTGCATCTGCAGAAGGAGACTGCTTCTAAGAGAAAAAAAAACCAAACAAAAACAAACTTTACTTTTGTAATAAATACTTGTATCAAGCGAGCATAAAGAGTCTGAATTCACTTGGTATCCAGATGAAAATTAAGAATAAATTATTTCTGGAAATTAGAGTTATTATTTGAGATCTTTTGCCTGGCCTGTATTTCTACAATACATCCATGTAGAACTTTAACAGTTTGCTGATGCCCACAGACCTTCTTTAAACATTATATTTTCTCCTCTGACATGCATGACAGCAAATTTTCCAGTAAGTACCCAGACAAATTCAAATCCTGTTCTCACACTGAAGCTCATATACTTATTTTGCAGGATTCATCCACACTTCTTTTTTAATTTTTTAAACAAAAATTGTGCCTTAGGATTTACTGGTTTGTTACAGAAAACATTTAATACATTTAAAGTATCAAACTCAGATATGTCAAGACAAAAAGGAGTAGTCAATATATGAGCAGCACACGTCCTCCTCAGTATTCCTATAAATCATCTGACCTTTTTGGAACCCCACAAAGGATATGGTCTGTTCTCCTGGCTTCAGGGATGTCAATCTAAAACCACCACGGTGTGCTGCTGTTGTGGCTGTATCAAACTTCAAAGCCGAGAACACTCCAGCTGTCTCATCAAAACTTTATAAAGAAGTAACACTACTCCTCTATTCCTGCTTCATGCTCCTCTGCTTAAAGGTGTATTTTGTATTTTTGCATGCGCTTAAATCTGTATCCTATTATTCTGTGATTTGCCATCTCTGCCACAGTAACATATTCTTAGGTAACATTTAAATTTACAGCACAATTTATCTTTTTTTTTTTTTTTTTACTTTTTCTCTTTTCTATCCATTTTTTACATTATTTCTGTTTACCATGCTACCTGAAGTATGAAAACACACACACAGAGTTTGAATGAACAGAAGCCATATTACTACTCCAGAGCCCAGAGTGGCTTCTTACTTCCACATGGAAAAAAAATAATTCCCCCAACTTTTTGCAGCACAAGGATTTCTCAGCAATAAGAGAAAAGCTGTACAGAATTTAAAATGCACACTATGATGACAAGAGCATGGTCTCCCCACCAGCTTAGTTGGCTTCTCACACACGTCAGTGAGAGGTTTGATTGTTCCAAAGATTTATTATGGAGAATCTGCAGATGTCACACTGCAGAAAAGTAAACAAATTATTGCTGCTTCCATATGCCTACAGACTGACTACTTGATAGGTGGGAGCTTTTGCATGGGTGGAAATACACATAGGAATGTAAAGAGCCTCCTAAATTACAGCCGAAAATTAAAGTTTTTAATAACCTTTTAACCTATTTCCACTACCACATCAGGTATTTTTTCTTCATTTGCTCTTTAACAGTCTTCCTCTCCTTTCCTTTCCTCAGCAAGAAATTAATCTGAATTCCTTCTGCATGACTAACAAGCAGGTATCTGTTCTACACCTTCTTATTAGTCACCATAGTCCCTGTCTGCTTAATAATGAAAACATTTATCTGAGCCCTCCTCCCTTCCAGCCCTCAGAAAACTCCTACCAAGACACTGCCTTAAAATGCACTGAAAAATTCTTTTTCCCCATGTCCCATCACAGCAGCACCACCAAAACCTGCAGGGATGAGTGAAAACCTCCCAAAATCCCAGCTGCTTCTTCCTGCCCTGTCCAGCTGGAGGGCAGTGAGCAGCAGAAGCAGAGAGGTGAAGAAGGGAGGAAGAGGAGCAGCCTGGAAATAGAAAACAGCTCAATGCACAGCCGCTGACCAGGTCTGTGGAGGACACCAAGCCATCCTCCCTGGGGACAATCGGAGGAACAAAGCCCTGAGGAGCCAGAGGAAAGCAGGACAGGGGGGAAGAGAGAACAGGACAGGGGGGAAGAGAGAGCAGGACAGGTGGGAAGAGCACAGGGACCACCACAGAGCGCCTTGCTTCACTTCCCCCACTTCCCGCTCAAATCCCACAATAAAGACCCACAATTTCCCACTCTCTCCCCAAAAAGAGCACTCCAAGGAAGAAGCAGGATCCTTGTTCTGCCAGCCCTTCACCCAGCAGGGTCAGCAGCCAGACTGGTAACGCCAAGAGCTCCAAGCCCTCTGTCTGGTGTGGCCACCACTGTGCCACCTTGTCACCACCAGCCCGGCTCTGGGATCAACCTCTTACCCCACGCTGCTCTGGTGCTCCCGTCCCCAGGACCCTGCTCTGCCACCAGCTGTGCCCAGATGTTTCTGCCACAGCTGCCCAGAGGGACTGCAGGAGGCGTGAAGCAACACCAGGACGTGTGTCAGGCGTGGAGGTAAATAGTGAAGTGCTGCCTGGCAACCTGGCAACAAAACCCTCCTGAGGCAGGAGGAGGTTTTTGTTGTGTGGCTGTGGCACACCCTGCTCTCACCCCGGCATGCTCAGCCCCTCACAGCAAGGCTGGGGTGTCAATCAGTGAGGGTTTAACCAGACCAGGAGGCAGAGAGTGTCAGGAGATGCTGCAAAGGGAGAGTGGGGTCCTCTGAGCCATCAGGGATCCCTGGAGGGGAGAACCAGCACAATCAGTGCTGCTTCCCCTCTTCCTGCAGCTGCACCCCCCGTGTGTCATGCCTGAAACCAGGCATGGGTTCTGGAGTCTTGGGTTGGCTGTTGATTTGCTGCCCTGAGATGTGCAGGGTGTCTCTGCTTTGGCCCACGCAACTGAAGAACAAGTCTGGACTCTTCACTTTTCGGTCTTGAGGTTGTTTATGAATTCTTATCTATAAAATTTTCTTTCTGCTCAGCCGAGGTCTGCTCAGCAGGGCAGCCACAGGCACTCTGACCGCCCCCAAGGCGGGGTTGTCCTTTTATACAACAAACTACGTATAACATATTTACACTTAATTCCCAATACCCATCACCTATGTTAGACAGTGCACTTCTACTCTAGACCAATCCCAAAGTGCCAACGTCACTGCAGAAAATGGAGAACAAGAAGAAGAAGAAGAAAGGCTGGACATGCCCAAGTTCCTCCATCTTGTCCCCATAACCCCCATACCAAAAATCCTAAAATCTACATTTTCACCTGTGATTATTTTGTTATTACACCATTCAAACCTCTGTGACTTTCAGGTCCTCATAGAAAGCTGGCAACTTGCTCCAGGGGTCAAAATCAAATCCCCAGGTGTCCTGGGCTGCATGTCAGGGTCTCTGAGCCCCCCGGTGGGGTCCTCATCAGCTCTGGACACCCGGAGGGATGCACTGAGTTCTGACACTGGAGGATGCTGTGCCAGCCCTGGTGCCCTGTGAGTGAGGGGCAGGAGGGATCCCAGCCTGGGGATGGCCAACACACAGCTCTTGTGTCGGAATCCAGGACATTCCTCTGGCTGCCCTGGAGGACTCCAGACCCTGGGAGGGGGCTCAGAGACCTTGGCACAGAGTAAAAAACACCTGGGCCTTCCATTTTAACCCATGGAAACAATTACCAACTTGGTGCAAGGAGTTACAAGCCACAAGGGTTTGAGTAGAATGATAGTGAATTTGTCACAGGGTGAAAAAGTAGAATTTTGGGGTTTTTAGAATGTGGGGTTCAGGAGGCAAGATGGAGGAATCTGGGCATGTTCTTTCTCCTTCTTCTTCTTGGCCTCCATCTTCTGCTGTGATGGTGACACTTCTGTTTTAGGGTAGAGACTGTGTAACACAGGTGGTAGGTATTGGGAAGTTATGGTAAATAATGTACATGTTGTTTTTAGTGTAAAAAGATAACACTGTCCTGAGGGTGTCAGTGTGCCTGAACCCAACCTGCTGGACAGACCTCAGCGGGTCAGACAGACAATGTATTAGATTAGAGAAAATAAACAACCTTGAGAACCAGAGCCAAGGAATCCTGACTTCTTCTTCAGTCTCAGGGCTGGGAAAAGAGACTTTCTAACACTTCAGGGTCATCTTGACACCAGAGAGGTGACACTCATCACTCTTGTGTTAGCTGGGAGGGAAATCCACAGCACAGCATCCAGGACCACTGATGGCACACCAGGAGCTGCTCCCTGCCTAAGACTGCAAAGATCACCACAGCAGGGACTCAACATACAGGGAAGAGGTTATAGGACAGCACTGATTGGGAAAAGACTGATCCCTGTTAATTACCCCACCCTGCCAGCAGAGCTGCTGGGTGAGCTGCAGTGTGGGGCAACATCGGTCTTTGCACAGGAGCTGACCAAAGGACCTCAGGTGCTCTTGAGTTAGAGGATGGCTTTCCAAAAAGGACTAATGAAGAGATCTGGGATCTAATTTGACGGAATTAAGAGAAGGAATACCCTTGGAAACTAATTTGTCAAGTTAGCAGGGCAGTATTCGTGCTGGTTGAAAGAGAACTGTCACAGAAGCCAAGCAGGATTAGCAAAACAAAACAGTCAAAAACTGGTTATCTGATCTCACTGTGAGTATTACAGAAATCTGCATGAAAAATGGAAAGTGTAACAGGAGAAGAGGAAAATAATGGTGACAACATCAAAATTAAAAATTTGAACAGCTCAGAGAACTGGATGCAGATGCCCTCTGGAAAAATAAAACAACAGGTAAATAAATCCATGAGTGCTCTCAGTTTCACAGACCTAAAAATCACTGAAACTACCCCAAGTGCAGTGAGAGCCAACATCAATTAAAATTATAAATTCTGGAAATTTGTGAGATTCATCAGGCTGGGGAAGGTCATTGCCCAACCTCAGAAAAGAGCACAATGCACTAGGTGGAGCTTTTCAAAACCAGAAGAGGAGCTGCAAACATTTAGCAAGCAACCCATACAGAAATGCTGAGATGGCAACAAGAAGATGAATAAGAATCAATAAGAATAAAGCAACAAACCTCCAGAAGAGGACACACTGTCAGTGCAACTTTTCACTTTACTTGAGGTGACATTTTCTCAAATAAAATGGAGAAATTGGTCTGTAACACTGGGTTACAATCTTGCTTTCAGACAGCTGAATAAAGCAGTGTTCCTGATCTCTGACACTGGTGGTAGCAGCAACACAAAAATCCAAAACAACACCAAACCCTTCTAGACAGGCAGCAATAGTGACAAAAACATGCAAAGGCCATAATGTCACAGACTGAGATTCTCCTACCAAAAACAAACAAGGGAAGAGGAATCTGGGGAAAAGCCATCTGTTGCTGTGACAACATAAATATGAATGTAAAATATAACTTCCAGCCTCTTTGGCCTAAGCTTCTCTAGGTCAAGTGCTAGCACAATTTTTGCCATCACACTGCAGCAGAGAAGAATATTGAAAGATACGAGGACAGGTTAAGGGGGAAAAATTAAGAAAAAGTATGTATGAGGGAATTAGTGGCAGGAAAAGGTGAGTCGGGACCTGATGCTTTGTACTCCGGTCAGGGCCCCAAGAAAATGGGAAACAGAGAAGTGACTTAGCCTTTAATAAAGCATCTTTCAGGTCTGTGCTCAGAGATCTTCCTTCTGGAGAGAAGAGTCACTCTGAGGCAAAGGCTACCTGGAAAAATGAGGCACCTCCAGCTCCAGCAGCTTTTGGGGGAGCTTCTATAAACATTTTTAGAGTGGTCTAGCTGAACTCAGTCTAGAACAGAGGACTCAAGAGCTGCTCAAGTCCTCTTGTGGGATCACACCCTTTTGGTATGACTGAGCTGGGGCTGCTCCTCAGGCTTGGAGCCCTCAATACCTTTGATTTCACAACTACCAACTCACAGGGTGTGTAATGCAAGGGAAAACCTCACCTACCTGCCTGTGAGCGGCTGCTTCTCTCCATGAATGGCCCTAACGACGAGCTTTAATTAATGGTGCTTGCAAGATGTGGGCAGCAAAAGCTCTTCAGAGAACCATTGTGAAAAATAATGGGTTATTTCACTGAGGTGTGAAATACCACTTGAGCTGTAAAGAGGTTAAACCTCTCACTTGCTTTGATGGTGTGTGGCAAGGGCTGTGCAGCCCTCCCATCCCTGGACACACACACAAAAGGCAGAAGGTGGGACAGGGATAGCACCAAGGGGGTCTGTGTGCACATGGGACAAATAAACACATAAATCTATAAACATGTGTATTTAAAGCTACACATCATGTCAGATGTGCAGTGACTTAAAACGGGGAAAAAATCCTAAGCATTACCTCTTCATACATCTTTCATTGCTACAGTATCTATAATAGCTGAGTTAAAATATTACAACTTCGAGTGCTCCTGTGTCATTTTCCATCCCAAGTAATTTTGGAACTATTCTACTGTTTTGCAACTGCTGCTCTTACATGCAGCTCTACTATTATATTTCTAAAAAAAAAAATCAGCTTTTCAAGAGAAAGATAAAAAATACCCACAACAACCAAGAAAACAGCATTCTTCTCAAGATTTCAAGCTCTCAGTAAATTTTCTGGAGGCTTAATACTAAGAATCCAATGAAATGGGAGAGCAGGATGCAGGTTTCTAGTCTGTACCTGTGTATTACTCAGACACTGTTTAGTTGTCTGTAGAGATGCTTTCTGGTATTTTGTCATTCAGAAATTCAGCTGGTGTGAATATAACCGAAAAATATCTACAATCTATTACTACCATTAGCGTTCAAATTTCTGCAGCTATTATCATGAAAAAGAATAACCCTAAAATTTCATTATTCTGCCATTTTCTTACCACGCAGAACAAGCATTTGCAACAATTATTAATCTATACCCAGAAGCAAGAGCAACCACCATTTAGAGATGGTAAAAGACACAGAGGAAATACAGCCATTTCCTCATGAAACAAAAACATGACAATTTTTTAAAGGAACTGGTTTGAACCAGGAGACTGAGCTGCTGATTAGCTTGTAAAGACTCTTATATGGCCTCAAGTGCTGCTAAATTTATTGATGCTCATGGAACATCGAGCCAGACAACTTCCATTACACAGACTCACTGGTTTCTTTCACTTTGAATATCAGAATAAAATTGCTGCCATTCTGGTACAGAGATGAAACTGTTCAATACTGCACTACTGAATTTTATGCATCAGCTAAAGGTGGTTAACCACACTACTCAAATTTAATGCAACAGGTTTTTAAGCAGTGTTTTTAGAGGCAACCTACTTGCATTTGAATTTGGCCACACTAAATGAGATGTTAACATGCAAATCAGTGAGCAAGACCAGTATTATATTTACCACAGTGTAAAACAAGGCTTCACATCTCCTAGAAACTGCCAAACCACCTTTAGCTGAGATGTCTGTTTTCAGATGTCCGGATTGCAGCAACCTAATTCAAGGCTTAATACTGGCATGTTTGTTTTTCTTTATTTTAGCAACTGTTAAGACTCTGAAACAGCTTTGTGCAGGAACAAAACACAACTGAGGCCAGCGAATGACAATTCACTTAAAGTAATTTTAGTACTATTTCACTCTAACTTCCAGTGCCTCAGCTTATGCTCACTTTTATGCAGGAAGTTAGGATTGTCAAAAAAATTTATAAATATCCCAAGAGGCACTGTGCCTGTTTGCTTCTTCTGGGAGCAGAGGGAAAGAGTTTGTTAGCTGATCACAGTCATGCACAATATTTATACAGCAAGAACTTTACATACTCACAGTTCAATTTGTGGCCATGAGGAATTATTTAGACTCCAGCATGCAGCTTGGCTTAAAGACTTTACTATACACAAAGGCAATTTCTATTTAATGTCCTTCCATGATATTGGAACTGATCTGGAAATAAAGTCAGTATATTCCAAATAGGGCAGCAGACTTCATCCACTGCCTCCACATTCTGTGTGTCTGCAAAGAGACCACTCCAGTATCTCATTATTAATCAGTATCTCATAAATTAATCAACAATCAGCTTAAACCTCCTCATTCTTATTTTCCTTAAAACCTACTCTTCAATTACCTCCTCCTGGAAACTTCCTGTTTCTGTGACAACAAACTACAAGCTGGCTCGCACTGAAATTTCACTTTCACTCAGTCATATTCAGATATTAGAAGCAGTGCCCCAGTCCTGTCAAGCCTCTTCTCAGGTTCCCACTCTGCACAAGAGAGGATTTACAGTAACGTCTGAGCCGGTCACTGCAGAAGAGCTCCCCTGCTTTTGTGTGCAGCTCAAAAATCCTCTTTTCAGTTTCGCCTCACGTGAGCATTTAGCTGCAACTTCTCCAGCCAACAGTTCCCATTCTCTGCATGCTGTTTCAGACACCAGGAACATTCCACGGTTGTCTGCAGCAGCAAGCTGCGGGCTGACAAACAAACACCGGGAAAACAGGAGATTAGGTGCCAGCCACATGCCACGCTGAGCTCAGATGGGATTTGTGTCACTTGGTCTGCAGTGTCACGCCACACTCTGCTTCGCAGGGCTGGGATGCAAAGGGGAGCCACAAACACAAAGAGGGAGCCACAAACAGAACCCGTGTTCCCTAAATGGGGGGTTGGAAAAGACACTGAAGTTACATAAAACACAACTTCATCTTGAGGCTGAAAGTCTCTGAGGTTATGAACTCGATTATTTCTACTGGCAGCAATCAAGCCAGGCAATACCCAATGTGAGAGCAGCCCTCAGAACAGGAAATTTGGTTTTCAGTCCCGGAATGGGGAGAAAATGGAAAGGAAAAATTATTTGTGAATGGCTGTATGGACTGACACACACGTGGCTACCAAAATGAATGGAGAACACAGGAGAACAAATAAAAAACACCAAGTCAGGGAATCCTAATAGAGCTTGGCTGTTAAAATATCATCTAAGGGCAACACTGCATAACCAGGGGTGGTGGTGTGTCACTGGGCTTTGTTTTTAGATAATTTTAGAAAATTTCAACATTGTTTTATTATTTCCACTTAAAAAGAGGCAGATTGGGGAACTTCTTGCTTCAGCATTGGCTTCAACTTAAAATCACTTCAGAAGGGCCTTCAGCAAGCTCTGGAGGAATAACTGCATTATGGTTCAGTTAAAAAATATGAAATCTCCACTTTGTTGAGGTTTTATCCTGCCTCACAGGGATCTTCCCTCCTGAGGATCAAAAATGTTGATTTTCTAGGTGGTTCCAGCACTTGTGCTGAGCATGGCATAAAGGCAGGCACAGACCTGACTTCTTCCATTAAGCCAGCAGGGTTTCTGAGCCTTAAGGAGCTCCCAAAGAGTGCTGAAAGCTGCCACCCTCCTGTCTCCATGCCAGCTTCTCCCTTTGGCAGAAGAGACCCTGGACAAAGCCCCAAAGTTTTAATGAGCACAGGCATCCTCCTCTCGGGGAACCAAAGGGCAGAAAGGGTGACAGGGGAGAGGCTGGAGAGCAGCTCAGTGATAAAAAAGCTCCTTTGCTTTCTGGAGATAGAGGTTTCCTCTCTACCCTCACTCCCAGTCCTCCAAGGGGCACCAGGGCAGCACAGCCTTGCCCAGAATTCAAACTGGGAGTGTCCCCCTAATGTGCAAAGCTCTACAACCAGAGCCGTGAGGAAAAACCGGTCACAGAGCTCATTTCTGCAACTCCAAGATCAGAAACGGAATTTTCAGCAAGCTCTACATGCCCCACATATCTAACCACTCAAAGGAAACCAAAAAACCCCCAAAACCCAAAAAAACCAAAGCCCCAAACCAAAAAAACACTCAAGAAAGCATTGTTATATAAAAGACTGAGTGTAACAAATGTCACTTTAGAAAAGAAAATGTCTAACACAGAAATGCAAAAGTTCTAATTGTATTCTAAATATATTCTAAATTGTATTATATAAATCTAAAAAAAAAATACAACATTGAGGAAATTAGATACCAAAAAAAAAAGGGAAAAAAATATCAAGAACTCAACAGAGGTGTCTGCAATGTTTAAAAATTCTGGGCTATTTCATGCACTACTTTAACTATCTCCAAAAGAGAAACAACATTACCAGCAATAATCAAACAGTAGCATTACTTCAGTAATGCCTACCTATCTAACTTTCACTATTCCAGAAACAATACCATTCATTGAAAAGTATTTTTTTTTTTAGTATATTTTAGTATACTTTTAGTATACTTTAGATACACTAAAACATATCTAAAACATATATTTTAAGTGCAATAAACTACTGATACCTGAGCACAGTTCAAACAAGAAGTTGCTCTTGCAGATCACCACACCCTGACTATGCAATACTCTGCACAGGCTCATAGGCTCTGCATTAGTAGAGCCTATAAAAATAAATGCCAAAAAAAAAAAAAAATCACACAGGTTTTGGAAGCCAGAACAGCGTGGGCTGTGAGCAAGGAAGAAACCCCAACCCCGCCCCAAAACAGAAATGTAAATACAGAACAACTTAGACACCGCTTTCAAAGCTTGCTCTTCCTTGTCCTTCTCTTCCCCAAACCGCCGCGTCATGTGGCGAATGAAAAGGCTGTTTCCAGCATATTCAAGTAAATAAATTCAAAAGCTCACTAACTACACGCTGCTCTGGAATGCCTCAAGCCTGCTGACAGGGCAGGCACGGCCAGAAAGCCCCGAGCTGGCAGCTGGCGTTATCTCAGCCCGCAGAATTCCCAGAAGAGGGGGAGAAAGGGCAGAAAACAAGCAAAAAAAAAGAAAAAAAAAAAAAAAGAAAAAAAGAAAACTGCAGCACAGACAGAACAAACCTCATGCAGGAGAGTGAAGGAGCAGGAACAGCTGACTCACTCGGTGGACGTGTGGCTCCTGCTCTGCTGCACGCAGGGACACGGGCTGCTCCTCGCTGGGGCTGTGGCTTCCGGGAGCTGCCGGCCAAGCCAAGCCCTTGGCAAGGCCCAGGGCTGAGCTGAGCCACACAATCCCCACCCAGCAGCACGGGGAGGGCACCCAGACCTGCAGGTTTGGGCTCCCACAGTGAGCAGAGCAGAGCAAACCCCTCCCGACCAGGGTGCCCCAGCAGGGACAGCTGCCACTGAGCTGGCACCACACAGCAAAAGCACAGGTGAGGCTGAATTCAGCATCCAAAATGCAGAATTTGCCTCCCACCTTTTGGTTTTTGAGGAACCTACGCATTTCCCCTCAGCCCCATTACAAGTTTCTAAATTTGGACTGATTACCCAGGCTCTCTGAGTACATGGATGTTACTAATTGAAAGTAATTGAGATGGGTTTGTCCACTTAAGGCCTAAACCTGACTGAGTAGGGTTATTTTTAAGCATAACAAACCCAAATGATCTCTATTAGTTTAGAAATTAGCAAATACTTCTTGAAATACTAATAGTGATCTGCTCTTGAGTTTCTTTCTGCCATACAATCAAATTTTCAATACCTTTGGTATTATGGCAGAGGTTTTTTTTGGTTTTTTTTTTAAAGAAAAAGCCCTGCACCACTAACAAAACCATCAGCCACTTTTTCATAATAGCCTCTGTATTGCCCTTTATCTTGAGCAAATAATAAGAAATAAGTCAGCCCTGGAAGGGAATTAGAAAGGGACGAACATCTGCAGACTGATGAAGAAAATATCCCACTTCTGAGTGAAGCAGAGAATTTTTTCTTTGTGAAAGGGTTTGTGCTATTTTGACCACTGCACAGCTCTACAAGTTGCAAATCCTGTATCATTACACAAAGCCAGGCACCTTTTGTACTACAGCAGCTTCCAATTTTTAATGTTTAGGCCTATTTTTAGCATGCCTCTGCCACCAAGAGAGCCAGCACTGTTCTCCACACTGGCACAGCCCTCCTGACTTTCACGTGCTGCCAACAGCTCTGAGGGCAACTCCCAGGAAGAGCCCCATGATTTGCCACAGCCCTGCTGCAGAACACCTATAAACTGTGATTCTGTGTCATGACACACACACACCCCGGAGAGAACATGGAAACTAACTCCTCAGGCAGCCTGAATTGTTATTTTTCTGAATAATCTCAGATTTTAGAGGTAGCCTTTCCAACCTTCACAATATGACTGGGAATGTAAGAACAAATTTATGTATTTCTGTGGACATTCCCAAACAATCCTGTGACTTCAGATGCCTCCTGCTCAAAAATTTCTTCCTTTAAAATAAGGTGCATCTGCAAAGCTCACAAAATAAAAATCTGTTGGTAGTTAATAAGGTGTGTAGCAGAAAAAAACCACTGACAGTAAGGATCACTTTTGATGATAAACTAGATAAATTTGCCTGCTTCAAAAATAGTAGGGATTTCACTCAAAGATACTTATCAACTTCTCTTCTTTTTCCTTGTTTTCTTGTTTGTTGCATGAGAAAGCAGAAAGAATTCCCCTTTAAAACAATGTTAATTTGGGTGCCAGCCTAAAGTAATTAACCTTAAATTTCTTAAATCATTAAGGTCAAGAAGGCAGCTCTGAAAATTGGAAATAATAATAACTATTACTGCGTTTCCACCACTGTTGTTGAGCTCTCCCAGCACTGCTTCAATAGGCCATGGAAGTAATACAGTAATGGAAGTAATACACTTCTCCAAGCAGCCAGCCAGCAAAAGAAAATAATTACTCATTAGGAGCAATGCAAAAAAATCTGCTACATAAAAAGCAGCAAAACTCCATCTGTTATCAGCAGAAATACCATGTAAGAACACAAAGATCCAGGAAGGGTGGCTGGATCCAGCTGTGTTCAAGTATTAGTTCCTTCTATTAATAGGCACGACTGAACACTGAGGTTGAAATTGGCTTTCCTGGGGGCTGTGAAACCGGCAAAATCCTCATTAAAGGCTGTGAAAGGGAACACAGCAGCGCTGGCAGGAGAGGGAGGAGGTGAGTTCAGTTTTTCCTCCCCACTGCTGCCTGCCAATGCTGGCAGCCATGACCTGGTTTGTGCACCTTGGTAGCCAGTGTGAGCACCGAAGACGCTGCTCTTAGGCAACCCAGTGAACACTCCTGATGATGACAGCCTTACCTGAGCCTCCCTTTCCACTCCATTTACCTGCCAAGCCAGGAGCTCACTGAAAACCCACCCTGGTGCAAACCAGCAGTGGAACAGCGCTCCCCCATCAAAGAGGAAAGAAAGTTTTCTCACAGAAACAAAGGAGTCAGAACACCTGCCTCAGTGCAGCCTCTCTGAATTGTCCATTTGGGTTTGAGTCACACAAAATCTGGGCATGTCCAGGTTGCTGACTGAGCCTCTGAGCGGCCTTGGTGCAGGGGAGGAGGCAGGAGGGGCAGCACTTCTTGCACCACAGGGACACTTGGGCAGACAATTAACACCCCTGCGAGAACACAGGGAGCAGAGGCAGTGACTAAACACTGCCTGCAATTCCAGGAACTCCAGAGTGACACAACAGAGAGCAAAGCCACAGAGAACTGCATTCCCGATGGACAGTGTACGAAAACAAAGCCAGGCAGCTGAGTGCCCTCCCTTGGACAATCACACACAGTGACAATCCTTCCCCACACACGAGCTCCTGCACCTGAAAGCCAGAAACCCCAGAAGAAACAAGCTGTGAAAAATGCATGTATTTTATGATTGGCTTTTCGCAAATATTAAAATGAATATTATATGTGTTGTGTTAGAAAGCAATGCTGTATTTTTTTAAGTACTGTGTTAAATATAGTTTTAGGTTATAAAAATTGTTAAAATAGAAACTATGCTATGTAAGATGCTTTGTTTAAAAGAAAGGACTTGCAGTGAGATAGCAGCCACAGGACACCTAAATCTTTCAGAGAAAAAGAATTTATTACCTTCTTATCGCAAGAAACAAACTTCTTCCCACCTTGGAGGCGCTATTAGGATTAGAGGGAAGAAGTTGGCACTGATCAGAGAGAATCCTGTGTTTGAATGGAATTTCTGCATCACGTATGAAGTGTATGAATATGCAACATGTTATTGTTCTTAAGGGTTAATCCTCTGTTAACGTGGGTCTTTTTTCCAGGTCGTGATGCCCAGAAAAAGACACCCGGACGTCCGTAACTCTTTGTTTCTATTGTCTCATATTGTCCTAATTCAATTTGTCCAAATTGTTATTACTCTAATTGTGTTACTGTTCTTTTTAACCATTTTATTACTATTAAACTTTTAAAATTTTAAAAACAAGTGATTTGCGTTTTTCACACAAGCCATCAGCTATTATGGCTTTCCAGCTGAAGGAAAAATTACTCAGGTCTGTTGTGCCGGCAGCAAACCCCCTCTTGGCTCTTCAGTTTTATTTCACCATAAGGCAGGAATTGGTTAAAAGAATAAAAAGCATGAGCTGGAGCAACTCAACAATCCCACCTCCCTTGCCTCTGGTAAGGACTTAGAAATTTATCTATGGGATAAATAATGACAAGTAAGTATTACTAACCAGCAGAATTATTAAAGCTACATCAGGGAGAAATAAATAATGGAAGAAACAGTGGTCTGAAACTGTCCAAAAACTGGTGGAGTATTTCTAACTGCACTAAAAGATTCAATCTGGTTTCACAGGAAAGCAGAAAGTGCTGCCTTGACTTTTCAAGAAATACTTCCCTTCCTGTAAAATTCCTGTTTTTAAAAAAAACCCCAAACCCTGCAAAATTATTGTTTTCAATAGATATTTTTAGAGACAAAATTAAATGCAGAAAAGAAAACAGCCAGACAAATGGCTTGAAAAAAGGTACAGGTGGCACAAACTACAGTAAATCTCTGAGTTTTGCTCTATTTTAAGTAACACTAGAGGATCACAGGAGATTGTTGAGAGTAAGAGTTACAATTAACAGAAGATTCAGCCTAAGTGAAAAATGGTGGAAATGGCTGAACTGAAAAGGGTGAACTTGAATTAGCTGCTGATTAAAAGTCAATATTAGATAGTATGAGGTGAGTATATTCATAGTACATAATCTTTACAGTAAGTATGCTGGAATGTCACAGAAAATGAAGAGTACTGCTAAAATACACAATCTATGTTGCCAAAACCTAATACACAGCAATTCCTGAAAATTCCATTGCATTATTTTCATGACACTACCTTCCAGTTCCTAGGCTTAATAGCATGTATGAATTGTGCCTTCCACACTTAAAACTTCTTTCTATTTATCATAGAAAGAACATATACTGAAAAAAGAAATAAAAATTAAATGTGTTAGTCAGCAAATTTGATGTAAGAATCCCTGGGACCATGCAGCTGGTGACATCCAGGTTGAGTAGGAGGAGTAAACCTTGGCAAAGTGCAAGGAATAGAAAGAAAAAAAAATTAAAATATTGGGCTGTCTTTAGTAATAGATAGGAACATTGAAACAAAGGGACAACAGAATTTACATCTTTGTCTTCTCTCTGAGGAGGACTATAAAGGAAAAATAAATCACTTAGGAAGCATGCAAGTATCTTTAGGTGTATTATGTTACAAAACCACTGATTGAGAAAGTGAAAAAATCCCATTCAAAAGCAGAAACAACTTTCTTCCAACAACAGGCTGCCTCCAGACATGGAACACTGTGGTGGATCCCCTCTGAGCCAGCTCCACATCTTGGGTGTGAACTGAGGAGCTGGAAAGCCCCTGGCTCACACATGGGAGTGAAGGTGGGTTCAGAAATATGTCAAAAGGTGCTTCTCAAACACAGAATGTCAAGGTAATTAAAGTAGAGAACACAGTACCAGAAGTAAAAAAAGACATTAATATTGTCTGCACTGCTGACCAGCACCCAGCTGCCTCACTCTTGAATGCTGCCATCAAAATGGGCCCAGTCTGAGTTCTCCCTGGACTGCAGCTGGAGTTAAACTTTACCCCAAACTTCACTAAATTCCATCAAAAAATGTTTATTTACCTCAATAAAACACACTGCTGCTTCTCTTTTAAGTGATTTGCATCCCCTGTGACAATTATGCGCACAACAGCGGCTACCAGGTGCAGCACCAGCAAGAGCGTTTTCAACCCCCTCCTTCAACACCTTGCAAGACCTGAGCACCCTGCTTGCCCTCAGAGAATATCACCTGCACTCCTTGGCCATTCAGCTTTAAAATGCTGCTTGAATGGTCAGCTGGACTGCTCTGGTGGCAATGAAAGCAAAGCTGTCAGCTCTTCAAACTCACCAAGTTCAGAACAGAACCCCCAAAAAAATACGAACACCTCAAAGTGAAAAAAGAAACACAGCACCCCCAAAAGTCAAATAATGAAGGTGCCCACTGGCATCAACAGGGCCAGGATTCTTTAAAATAACTGGGAGACTGACAAAGAACATGTGAAAAGGGAGAATTGTTACCATTTATTTCCTCACCATGTCAACACTGGCACTCTGCTGCCTTGTGCTCCCCTTTCCTTTCGGCAGGTTACAATTTCTAGCAAGTCATGAGGAGCACCCCTGTGGTGCTGAATGTGGGCAAACAAATAATTTTCCATCCCAATGCAGGATGGAAAATAGAGAGAAAAAAGAGATGGAATCACACCACATTCTCTTCACTTGTAAAAACATATAATAAAAATATAATATAAAAAATATAAAAATATATATCATATATTAATTTCTATATAAATATTAAATTTTTATTTATTGTATATATAAATATATATATATAAAATATATATATATAAATATAAAAATATAATACAAATATAATAAAAAACTAAAAAAGTATCATTTCCTTAAGTACACACATTACCTTAGCAGAAGCAGCTGCTCCACTTGTCTCTGTTTTGGGCGGCTGGCTGACATTAGCACTTGCTTGTTTCTTCTAGAAAAAAAAAATAAAAATCACATAATAAAGGTCAGAAATGTTGATGAAGGAAAAGCCAAGTAAAACTGCAAAACAAACAAAAAAAAAAACAAACCCCAAATGAAATCAAAGAATTAAAAAAAGAAAAAGCACACTTAAAAATGTCCCCCAGAACATTTTTGCAAGGCGAGTCATAAAATGAATTCTCCTACGTAACTTTAATTCACACAGGCACATTTCAGAGCTCAGAAATGTGCACACCCAGAATAGCCTGAATTTTCCAGCAGTGTTTTATGGACAACACATAAATCTGTGCCATTTCCTGTGGCACGGCGACTCCATTTTAAGCTAACAGTTAAAGCAACAGTATGTACACAAAAAGAATCATGAAAACAAGAGGGGCAAAGCTATTGCTGCTCCGACAGAATGTGAATCACCACCTAGGAGGTAACATCCTCGGGCAGGGAAGTAAAGATACAAAGTTAAGGGCAAAATTATGTTTTTTCTAAGAAGCACAAGATTCACAATGCATTTAATATTTCACATTACAACAGGCAGGGCAGGCTGCAGAAGGACCAGAGATCCAACAAAGTCAGAAGCACCAGTTCTCAATGGATGGGACACCAGAACTGTAACAATCTGGGAGATCCAGAGACCTCTGCCATTCAAGTCATACCACCTGGAGTTCCTCCTCTTCCTGGTTTTGTTTGAAAAAAAAAAAGCTTGAGCAAAGATGCACATTCAGCAGTCACATCCAGAAACGAGGCAGAGGGACATATACACAAGATTAACAAAATATGACCCAAATGAAAGCAATAAAAGCAAAGACAAGCTGCCAGTTCTTCAAAATCACCAAGTATCCACCCAGTAAACAGAACCCAAAAAATACGAACACAAAATATGCCCCAAATCTGGTACCAACTGAAACTAAGAGGGATCTTACATCCAGAATCATGCTGGAAATAAAATGACATTCCAGTAAGACTCCACAGGATGCTGCAAAGCCTGTTTTTTGCAGGCTAACACTGTTTTTTGCCTGTTAAAAGGATGTTAGGAGTGTTCCAGCCCAGGACCTTCCTGCTCAGCCACTGAGCTCCAGTGCTCAGTGCTGCCCATTACAGACTGGCCCAGGCTGAGGGATGTGGTTAAAGGAAAAATCAGCAGCAAGGCCCAGAGAGACCCTAAAAACACCCCAGAGACAACTTAGAGCCTCACCACAGCTCCCTCCATCATGAGTCAGTCAGGTTTGTATCCATATTTTCTCCACACATGCCTAAAGGAGCAGACAGTCTCCTTGCACATATTCTGTAGCTCTGGATAAAATGAGCATTTTTAACTCCCTAAGGAAGGAAGCACTGCTCCAGCCGAGGTGGTAATGAACCTGCATGCAGGCGATGGAAGTGTGATACATTTCTAATTTTGCAGAGACAGTCCTGAGATGCAGAACACCTTTGGCTTTGTCTCTGACACAGTGCACTGAATTCTCTGTAATGAGCATTACCCAAAAATCCTTCAGCTTTTAATTAAGATGTCCGAGTAGCTCAAACTCTGAAGTGCTTGCCTCCCCTTTTTAAAGAGAAAATTTTAAAAAACAAGGAGTCAGCATAAAAGAATCACAAAAAAAAATTAAATAAAAGCAATACTCTGCAGAGCAATCAGAATTGTGGGCACACCTTCAGCACCACAGATCTTGACTGCCACCTCATGCTCAGGGTTCACAGTGTTCAAGTTTTACCTTCAAGACTATGTCTGACAGAACTGTGATGCTCTGAAAATACCACAGAATCACAGAATTCCACAAATCCATGAAGTACTCTTTTAGAGAAGGGAGTCTTTATGATATCTTACCAACACGCTCAAGAATTTCAGACACAAGGGTAGCTTTCCCCACCTCCCAGCAAGTCTGAGCTACAAAAAAAGCCCCCCCAAACCAAACCAAACTAACAATTAGAAAAAACAAAACAAAACCAAACAAATAAACATACAAAAAGCCAAACAACCCCCCAAAATTAAAACCAAAAAGAACCCCTGAAACCAAAAAAAACCAAATCCAAAAAACAGACCAAAAACCAGAAACAAAAAATCCCACCTTCCAAACCCCCACAAAAAAGAAAAAAAGCAACAAGAAAAAAACCACAATGTTCCCCTAAAAAACAATAAAAATAACCAAATAAAAGCCTCCTCCAAAATCAGAACCAGCTCAAACACAGTGAAATAAATCCTTGTTCAGAGTATGAAGTTGTGTTAATCAACTAAACAGAATTAGGAAAAAAATGTTAATGCCAATAATTATTTAGTGGTAAACCAAACAGCAATAAAAGATAGAGAAGAAAAATTAACAAAATAAATTCTCCTCTGCAACAGAGAAAGACTCCTTGGAGATGAGTCATGTGGAAGTTGAAGCCACCATATCAAATGAGCATCACCCAGTGAATACTGACCACAGCAGATGGAGTAATATATATTTTAGTTCCCAGAGTCATCTTTCAACAGCAACTTCTTTGGTATCCAGGTATCCCTTCCTACATTTGTAAAAGCAGGAGAACTGGCCACATCATTCAATGTTTATCATTCAATTCAGGTTTATCCTTCTTTCCCCCTGATTAAAATCAGGATGTTTGGGTGTTTCCCAAGATGTTCCCTCCACGCAAACCAGCTCAGATATCCTTTATTGACAAACACATCAGAGCTGTTCTCATCTTCTCCCCCTCCAAGAACTAGAAGAGTGTTTTTCTTCTGTGACATTCTCAGACACAAACAAGAGAAGAAGTACCTTGCTGCTGTGCCCACACCTTGCTTCCCAACCTGATATCAACAGAGACAATGAATTATCAAAGCACAGCTTCTTTATGGAATGAATTAAATGGGTTATGGACCTGTAAAGAATTGTGTGTGAAGGAATAAAAGCTGTGGCACACAGGTACTCAGAATCTACTCTTTACTTTAGCAGTGGCTTCCAAAAGGAAGAGCACTGTTTCAGAGTGGAATATTAATTCTGCAGGTTTAATAAGGGGGAGAAGAAATATACATTCTTCTGCTAAATTGATTTGCAAAGGAAGATGTGTTAAGACTGGTGTCCAGAAAAGTGGACTTAGTGTTCATTTTGGACGACAACATTCAAGTGTTCGTTGCAAGATTGTAGTAAGAATGCTTACAGTACACTTGTCTTGAGGGGGAAAAAACCCACAAGAGGGAAGGATGTGCAATCTCTGTGCTGCAAACGCTTTTGACAACCATCAGCAGCATTTCAGCCTCCCCCTATCAATCCTTCATTCAAGAACAGCTTGAGGAGCAATCACCCTCTATTCCTTCTGAAGGCAGACACTCACATTGCAACAACTCTCAGCAAGTGCCAGAGTTTAACTGAAATAATGTTATTTTTCAACTACCTTTGGCATTTTATCCAAAAGAAGCACCAAAACAGAAAAGGGAGAGAGATAAAGAAGCTGCTGCTGTGCTTCCCAGAACCTTCCTCCTCCTCTACTGAGGATGGATTAAGGCCACAATCCCCTCTGCCAGTGCGAAGGCGCTGTGAGGCACAAAGGGGAAGGAAAACAAACAAACAATGCAGATATAAATAAATAATTTGGCACCAAAGTAAAAAGAAACCTCACAAACATCACAGGTAAAACCTACCCATGCACTTCCACAACTCAGACCAGCAGTGGGCACCCCAACGAGATTTTCACCAGTCATGATGCCTTCACTCAGCATTCATGCTTTTTCTGGATAAGGGATCTTAAGTGGCAAGCCTCAGGATTAAAAAGTACCCCAGACACACTGATTTCAGAGCAAAGAATCAATTCCAGAAGGATGGAGATGCTTTAGCACCAATCATCACTGCCATCCTTTCAAAGTAATAATATATCTCCTGATAAGTAAAGAACAATGAGCTGAAGAAGCAGCACAGGTCCTGCCTACATTCCTGAGAAGAACAACTCGAAATGCCAGGACATGTTAGAGAGGGTCCTGTTTCACACCGTACCTGGTGAATTATGGCCTCACTCTGAGCTGGAGCTTCCAATTTCTATAATACATGACTCTGTCTTCCTTTTCCCTATCACATTTTTACATCCAGACATCAGCCATGCACAGACTGGGCTTTTGCTCAGACACAGAATCTCTCCCTGGCATTTCCCTCTGTGACAGTAAAAAGAGAACAGATCTTTCTCCACATTATTAACACGGATCAACACAGAGCAGGGGGGTTTCAAGCACAGCCACACACAGTGTGAGCACTTGTTCTGCTCTGTTTTCATGAATTTCACGTGGCTGTGCAGCAGAACACCCTGTGCCCCAAGGGCAGCCCTGTGACAGGCAGCACTGACTGCAAGGTTAGGACAGCAGGACCATGTGCCTCACCACAGTGCAAGACCTGCCTTCCTAATTTTGGATAAATTTTATCACTCCCCTGTCTATAGCAGTGGTCAGCAGCAGATAGGAAAGAAAACAAAACCAGTTATGTTAAAACAGTTCAGGTCTATGTTGATGTTTCTTCTAAATACTCTTCCAGACTCAATCTGTGGGCCAGGGATTTCTTAGTTCAGTGTATTTTATAAACCATCCTGGGTTTTTCTTCAGTGATTTTGAGCCATCTGCCCCTGAAAGCATTTATATTTTAGCATCCAAGACCTTCTAGAGCACTTGGGCCCCAAAGGCCTCAAAAGTGGAAGTGATCTGAAATTGGTAGAAAGGCACACACATAGGTAAGCTGAAGACAATGCCCAGATGGCGAATAAAATAAAACCACACCAGCTGTCCCTCACATGCCGAGCATGGGCACACCAGGAAGCAAGGGGAGGAAAGGAAATTTACTGCTCCATACCCTTTGCAATGACATGCTGCAAACACATGGCTCAGGTCCACAATGTCCCATCACAGTGAGAGAGCAGAGGGACAGATCTGGGAAACCTGCAGCACACCACTCCCTTCTGCTGCAACAAAATGCCACAGCTTCACCTGCATGAGCAACCAGCAATTGCAACAGCCACCAATTCTCTTCTGTTAACACCTCCCTATTATTATCGGTGCTTTTATTTGAAGGGATGGGACTGCAGTTGGGCTAAGAACGATTTATTGCCCAGATAAACATCAGTCTCAAAGGCTGAGAGATTTTAAAGAGCAAGCAATTGGCCATAGCTCAAAGTAGTCACAAGTTCTTTGTTACAAGACCATATATAACTTTCTAATCCAATGGGAACTTGCTACAAAGTTTATTTTGCTTTTTAACCTATCCCTTTTACTTACTTCTGTTGCAACGAGTGCACTTTTATCCAATGGGCTACTATATCACACCTACACGTTTCTATTATAACTTAGTTTATATTATAACTCTTCTATTATAACTTAGTTTAAACTTACAAAGTTTATTGTGCATTTTTAACCTATCGATTTTACTTACTTCTGTTGCAACGAGTATATTTTTATCCAATGGGCCACTATCACACCTACACACGTTTCTATTTTAACTTCTAAACTCCTAGCTTACCCTATACAATTACATTACTACGCTATAAGCCCTTCTTATCAATAGTTTCTTACTTACTTAAGGCCTACTCACAACTATAGAAATCTAAATTTATACTTTTCCTGCTTAATGTCTGTGTACTTTATCTTTACATCAATCTAAGCTTCTTCTTAGAAACTTAGATCAAATCCCGTAGTGTCTGTGGAAGTTTCTGTTTTTCCATTTTCCCCCATACATAACATCCACAAGGAATGAAAACATTTCAGTAAAGCTGAAATGAGATTCTCAGCTGGGTTTTTTTTGGTTTTTTTTTTTTTTTTGAGATTTTCAGCAAGTGATTGTCCCTAGAAGGTGAACTCAATAAATGAAAGGTTCTAACAACCAAGACATCAAGATTTTAAGGCAGATCCCTATGACTTGAGTCTTTGTCCTGGAGAAATGCCTAATACAACACAGCACATACACTTCTATTGACACCTATACTGATGAAGAACTGCCTTTATTTCTTTTCAATTACATACTGTACAAGCTTCTATCTACAGCAAACCTGCTGTGCTTTCCTCAGTCTACTTTTAAGTCTCCCTTGTCTTTAAGAAGAAAGGATTAAGAAGCCTCTTCTACACCCTAAGAGTATTGATGCAGAGTTCCACTTGATGCTGTGGCTAACTGGCATCTCCCACTCAAAGCACTGTCAGGCCCTTCCTAAATTTGCTTTTCAAAGCTCCACCCTTCTTCTCTCACCCCCTCAGGACCACATACCCAAAGAATCTGAGAGACAAGAGCTGTTTGTTGTTATTTTTTGTTAAACAACAACAATACTAATTCTACTGTTTTACTTTCAGTATGGATACAAGCTCCTCAAAGACATCAATATTTTCATGTCATTTCTCTAATGCCAAACCTTTTCCAGCAGGCAGGTGAACAAACGCAATATTCTAGACAACATTGCCCAAAGCTCTCTACAGATACATTACAAATTTATGCCTCAAAAATTGAAGGCTATAGGAATTATCTCTGACTTTTAAACAAAAAAAGTAACATTGCAGACTCCTGGGAAAGCTGTTGAAAGATTCTGAGTTGTTTCCTCAACTGCTTAACAAATCAGAGTGTTTTGGAGGTAGGTGTGAGTCACAGTGGAGTCAGTGCCCTTCAGTGGGTCTCTGGAAGAGGTTTTTGATCTAATTCCAATTTAAGGACTTAAAAGTGGAAATAGATCAAAAACCATGCAGAGTGCATAGAACAAATAAAACACATGAAGAAATTCAGAAAAGTAAACATATATGCAGTATTCTAAGGACTCAAAAAGCAGAAGTATCTGGAAAATAAATTTTAGCAAGTCTTGTTTTTGCTGGAAACAGATCTTCTCAATAAGAGGTCAGAAACATTAACCCCAGAACTCTGAACTACAGCCCTCAACTCCCACCCTTCCCACAAAAAATGTCAGCACTGCTCTAATAGGAAGAACAATGTGCAGTCAAAGAATATGGCATTAAACCAAGATTGTATAAATGCACAATGGTATTTATGAAAAAAACAAGCTGTCTGGAGAGGAAAGGTGGAACATATTCTCAGGCTGGAGAAGTTTTCCTTGCTTTCTGGACAGGAAAGAAAAGCAATTGCTTGAATCATCTACTTCAGAGGACTGTCACAAAAGCATTCACTGACCCTGATTTGCAGTGCAGTCAAACAGGCTCAGGCAAAGTTATTTCCCACACAGCTTCTGCTGAGGATGGATGAACCATCAGGTGGAAAGCATCAGGGTGCACTCCCTCCACCTGTGCTGCTGGGCAGATGAAGTACCAGGGCCATCAGATGTGTCCCACACTGTCCCAGCACTGCACAGCAGGCACCTCACTGAGGTAACTTCCATGGATACCAAGAATTAGGTAAAACATGAACAAAGCAAAAAAAACCATTTCCAGTAGGCTGCTGAGCAACACAAACAAAACTAAACATTCCTAGGATGAATAGTGACTGTCTGGAGTCACGAGTTTATTGTCCAAAAACTACTCTGCTATCAAAAGGCAAAAATCAGCGCAGGAGGAAATTCATTGCCAACTTTCCTTAATATATCCAAACACTTGTATTTACCTCTTCCGCCTCTGCTTTTTTCTCTCCTGCCTTGGAAGAAGCTTCATTTGCCTTCTTG
Source organism: Melozone crissalis (assembly GCF_028551555.1). Lineage (NCBI taxonomy): Eukaryota > Metazoa > Chordata > Aves > Passeriformes > Passerellidae > Melozone > Melozone crissalis. Next base: position 3,862,497 of record NW_026535783.1, read on the forward strand.
TCACCATGCTGTGAACAGAGAAAATAGATGAGTAGTTATTTAGACCTTAAGTCTTATCTTCCACACAAAGAAATTCTCAAACTTTTTAGTGCAAGGATGATTCCTTTCAGCTACCACAAAATGACAGCAGGGAACACTTAAAGTTTTTCTTCTCACTAATAGAGGGGATTTCTACAGGGCCTGCTGCATAACTTCAAGAGAAATCAGTCATAAGGCCATGACACTTAGGGCTGTACATGACTGTTCTTGTGAAAAGTTCTGGAAGATATTCAGCTTATCACTCATCCCTCACCAGCAAAACACTCTCCAGTGCTTGTTTTGGAAATGTCAGAACCACGGGCTTCAAACAGCTCTCAGAGGCACCAACATGATGTGTGCAACCCACTCCAACATCTGAACTCCCCTCAGACACACTGAAATGTTTGTTATGCCCAGCCCTCCTCGCCTGAAAGCAAGCTGTTACCATGATCGCTTTAATTCTGGTGCTGACACAGAAAAAAAAAAATGTTCCAACCGTTCAGGCACAGGTGCATGTTAGGAAATTACAGTTCTTCCAGGATCCCTGAACCTCCTGCATCTTTTCTCTGCTCTTCCTTTCACTTAATCTGATGCACAATCCCAGCAGCTTCCCATGTGCAGCAATGCAAAGAAAATCACATTTTGCTCACTGGTACCCAGCATGTTAGAACTGTCTGCATCTCTGAAAAGTGGTGAATGTGGTCCCTCAAAACATCTCTTTTCAAAAATAACAAAAGCGAAATGCATAAATTAATATAAAAGGCAACATAATAGAGCTACCCTCTAATGTCTCAGCTGGTGCAACTTCCCACAGCAACTGAGACATCTGGGAGGGAGGATTCACGTCTGGTTTGTTTCGTTAAGTAAAGACAGGAGATGATTCAAGACCCATTTATTCCCTTCTGTTTTCGGGACTGAGCAGCAGGAGGTAGAGCCTGCTAATCCACTAAGTAATGAGTTCCTGCAGATTTTTCTTTACATGGCTATAGGGAGAAAGCAATGATCCATGTATCACTGCACTATCTTCAACAGAAATCAGTTCCAGCACATCAGCAGGAGGAAAAAATGTACTACAGCAGGCTGAAAAAAAGTACTACAGCAACAAAAATTTCAGTAATTGTTTTGGACAACCTCTAACAATTCAAGTTTTTAAAATGAGTTTGGTTATGACTAAGACACTCAATGAGTTTTAAAACTGGAAGTGTTCTAGTCATGTTCCAAATGTGCCTCTTCAGAAGAAAAACAAGCCCCATTGGTTGCCTATTCAGGTAAGAGATTAATTGATTCACTGCTCCATAATAGCACTTCCAGTAGAGACACAATTTACCCAGCTATCTGTGCTTTTTACTGCTACAATAAAAGCACATTGCACACATATCAGTGAGAGCAGTGAGTCTCCTGTTGCTCACAGAACAGGAATTTCAGAGCCAGCACTTGCCATAAAGCTCAGGAGCTAAAGGAGAACTCTGCTGATCAGGCTCTCTTCTTGCATGGATACGCTCAGCATCAAAATGCACCAAAAATCAAGTATTATCCTCAATCCAGCTATTAAATAATAACTATTATTATAATAATCCAGCTATTATATTATCTAGGCAGCTTCAGTGCCCAGAGAGGACGCAGAACAGACCAGGACAAGGACCACAACTTTGCTACCCTTAAACTCAAGACAGAGAGACACCAAAAGCATTACATCTTCCCTCCAGAAGGCAATGCCAAACAGCATCTAAAATAAAGAAACTTTGACTCAGAGGCCAAATATGTTCATTCCAACTTAGGGAACAAAGCACATATGGTCAGACCAAAGTAGTTTTGTTGGTTTTTTTCCCCAGTAAGTTGAGTAATGCACTGTGTACACATAGAGCCTTGATAATTCATTCCCTGGCCTCAGACCATAAAACAGCCTGTGAAAGTTCTGCCTTGCAGGAAAATCTGTCCTGTCCTGAAGAGGTAACCTGGGAAAGCACAGCTTCACAGTACACCTGAGGAAATCATGCTGGTTCCCTGAACAGTTCATGCATAGGGTATGATGAGGGACCCCATTTCAATAATGCCCTTCAACAGCTCTTTTCTTATCTGGATTTTCCAGCTTTGAACCCTCCACTAAAAAATTAAATATACAAAAATAAATAAAATAAAAACAAAAACAAAACAAGCAAAAAAAAACCCCCAAAGCCCAACAAAACAAACAAAAACAAACAAAACAAAAATTAAAAAAACACCAAACAAACACAAAATCCCTCAAAAACAAACAACAAAAAACAACAACAAAATAAAACAGGCAGTAAATCAATCTGCTTAGTCAGAAGGCTAAGCTCAGGTTTTGTGGGACAGTGCACATCCACTGCTCACTCATATTCACTACTCATGATGACGACAAGCTGACTTTTTCTTTGGGCACTCTTTCCTTTTCCTGCTCATCTTCCCTTATGGTGCCAAAGATTCAGATTCATAACCAAGGCAGTGGATCAGAGCAGCTCCAGCTCCCTCACCTCAACAGTGGGCGTACAGCTGAAGTGACAATTTTAGCTTAACTCATGAGCTAACAATTCCTTGCAGCTTTTAAGCTCAAAATATTTTCCAACCTTACTAACTAAAAAGAACCAAAAACAAAACCACACATCCTACCCATAATCATATGTTCACAAAAATACATAAGTGCCATGAGCAAAAAGGTTTAGCCTGAGATCTTCATCCTGTTCTAAAGTGCAGAAAAATGTCACCACACTATTAAGACACACCTTTAAACTTCTGACTCAAGCAGCACTCATAAACTAGAGAGCAACTGGTGCAAAAGCACAGAGAACATTACTAACAACTGAATAGACACCTATGTGCACAAAAAACCAACCCTCACTAAAGGCTTTGCTTGCAAGAAATTCCCTCTAAACCTCAGGAGATTTAGAAGGCATTAACAAGCCTGTGGTGTAAGGCCACTGCGCAGCATCTGGGAGGACGTGCAGCAACTGGGTGAGAAGCGAAGTCTTGCAAGATTCTCAGCTAAAGTCACTCAACTCAGCATTACAGACATCTGAGGAGATGGGAATCTGACTTTTGCTCTCAGCTGGAACTGGGAGGAAGGCAGAGATCTTTGGCACTGCTTGGAAAACTGTCAGATGCAAGGAGTTGCCAGGGGAGTTACAATCCAGCCAGGTGAAGAATGGAAAGGTGAAATCCAGATTCTTACTGCGTCCAACCCCAGCTTTGGGGTAAAACCTTAATCTCCTTTGTGTCTGTCCCTCTCACCCTCCTCTCCTGCCTCTCCTACCTCCCCATGCTCAGGAGAGGACTCCAGTCCCAAGTGCCAACAACCACAGGTAGGAGTTCCCAAAGGAGCAGCTCTGGGAGAACTTTTCTTACCTGATCACACACAGCCACATCTTGGTATCTTTTCTTCCCCTGGATGCAATGACACAGAGCTAAGGGGGCCTTCCAAATCCATTCCACAGCTTAGTGCAGTAATTCTCAAAATTTTCCCTTTGTGATTTTGTGCCACCTCCACCAGTTTACTCATTCAGGTGAAGATTTGGATGTTTGAGTAGAGCAGTTGTAATTATCCAAGTCAGTCTGACACTTATTATCTCTAACTAGGAAAAAGTAAGTTTTTCATGCAGCAAACAAGTGTGTGGTATCAAGATCACACTGTGTTTTCTGTCACTGTTTCCACTTATTTCTTCAGAACACCTGCAAGTGAACAAAGCCACTGAGGCTTGCAGTGATTTGACCTGACACAATGACTGATACCTGAAAACACTGATCCAGGCTGCACGGAGCAATTTAAAAGTACAGTTATCACTTCAAGAGGTTTCATCTTCCTGATCACATATTTAGGGAGTGCGTTAAAGTGATATTTTCTCTGAAACCAACATTTCACAACACATGCTTTCTGTAAAACTTTAACAGAATGCAAACATTTTTTTTTTCTTTTCACCATTCCACACAGAGGCCAGCTGCTTCCTCCTATGCGTAACGTGTCATAAAAGTTTCTTAAAGTCTTTTCAAAATCTTTTAAAGCAGTCGCGGGCTCGTCAAAGTGATGAGCAGGCACCCAAGTCCACCCAAGCCACACAGAGCCGTCAGAGGGCTGCGGTTTGCTCGGGGAGCATCAGGCAAGCGACGGCTCCTCCCGGCCACCCACCTGCCGTGCAGAACAAGCTCCTGGGAAAAGGCGCAGCGCAGTTCCTCCCAAAGCAGCAACATTCCCTCACCAAAATCCCGTCTTACTCTTCCTAGCGCGCTTTCATCACCCCGCGAGCCTGCGTTACTCGGGCGACGACCAAAACTGCTAACAGCCCCAAAATCCCCGGTTTTCTGTGTCGTTTTCTGACAGCGGATGGGATGCTGGTGCGCACCGCGCTGACTCGAACCACTTTTTTTTTTTTTTAATTGTTTTTAAAGGCGCTGTCTCGCCTCCCTCCGCACCACAACCCCTTTCCTTACTCCCTTCTCCATCCCGATCGCTGGGGACCATCGGGAGCATCGGAGCATCCCGCCCGCCCCATCCCGCGGGGCTCCCGGCTCCCCACAGGGGTGGTCCCAACTCCCCACAGGGATGATCCCGGCTCCCCACCGGGGCTTTCCCCGCCCTCACTCACCATGGCGTACCACCAGCGGGCGAAAGCCATGGCGCTGGCGCTGCTGCTGTGCTGCTGCTGCTGCCCGCCCTGCCCGGCACTGCCCGGCCCGGCCCGGCCCGGCCCGGGACGCGCCCAGGGCGGTGCCGGCGCGGAGCCGCTCCCCCGCCGGGCCCGCGGGGCACCGGGGGCAGCCGGAGCGGCATCGCCGCCCTCCTCCTGTGCAGAGCCCTCCCCGCACCCCCGAGCCCGCCTTACCGCCGCGGGCAGCGGCTGCCAGCCCGTCCCGGACATGCCGATCCCGGGCAGGAGCAGCTCCCGGGGTCCCGCAGCTCCACGGGCGGCTGAGGCGGCCGCGGGTCCCTCCCCTTCCTGCCGGGGCCGAGCCGGGACGGGGGAACCAGGGGGGCCGCCGTGGCGAGACTGGGATTTCTTTAAAACAGCGCTGTTTGGGGGGACTGGCGGGAGGACCGCGCAGATTTTCTTCTCCTCGCGAAAGTGATTCCCCTTGGGGAAGCGTTTGGGTGTCGACAGCCGAAGCTAGGCGGCTCCAGGCTCCATGGCAGCCCCCAGCGAGGGTTTTGTCCTTTCCCCGAGATGGAGCCTGGGGGCTCCTCCGACACACGGCTCCTCCACCGGCTCCTCTGCCAGCTTGCCTCCAAATTGGGCACCCTGTTCCTATGAGAGCCTCCTTCCCCAGCCTTGGCATCCTGGCTCCTGCACCAGCCTCTGGCTGCTGTGCCAGCTCCCCCAGAGCTGTGCCACCCCAGCTTCTCAGCTCCTTCCCACCACACAAACAAACACGGCTGGTTTGGAAGTTGGCCGTGCATCCTGTGGCTTGGTGTGGTGCTCGCCCTAACACCCAGGGGATTTGTTGCAGGTCGGGTTATAAAATGGAAAACACAGGTGTTGTGTGCAGGAATGGGCACAGTTTGGCCAGATTGTCCTGCCAGGTTGTGTGCAGTAGAAGAGGTCAGAGTTTGGGGTGTTCTGTGCCAGGGAACCCCAGGTTCAGGCTGGGTGGGTGGAACAGTCTCAGGGTCTCTAGCTGGTCACTGTCACACCAAGAAATGTTAGAAAGTGTTTGTTCTCAGCTTGGCAGTCGAAGAAGGAGTCAGGGCTCTTCATTTCTCAGTCTCAAGGTTGTTTATTGTATCTTGTTTGTGAAATTTTTTCTCCTGTCTCACCGAGGTCCACTCAGCAGGACAGTCAAAGGCACTCTGCCTCCCCCGGGGCAGTGTTATCATTTTATACTAAAACCTACATGAACAATATTTACAATTATTTTCCAATAGCTATCACCTATGTTAGACAGTGAGCTTCTACTCTAAACCAACCCAAAAGTGCCAAGAAGAAGGAGAAAGGCTGGACACGCCCCAATTCCTCCATCTTGCTCCCTGAACTCCCACTCTAAAAACCCCAAAAATTCTATTTTTCACCCCGTGATAAATTCTCTATCATTCTACTTAAACTTTCGTGGCTTGTAATTCTTCATATAAAGGTTGGTAATTGTTTTTTTCCAAGGGTTAAATCAAAGGCACAGGGGTCTTGGGCTCTGTGCCAAGGTCTCCGAGCCCCCTGGACATGGGCTCGAGTCTTCCAGGGAATTTCCTGGGTTCCCACAGAACAGCTGTTGGAGGAGTTGCACTACTCTGGAGGGGTAACAGCAGCAGCTCCTGAGCACATCCTTGGGTCAGGAGGCCCTGTCTGAAGAAGAAAGAAGGAAAAGTGTCCCAGTCTTCAGGGAGTGCTCCTCAGCTGCTTCCTTGGGGAGCAGGCAGTAGGTTACTCTGCGTGGTTGGACGCCTGTAAACCCAATTAGTGCCCACGCCCTCGGCTGTCAGACAAGTGGGTGAGGCCTCCCCTCGAGGTCTTGGGAGAGGACTTTGTTCTGCAGAGAGAGGGGGAATGTTCAGAGGGATCTGCCTGAAGCCACCCCTGCTTTTCCTTCCTGATCTCAGCCTGTGACACTCAGCCAGAGGAGGTGGAGGGGCTGGTGTGTGCAGGTTTACCTGGGGTCACTCTGACAGGTCCAACAGATTGTGCTGCATTCCTGCAGCTGGCTGCAGGCAGCAGACCCTCCCTGCTGGCTCCAGGCAGCCCTCAGGGAGCGTCACCCTCCTCACTGCCTGATGACAAACAGCTGGAGCTGACGGTAATTGGAGTGGTGGAGCTGCACAGGAGCAGGGCAGCAAGACAAGAAACCCTCGGTGATGTCAGCCTGCATCATGCTGGGAATTCGGGGTGCTGCTGACCCAGAAGCACATCATTCCAGCTCTGCCAGTAGGTTCAGGTTATAAATGAGGTCTGAGCACTGCTGCAGGAAGGAGGGGAGCTGCCCAGACGCTTGCCCCAGGTCCTGCAGTTGTTGCAGTCTTTTGTAAACTGGCTGGGCTCCATCCAGCCTTGCAAGGAAATCTTGCTTTGGGGCCGAGGGCTTGGCATTGTTGCTTCTATTAGAAGACTCCTCTAGCTTGCCACTGCTTCAAGAAACCATTGTTTATTGGCAATTTCTTCCCAAGTTTATTCTTAGCTATATGTAGTTTATATGTAAAGGATGCAGGCAGCACACATTTACCTGGGGATGGAAAAGCAGGTTCTTGTTTGTCTGACAGAAGGAGAGTCAGCTGGAAGCCCGAGTCAGCTTTTTAAGTACTGAAGGCCTAAACACCACTCCAACAGTTTACTCATTCGGGTGAAGATTTTGATGTTTGAGTGGAGCAGTCATAATTATCCAAGTCAGTCTGACACTTATTATCTCTAACCTGAAAAAAATAAGTTTTTCATGCAGCAAACAAGTGTGTGGTATCAAGATCACACTGTGTTTTCTGTCACGGTTTCTACTTATTCCTTCAGAACATCTGCAAGTGAACAAAGCCACTGAGGCTTGCTGAGATTTTACATGGCATTAGCCATGGAGTTCTGCACAGGGCTGATCAGAAACAGATGCAAGAAGTGATGGGCAGCACAAACATCATTTTTTTTTTCAATGTTTATTGGCGTGAAAAAGAGCAGGTGACCGCATCAGGAACTCACAGGTTGTTCTTTACTGCAGTGATGTGAAGAAGTACTCAAAAAGAGTTTGTGTGCTTTTAATAGTCATGGATACATTTCCTTGTAATTCAAGGTATTAGGAGTCTAAAATTGGAATGGAGAATCACAGACTCATTTTCCCAACCATGCCTCATCTCCAAAGGGCACCAGTTGACGTCAAATGCCTCCCAATAAAAAGGTGCTCTAAATTCTGGCAGGATGGGATGAAATTTTTGCCAGGCATACATATTTTATTAATATAACTTGCATAATGGTATGACTGCAAGCTTATGAGTCATTCACGAAATCTACAAAATAAAGTACAAAATCTCTTGTGTAACTGGATTTTTATCTAGGGTAGTTTAAAAGAAGTCTTAGTATAAAAACTAGTTAAAAATAGGGGTTTTTTTGAATTTCTTTTATCCTCTTCCTGTAGTTTTCAAAGAAATTCATTGGAAGCTTTTGTTCTCGTCTTCCTCTGAAACCCAAAACCATTAGGATTTACTTTTTTTTTTTTCTTTTTAATTTGATGCATTCAGTCCCACCCTGTTTTATCACACCCACAAAAACAAAGTACATTTCATTTCTTCTTCTACTGTTTTTGTTCACAGCACGTTCAGTCAATGGAAATTGGAATTTTCAATCGTGGAAATTCTGTTTGTTGGTAAACCTAGTTTGATGACATCCTTGCTCTAGAAAGCAATAATGCCAGTCATTATTATTGAAAAGAAAGGTTTATTTCCTTATCTATGGACACATGTATTTTTGTGCATGTTATAAACATCTTATATCATATAAATTTTATGTCCTCTGCTAGTTTAGTGCAGTGTGAAGATTTCCTGCTGGACTTTATCCCACTGCTGAGTGGGGATTTCCTCTCCTGAGACAGAAGACATAAACTTTGACACCAACCACGAGAAAATTAGTCTTCCTTGAGATTTAATATTTTGTAATTCCCTGAAGACAAAGCTGAACTTTAATTAAAAAACAAAACCATTTCAAAATTATTCTTGAATAATTTCTGGAGCCAGGTTTGAGTGATACGTGTGAAAGTTTTCATCTATGCAAATTTTCTCCTTTGTTACACTGAAATGCAGCAAATCCCAAAGTTTAGTACAGTGTATCACATACAACCATGAGGGGAAAAAAACCTAAAATTGTAGCCTTCATCATCCAGGACTGTGTTCCACCCACCTGTGTTTGCTCCTCTCCTCTCTCCCCAGTTTCTACTGGGGAAGCCAAAGGGTGCTGTCAGTTCTGGGAGTCAGCAGAAATTCAAGGTAATTGACTTGAAAACCGCACTATAAATTAAGCTTTTAGCAAACCACAGGCAGTTTTCTGGACTGGATACAGATCCAGATGAGGTTGTGACCCCAAAGTGAGTGCAGAAGGAGGAGCAGCACGATGGGTGAGGCGTTTCCCCAGTGAATGTCAAACATTGCAGCTATGCAGGAGTGGCCAGCCTGCAGCTCACTCTGTCTGCTGGCTTTACCTGAAAAGAACTTTCCCAGCGTTAGGTACGTTCTCTCAGGTGTAAACTGAATTACAAAAATAGAGAAAAGTGCATGGACTAGGCCTCATTGATTTTTACAAGCCTGATTTGTAAATATTTATGCGTATGAAAATGACAATACCATTCGTCTTGGGTTCTTTAATAGTAGGGTTAGAGTGGTAGGTAGAATTGTGTAGGTAGAAATCACAGACTGGTGAGTCCTGTGAGACGTGAAACAGAAAAGCCTTGTGCATTTAGAAATACACTTTAAACTCTTTATACACTTGGGTTTCAAAATCAATAGAAATCCACGCTCACAAAATAAAACACATCGCTTTTAAGTAAAGCTTGCACTATCAGCGTGCAGGTTTTTGGAAAATGCTTTGACCTGTGCCAAATCATAAAATCCATGCAGGAGATTAAAAATTGCACGTACTCCTTGGACGTTTTCTCACTTAGTCTCCATTTGCTAGAGAAACAGTAATTTGCGTGAAACTGATAGCGCTCCCTCCAGTGCCACAGTGCCCTTATCCTTAATCATCAAGGTGAACAATGCTTCCCTCAGGGCACTTCCCTTCTTAGGTGAAATTAATCCTGAGATTCTTGGTATTAAAAGGCTCCCCAGAGGAAGGGCTGTGAAAAAGAGTTGTGGTTTTCTGAAGTGCATCTGGTAAAAGAAGTGAAAAATTGTCTGCTTTGGTGGGCAGAGGAGGAGTGGGTGAGTTTTGATGCCAGGGTGATGAAGGTGAGGTTTTACATATCATCACACCCCTGCTTATGTTTTGATTTGTCTTTTCCTTACTGTCTAACCCATGCACAGATTCACATGCAATCAAGGTTGAAAAAGCCCAAGCCAGATTAAAATACAGTTTATAACTAATCCAAAAGCAAAACTAAAGCTTAATTCTCAACTGCTTTATATAGAGTGTACATATGCATTCATCCATACACAAATATCTTGCCATTATTTTGTACAAGATGTGATGCACTGTACCACTAACAAATGCTCCCATGATTCACAGGTAGAATAAAACACTAATGACTAAACACTGAATACGAATAACTCTAAACAGGTATAATAAATTTGCAATGAAGTTACACACCAAAATGTTAGTGTAAGGCAGAATTTTGACAGAAACCTTGGAGATCATCTAGGGTTAGGAATGTGAGGAAAAAAATCTCTTCCACCTGCTTCCACTCAGCTTTTGCAAGGGTTATCCAGAGCTGCAGCCTGGATATCAGCTGTAGCTGTCAGTGACAGAAGCAGCACAGACTGGCCATGACCCTGTAATGCAAAAAAAAGATTTTGCAGCTGTTCCTTGGGGGTTTTCAGGACTGTGCTTCTGGGAGAGACCTGGAAGTGCTGGTTGCTATAAAACACAAAATGCTCTTCTGCCAAGACTCTTTTGCTTCCTCCTAGGGTTTGAAAATTCTTCCCTGATCCTATGTTGTTTGGAGAGTGATGCTGCCTAGGTGAAGTCACCATCCCTGAAGGGATTTGAAAGGCATGTAAATGTAAAAAGGCACTTGGGGACATGTTTTAGTGTTGGGCTTGGCCGTGCTGGATTAACAGTTGGTCTCGATGATCTCAAGGGTCTTTTCCAACTTAAATTTTTTTGTAATTCTGTGATTCTTGTATTCTTTCAGCAGCTGCCCGTGAAGCAAAATGTCAGTAATTACAAGAGTACTTCCATAGTGTTTCCTTCTGCACTTGTGACAGGGCATGGGAAAAAAAAACCTCTGGGAAACGAGAAATTCCTGTTGAGAGGCAGGGAAATTACAGTGCTGGGCTCTGTCTGCTCAATAATTGCAGACTGGCTGGATAGGGGTTGGTGGATGTGGAGCAATTATCAGCCTTGTTAGAGTCTGGTTCATCCTGTGTTTAACTTGGTTAACTAGGGCCTCATCTGAAAGTGACATTAATATGTTAAAAGCCGCATTAATATTGTCTACCATATATCTGCTTACAGCCTGCCTCCCTGAATCCATTATATCCACTGCTCTGCCATTACTTCCCTCTTTATATCTTTTCTCAGTTGCACAGATCAAATTCTTCATCGTTGGCACAATGGCTCCCTCCAGATAAAGTTTCACGGGTCTTTTCTTAGGTTAATACCACACGGTGCCTCTTAAGAAGCACAACTTCCAGTCAAAACAACAAAAAGGAAGCCAAACTAAGGACAGGCCGGCACAGGAATGTTTTATGGGAAATTGCAACACTGCTTCGCAGTAAATAATTTCTTGTTTCAGAAGTGCGTGAAAACACGGAGCTGGGATTGCTTGGAAAGGAAACATGGGTAGCATGGAAAACATTTTACAGCTGTGTGTTGCTCTGAAGGCAGCAGACATTTTTAGTAGTTACAAAAAGCCTGCAGGTTGAACAGGCATTGGGCTGAAGCATGGATAAGTGAGCACCAGGGCCACAGCACTCTCTGGGTGAAAGGCTCTGCCTTGCACTGCCCCAGGACATCCCTGCTTGCAGCAGCTTCCCTTCCTGCTCATGCTCCTCTAAACGCAGGCATATTGCATTAATGGAGCCAGACCACGGACAGCTTTCCCCTAGGAGCAGTTCTCAGTTCCTCCTTTCTCTTTTAATCTGCTGGGTTTGTGTTTGCCCTGAGATGTGCAGTTGGGGCAGCCCTGCACTGCGGCAAAACCCGTTTCCGTGCATGCTCAGGAGCAAGGGGGGCACAGGAGTGCAGAGAACTTGATTTGTGGTGAAACCACTTGGTAGAGCAAGCCAGCACGATTCACATGCTGCTGACGTGCAAATCATCATGAGCTGTCACGGGCAGGGAGGGGGTTTTGCACATCACAAACCCACAAATCTGTCTCTTCTGCACAGAGGCACATGCTGCTTCTCCGAGGCAGGCTGGTGGGGCCAGACAACCCTGTGAGCTGAGGTGATGCTCTGTTCCCTGTGCACCACCCCAGAGCTCCCTGTTGGTGTCCAGTGCCCTGTGCTGTGTTGTAAAGGTGAGAAAACTCCATTTGCAGGCACACCAAATGTGTGCCACAAATGTGGGTGTGTGGAAAATGCATGTCGGTTCTGAGGGAACTTAGGTTTTGTGAACAGCAGCCCCAAATGTTGCAAAATCCGAAGTAATTCAAGTCACCGTGGAGGAGGGGAGGAGTGACAGGAAATCCTCTGCTTGAGGAAATGAATTTGGTTTGTGTCGAGTGGCACTGCAAGGGACAGAAACTCCGTGCCCAGCCAAAACCAGCCTGGCCACCCCTGCTCATGGTGATCCTCTGTCCTGGCACCAGCAGAGCACCCCTGCCCTGTGTCCAAATTCCCAGGCTGCTTCTGGATGAGGAGCAGAGAAGCTCCCTGGAAGGGGAGAGGGGCTGGAGCCCCAGGATCCATTCTGGGAAGGGATGACACCCTCACCCCATGGCTGCTGCTCCCTCACAGCTCTGCTCTGACTCACCCCAGCGAGCTCCGTGACAGATCTGTCCTGCTCTGCTCTCCTCAGGCACCGGGCCAGCACCACAGCAGCTTTGGGGTGGAGTAATAAGCTAAATAATCAATGTGCTATTATTAAATGTGGCAACAATAACGGCCCCGAGTGATAAAATGAATGCATCCTGCTGTGTAGACCCTGAAAATCAGTATTTTTGCAAAAAAACACAGTATGAGTGCAAGTGCCCACCTGCTAGGGACACCAGGAAGTCAAAAGCCTCCTCCACTCCTCAGAATTTGCCACAGCTGGAGGAAATGTGGTCACTTGCTCTTGCCAGGGATCAGCCTCAAACCTCCCTGCAAGTATTGGCTTTCCACTGACACTCAGTGAGTTTTAGATCAAGTCAAAAAACCACCATTTTTGTAACAGGAAAGTGTGGAAGCAGTATTTTGCATGAGCCAGGTTAAGATATCTACACCTGTGAAAATCCTCTCCCACTGTAGGGAAAATACTGATAAATCATGATAGCAAATTTATCCTTTTAAAAAAGGCTCCAGAAAGGTCTACCAGTGTTGTGTACTGTTGCCAGAAGATGACAGTGAAAAATGTGTATTTTATGATTGGCTTTTCGCAAATATTAAATTAAATATTATATGTGTTATGTTAGAAAGTTATGCTGTAATCATTTTCTTAAGTAGTGTGTTAAATATAGTTTTAGGTTCTAACATAAGGTTAAAATAGAAACTATGCTATGCAGGATACTTTTTTTATAAAGTAAGGACTTGTACCGAGATAGCAGCCACAGGACACCTAAATCTTTCAGAGAAAAGGAATTTATTGTTCCATTATCAGAAGAAACAAACTTCTTCCTGCCTCGCTCAGCCTGGATGCTGCTGTCAGGATTAAGAGGAAGAAGTTGACGATGACCAGACAGAATCCTGTGTTTGAATGGAATTTATGCATCATGTATGAGGTGTATGAATATGCAACAAGTTCTGGTTTTTAATGGTTAATCCTCTGTTAATGTGGGTCCTTTTTCGGGCTTATTTTGCCCAGAAAAAGGTACCCAGAGGTCCATAACTCTTTGTTTCTGTTGCCTCATTTTGTCCTAATCCAAATTGTCCAAATTACTATTACTCTAATTATATTGCTATTTTTATAAACATTTTATTACTATTAAATTTTAAAATTTTAAAAACAAGTGATTGGCATTTTTCACAGGAAGAACATGGAGTTTGGAGAGTTCTGTGCCAGTATCTATGTGTTGATGCCAGCACAGACATTTCCTCCACATCCTCTGCCCTCGCTGCCCAGCCTGGGTTTGCAGAAGGAGCAAGGGGGACTGGCTTTGTTTTCCCAATGTGAGAAACAACTGCTCACTTTGAAAATTTAAAAGGGTTTATTAAACCTTGACAAAAATACAACAAAAGCACTATATGAAAAACACCAATCACTTGTTTTTAAAATTTTAAAAGTTTAATAGTAATAAAATGGTTATAAAAATAGTAATACGATTAGAGTAATAATGATTTGGACAATTTGGATTAGGACAATATGAGACAATAGAAACAAAGAGTTACGGATGTCCAGGTACCTCTTTCTGGGCAGCACAAGCCTGAAAAAGGACCCACGTTAACAGAGGATTAACCCTTAAAAACCATACCCTGTTGCATATTCATACATCTCATACATGATGCATAAATTCCATTCAAACACAGGATTCTGTCTGGTCAGTGTCAGCTTCTTCCTCTTAATCCCAATGGCATCTTTAGGGTTGAGCAAGGTGGGATGAAGTTCATTTCTTCTGATAATGAAGCAATAAATTCCCTTTCTCTGAAAGATTCAGGTGTCCTGTTGCTGCTATCTTGGTTCGAGTCCTTTATTTAGAAAAAAAGTATCCTACATAACATAGCTTCTATTTTAACCTTATGTTATAACTCAAAACTATATTTAGCACACTACTTAAGAGAATTAATGCAGCATAACTTTCTAACACAACATATATAATATTCATTTAGTATTTGTGAAAAGCTAATCATAAAATGCACATTTTTCACAGACTACATAAGGAAAAAGTTGCAGTGCTGGGAACTGCCCCACATGCATAACATGTGGCTGGTTCTTCTTCAAGACGGATGCTCAGTCTTTTATACCCCTGGGGGTTGCATTAGCCAGCCCTGACCCTTCCCAGAGTCTGTCAGTCAGCTCTTCTTTGCCATTTATCAGTGGAAACTGCTTTCTTGGAACTGGATTGGAGGTCAGGTGTTGCCATGCCTCACCTCCCCCTAAGCACCAAGCTTTTTCATTCCCAACTTCCCCATGCAAGGGGCAGATGTGCAGCCTTCTCTTTACTTATCCTAGACACCTCAGGCTGTCTGATGGCAACAGTACAGGGGGGAAAGGGAACTATGGAGAAAACAGAAGACATCTAAACTATAATGACATAGCTATACATCACTAAAGCTTTTCTTAATATTCACACAATAGTTATCCCTTAATTGCCAGGGCCAATCACCTCATTATCCATCTGTAACACCAAGAAG
Source organism: Melozone crissalis (assembly GCF_028551555.1). Classification (NCBI taxonomy): domain Eukaryota; kingdom Metazoa; phylum Chordata; class Aves; order Passeriformes; family Passerellidae; genus Melozone; species Melozone crissalis. The sequence continues at coordinate 3,877,561 of NW_026535783.1, forward strand.
GAATCCCGGGGGGGGGGGGGGGCGGGGGGGTGGCTCTGGGGATGGGAAATGTGAACTACAGCCCCACAAAGTGCCAAGGGGAATTCCAGAGCGCTGCAGGAAGGCTTGGTGAGGTTGTGCAGCGGTCCGGGGGCGGGGAACAGCGCTCTGCCCGGACCGTGGTTTATCCCTGCTCCCAGGACTGGGCTCGCTGGATGCTGGGCTGCCGGGTGCTTTTCCTCCCCCTGACCGCGATCCTGCCATTCCCCGCTGCTCCTCGCTGCCTGCCGTGTTTACAGAGCAGCTCTTTGCGGGATGCTCAAGGCGTGACTCACCCGCAGCAGTGCCCGGAGCTTGTCGGAGCTGGGTTCTTAAAGCTGAAACTTTCCTTTCCCTGACTCTGCGCATGAGCAGGGCTCCGCTGCACAGACCTGTTGACAAGACTGTGCTTGTACCCTTTGTTTTTCTTGTTTGTCTTGCCAGAAATCCTGTGCGGGAAGGTTCCTAAGAGTCATTCTAGCCCGGATGTGAATTTCTGAGCAGAGAAACGATGAGTTTGGGATGAGTTGGGCGCTGCCGTGCTTGTGCTGTCGGGGGAGTCTCCCGCCTCCTCTCCATCTGCACTGCCTCCCCTCCTCTCCATCTCCTCACCGTGTGGACCAGGGCTCTGTAAAAAGCCCAAAATCAGCTGCACCACACACCCAGGAGATAACAGACTTTACACCTTTGTCTTTCACAGCTGAAGATATGTGTTAGACATTTCTAGACCTTGCCCAATAAATTTCACCACAGTGCTTTTCACCTTTTGTGTATTTATGTGTTGGTTTTGTTCTAGTTTTTAATGGCTACTGGATGCTTCAAATTGTCCTGCTGGCAGCACAAATTCATTCAAGGTAACTCATACCTGGGTTAATATTTGCTGTACCCAGGTTTTTGTGTCCTCAGCCCCAAGTCCTCCAGAAAGGGTCTGTGGTGTACCCTGGTTTCTCTGTGAATCAAAATAGCATCAACTATGCATCATTACATTGGTTAAATTATATTATTCATCTCTTTTTCCCCCATACTCTGATGACATTTGAGTCTCAAGCATCTCCCTGCCGTACTGAAAAATACTGAAAGATGTGGCAGAAAGACAGAATCTGAGAAATTTAAGCTCTTAGACCTACACAGCCCTTTCACAGCTCAAAATGGCTCTGAGCATCAGTGGCATAATAGCAGTGGGTTCTCCTGAGCCGTGGTACACTTTGTCCCAGCTGTGTCTCCTCTTCTTCAGGCTGCCCCAGGAGGATTTGATTTCTGCTGTCTCTTCTCTGGGGAACTCCCTTTGCCCCTCTGGGGCTGTGACTCATTTCCTCCTCGTGGCTCATCTCATCCTGTCTGCTGCCAGAGCTCACAGCTCCTTCTTCTCCTCTGCAGCAGCAAAACTTGTTACAAAAACAAGTGAAGCTATCACGTTGTTGGAAATATTTTCCCCTTCCCTGCAGCACACAGAGAGCCTTGTCCGTGGGGCTCTGTCATTGGTGTGACGTGTAAGGAAAAGTGGGGAAAATATCTGGTTATTTGCATGTAAAGCCATTTTATGTTCCTGTTGTGCAATGTGGGGGGAGACACAGACAGTAATAACTCAAGTAGTAAAGTAGCCTTAAGCTTCAGCCTCCAATTTGTTAATGTAAATTAAAATCTTGAGTAGTGAATGAAGGCAGAAATAACCATGCTGGCAGTACCAGTTCTTGTGGTGAGAGGCACCTTGAGAGTGAGCTGGCCAGGAAATTGGGGTGCACCTTTCCCTGCCCCGTGGGTGGGACCCTTCCCTTGCATGTGCAGCATAACTTCTATCTTTCTGTTGTTCAAGATAGGTGATCTCTCTTTGCCTAAGGAACTGATCCTTTCTGAGATTGAAAACACAAAAATTTTCACTGTTGTCTTGCCTTGCCTAAATTTGTTTTCACCTCTCACTCAGATTCAGTTTGTGTCATTATTTCTAAAAATTTTGGAACAGGAGGTAAAGAAAACTGCATGGTGGGAATCTTAAAATGATGCAATCTCCTTTTAATAGAACTCTACTCTGGTGTTTGGCTTCCTACAGGAGAAAATAAGGACTTCTACTGTCTATTTTTTTTAAATTCTTCTTCTGGTTGTAAAGCCCACTGGGAAGGTGCCAGTGGGTTTTTTTGCTTCTGTGAAGAGTTACTAGAGCTTGCCACATCCAAGGAGCTGAACTGAGGGATCCTACAGCTGGAAGTGAAGAATTGCCATCATGTTGGGCCTGAGACAGGATGCAGCAGGGCTGTGAAATGTGGAAAAATGAAAATCATTCTGTGAAATCAGTGTCCAGGCTGTTCTCAGGTCGTGTGGAGAGAGACCCATGGGGAAAATATCAGTCCTCTTACAGCTGAGAGAGAACAATCTGCTGTGGACTCTGTCAGATGTATCCTGTTTTTTCAGATTTCAATTTAACAGGTAAAAGGCAGCACTGTAGCAGTGATGGTTCATTGCTACAAATAAAGGCATCAGTGTTCTAACCCCAGAACTGATTGCAATTAAAATTTGATGCACAGGGTGTTCTGCCAGTATACATGGGAGGACACAGAAGAAATCCCAGTAACACAGAGCCTGTTTAATTTTTGATTTTTTAAAAAAATGCACTTGCTACTAATTCCAAACTGAAGCCAAGCTGGCAGAAGACAGATTATAATCATGGGGCATAGTCTGTTGATACATTACCTTATTTTCTCTTGAAACACTTAAAATATGTGCCACCTGGTGAAGGCGTGGGATCTGCTTGATTTTTAAAAAAATTTTTACTCAGTTTCCTTTTCCTTCTTATTTTCCCTTTTCTCTTCTATTTTCTTTCTTCTCCTCCTTCTCCTTCTCCTTCTCCTTCTCCTTCTCCTTCTCCTTCTCCTTCTCCTTCTCCCTTCCTCTTCTTTCTTCTTTTTCCCTTTCTTTGTTTTGCCCTTTGTTTTTTCTCTTTCCTTCCTTTTGGAGGCAGAACAAGCAGCTGGAAGCTAATCCAGGGCCAGGAGATTTCTACATGCAGCTCCGTGCTCACACTTCACCCCTAACACAATGCTCTCAGCTCCCGGCTGCAGTAAGCTAAAAAAAGCCTTCTCCAGGCAGGAGTGCACTTTGGAGAGTGCAAATGGAATGGAGAACCTGCCAAGCCATGCTGGGGAGTGAGACAAAGCTCTGGACGTGGCCAAGGACACCCTTGTTGTGTGTCAGCTCCGTGGTGCCCAGGAGATGGAGATGGTGAGGATGTACACAGCTCTTCCCGTGCCAGCAGCTGGCCAGGGAGTGGGGACAAGAGCCCTTCAACCACAGTGAAGGTGGAAAAAGTGCTCAGTTCTTCTTCCATTCCTGTGACAGCTCAGGGTGGCTTCACTTTCCCATTCCAAAGTTGGCACACAGCACCTGGGAGCCCTGGAATGGGCGGTGGCTTTTGGAGGCATCAGAGCTTCTCCAGAGCTGGTGCCTCCCTGCACAAGGCACTGCCACGGCTCCCCCGGTGGCTGTGGAGTGGCAGCCAGGCCAGATTTCATCTTTTCCCCCTCAAAGCAGCTCACTTGGTAGCCATGGCAACTTGCTGCCAAGCGCAGGCAGGCCCCGGGGCCTGCAGCAGCTCTGGGCCTGCTTGCCATGGCTGGCCAGAAAAGGGAATTTCCAGGAGTCTCTTCATCAGCTTACAGTCAGTGTTCTGGTGTCCCAGAAGATACCTACTAGGCTGAAATCAGAATGAGAGTTTGTAACCATTCCTTTGTGTGCCACTCTTTGTGAGGTGCAGTGTCTCCTCCATGGCCACAGCATGCCCCCCATGGCCACAACATCTCCTCAAGGGCCATAACATCCCCTCCATGGCCACAACATCCCCTCCATAGTCACAGCATCCCCTCCATGGCCACAATATTCCCTCTAGGGCCACAGCATCCCCTGGAAGGGCCACAGCATCCCCTCAAGGGTCACAGCATTCCCTCAAGAGCCACAGCATTCCCTCAAGGGCCACAGCATTCCCTCAAGAGCCACAGCATCCCTTCCAGGGCCACACCATCCCCTCATGGGCCACAGCATCCCCCTTCATGGCCACAGCATCCCCTCCATGGCCACAGCATCCCCTCCAAGGACACAGCAACACCTCCATGGCCACAGCATCCCCTCCAGGGCCACAGCATCCCCTCAAGGGCCACAGCATCCCCTCAAGGGTTCCAACATCCCCTCATGGCATGCTCCCACATTCCTACCAGGGTGTGGAGCTGCAGGCCTTGGGTGAGACTCATCAGTAAATCTGAGCAGGGGAACAGGGCTCAGAAGAGGGCTCCGTTCTCCTCAGAAAGGATGTTTGGGTTTGCTGCTGTCTCAGAGAGCCCTGTGCCACAGTACACCTTCTCTCTGTCTCAAAAATTCTCTGTTGAGATGTGCATTCTGGAATGGAGCAGGGATTTGATCCTGCTCCAGCAGCGAGCTCTAAGGGGTTAAAGGATGGAGTCATACAGCCTGGGACTTTGCTCATTGACTTCTGGCTGTTGTTTGCTGTTGCAGACATTTGTTATATCCTGCATTAGTCAGAGTGTCCTTTAGGACACAACAGCAGCCTTCCTTAGTGGAGATTTCTTAATTAGGATTTCTTAATGAAAACCTTTACGTTGCTCTTCTATATTCACACGGGGGCAGCCCAAACCCTTTCTTTTCATTGGCTTGAGGAGTTCTCCTCCTGAGGGAAGAGAGGACATAAGAGAAAAACAAGCCATCACATTCTCCTCATGACAGCAGCATGTTTTTGGGGCTGGGAGGGGAACTAGGGACAGCTCCCTCCAGACACCACTCTGAGGTGGTTAGGAGGAAAATCATGGGCACATCTTGACCTTGGTGTGAGGCACTGGCTCCACCCTTGCTGCTCAGTTCCTGCAGCTCATCTCATGCTACCAGAAAGCATTGCTGTAATCAGGAGCTGCAGCTCCACAAGTCTGGTATTGCTCCCTGGGGAGCCGTTCTGGCTCTGCTGGAAGAGGCAGCGCGGTGCCTGCAGAGCAACACGTTCCAAGAGCCAGGAAGAAGGTGGTGCTGGAGCCTCGGGTCTGCATTGCTCATATCTGCAGTGCTGATGTGTCTCTGTGCCCAAGTACCCACCCCTGGGTTTCACGCCAAGTGTTGTTTCTAATACAATGATTTCCCTGGAAAAGGGCAAAAATCTCCAGCTTCACACATCCGTTATGACAGGAGAGACGGGGACTGGCTGAAAAAAAAAATGACACTTGGAAAATAGAAAACAACTGATGAGATTTTGTTATACCAAAGAGCTCTTGGCAGATTATCAGTGCCACCATATAGATACTCATTGGAATCTTGTGAGGATTCACAAATGAATCATAAATTGTTGACTGGAGAGTTCAGCACTGGCAAACACCACACAGTCAGCCTGATTCCAACCTTGCAGGTGTCTTTGGGAGGCCAGAACAATGTGAGCAGCTGAGAAGGCTCCTGAGGCTTCCCTCTCCTGACCAGCCAGCAGCCCATAGTGAGCAGAACCAGAACCAGGGCTGCTGCACTGACCCAAAGAAGCCACTGCTGCTGCAGTGCAGAAGGGAGCAGGGCTTCCCTGGTGCCACTGCTCCCCTCATTCTCCTGATGGAGATATTCCTCATGCTCCTGTATCCCTTTGGCTGTGGACATATCAGCCTGGTGCTTCAGGTTCAGGCTGGGCTAGATGCCCAGCAGAGCCAGGATGAGAGTTGTTGTTGGCTGCAAGGCCTGAAGGAGATGGGGGAGAGAGCATTCAGCACGCCTGGCTGGGGGGGAGCAAGTGGCTGGCAACACTGCAATGTCCCCAGAGCCTCTCTGGGCACCTGCCACGCTCAGAGCCCCAAGCCCCACTTCTCCCAGCCCTGGGGACAGTGCCCTGCCCTGACAGTCCCCACTCTCCCTGTGGCTTTAAATCCCCAGGGCACCTTTCCCAGCCCCCATCTAGCCCAGCTGTCCCCCTGTGTGTGCACTCACTTGTCACAGACATGCTTTATGAAAAATCCTTTCCTTAGGATTTTTCTCCTGAGAAGCTTAGAGAGAGAGATATGTTCTCAGGAACAAAATGTAAACAATGATTGTCTGCTGCTGTGGAATGCAACAGGTGCATCTGTGATTGGTCTCATGTGGTTGTTTCTAATTAATGGCCAATCACAGTCCAGCTGTCTCAGACTGTCTGATAGTCACAAGATTTTATTATCATTCCACTCTTTTTCCTTTGCTTGCAAGCCTTCTGATGAAATCCTTTCTATTCTTTTAGTATAGTTTTAATAGAATATATATAATAAAATAATAAATCAAGCCTTCTGAAACATGGAATCAGATCCTCGTCTCTTCCCTCTTCCTGGGACCCCTGCAAACACCACCACACTCACTGGCTGCCAGAATCCAAATGTGCTGGGGATGGGGCTGGGGCTGGGGCTGCCTGATGATGTCCCTGGCACAGCTTCCAGTTTGACACACCCCTCCATGACACAAAATCCTCAGAGCCACCCCTCCCAGCCCATGAGCCCCATCCTTGGTCCCCACTGCTGGGCTCAGAGGGTCCTGGGCATCCCCAGCCTGGGCAAACCCAGACACAGGAGCCCCCTGGGTCTCTCTGGACTAAGGGGGCCCTTGACCAGACCCTCCAAAGCTGTAGCTGAAAGGAACACATGGACTGTAGGTGCATGTTGCTAGCTTAGGTGGAGAGGTGAGGTGTTCTCTGGGCCATGTCATCTTACTCTGAGTTTTATTGCAATGAAGAGTTATGTCCCCTTGCACAGAGACAAAATTCTCCCCCTCCCGATCCTCTTGTACTCCTGGATTGCTTCTACTCCTGCAATTTGTTGCCTTGGAGAAGGGATCCATCCCCACTTTGCTGCCATTGGCTTCCAGGGCATTGTAGAGAGCGATAAGCTCTCCCCTGAGCCTCCTTTCCTCCAGGATAAAGACTTCCAGCTTCCTCAGCCACTCATGGCTTAACCTCCAGACACTTCCCCAACTCCACTGAGCTTCTCTGAACACATTCCAGCACCTCAATGCCTTTCTTGCCACAAGGGGCCTAAAACTGAACACAGGATTCGAGATGTGACTTCAGCAGTGCTTTTCCCTCACCCACTGAGTGGGTCACCTTGTCACAGAAGGAGATTGGGCTGGTGAAGCAAGGCTTGCCCTGTGGTCACAGTTCTCCTCCACAGTTTAGCTGCTTGTCAATGCATTGAAACTAAATCTGTGTCTAGTTTACACGAAAAAGTTTGCATGATGAAACTGATTCTTTCATTTTGGTTGTTTTGTGGTTGAACTGGAAGCAAGTGACCCGGACTGCAGGCAACTCTTTTGGGTCACGGTCATATGCTAATGGTGTCTATATTTGCCCCTTTATTGTAATCTACAGTTTCTAATCTTTTGTACAAGCTACAGGTGGGGTTTTTTTGTGGTTTTTTTTTCAAACTATTTGGATTTTTTGATGACAAGGAAGGGCCAACATATGCAAGGACTTCAGAGCTCTTGCCCACTGTTTCCACATTCTCCTGGAAAGAGGAAGAGCTGAATGAGAGCAAGCCAGCCAGCAATGAAGAAGGTCAGATTCCAGCATGTTAACTGCCCTCCTGCACTGCTGGTTCACCCACTTTTCGGCTCCTTACAAGTGCAACCCAGCAGAGCAACACGTGGAGCAAGGGTGACACGCTGTGATTATCCAGGAGAAGTACAGGGGCGTTGCTGCAGTTGTCCCCTCTGTGCTCAGGATGGTTTCAAATGCACAGTGGATGGACTTTGTTCACTGTGGCTCAGGGCCAGCTGAATGTCCACCTCAGAGGGTCAGTGAACACTCAGCAGTTCCACAGGAACAAGCTCAGTTCCAAAAGCAAGTGAGAAGGAAACATGCTGGCCAAAGCATGAGCTCTGTTCGCCTTAGTAAGGTTGCCCGTTCTCTTAAGGAAGAGAAAAATAGTTTTAAACCCAAAGATAAAAATTTCCCAAATAAAATCCCATAAAACAGGTCGCTCCTTGATCCTGAGAGTCAATCATGTTTGGATTCTCAGATTTGTGCCTTCTAGTTCTTTCATACTGACTTTCAATAAGGCTGCAGCAGAAGGGCCTGCCTTGCATGATGTTAAGGGATGTGAAGGTGCCATGAGATGAATCTAGAAAGGCTTCAGCCTATTAGATACAAAAACCTTCCTGACCATCAAAAATAGTTAGCAAAGAAACCAGGCAGACTGTCCTCTGGTGCCTAATAAATTGTGAGCCCTGAAGGAAGCTTTCTTTTCAAATAATATCACTTATAAAAACAACTGGGAAAAGTTATTCCAGATATAGACATGCCTGCTGCCACTGGGTCTGTTGTATTTCTTGTACAAATAGAAAAAGATAAAAAAAGCTTCACAGGGTTCAAACTTCTTTAAGAAACTACGCTAAGAATGCAAGATAGGTTTTGTTTTAAGAAAATAACACCCCAGGAAACAAACACATTTAGTAATGATGAGTATCCTGGGCAAGATTCAGCTGGTTTCCAGCATTGCTTTGGGTATTGTCTGTCTTTAAAAGGAGGCTTAAATTGGCTTTTTCACCATTTCTGAATTCCCAGCATCTAAAAACAGCAGCTCATGGAGCAGGGCTGCTGTGACCAGAGGTGTTGGGCTTAGAGCTGGAAATCAAGCAGCCTGAATTCCTGTGGGACCCTGAGAGCACAGACAGCATGTTCCCACCCCAGAAGGGCCATGCTTCTTTTCAGATTCCTGATGAAAAAGGTCCCCAAGCTGTTGCAGCTGGATGATGATAAAGTAGAGCTGCTGCTTTCTCAGAGCAACACAAGTCTGATCTCTGTCCTGGAGCTACAGCTGAATGATACTGCCTGATTTCCAGCATTTACTGAAATACAGAGCTCTTACAGACAGCAAAAGGCCATTGATATGTGACACCTCCTTCCCTGGCATAAACTGAGTTTTCAAAGATTTTGGTCAAATCAGGATAAAAAACCTGATATCAGTTCTCATCGTGCTGTCTTTGAAAAATAACGGAAAATCTTTCCTAGGAAAAAATATCACATTCATAAAGCCTATATAAATTATTGCTGTATCTTCAGTCTGTGTCTGTTTTGCATTATTAACCAATCTAGGTTTTATTGTGAAGCTTCATCGATCTTTTCCATCTTGCAGAGGCAACACAGCTGGAAAGCAAATGAACTTCACCACTGCCTCTGCTAGTGATTTGCATTTTGGAGCTGTTGGGATGGTGGTATAGAATAAATTTCATCCTGAAATCCTTTCCTTGGGGCTTCCCACTGTTAATGGAACCTTTTTCTCTTTCAGAACCAAGTATTTCCCTGCAGATGTTATGCTATATTTCTGTTTTAACTTCTCATATATTCATAATATATTCTGTCATATATGACTATCTCGACTAACTGATGCCAAACTGTAAAAATTTATCTTGCCCTGGACCTTTGCAGATGCTCCAGACTGTTGTTAGGAACACAGCTCAAACTATTCATGTTTTCTTAATAGAAAATGTTACCTTGGAAGATTGAAGCTATTACCTCCCTGCTGTCATTCTCTGGAAAATCGATCAATTTGCTAAGTAGGAGGAAGAATAACCTGCTCTACTCACCAGATTTTTTAATCAGTGGGTATGTTCATGGCTTGCTAGCAGAGCCTTGGCTGCCTCTCTGTGTGCTGCCAGCCTGACACAGCATCTTCTTGCCCAGACATTCCCTAAATCTTCACGGGTGAGCTGTTGCTGAGAGAGGCTGGCTTGTCCTCGTGGTCGTGTGATGAATTTCTCTGCTGCGTGTGAGTCAAGGGATGTGGCTGTTTCCAAGGGATGGCTACAGCCTTGGGTACAGCCAGGATGATGGGAAAGCGGCTTTTCAGTTCAAAGGACAGTTTTTGCTTTCCTCCCTTTATGCTGGCAGTCAGACCTCCGAAAATAAATCATAGGAATTCCAGCAGCTGGCACAGAGGGTTGGTAATACTCACTTGTGGTCAGACTCTGAGGGCCAGGTTCTTCCTGGTGACAACAGATGCAGTGCTGATGGGTTTCAGTGGGTGTTGGGGACCCCAGCATGCTGTGATGTGGGTTTTGGCCCTACCATCTTGTGTGTAGGCACATTGTCTTGGTTTGCAAAGACAAGGGTCTGCTAAGGAAGGCAGGAGCCTCCACTGAAATGGAAAATGTAAACCCCCTCCCTTTGAGTTGTTATCATTTTGAGATTAAGGGTCTCTCCAGGCAAAGATATAGAGCAGGAGTAACTTTATTAGGGAAGAAAATAAATTTAAACAAAATAAAACAAACAAACAAACAACCCCCCCCCTAAAAAAACCAACAACAGCAACAACAAAAAAAAAAAAAAACAAACAAAAAACCCCCCAAAAAACTCCAAAGGAACAAAAACCAAAACCAAAACCAACAAAAAACCCCCAAAAAACTGAACCCAATGCAGTAATTCAAAACAACACTGACAGAGTCAGAACACAACCTGACACCCTGTTGGTCAGGGGACTGGTAGCAATCCAATTGAAATGGTGGCTGCCATCCTCCTGGAGAGGCAGATATGGTTCTGTTGAAGCAGTGATCCTGTAGAAGGGTGTGGTCTTCCTCTGAAGATCCAGTGCTGGTGTAGATGGGCCTGGTCTTCCCCTGGGAATCCAGTGGAAAAGGCAGCTGCTTCTCTGGGAATCCAGTGGAAAAGGCTGTCCTGGTGTCCCAAAATCTCAGTTTCTATCCAGTTAGGAATGTTTGGCTCCTCCCTCTGGGCAGAGCTTCTCACAATGTGGGATGATGTAATTTTATCAGTCATGCTGTGGCACTCAATGGCACATTAAGAGCAGATGTCTCCCCGGAGGGAGGATTGGTTTGTGAAGAGATGAAGGAAGCTGCCCAATTAACAGAAGATAACAGAGCCACAGGTAGGAATAGAATACACACACCCATTTCCAACCTAAGATGCACATGAAGATGAGTGTGTGGCACTTGGGGACATGGTTTAGTGGTGAGCTTGGCTGTGCTGTGTTAACAGTTGGAGCTGATGATTTCAGAGGGCTTTTCCTACCTGAACTGTTCTGTGATTCCCTGTGTCTGTGATTCTGTGAATACAGACACAGTGTGAGCACTCCTACTGGCTATGGCTGCATCCAACCCTGATAAAGGTATCAAAAAACTCAGTTTCTCCATGCTGAGATGACTTACTATACCCCATTTTCACTATGGCTAAGCTTGGCTTAAAAAGGGACCCAACTGAATCTGGTGAAAAGGTTTGCTGCTAAATTTGTGGCAGTATTTTAACGTCATGCTTCAGACCACTGAGATATGCCTTTCAGCACTGCCTGTCATCTCTGGTGATCTTCTGGTAATTCTCCTTTGAATCCACTTTCACTTAAGGTTTATTCCCCTCTCTGCTTCCTCCCAGTAATCCTATTTCATAATCCCTTCCCTGACTGTTTGATTCATATTGCCTCTAACCTCCCATGATCTTCTGCAAAGCAGCGATCAGACCTCTGCAGGCTTGTCCAACCCTGTTCTCTCTTCTGTCAAGCTGCAAACATCTCAAAAATGCCCCTGTCCTTTCCTGCTCTTCCCAGACACGGTTCAGACAGAGCTGCACAGCCTGGCAGAGGACAGCCAAATTGCACTGGTGCCATGGACAGGATTCCCAAGGCTGATTGCTGCATTGTAAACTTGAGGAAATGTTTGTGAAACCTGTAACTCACACCTCATTGCCTTTAGGAAGATCAGGAGGACCTGACAGTAATTTCTGCTGCATTTCTGCTGATTTTTTCTCAATGTTGCCTCCGAGGCATGGTAGTGAAAGACAGTTTTTAGCGTTTTATAGAAAAGTCTATACAAATTAGGTTAGGGAAGTCCCTCTTCCACATGAGATGATGTGATGTACTCTCTGTACTCCCTCTTGGTGAAAATGGGGCTGCAGCATTTGCAGACCCTGACCAGAAGAGACTGAACTGTTTTACAGGCACTAATTTTCCTGATTTGTGCCTCAGCAGCATGGATAAGCCACTGGAGCTGTCTCTCTTTCCCAGCCTTTCCCAGGAGTGGGAAGAGCTGTGGCCAAGGGGCTGAACACCAGAATTTTGGCCACAGCCCTGGCCCTGTGCTCCCAGCCCAGGGCAGGGGCTGCAGATCCAGCCCCCAGTGCTCCCCTGGAGCATCACTGCACTCCCAACGGCAGTTGGGAAACATTTCTGCCTCATTTAAATAATGGGTTAATTACTGCTCCTCTGTTTAAAATTGCTCTATTTCCCAGTCCATCAAAGTCTGTGAAAGCTTTGTCACGTGTTTTATGAGGATTAGGAGGCGGCATAATTTATATAAGATATGGAAAAATGATACAGGAAAAGGAAGAAATTATTCCAGAATAGAAGCCATTAGCACAAACAGTAAAAATTACTTTCTTTTTTAAAAAAATTATCTATTTTAAGAATTCATATATGTATTTTTGGGTCTCATTCTCTCTCCTAGCACCATGCAGTGCCATGGCAGGACCCAGCTCCATGACAAGATGCACTGGGCTTGTTGTGTAAAGCCCTTGGGTGACCTGGAAGCATTCCCCTCTTGCAGGGCGGGTGAAAACTGTCAGGAAACATCTGGTGATGGGGGTGGTCAGCTCCATGAGTTTGTTCTGCAGCAACTTCAGCAGAAGAGAGGAGGAGGAGCTCTGTTTGAAGGGACTTTGTAGGTGGTGCAGAGAGCACATCTACATCTTTCTTTTTTTTTTTTTTTTTTTCCTGAGAAATAAGTGGGGATAAATAATTCATCAGGAGAAACAGCACAGAGAGTTGAATTTGTTGCCATTCCTCACAGAGCAGGCTGTTTAAACACATAGTACTTTCTGCCAGGACGAGATGAATACTTACTGTCTAAATGCACGAAAACATATTAGGAATCCAAGCAGGGTTTCTTTGCATGGAAACAACTGTGGGTGAAGACAATAAAATGCTATGCTGTAGGAAACAAATTCATGAGGTCTTTGCGTAAATGAGAATTAGCTGGTGCAGTCTGAGCACACGCTGAATCCAAGCATTGCCCTCCATCATCAGTGTGAGTGCAGAGTCTCTGAGCAGAGCAGGAGCCTCGCTGCCTCCACTGGCAGGGCAGGCTCTGCAAGTCGGGGAACAAACAGGAGAGTTACAGGATCATTCATGCAGGTCAGAAAATTCCTCTAAGATTAGGTTGGAAAAGTGCTCCAAAATCATTGAGTCCAGCCGCTAACCCAGCACTGCCAAGTCCACCACTAAGCCATATCCCCAGGCTACATCCACATCTTCTAAATCCCTTCAGGCATGTTAACTCCACCCTGGGAAGCCTGTTCCCCCACTTGACAACCATTTGAAGTGAAGAAATTTTTCCTAACACCCAAACTAAACTCCCCGGGAGCAACTTTCCTGAGGCCCTTTCCTCTTGTCCTATTACTTATAACATCTGAGAAAAGGCCGTGCAGGGGAAAGATCTGGATAGCAAAAGGCTCATTGGAAGTGAGAACCCAGGATTGATAAGCGCTGATCTTTGTTAAAGTCTAGCCACCAACATCACTAGAATTTCTATTAATTTGAACTTTCATGATATGCACACTGGCCCTTCCCTTTAAAAAGTGATGTTTATAGCAGACTCTTGGTGTGGGGCTATCACAACTTCACCAGGACATGTGGGAGCCACCTGTGAGGACAAGAGAAGATGCTTGATGCTGATTTACCTCTGGGGATCTCTTGAACGAAAGTCCAAGCCACCCAAGCACCAATGACTGGGAGCATGGGCTGTCATGTTGGTTGTTTTAAGCCAAAACTTTAATGTAAATTTATCTCATCTTGCCCATCAATGACATTTCAATCAAACAGAAGTTTGTGAAAGTACCCTGATGTTGTATTTGTGGGGTGCCCCTTGGCAGGAAGGAGGATGCATCTGACTCCATGTTTTTAGAAGACTAATTTATTATTTTATGGTCTATATTATATTAAAGAATACTAAACTAAACTACACTAAAAATACTAAAAGGACACAGACAGAAGGCTAGAAGATACTAATGAAAACTCGTGACTCTCTCTCCAGAGTCTGACACAGCTTGGCCCCAATTGGCCATTAAGTCAAAACAACTCACAGCAGAAACCAATGAAACAATCACCTCTTGGTAAACAATGTCCAAACACAGTCCAAAGCAGCAAAACATAGGAGAAGCAAATCAGATTATTATTGTTTTCATTTTTCTCTGAAGCTTCTCAGCTTCCCAGGAGAAAATCCTGGGCCAAGAGATTTTTCAGAAAATATGATGGTGACCCCCTGACACCAATTCCTATTATTAAAATCGCTGTAGAGAAGCCAAATAACAGGAACATCTAGGGTCAGCAATTACCTCTGCTCCCAGGTATCATCCTGCTTCAGCATCTGATCACCACCTTTGTAGCTGCCTTTCAGGCCAAGGCTACATACTGTTCTAACTACCCAGGGAGTTTGTCATGAGAAGAGATGTCCCACTGGCAAAGAGATAAGCACATCTGAATGCATTCTAGAAGTTTTCCTCATAGCTCAGCTCATTTGAAGGTGGCGATACAAACCTGTTTTTGTGGTTCCAGCTCCAGCTCTACTTACCATGGTTATACGTGGACTGGTTACAGCATGAGGAAACAGAAACAGCAAGGAAACATCTTGGGGATGCCCAGGTTTCATAGCTCCCCTCTTTCTTGCCTTTGTGGTGGCTTGCCAAAACTGGTGCCCTGCACTGAGCATCATCTGTGGGGGGTTGTGAGGTGGGACCCTGGGCTGGTGCCAGCTGCAGAGCTGGGAGGATCAGTCCATTCATCAGAACAAGGGATGTGGGAGTGCATCAGTCATTCCACACCCTTGACACGGGGTCAGGGATGAGCTCAGGCACCAGCAACTTTCATTACCTTGAAAACCCTGGCTGCCAGTCCAAGGCATGATTCCTTGTTTGCAGAGATAATGTCAATGGCTGGAATAATCCATCGACCTGATCCAGACGGAAAAGTAAACACTTCATTTCCATCCAGAGCCCTGTTTGCTAGGCTGTAATGCTTGTGACACACTGGAGGATGAGCTCATACTCATGAAATATTTCAGTTCCACTTCTATTGTCCTTTGCAATGGAAGCTCTCACCTCTGTTTTAACTATAAAACCCTTGTAGGAGACAGATCATCTGCAGTTCTGACTCAGAGCATTAAGGGCATGTTGAGAAATAACTTTCATTTCCCAGAAGACTAATTTATGTCAGCAAGCAAGAAGATAATCAGAGCCATAAATCTTTGTCCATGTCCATATCTCCTGATTGCTTTAAAAATATTGGGACAATACTTTCTATACCTTAACCAAATGCAGAAATTCAGCTTGGTTTTCCTAAGATCTACAGAGCACGGTAGTTAGGCTGGCTTATATCTGCCTCATTTCCAGCAGGCTGGTATTAAGCATGGCCTGTAAATTATGCACGGCTTTTTAACATTCATGGATCCCATAATTTTACTTCATTGATCAGTTCTTTACCATAATTGGCAACAACCCATGAGGAAATGGATGTTCTACATCAGGCAAATGGGAATTTTATTGATGTAGTATTGGGAAAGCAATAGGTATGATTAGCAAGCTTAAATGTTCCTATCCTTGATGTTTGTGGTAGAGAAGTGTGTGTGTCCTCCTGCCTGCATTTCACCTGGAATCTTCATGGGAGTTAGAAAACCTGGTCTATTTAATATTTTTAGGGAAGCTGTCTTATCCATCTAGCCCTCTATTAATATATTATTATATATTAATATTAATATTATTAATATTAATATATAATATAGCCCTATAATATAGCCCTATATTAATATTAATAATATTAATCAAGGTAACCATGTATGTTCCCTCTATTAAAGTTAATGGCAAGTGAACACAAGTGTTAGTGCCGGGATTCCAAAGTTTTTCCGTAGGACTAGCAGCCAATTTTTCCCTTTCTCTGTCTCTCCACCTTCATTCCACACACTTCCTGAATGGCCACACACATGGCTGGCTGCAGCACCAGGCTCTTCTGCTGATCCCCATGCTAGAGGATTCTTTTCACTTCAGGAGGAACAAACCCACCATGAATAATCTGATTAATAAAGGCTGTGTAATGAACTACAGCCTTTGCCCTCATATCAGCTGTAAATCACAGAGGCACAGAGCCATTCAGATTGGAAAGAGCTTTAAGATCACCAGGCCCAGCCCCAGCACTACCAAGGCTGCCATTAAACCATGTCCTCAAGTGCCACTTGTACATATCTTTTAAATTCTCCCCTGGGATGGTGACTGCACCTCTTCCCTGTGCCAACACCTGACAACCCTTTTGGTGCAGAATTTTTCCCTAATATCCAATCTCAACCTCCTCTGGAGCCACTTGAGGCCATTTCCTCATCCTGTTGCTAACCTACCTGTGAGAAGAGGCCAATTTACCTCTTTCTATGACCTTTTTGGAGGGTGGTGAGATCCCCACTGAGCCTCATTTTCTCCAGGCTAAACAAGCTCATCTCCCTCATTCTCTCCTCACCAGACTCGCACTCGAAACCCTTCTACAGCCCTGTTGCCCTTCTTTACACATGCACACGATTTAAGACACATCAACAGCCAAAAAATCAATATCCAGAGAGGAGCCACAGCCATGTCTCTGTTGTCCTTATGTTCAGATCACGAAAAAGGAGAAACGAATCCATTTATTCCAAGGGTAAACATGGCCTTTAATTAGATGAAACAGATTTCTTATAAAAATGGTTCCTGGTTGGACAGGGTGGCATCAACCCTTTTATTGTTTTTAAGAGTGAAGATAGACAGCCCTCCTGGTGGGCCATGTGGTAAGACTTTTAGATGGTCTCCTGAAGCTCCCAAAGAGCAATCACAATAACAAAGCATTGATGGTGACTTTTCATTACTCCAATTATACATCTGTAGAGGTAAAGATTCATAGTGTGAGGGTAGTTAAAGAAAATTTAATTCTCTATATGCCCCTCCTAAACAAATTTAATGTGCCATTTGCACTCCTTGCATTCTGCTTTGGGAAGACACCTGATTATGTTGATAAAGGTGATTAGGGCAAGAGAGTCAATCCTTTGTCAGTGTTTGGGTATCCATAATGAGATCAATTTCCTCATTTTATTTCCCGCTCATCAATCAACGTTATGCTTGTTGGGTGTAACTGAATTTGTGTCCAACAGCAAAATGAAGATATTTAGATTTACTCTAATAAAAATCTTGGTCCAAGGTTATAATGAACTGCACAGAAAAATGGCAACTGCTCTAAAACATCTTAACTTGAGGTCTACATATAGGAAAAATGCTCATTGTTCAGGCAAAACTTGCCTTTAAGTATTCATTTTTCTCCAGAGTGCACAGTAACAGAAATAGAAAAATGGAATGACCTCAGGCTTTTCTTTTTCTTTTTTTCTTTTTCTTTTTTTTTCTTTAAGGAAGGAGGAAGGGAGGGAGAGAGCTGCAAAATAGTTGATAGAAAACCCTTAACTGTGCTCTCAGATGGTCTTGGATGGGCTCACACCTCATGCAAAGTACAATTCTGTGTAGTTTGTGTTAAAATTAAGAAAGGATGACTAGGAAGAGAAAAAGTCATTGCACACAAATAATTCTAAAAGTGAAGTACAGGGTGCATTTAGTATCCAGACTGGCAGGGAAAGCTGGTGCAATGCATCAGGCAGGTAAAGGATTTCTTCAAAGATCCTGGAACCCAAGAGCAGATTATAGTAAAGTAAAATTTTCTAAAAAGAAAATTTAGTCTTCACCTGGTCCAGACATATTTCAGCTCTTTAGCAAATAAAACCTATAAAGCAGAATCCTCCCCACACCAAAAAAACCAACCAACCAAACAAAAAAGTCCCCCAAAACTAAACCAAACCAAAAACAGAGAAGGGGGTAAAAAGGAAACAAAAGCCCCTAAAACAGAATATGTTCAGTCCTGGTCCAGGGGGATTTGTTGTAAAAACATCCTTGTGAAAGTATCATCAACCTTCTTGGAGGAGCAGCATTCACAGACAGGGGGTTTTTTTGGGAGTAAAATCAAACATAATGTACAATATTTTAATTTATTGGCCATTAATAAATGGTTTATGAGAAAACCATTCTTTATTACACATCATGTGAGAGACCATATGTCTGCATTTCTGAGTTTTTGAGAAAGCAGGGAATGCAGTGAACACCTGATTGAATTACTGACCATTTTCTTGGACATGGGGAACTAAAACACTTTGTTTTTTTCATAAATAACACTTTAAGCCCAGGACTACCTGGTATTACACAACCACAGCATCAGAGGGCACTTATCACACTTCTTCCAGTGTGTTTGATCTTCATCGTTAATTTTCAACTATGCAGAACTCTTCATAAATATTTAATTCTT
Source organism: Melozone crissalis (assembly GCF_028551555.1). Lineage (NCBI taxonomy): Eukaryota > Metazoa > Chordata > Aves > Passeriformes > Passerellidae > Melozone > Melozone crissalis. The sequence continues at coordinate 3,895,914 of NW_026535783.1, forward strand.
ATTATTCTGCAGGCACAAGTGCCAGGGAAGAGTCAGAAAGTGACTCATTGTTTCTTAATAAGAGATGAGGGACAAAGGAGTTCTGGCGTCACAGTGGGAGAGGGTTCTCAGCACTGATAAAATCATCCCAGGATTTAAAAAAATCCTGTGGAATGAAATAAAATTATCTCTAACACCATCAACGAGGGTATGTGTGAGGAAACAAGCACAACTGGTCTACTCTGTAATTTAAAAAGAAATATTAGCAGTAAAATAATGGTAAAAACAATAGGAGTAATTTCTTTCATTTTTCAAGAGCTTTAGCCGTGATATCATGGACGGAAATAAGAAGTAAACAGCGTGATCACACACTAAAATAACTGATTTATCACTGAACACTTTATGCAAGGTAGAGCAATTCCTGTGCCCTTCTGGTACAATTTAATTGACTTGTGTTTATGCTCACATTTTTCTGGAATTTGTTCTCACTGATTTAGTGGCCTGCAGCAAATTTGCCATAAATGTTTAATTTCAGGATGGCTCTGAGACAGTACCAAGCATTAGCTCCACCTTTTGTGTTTAACTGGTTAAATAAGAGCAGGTGCATTGACAGCTATGAAGATCCTGCAGGAAAAATCAGTGAAAAGATATTTTCCTGAAGTGAAATGTGCATGAGGTTTCCCATTCCATCCTCTGGGTGAGAAGGTTACAACCCACATTCACTTGGGCCACATACAGAGATGGCTGAGCTGTCTTTGATACTGAACGGGAAATTTATTTACTATTCATTTTAAAGTCAGTAGGAACCCTTTCAAAAAACCAACACAAAATACGCCAACTGACCAAAAAAAAAATAAACAAAAAAAACCCCCAAAAAACTGAAACAACAAAACAAAAACACCAAACAGGTCTACAAATGGCAGCTGGTCAGTGGCTGCTGCAGGACATCAGCCACCAGAGCAGGGACACAGCAAGATCTGCCTCCTCAATGCTGCCTCTTGTGAATTATTTAAACGTTCTTGAAGATGACTTCAAGAGGATTTTAGCTTTTTATTTTTTTTCCCCAGAGTTTATCAAAGTTTCCACTCCATAAATCAGTAGAGATTGTATTAAGAAATGGCTATGTAAAGGATATCTGAAAAATGACAAATCATCATTACGTCAGCCTCCTTGGCTTACCCTCATTACCTGACACTAACTCTCTTTGCATATGAAGGTTTTCCTCTACTTTGCATACCCTGGTATTAAATTCTGCCTTCAAGCCCAGGAGATAAATGGTCAGGTGTACATTGCTAGAGTAGCCATATATTTCTATTTTTGGCTGGGCTACATTTTGAGTTGCAGCACCACCCCTGAAAGTGATGTCTGATGCATGACAGTTATTGTTATAAATTGCTTTTGCAGATCTTTCAAGCCTGCAGGATGCTATCAATCCTCAGGGAAAGCACTGAAGAGTAAATTCCACATCAGTTCGCATTTTAATTTTAAATTAACAGTGCCTTGATTGCGTGGAGCTGCACACTAAATGAGCATCCACTATTTCATGAAAAATACCCTGTTGTTCCTGGCTTCTGTTGGCTATCATTTTTCCTGCACCAAGAGGTCAGTGCTGGAGAGTTTAACTGTCTCCTGGGAATCTGCCAGGTGTTGCTCAGGGTGAAGGGAGGGTTGAATTTGGAGATGCTCCTGCCTTCACGGGGAAGGAGTTGGAATTTTTTTTTACAGCCTCACTGAGCCACCTAGAAGGTTATCAGTCAGCCAAGAAAAATGTGAGTGCCTTCAGAAACAGATTCTTCCCTATTTTCCCCTACAAAACAGATCAAAACCTGGTGATTCTACAGCTAATGCATGTATCTAGTGTTTCATGAATGTGGCATTATCACAAATAGTGTGTTTTCATGCCACTGGAACATCTCAGGTGCTGCATAAAGACAAGTGCAAATCCTTCAGGGTGGATTATTCCTTCATGTTCAAATCAATCCTTCTTTTTTTTTTTTTTAATACCTGCTAAAATCCTGATTCAGTTTTATGCTGTGATATCACCAGAAGTCACTGGGTACTGCTGCTGCATGACTTTGCTTTTTGGAATGGCCTCAAAAGTCAGAAGAAAGTTGTCCTTTTTATTGGTCCATTGAAAATACAAACATTTCAGGGGGCAGAGAGGCCACAACAACAGCAGCAAAAACAACAGGCTAAATTGCCTGAGCTGCTTTACCAGCCAAGAGGGTGACAACTTTGGGGTCAGATCAGTAAAACCTGAAAGGCTGTGACAGCACAGTGGCTGAGTGCTGACAGCAGGGCCAGCCAGGCAGACACATTGCAGCCTATTTGTAAAACTCCTCTTTGGCTCAGAGAAGCTCAAACCCCATGAAGAAGGTGGGGCTTGAGTGATGCCTTTGGTCCTGCATGGTAGGGAAAGCATCCCCAAGAGGATCCTGGTGGCATCCCTGCCCTCCCTGCTGCCTGTGGCCTTGCTGCTGCCCAGGAGATAGAAATTGCCTTTATTGCCCCTGGATGAACAGCACTGCCTTTTTCTCTATCTCACAGCCATTCAGGCTTCCGAACTTCTGCAAGAAGAAGCAGTAAAATAAGACATAAAGTCAAGACGCTGCTGTTTTATTCCCCGAGCAATGCCAAAAGAGCTAAAAAAGGCATCATAAATATCTGCCTGCAAATGAGAAGGCTGCTGTGCTCGATGCCAGTTTTATGATGCCAAGGTGAAGCTGGTTTAAGTCACTTCTATAACTTACACAGGCATGGCACAGACTTTTGATGCTCAGTATTTTTTCACTCCAGCAAAAGTTATAATCCTGAAAGCCTGGATCCACTTTCTTTTCCTATCTTTTCTTGGAAATAAGTATATTATGTAAGAGTTCTCGAAAACAAGGTGCAGGAGGAAATCTGGGCTTATTTCACCCGTAAAATTTGCTAAATTTTCTGAGCCAAGTTTTGTGTCTTAAGGCTACCACTGCCTAATATATAAGTTATACTCCCATAAATACATGAGGAAAAACATTTTCTTTGTTTGAAATGTGTGTTTACTTTGTAGGAGAGGTGTTTACTCGGTGTCAAGGAGATGAAGATTTGAGCTTTGTGAGCTCAGAATGAACTTTCCACTGCCTGCTGTGGGGGCAGAACAGGGTCCTGGCCCAGCTGGAGCACCCAGCTTCTACTTTCTTTCACAAGAAAATAGTAGAAAAGGGACAACTGAAGAGGACAGTTGCTCTTTACGATATAAATAAACTCTCTGGGTATAATAAATATATAATATAATAAATCTGGAAATATGGAATATTTCACTTATCTTGACAGCTTTGAGGACTGAGATTTCCAACAGGAAGTTATCACTGGTCATGAGGCAGTGTGATTACCAGCAAATTGAATGTAAGCAGCCCATGCTCTAAAACAAAGTTTCTTTTTATACATATATGTGTATGTAGGTAGGCACTAAGCACACTGAACAGCCTCAGCTGGTTCTCTTTCAGTGAAGGCAAATGCAGCATTAATAAGTGATGAAGAAAGAGATTTCTATCCTGGTGGACAGAATTTGCAAGATGGACGGCCTGCAGGATGGGCTTTGGAAAATCAGTTTAATTTTCCCAGCCCCTTTATCTTTGAGTGATGGATTAAGAAATAAAGTTCATTTGTAAAATGCCTTGCAGTATTGATTAATAGTCCTGCTGTAAAATGTACCATGATAAAGATGGTGTGCTGTTTTCTGGGGGGGTTTTGTTTGTTTGTTCTCTGTTCTGGATTTTTTTGGGGGGGGGTTGTTTGTTTTGGTTTAGTTTGGGGGTTTTTTTGAGTAGGAAAATCATAATAATTTTGATTCCAAATAATGCTGCCCATTTTAAATAATATTTAAAAGCTTTTTCCCCCTCAATCTCTACAAAACCATCATTTTGAAATTCCTCTCCCCTTAAAGCAACGATCAGAGTGCTTTGCACATGAAGGATACTATTGACATATTCGGCGGGATATTTTTAGCATGGTGGGAAAAATAAAATCTTGGGAAAGGTCAGCTCTTTCAGTGCGCTAATTAAATTTCTGCGGAAGGAGGTTTTGTCACGATGGTGACACGCGGGCTGGCGGAGACGTCAGGCAGCAGCCTGCAGCAAGCAGCCAGGCTCAGAGGGGCTGGCAGGGCTGGACCTGCACGCCTGGCACATCACCCCTGAGTAGGCAGCGCCAGATTTCCATCCCTGGTGTTTTCAGTGAGGCAGGGATCTCGCAAAAGGAGGTTTCCCGTTGGTTAATGGCAGCTCCGAGCATCCTCTCAGGGAGCAGGATGGGCGAAGGTGTTGGGATCCAGGGCATCCCTCTGGCTGTCCTGGATGGCTCCAGCCCCTGCCAGGGGGCTCAGAGACCTCGGCACAAAGCCCAAGACACCTGTGACTTTGATTTGACCCATGGAGCAAATTACCACCTTTATGCAAAGAATTACAAGTCAGGAGAGTTTAAGTGGAATAATAGGTAGTTTGTCAAGGGGTGAAAAAGTAGAATTTGGGGGGTTTTTAGAATGGGGGCTTGGGGTACCAAGATGGAGGGATTTGGGTGTGCCTTGTCCTTCTTTCTCCTTCTTCCTAGCCTCCATCTTCTGGGTGATGCTGGCACTTTCGGATTGGTTTAAGGTAGGAACACATTGTCTAACATAAGTGATAGGTATTGGGAAATTATTGTAAATAATGTACACATGGTTTTTATATGAAAAGACAGCACCACCCTGAAGGCAGGCAGTGTGCCGAGGACTGACCTGCTGAACGGACCTCAGCAGGCCAGGGAAAGAATGTTATATATAAGAGAAAATAAAAACCTTGAAAACCACAGCTGAAGAATTCTGACTCCTTCTTTGACTACCAGGCTGGGAAAAGAGACTTTCTAAAGCATCTTGGGGTCACTCTCACCATCAGAGATTCTGAGACTAAGGGAGGGATGGGGGCAAGGTGGGGCCATCAGTGAAACTCTGCTGTCCTGTCTGCACTTCTAACCCAGCCTGGGATAAAAACCCCGAGGATTCAAACTGGAGAAAAGCAGGAGATTTTCTGCAATGAGAGTGGTGAGGCACTGGCATGGGAGTGCCAGTGGAGCTGTGCATATCCCATCTCTGGAAATGCTGCAGGCCAGGCTGGACAGGGCTTTGACCAACCTGATCTAGGGGAAGTGGCAACTGGATGGTCTTTAAGGTCCCTTCCAACCCAAACTGTTCTATGATTCTATGATTTTGGAGGAGGGATTCAAATCTAAGGTCACTTCAAAACCAAAATGATGCCAGCATGACCACAGGCTGAGTTGGGACTTGACACATCTTGGCATCAGCAAAGTGCTCTGTAGAGTCTGGAGTTTCAAAGCTGTGAACAGTGATGATTATTGCTTGTCAGTAAACAGCCACCTTCTCCTCTCTTCAGGGGGCAAAACCAACTTGCTCCAGTGGAAAAATTAAGAACGTGCTAAGTAAGATATTTAAAATAACTAAGCTTTTTGAAAACTGATTCCAATGGATACGGAGAATGAAAACTGCTTTGTGTTTTCTGTGGTAACTCACTATCTGGACAAGGCAAGGCACAGCATATCTGCATCAGGAGATGATTTATGTCCTTCAGGAGAGCAGGAGGAGCAGCCTGGCAGCAAAGCCAGTGGCTCCACAGTCACCTGCACTCTGATAGGTCCTCCCAGACTCTGGATCCCTGTCTGCACCTGCCAGGACATAAGGAATGCCATCAATTTGCCTCAAAGCACTGTCAGAGGAGGCCGCTCCCGCAAGATGAGCTGCCACAACAGGCACAGATGGAAAGTGGGAAGGCATCAATGTCAGACCTACACGGAAGTAAAAGGATTGGAATTAGCACGCAGGACAAGATTCCACTGAGCAACCTTGTGGAAAGAGCAGGGAGGGAGCAAGAGGAAGATGCCAGGCCTGGTGAGGCAGATCTGGGTAACTCACCCAGACAAAAATTCCCTCCGTGACAAACTGTGGGACAGGAAGCAACTGTTTACACGTATTCCATCCCAATGTGTGGGAGTAGGTTGTTTGGCTGGTGGGTACCTTGGAATTGGTCTGTATAAAAGTGACACATCCAGAAGAACACTCAGGGACCCCCTCCACTGAGCAGAGCAAGAGCAGGACACCACAGGAATCTGTGTGGTGGTGACTATCTACTTAATCTCTCTCTCCCTCTCTTTCTCTCCCCTGCTGTCCCTTTCTCTACCTACATTTACTGGTAATAAATCCATAAACAAAATCCATACTATTGTCTCCAACCTATGGTCCTGTTTACACCTTAATTCTGACAGAGGCATATTTTAATAATCAGATCCTAACACTGTTCCAGAAGTGGGATCCTCACGTTATTCCAGGGATTTATAACAGCATAACAGCACTCCTGTCATGCAGGATGCCTTCCCCAGCTTGCCACCTCTGCACCCACCAGGGATTGCTGCCTCATTCATCCTCCAGCCCTGCTGTGGCCACTGGAGCCAGCACAGCTCCAATCCACCACTCCTGGCCAGGCACGGGCACAGACTTATTTTTCCAAACATGTTCACTGATCTCCTGCAGCGCTCTGTGGTAGTTCAGCAGAACCTTCGTGGCTGGAGACAGTTTTGGTTGATTACCAGCTGATGGCACAGGGGCTGCTCACCCTCCCAGCCGAGTCACTGTCACTTCCCAGCAAGTGTGAACCCGTCTTCACGCTCCCACAGGCAGACAGGGCAAGTTGCCTGCGTTGCTTCTGTTCAGTGGGGGATCCATCCTCCAGGGTGGAACTGTCACCGTCTTTCAAGACTGAGATTTTAATAAAAAAAAAATTCTGCACAAAGCGTCTTAACTCTGAGCTGAATGACTGCTTTGAGCAGAGCAATTAAGAAGATGAAAGGGGGGAGGGTGGCCCTGTGCATGGTGTTGTCATGCGCTTCAGGAGAGCTCCTGGGGTGGGTGTGATGAATCCACGAGCAAATAAGTCTGTGCAAGAAGATCAACAGAGTTAAACCTGGGTGCTGGGCCCAGCAATGGGAGGCTGTGGCAATGGGATCCCGGAGGAATTTGCTGGGGCTTCATTTGGGAAGATTATATTTAGGATCATTAACTGCCTATGAAATCCTTGAACGCATTGTGTTTAAATTCAGATTAATTGCTCCAATCTGCAGTTAATTTCAGAGCTGCTGTCAGCGCATTCTCACTGACAGAGACATTAAAGAGGCTTCTGAATAAAATGTCTGTGGCTGAGCTTTTGCCCCACAAATGAGTGAGCAATGCTCCCAGCATCATGTCATTGGCCTCTGCCCCATTTTCCGCAGTCTTTTCAGGTTGGATGTGCAGAGGAATAACAGCCCAGCATTTCTGAGAATGCTTCATGGCAGAGATAATTACATGGTGAAATGCAAACTAACAAGCTGCATCTACTTAGTATTAAGGATTAATGATCTCAGCTTTAGTCTTTGCTCCCCTGCAGGGTGGCACATCTCATGAAAATCATGCTTCAATAAATACAAAAATTGTGGTGTGCAGCCTATGCAGAGTGTATGTATAGAAGTAAGATTCTTACTCTTCCAAGCCATCATCAGAAGCTGGGCCTAATGTTCTGCAGCCTCACTTGCCTGAGGCAAAACAAAGATGCAAACTAAAGAATCATGTCATCACAGCATGGTTTGGGTTGGAAGGGACAATAGAGAATATCCAGTCCCACCCCTGCCACAGGCAAGGGACACCTTCCAGTAGACCAGGGTGCTCCAAAGCCTCATCCAGCCTGGCTTTGAACACTTCCAGGGACAGCACAGCCACAGCTTCTCTGGGAAACCTGTTCCAGTGTTTCATCACTCCCACAGTCAAGATTTTCTTCCCAATATCTAACCTAACCCTGTTTTCTGTCAGTTTAAAGCCATTCTTCCTTGTCCTTCCACTCCAGAACCTTGTTCAAAGTCCCCCTCCAGCTCTCTTGGAGCTCCTTTAGGCACTGGCAGGGACTCTAAGATCTCCTCAGAGCCTTTTCTTCTCCAGGCTTCTTCTCCCCAGCTCTCTCAGCCATCACCAGACTCGCTGTCCTCTGTGACACAAACCCTGCTCTGCTCTCTGCTCTCTAGAATTATTTATCCCCATTTCCAAGCTGCCTTCACCAGCCCTTTCTCACTGTTCTTCGTGTGTATTTCAGATGGTGAGATGATGAACACTCTGGAGCACACCACACACCCAGTGCTTTCCTCTTAAGTCCTCCCCACATTTTATAGCCAAGTTGTGGTGTTTCACCCACCCATAGCTGTGACCAGCTGTCTCTGGAGCTTCCCTTTGAACCAGAAAATACTGAATAGCCTGTCTGCTGGCTCTTTTGCTCTCATTGGCATCCATTTCCCAGCCACCTGCTGATGGCGGGCTCCTCTGGAGTACCCTGGAACATGCTGGATAAGGGCAGGAGGCAGCAAGCTCAAATGGCAGACAGAGGCTGGGATTTGGCTGGTCAGCCTGCTTCAGTCTGGCTCAGTTTGTCTTCACCTCCAGGTTTTCAGCTTTCTCCAAAGCTACACTACAAGGGGAATGCTACAGAAGGGAAAATGTGGTTTAATAGAGCATGTGCAACATGGGTTATGAAAACATCTGCCATCCCCGTGGAGTTTCTGGTGCATCCCACATTGCCTCTGGCAGGCAATGTGTGTGGAAAGGCTGCTCAGGTTATCATCTCCCACAACCAGCGGATGGAGATCCTGTCCCTCACTCAGTTTGATTTCAGTTTAAAGAGATTTGACACTTCAAAGCGAGCCTCAGCCTCCATGTGGGGTGGTTTGTGTCAGACACTTACCAGAGACAGCACATCCATCAGTGTTCCCACACAGCTGTGAGCTGGAAAAATCCTTCAGCGTGTTTGCTAGGGCCAAAAATGAAACCAAACCCTTCAGGTAGGATTTTTCCATCTGTTATTTTTTTGTAGAAGCTACTTAAAAACACCGTTCTTTCTTACCTCCCTTTAGTAGCTACTGCATGGTGCATTTCATTTCCCTGAGTGTGGCCCTGAAGTGCCCCCATGGCAGACTGTGCATGCATCCAACTGGCAGAGCTTCCCTCCACCAGCTCTGTGGGAAATGGTACAAGCTCTCAGACGTACTGACACATCCAGCTTAATCATCTTAAGCCTGTCTGAGCAGGAAAGAACCCCAGGGATAAAAGAAAAAAACCCAATATTTCTATGTGCAGAGAAAGAAGGGTTGATACAGGCATGAAACATCAGATCTGCCTGCGATGCCAGATTTTGGGTTCCCTAAATGAAGACCTACAGCAGAAATGGATCCCTTCTCTCCTGGAGCACAAACCACCTTGTCAGGCTGGCTCCCCAGCCAGGATATCTGTATTCTGGAAATATGCTGAAGGTTTCTTATTATGTCGTTTCTGTGGCTGGTTGTGTGAGTAAATCTTGTAGTCAGGCGAAGCGTGAATAGTTTGGCACATATAATTTACTCAATGTATTCAGATGGGGTGCCCTGAATACTAAGCACTGCTCTCCCATCAGTGAAAAAGAGTGATTTTAAATGTTGGGGGCTTTTTTTTTCTCTTTCTTGGCAATCAGAGGGGGTTATATGTAAATCCTGCACTTGCGTGTATGTTTCAAATAAATAGATCTGGGTTGGGTTTTTTTTGTTGTTTTTTTTTATTTTAGAAAAAGAAATTATCCAGACTTGCAGTGGCACAACTGGCCTGTTGAGTCAGACTCCAAGGGGAAATATGGGATGAAGAAAGAAGGCAGGCCTGGGCTGAAATGGAAGGGTAGTCTTTTAAGAAGGCTGGAGGAAGCATGCCCTGTGCTCCTAGCCCTTGGAGGCAGGACATCCAAGCTTTTTCCAGCCCCTGGAATGCAGTGCCCATGCCCAGCACTGTTAGCCACCATCAGTGACTTCAGAAAGGTCCTGCTCCCATGGCCATATGTGGCAGCACTTCTGCTCCCTGTCCCTGGGGGACGACTGGAAACACATCTGTGCATGCATGCTGACAAGTGTAGGGTGTTTACTAGGCAGAAAGCTTCCCTTCTATTTTCTTTTTTTTTATTCTTGCCTTTTTCTTCTTTTTTTTTTTTTTTTTAATTGGAGAGCACTGTAACAGTGAGCAGCTATTATGGCACAGCCTGTCAGCTGTAGTGCTGGCAGGTGGGTATCTGCAGGTTGTGTCTTGGGCTTGCTGATAGGGACCTTACAAAAATAATATCTCCTGCCTTCATCAGTCCCTCTGAACCAGCCTGTCAGCTCAGGAGACAGGGAACAAGGCTCAAGCTTGATTGCAAGCCTGCAGCTCCCTGCTGGGGAGCTGAGAGGACGGGAATCAAACCCTGGGGCTGATTTCTAATTGGTAAGATAAGGAGACGTTTTAAATGAGATAGCTGCAATTAGGATGAGAGGCACTACAGAGATCAAGAGAAACACTTCTTCATAAGAACAAGCTGTTGCTTCTCTCAAGGGGAGCAAGCAGGGGAAAGATAGCCTGCCTGAAATGGGTTAGCTGCAGCAATTAGGCAGGAGACTCAGTAGACAGAAAGAAATATCTTCCTTCAAGCTTGCAACTGATTTCAAAGGAATCAGGGCTCATTGGAATATAAATTACTGTTATTAATCTGATGGCTTAGCTTGGTTACTTTGCTCTTACCTTCATGTTGGGAACATTATTTTTAATTACTTCTATAATTTTTAAGCATGCATGGAGGAGCATGGGGCTACTGCAATGTTTGAGAAGAATGAGATAATATTTATGAACCCATCAGGGAAAGTTAATGGTCTGCCAGGCCAGTGGTGCCCATGGGGCAGTGGAGATGTTGGCAGTGACCCCATGTCCTATGGAAAGTGACCATCACTGGCTTATTCCTTCATCCACACCTTTCCTTTCAAAAAGCCATCAGTCAGCTCTGAAGCCAGAAGGGCTCAGAAATGCTGTTTACCCCTTGAAACAGGGCTAGGAGGACAACTGTAAACTGCTCAGCAGTGGCTGATGACAACTGAGATCAGAGCTAACACCAAAATTCGTGGTAAACACATCTCCCTGAAGTAGTGACAGAAGGTATCCTCCACTACCACGATGCTCTCACCACATATCTCTCTTCACCTTCTCTATTTTCTTCAGTGCTCTTTTTAGTCTTCCATATTTAACACAGTCTGCAGGTTTCTGATACCTATAATTTTCCGGTGCCACTTCAGTTGTGACACAGTTTAGATGTGACCTGTTCATCCACAGGAAGCTGGAGATAAAATTTCAAGCATTTCAAGAACACTGCTTGAGCATATGCTGAATGCAGAGCAGCTGACTTTTCCCTAAAAGTTACTTACAAGCAGCACTAATTATCTTATTTTTCTGAAATTTTACGAGTGGCGTCAGTGCTTAAAAAAACCCATCAAGACAGTCTGGAGAATAAGGTTTTGCTGGAAATGTTGAGCAGAGCTCAGAGCTGTAGATGATAAGGTCACAGCAAAAGGGAGCTCAGAAACTGAATTTCTTCTGACAGCCCTCCCGGAGCAGCAATGCTGAGTACCAGAGGGAAGCAGAGGTTTCCATATCTAAAAATAAATTGAAACAAGAGCATCTTGTGGCCTGCTCAGTGGCACAGAGCAGCAGCAGCAGCTGCGGCACTTCCCTTGGTCTCCCCAAGGCTCCAACTGGGAGGATTCAGGCCACTGCCTTTTGTATATTGTTTAAATCCAAGCACTCCAAACAAGCAGCAACAAGTGTTTTGACATGAAAAACTTGCCTTTAGGGCTTCTGGTTTTTCTCATGTAATTTTTTTTCTCTTTTTCTTTTTTTTTTTAAATCCTTCCTACCTGCTTGTGCCTTGTGCTGCAGCCTCCTTATTAGCACAGCAGAAAAGGAGCCAGAGGTAGTCTTGATTCTCATCTATTTCAGATCAAAGGGAAGAGAAAAACAGGGCAGAAGCAGCATTTCCCTGACAGAGCACAATGGATCCTTAAAAATAAAAAAAGAAAAGATCAGGATCAAGCACTTCTTTATGTCACAGGAGTGCATCAGATAAAAACGGGTTCAGAGTGACCCAAATGCCTTGAGCAGAGACTTCTGCCCCTGTGCTGCCCTGGCCCTTTGCTGCATCCAGCAGCAGACCTGGGGGCATCATGGGGCAGGTGAGGGGCCGCACATCCCCAAAAACCTGCTGGCACCCTTGCTGCTGTGTTCCAAGGGTCTCTGTGCTCTTCTCAGGCCATGAACCCACACATGTGGGCAGCCCCTGGAGCCACACTGGGCAAAACCAGGCAGGGTTGCTGTCAAAGCAACACAGCAATGGATTTCCCTGGTTTTAGATAAAATCTTGGTTTAAGAGAAATTAACATTTGAAGAAATTCATCACTGTGATGGTGGTGAGGCACTGGCACAGGTTTCCAGAGGAGCTGTGCATATCCCATCTCTGGGAATGCTGCAGGCCAGGCTGGACAGGGCTCTGACCAACCTGCTCTAGGGAAAGATGTCCCTGCCCATGGCAGACAGAGTGGAACTGGATGGTCTTTAAGGTCCCTTCCAACACAAACCATTCCATGATTCTATGATTTTATGACTTCGTGATTCTGTGATTCAATGTTTCAATGCTTCTTTAATTCCGTGGTTTTATGATTTTGGAGGGGGAATTCAAATTTAAGGTCACATTTTCACCGAAATTATGCCAACATGATCAGAGATGGGACTTGACATATCTGCATTATTTTACCTCTGCCCTCAGTACAGTTTGAAGAGGATTTTGAAGGAAATCCTAGAAAATATATTTCAGTAGATACCAATGTTTGCTGTTTGCTGGGGCTTTTTTTTAACCAATATTGAACATATTGCTGCTGTGTTGGTGGATGTCTGTTGACTCTTGATGGTATCAGCAAAATGATGAGTAGAGCCTGGGATTTCAAAGCTCTGCACAGTGGTGATTGTTGTTTGTCAGTAAACATCCACCTTCTGCTCCCTTCAGGGGGGCAAAACCAACTTGCTCCAGTGGAAAAATTAGGAGCTAACTAAGATATTTCAGTGCTTGAAAACTGGCTTCTAATGGATATGAGGGATGAAACTGATTTTTTAAGTTAGCTCAGTGTCTGGATAAAGCACTGGCTTGTCCCCTGAGTGCTGAGATTTCATCTGTCTGGCTGCATGGTCCCTGAAAAGTCATGGCATCTCCCTGTCCCTCCAGTTTCCCTTTGAACCAAAGAGAAATGACAATTCTGTTCCCTGTAAAGAGTAAGCTGATGAATCATGCTGTCTTAGTGTTTTATCTCTTTGCTTGCCACTCTCCCAAAAGGAATTATGGGACAGTGTCAGAGAACGTATTAAAAAACATGGGGATTTCTCCTCAAGATATTCTTAGCATTTGTAAAACCAGAACATATGTCATTGTTTATTCAGTTGAAAGAGATCTATGATTTTTGGCTTTCTTTCCAAACTAAAAGCTGGCACACTGGTCCTAGCAATGCTGGTGAAACCTCATGTGTGAATAGATTTGGGAGTTTTGTTACCTTGAACCAGTGAGAAAATTCTGCTTTGCAGCTCTGTGCTTGTGCTTAGTCCTCTTCCATTGTTTGCGCAAGCCAGAAGAAGAGGCAGGAAGGAGGACTGGCAGCCTCTCCCAGCTTTCCAAGGACCATCACTGCCCTGGATGTGCACCCAGAGAGATGGACACCATGGCATGGCACACAAGCACCTGATGGGCATGGAGCAGATAAATGAGATGCCAGCCAGCCTGCCTGGAACATCCATTGCTCTGCCAACCCAGATGGGTTTTTGTTCACAGAAGCAACCTGAAAAAAAACACCAAGATGCTGACACAGCACCTCTTAAACTTTGTCAGTTGAAGGAGGGAAGGCAAGGCAAGGCAAGAGAAGAAGTAGCACATGGACAGAGGAGCAGACACACAAGTGCCCCAAAATCCAGAAGGGGAGCTGGATGCCATCAAAGCCAGAGAATTGCATCAGAGACAATCTCCTAAACCTACTAAAGCCCACAGAAGTCATTAGAAAACCATCAGGTGGCTGACACCATGTTCAATATTTCTTTTCCCTCCATTTTCCCCTACACTCCCTCCCTCCCAACCATTTTTTTTTTTAGCTCCAAGAAAAATATCAGCACAAAAGCTTCCACTCAGGAAACAGGGTGAGAATTTTCTTCTCTCTCTCTCACTCTCTCTCTCTCACTCTCTCTCTCTCATTGGCATTTTATTCTGAAAGTTTCTTCAAGAACTGTTTATTCTGAGAAGTGCAAGGTTCAAATGAATTCCACGGTCACTTTGAATACTGCAGAGCCCTTTAACCACCCCTCTCATCTCTGAAATCAGTTGTGTAGGTGATACATGACACTCTGATAGTGCAAACAAACATCTGCTCCTGTGGGCGTGGGCTTGCTCACTCCAACATGCTCTTGAATCTAATTGGGAATTTCCAGGCATATATTGCTCACGCTCTTTCCAAAATAACTTGTAAGTATAAAGTGTATGAATTAATCATCCTTTTAATCTGGCAAAAGCTGTGCTATATCTGCTCAATCACGAGACATTTATTTCTGTTCTGGGTATTCAGGATGGAATATTTTTGGTTTGGTTGTTGGGTTTGGCTTTTTTTTTTTTTCAGAAGTGCTGGGAGGAATTTCCAGCTTAAAGAAGTAAAGCAGTTGATTTTTGCAGCACAAAAGAGATTTAACAGCATGGCTGTCAGTCCTACCATCAGAAGGGAGAGGGTGAACCGAGGCTCTTTGTCTGATTGGGTTTGTCCAGAGCTTCACAACGCCTTGGAGTGCATGTGCAGTGTGGTACCATGAGTGTTCTCATAGCTCAGAGTCTGGACAGGCAGTCAGCAACATTTCTCTGTCCAGTCTCCTCCTTCTTGTGGCTGAGGATGAGTGTGTGGCCACTCAGGCACCAGCCCAGGTGTCACTTGGGATGTCACTGACCATTCTGGTCATGCCCATTGTCCTAGGTTGACTATATGATGCTTTTATCCCCAATTGTCTTGCTCTGGTTTTGCTGAATAATAAGTTTTGCACTTGTTCCAAGAGTGAAGGTGGGGGGAGAAGAAGTAAGGAGTTTCTTTTCAGAAACTGCACTCACTCCTCCACATTCCTGCTCCTGCACTGTGATGTCTGCAGATGGACAGACAGCAGGACAGAGGTCTCCTTTGCTTTTAGTTAGTTTTAGCTAGCTGAGGCAAAGAAGTTCCCTGGATTGTGGGGTTTTTTTCCATTTTCTTTGGATCTGTTTAGACCTTCTCCAGACTGAACACCAGAAGAGCACTGGCAGCTCACACCTGTGACCCACCAAGCCGGGCCTGAGCCGCGGCATTTCCAGCACCACAGGGACTGACAGGAGACTGAGTGAGCTGAGCCACAGCCCACGGAGGAGACTTTTTGAGTTGGTCTTTCTTTTGGAGCAGCAGGAGGTTTTATTGTTTAATATTGTTTAGCTATTATTGCTTAATAAACAGTTTTTTCCACTCTCCTCCAAGGAGGTATTTTCTCCCAAACTGGTTGTGAGAGGGGCCAATTGAATCTGCTTTCTAGAGGAACCCCTTCGGGGGTTCTCTCCCAAATTTGCCCTCAACCAGGACACCCATGCTGGACAGTGGAGTGGGCTGCACTGGCATCAGTTTGGGCTGTTAATTTCAGACATGTGCACAGCTCAGAGCACAGAGCAGAGAGCAGGGGGCAGAGATGAGCCATGCAGCACCACGAGGCTCAGACAGGGCTGAGTGCCCTGGTCCATGGCCATGAGCAGGAGGGGCTCACCGTCCCAACAGAACTTCTGGGGGAGCACTGGGGGAATGCTTTGAGTTCCTGCCATGGAACCGTGCACAGGCAGCAGCCAAATTACCAGAGGGAGGTCCTGCCCTCCTGCCAGCCTGCTGGAGAGACAGAAAATGAGGCCTGGAGACCAATTTTGGACACTGGGGCAGAGAATCTGCACACTGCAGAGACTGATGACACAGTTCAAGGAGGGTTCAGTACAACCAGAGCTCAGGATTTCTTTCCCTCACACTTGGCAGGAGTAGCCTCCAGAGTCTGAGGGCTTGTGTCATTTTCCTAAAGGCTTTGTCAATGCCCATCTCCTCAGGCAAGGATCAAGATGGAGGAAGATGTTTCCACTAGATGACTCATGAAGTATGAAGGTGACTGCAGTACTGAACACACAGACAAGGTGAGTTTCACAACCAGCAACACTGTCATATCAAAAGCAAACAGTACACAGTTCACCAAAACAATAATCTTAGTCCAGAATAAATATCTGGAAGCAATAGGACAAGAGGAAATGGCCTCAGATTGTGCTAGGGAGGGTTTAATTTTGAATACATTTGGAAACTTCTTCACCAAAGAGGTTGGAATAGGCTTCCCAGGGCAGTGATGGGGTCCCCATTGCTGGGAGGATTTAAAAGACACGTAGATGTGGGACTAAGGGAAATGATTCTGTGGTGGGCTTTGCAGTGCTGGGTTGATGTTGAACTTGATGATCTTAGAGCGTTCTCCAATCCAAATGATTCTATGAGTGGAAAAGGAAACGTGGCTAAAATTACTGGGATATAACATACATACATTCTGTATAACTACAACATCTTGAACAGGATCAGTACTTCTGTCAGACCCATGAGAAGGAGAAAGGATGAGTGACAAATGAAGAGCTCCCCTCACCTGCATGACCCTTCCTGGCAGCTGTGACACAGGAGATAGATTGTTCAATGACTGTATCCTGTTAGAAAAATAAAATAAACTTTTAATTTACTTGACACGGAAGGCAAGTTTTTAAGCGGTTCTTGTCACTGAAAATAAGGAATTTTCTGCAATGCATAATTTCAGCAAAAGTTGCTGTCATTTGGATGGAGGAGAAAAAGACATAAAGATACTGGCAGAGTAGCTGAAGGAGTCTCTAATTAAAATTTATCCCATTTCACTCCTTAGTTAGAGAAGGTCATTTACTAATGAAGGCTGTCTTAGCAGCTTCATCAAAGTGGTACATTTGAGCCAAATAGCACAATGTCTTATGTGATATATTCTAGGATACGGTGAACTATAAAATACTAGTCAGAAAGTCAAGCCAGATTTTTCTGGGAGAAAACCATTAAAAGAGAAGCAGTTGCAAGAAAGTGAAATGTCTACAGCAATTCAAAGAGGAGCTGGTATGGCTTGCCTTCTATATTGATTTTGCTTTCTGCTTAGCAACAGGATCTCATGTGGGTTATATAAAAACACAAAAACAGCCAACAATATGATTCAGGATAACCTTTTCTGGAAATATTGCTGGTATTAATCTTGGATGGAACTGTTTTACCTTGGTAGATTTGAACAATAAAATACAAACCTGAAGTATCTGATCTATGGGGAGCTAACTGGGAGTGCTTGCTTGCATCTAAACAAAGGCTTTGATTTTAATGTGACTAAATACATCTTTATGTGACATCTGTTCAAACACATCAGGGACAACTGAAGACAAAGGAAATGGGTTGATGGAAAGTAGCTCAGATAAAAGCAGGCTGTCCATAATACCTTATTAAAGAGAATGGGGCTTGTTAAACGTTCTGTAAAATTCCAAGAAACCTCAAGTATTTCTATTTATGTAACTCCATTCAACTCCCCAGCAATATTATGGTAGGATACCTTCTGTTCTGCACCCAATCTGTTGGCTTTTGCAGGACTACTGAAACATTTGTGTGAGATGACTGAAGTTTCAAATGCATGTGCTTTGATTTTGCTAACCTTTAACATCTCTTTTCTGATTATACTCGAGTGACTGTATTCCCCAGAAAGGACATTTTTGCCTGTGGCTAGACACCATCATCTTGGAAGATGCTTAATGCTTTCAGCTGTCACTGGAATTAATTTTAGCTTGTTGGGAGCTGAATTTTCTCTGCTTACATGGTTGGCTTTGTTTGTCCTGCAAGGTCCTCCTCAATCCTGTGGCTCTGTGCTCTGCCTGAATTGTCTTTTCCTAGAGGAAAGGATGGGAGATTTCTCCTCCCTGGACCCAGCAGTGGCAGCTGGGGAAATCCCAACATGTCTTTCCTATGCAGGAGGAACACATTTCTGTGATTGTTTGGCATAAGAAAGGTGATTTGGGGAATGCTTTTTAAGACATACACACTTCTTCTTTTTTTGGAACTTTCCTCAAATACAGGATGAGATTAAAACATCCAGTGTCACAGGAAGCTGCTGCTTTTGTAGGTGATAAAGGAAATATTTCTTCAGATAACTGGCAAACACTTGTGAAATGTAATATTAAAAAAACCAAACCCAAACAAACCCAAAGAGATAGGTTCAGATTACACAGTAAATTCAGAAATGACAAAACATGTGTCTAGGGATAGTTTTCTTGCTAAAGCATGCAGCACCATGCTTTAGCAATGGTGCTAAAGTTTTTTTTGTACCCCACCAACACTGTTCACTGGTTCTTGGACAGCTCCTGGGTTCTGCTTTGCTTGTGGGAGATTTAATCCCTTCCATGTGGCAGCACAGGATGCTGAGACACCACAGGTGGGGAAAGGGTCTCATGTCTCCTCTTGGCTCCCCTGCCTTTCATTGGAAATGTTATAAATCCCAAATCTCAACAGGCACATTACCTTTGTGATAATTTATAGATGTTGATGACACATTGCAGTGGGCTGACCCCAGCCAGCATCCAAGCATCCACCCTGCCTTTAATTCATTCCCTTTTGCTGGGGAGGAAAAAATTCAAAGGGAAGCAAAGAGAGTCATGGGTTGAGATAATGGAGTTTATTAAGCAACACAAAAGCTGCCCATGTAAGCAAAGCAAAATAAAAGATTCATTCAGTAATCCCACTGGCAGGCAGATGTCCAGCTGCTTCCTGAGAGGCAGAGCCTCAGCTTGGTTAATGGCCACTTGCGAAGACAAATGCCATAATCACCAACATCCCATCTTCCTCCTCCTTTCCTTGAGCTTTTATGCTGAGCCTGACATCCCATGGCATGGGATAGCCCCAAGGTCAGCTTGAATTTCTCCATGTCCCCTCTCAACTTCCATCCCACTCCCAGAGTGCTTGCTTTGGGACAGGGTGAAGGAAAGAGAGAGGAGACCTCAGTGTGGGGTGAGCAGCACAGCTCACGGCAATGCATCATACACACGGTGCTCTGAGGAAAGTGACCTCCATCCCAGACAGATAGAAGCTAAAAAAGCCTTCCCCTTCACCCCTTAAATTCTGATTCTACCTCCTCCTACCCAGGCAATGTGAGGCAATGAGGAATGAGGACTGTCTTCAGCTCATAACATTCCCTCTGACACTCCTTTCTCCTCACACTTTCTTTCTGCTCCAGCACAGGCCCCTTCCCTGGGCTGCAGGCCCTCACATAAGCCCATGCCAGGGTCCTCTCCATGAGCTTCTGGCTGAGAATGAGCCCCTGTACTGACACCTCTCCCCACACCAAAATATTCCTCACACCAAAATATTCCCTACACCAGAACAAAAGTAATGCCATCACAACACCAACAAAAGTGGGAAATTTACAAACATGATAAAATTCCAGTGCTGGGCCCCACTGCAGCAATAAAATATTCCCCACAATTATTCCACTCTTCTGGCTGTTTCCAGCCCAAGTTTGGTTCACAGCCAAGTCCCAACAGAGTGGTGAGGAGACTTCTCAGAAGACCTCTTGGTTTCAGAAGTCTCCCTGACATCAGCAGGGCCCATCAGGGCAGCTCCATTTGCTGTGGCACAGGACATGACATGGCACTTAGTCACAGGATCATGTATTCCAGCCAACGAAGTGGGAAGAGCAGTTTTTCCTTCTTATCTCTGCTTCTCACCATCCTACCCTTATTTTCAAGCAGTAATAATTTATTGTCAATTAAATTGAATTAGGTAAATGAAATTAATTTCCCCCAAGTCGTATCTGTTTAGCCTGCAACAGTAATTGGCAAGTAGAGATCTCCCTGTCCTTACCTCAACCCAGGAGCTGCTGCTGTTGCTTATTTCTTTCCCACCACCCTTTGGGGAGGGATGAGGGAGAGAGCAGCAGGGTGGAGGCCTGGCAGGCCGTTCTGGCCATCCCACCACACATATGAAGGCATTTAACAACTTTGCACCATCAGCACTTAATACTCTTTTAATTTAGGGTGACACCTTGGGTTTTTTTGTTATTTTGGGCTTATATTTCCCGTGATGCAGAAGGTTTTTGAAAACTCCTCTAGGAGATCCCCTGGGGAATTCAGTAGTAGAACAGACGCAGGGTCTAGCACAGCAAGAGCCAGGCACCTTTAATGGGATGAATGTGTCCATGATATAACAGAAACAAACTTGGTATTCCTTTCTGGGTCCAGGAAAAGTCTCTGTTGAGGAGACAGTGGAACCTGGAGGTCCTGGATGAACCTTCCATGCGTTGGATGGAGGGATGCATGACCCTGCACTGTGGAAAACCTCTGAGTTTGCTGCTGCATCTTTGAAGCATTTTCTAAAATGCACACCCTACCCTTAAAAATGGTGATTGCTTTGACTGCCACAGCACTGGTAAAAATGCTTCAAACCACATGCATTACACACAAACAGAAGAACTGGTTTTGTGTGTTTATCAGTTTTGGATGGGGCCTAGTGATTTACTTGGAAATAGTGTTGCTTTATCACAGCTAAACCTAGACTCAAAGAATATTTAAAGAAATCTTTTCCAGCTGCTGCTGGTACCTCAGTAGCCCAAACTCTTGCACGTTTGAAGCCAGATTGTAATAATTTGAGGGAAAGTAGCACTTGAGTTATTAGATAAAGGTAAACAGGCAGCCCTTGGAAGCATCCAAAAGCATCAAAAAGCACCCAAAATCATAAAAAAACACTCAAAATCATGATGCGTGGCCAAGTGTCACCCAACAGAGCGGGTTGTGTAGCACAGACTTTTGAGATACTGCCCCAAGGAGCAGCAAAACCCAGGCGCAGGCCTGGCTTATCTGCCAGGCCTGGCTTATCAGCCTGATGCTGTATTGGCCAAACCAACATGTTTTAATTTCAGTATAAGGATGCTTAGATTTACTCCTCATTGGCATAATACAAGCCAAAGTTAAGTCCTTTAAGCAATGGAATGATGAGGAGAGGAATTTTATGCTCTATGATGAAACTAGACCAATTTTAAGCAAGTTTAGGGATGTAGCTGAGTGGTGGGCCTGGCAGTGCTGGGCTGGACTTAAGGGTCTTTTCCAACGTTGGTCATCCTGTTCTGTGATTCTTTTCTCTTGTCTTTGTAAATTATAGACACAGTACTGGCTTTGGTGAGAAGCACTGGCAATTTAATTTCTCCCATTTTTCTTCAGCAAGACTAGCTTTCCTGAAAGAAAACAAGAAAGCTTTCCTCAACAAGAAAGCTTTCATGAAATTTTAACCTAAAATAATATTTTTTTTTTACCCACTCATTACTTTAAAAAAATAGAGAAAAGGACAAGATATTTTTTAAATGTAGGTTTTTATATAGCTCTGAATGGGGTTTAATCTGTTTTTCCATGTATTTTTGCTCTTCTCTCATGTATTCATGCTCTTTGTTCTTTCCGGTCCTTTCTGTTTCATCCTACTTGAAAAGGAACATGAGGAGGAAGAACACAGCATAAGAGCCATTTAAAATAATTAATCAATGTACTTGGTCTTCTAAAAATACTCATACAAAATCGCCCCCTTAAAAAATAAACATGTAACTAAAACAGTAATTTTGAATTCTCAGAAATGTTTTCAGCAAGGCTAAATATTAATTACACTGTTATTAAATCAACAACAGATTTGTGAATATATTCATCCTTCTATAGGGATTTATTGAAGAGCTTGCAGGCTAGTAGAATAAAATCATTACTGTAAATAAAATATTATTACAAATGTAACACAGGTATGAAGAAATTTAAAACGTCAGGTTTGCAGATACAGGTGATAAAATATTTCCTTAAAATATTTCCTTAAAAATAAAAATAAAATAAAATAAATAAAAATAAATTAAAATAAAAAACAAAAATTAAAAAAATAAAATAAAAATATTTTTTTCTTAAAATATTTCCTTTCTTTGTTCACTTCTTCTATCAGGATTTTCAAAAAAAATCCCCAATAATACCTCTTTCTATTGCCATCAGTAAAACACTTGAGTTGGACCTTGTCCTTACCAAATAGATTACTACCATTTCCCTGAGGGCACCGACCTCTCCTAGAGCCCCACCCATGCCTTTTCCCAGGGCTTTTTTGCTCAGGTTGGCTTTGCAGAGCAAACAGACCCATCCAGGTGGCCACAAACGTGTGGTTGTTCCCCAACTGCTTCCTGCTGGCCCCGGGTGGCTCCTGGTGTCATTAGGGCCCCTGTTCAACCACGTGTATGGCCAGGAGGGCATGTTTGTGTTTCATTTGTACAGACATGATTAGCTCCTTCCCGGGGTTTGTCTGCTGTAAAACTGGAAATGTGTCATGGGCTATTACCCAAGCAAATGTAATGCCCCCAGAATAAATATGCCCCGCGAGCTCACAGGCTGTAATTGATGGAAAAACAGGTGTTCCCCCTTATCCTCTGTGATTGCCTGCACATATGGCCTCTTTTATGCCGTCCTTCAATTGCTTTGTAGTGCTGGCTCCTGCAGAAAAAGAAATAGTGTTACTGTAAAAGAGTGGGTTTCAAGAGTGTTCTTCGGTCCACAGCCAAATTAAATACAAGCAGCACAGCCCTTTTTAGTATTTAACTAATTAAACTGCAGCAGCCACCACAAGCACTTCAGGCATCAAACTGCATTTCCAGCCACACTTGTTTTAAAAAGTGGTGCTCTGACTTTGCAAATTAAAGCCACATATAACACAAATTCCCATTTGAGTGGTGTTAACATCCTCAAATTGGACATTTGAGTGGTGTTAACATCCTCCAAATAGAAACAGTAAAATAATATCAACTCCTGGTTGGTTTTATACCTCACAGGCTGAAGTTTTGTGTTAAAAAAACCACATTTGTCTCCCAACAGCTGTGTAAGACCTACTGGCCTTGCGGTGTTAAAGACAGGAAGATTTTGGAACGAGGCACAGGCAAAAATGTCAACGGTGCCTTTATATAACAGATTTTCGACAATTTTTTTTCTCCTGGGTGAATGCACTTGCAGGAGAAATAAAAGAAGAAGGGTGGCTGAACAGCCTGGAGGGCCACCCTCAAGAGGTGAAGGCTGGTGATGCCCAGCAGCCAAAATCCTTAGTCCAGGACTGGGCTGAATGTAAATCCTGTGCTGTGATCTGTCCCTCCCAGCATATATCTCTGTTTCTGCATCACTCTTCCTGTCACAGCAAGGCTTGCAGTGGACAGGAAAGTCTCTGCTTCACTTCTCTGTGTGGTAGAAGAGTCCCAGAGCCAAGGCTTGGTTTTATCTCTCTCTGTCAACCCAGCAGTGTGTGCAGGGACTCAGTAACGTTCAGGATATGCTCCTCCTGCTCCCTAAACACACCTCTTTGGTTTTTCATAGAGTGGGTTTATGCTTACCCATCAAGAACTACCAGTATTTTAACCCAAATTCAGCATACATTTTGAAAGCAAGCTCTGTGGGTAGAAAAAATATGCTTGGCTTGATCTTACAAAATCAAATCGGCTGATCAAGATATGACATCAGAGATGAATCCCCTGTCTGGCTTTTACATTGTCACTGATCTAAAGGAAAATGTCCTTACATAATACCTTTCTTCATCCAAAATATGCTTGCAACAAAACAAGATGATAAAACAGTGGCATCCTCCTGAACTCCTTTGAGTTTGCTGCAGATAAACATGGTGCTTTGTCACACACATCCTTTATGAAAAATCCTTTCCTTAGGATTTTCCCTACTGAGAAGCTGAGAGGCCTCAGGAAATGTAAGCAATGGTTATCTGCTGCTGTGGAATGCAACAGGTGCATCGGTGATTGGTCTCATGTGGTTGTTTGTAATTAATGGCCAATCACACTCAGCTGGCTTGGACAGAGAGTCCAAGCCACAAACCTTTGTTATCATTCCTTCTTATTCTATTCTTAGCTAGCCTTCTGATGAAATCCTTTATTCTATTCTTTTAGTATAGTTTTAATGTAATATATATCACAAAATAATAAATCAAGCCTTCTGAAACATGGAGTCAGATCCTCATTTCTTCCCTCAACCTGAGACCCCTGTGAACACAGTCACAGTGCTTTTACCTGCCTTTGGTTTTCCTTATGTCCTGCTCCTGTTTATCTCTGCTCTTTCCTTAATTGCCTCAGCAAGAAGACAGTTGCTCCCCTTCTACAAGATGCACAAAGAAGAAGAAGAAATGCATCAGAAGAAGAAGAAGAAATGCATCTTTCTCACTTTATCCCTTCCTGGGGTACTTTCATTTCTGTGACAGCTTTCTCAATTCACAGCTTGCAGGGTTTCGTGCCTGCGCTTCCCACCTCTGTAAGAGATAAATGTCACAGAGCTCTGGCCACTGTTCAGAGGTGCTGAAGCTCCTGAACTCCTCCAGCCTTCCCCACTGCACAGTTCTGACTGAAGGATGGGTTTGTTGGACATCAGTGTGGACATGGTGAAGCCACGGGGCACCAGCTGCAGAGAGTGATGCTCCCCACACCAGGAACATATGTCTGGAGAGATGCCACGGCAGCCAGCAGAGAGCTGGGCTCCAGATTATGGCCTTGAACTTTGAATAAGGATTACCAGGTTTAAATAAGTTATGTCTGCTAACAAGCAAGGAAACGGGGTGCTGTGTGTGAATACTTGGCTTTTCAAAACCAGCCTGTCTCCCTTTTTCATGGACAGGTCTTTGGAGGATCAGAAATGTGGGTACAAAAGCACAGCTACAGCCTCAAATATTTGCATGCCTTTGGACTATAAGGGAGAAAAAACCCACTCATGTAAACTCCTGGCCCTTGTAACTTAGGATTTCATCCTCAGTGTTACATGCTGTATTGGTAAATATCTTACCTATGTGCAAGGGAATATTTTCCACTAGGTCTACAAGGGTATATTTCTGCTTGGGGAATGTAACTATTCCCACTGAAAAAAAACTCTGCACCAGGTTTGTATTGGGATGTGGATTCCCTGGAAGCAGGTCTACCTTGAATTCCATGTTAAACTGAAGTTATAAAGAAGAAATAATATTTTCATAACCAGCCTTGCTTCAGATCTTACACTCAGATAGAATACCACTGGGTGCAGTAGGGACTAAATAAATATTTCACTGATAAACAACAAGCCTAAATTGTTTATGAAGCATAAAACAATTATCTTTGACTCCACCTGATGCTGCTGAGCAAGCTGTTCCTATTTATTGTGCTATTATTAGATGGGAATTTAGTGCATTGGACAGCATCTTTCCTGAATGGATGACATAACCAAGTCCATGTGGCACAGACTCATTCTCCAGCACAATTTAGAACTCTGTACACAGCCCATCATCCTGCATGGAAGGATTTCTTAAAAAACCAAACACGTGTGTATGAATTTATCATTTAGAAAAGAGTGCCTAGACTTTCAAAACTCTCCTATGGATGTAGATGTTCTGACTTCTACTTAAAGACTTGAGGATATAAATTGTCATTATATGTACATACAACTTGGATTTAATTTCTGTATGAAGACAATGTTTCTGCAGAGTTCCTTAACACAAAATACAGCAAAAAAGCCATGCCAGTTTGCACTGTCAGTGATGAGAAATGAGAGGTAAAAAAGCAGTTTGTGTTACCACTGGAGGTAACACTCACACAGGAAAAACCCACATGGAATCAGAAATTGCTTGGTGAGGTGGCCACATTTAAATAAAGCCTCAGAAACAGCTCTAAAAATGGAACAGAGGGATCTTTAAGGCATCTGTCCAGGAAAGTGAATAAATTGTATTTTTGGCAGTGAGCACGGAGAAAACCATGCAGAGAACAAAATAAATTAAAATGAACAGGAACCACGTGCCCTGGCTGCTGCCTTGGCTTTGGTAAACCTTGACCTGCTGTTGCACCATGTTGCAGAAAGCAAACGTGGGTGAGCAAGAGGATGGTGTTCCAGTGCCATTTTATCAGTGTTCTAGTCTATATCAATATTTATTGATATTCTCTTGGCATTTCTAGTATGCATACTACACACTCGCCCTTTCCCCCTCTTGTGGATCCATTCATATTCCTGTTTTTTGAGGGTCCTACTCTGACAGCTGGCAGAGCAGTGGCAGTGATTGCAGCCCCTGGTCCCTGTGGGTCCATGGGAGATGCCCAGAACCATATCCACTCCCATGGTGATGCCTGGGAATGAGATGTCAGACACTGAAGCAATGATCTTTTAAAATGTTTTCCTCCCCTCATTGTTTCATATTTATGCTTTGGTTATTTTCCCATTTTAGAAGCCAGTGAAGAGCAAGGCAGGCATATCTGTCACTCCATAATAAATGGAAGGAAGCACAGTCTTGGAGCACAGATCTAAAACCAGCTTGCTAAAATTTACAGTTAAAAAGTTGGAAGAATCAAGACATGAAATACAGTGCACCATAAAGTGAAGATGCTAAATGGTTCCGTTTCAGAGGCAAAGGGCATTTAGAGAACATCGGGAAAGTTTTAGAAGCATTTTCTAGCAGGTGAAAAGACAATGAAAAGGTAGAGGGAACATTAAATAAAGCTGAAGGGGCTGGGGAAATGCAGATGCAAAATGAAAATGTGTAAATAACTGTTTAACAAATTAAAGAAATTGCTGAAAAAGTACAATGTGCAGACCCCTGCATGTGATTATTAGAATAAGAATTGAAATTATTTTTAAATGAGAAATTGTACGAAATGAATAGCTGTATTTGAGGATAAACATTTGCCCACCATCTCCAGGGTCGGCAGGGTGCCCATTAGTGCAGCACGTCTGTGGTGTGCCGGAGGTGTCGGGGGACAACGCGCCGTAATCGTGCTGTGCCGCCCGGTGAGCCCCGGGTGAGAAGCCCAATTGAACAAAAAATCCTAAATTCACCTCGCTCTGCCCTTGCACCGAGGTGAGAGGGGGCAGAAAACCCACCCGCGACGGGATGGGTGCGAGGGGCGGGCGGGGTCCGCGCTCCTGCAGCACCGATGCCCTTCAATAATGGGAACGATCGCACACCGGCACGGACCGACCCTCGGGGACCAGAGCCCGCATCCCCGTCCCGCCGAGCGCTGCCGCCCCCTCCATCCCCCTCCCGGTGCCCCGGGGCCCGCCGGGCTTCGCCCCCGCGCCCCCGCCTCCATCCCGCTCCCTTCCGCGCCCCCCCGGGAATCACCCCCCCGGCTCGGGGGCCAGGTACACTTGACGTCAGGATGGCTGTCGTCGTTTTGACGTGTAAACACTCATTTCCATTCCGGCTCCGGAGGGTCTGTGTGCCTCGGGCAGCCGCGCCGGCAGGCAAGGCAAGGCAGGCAGGGCTCCGCTCCGCGCTATCGCGTAGCAACGCGGCGCCGCATCCCGCATCGCGCATCCCGCATCCCGCATCCCGCATCTCGCGTCCCGCGTCCCGCGGCCATGGCCGGGCGGCGCTGGGCCGGCCCGTGCGCGGCTCTGGCCGTGCTCCTGGCAGCCTGCTCCCTGCCCCGAGGAGGCAGCGCCGGGCGGCTCTTCCTCAACGAGTGGGCAGCGGAGATCCCGGCCGGTCCCGACGCTGCCAGAGCCATCGCGGACGAGCTGGACTACGACCTGGTAGGGCAGGTACGGCCGGGCGGGGGACACCTGCAAGATGCCCCGCGACGGGGCTCCTCTCCCATCCCGCGAGCATCATTCCCTCCCCGCTCCCTCCAGCTTGTGCCCGGCTGCCGCCCGCGGGGTTCCGGGGAGTTTAAGACTCCCGGTCTCCCACCGCAGCCTCCCAGGGTCCGGGAGCTGGCCAGGGACGGCTCTCTCGGAGGGGACGGAGCAGAGCGACTCGGCTCTTCCCCAGGGGAGCGGGCGGGGACCTCCGGCTCTCCTTGACGGGAGCGGGCAGGGCGCTCCCGTTCTCTTTGGCTGGACTGGGCAGGGTCGGGCGGGAGGTCCGGCTCTCCCTGGAGGGGTCCGGGCAGGGCAGCTGGCTCTCCTTGAGGAGAGCGGGCAGAGTCAGGCAGGGCACCCCGCTCCTCCTGAGGAGACCGGCCGTGCACCCGCAGTGCCCCGGGCACTGGGCAGGGCTCTGCCCCGGCTCTCCCCCGGCAGCTCGGGCAGGAGGAGGAGGGCGCGGGCGGTGTCGGCTACGACCCCGCTCCGCCTCCGCCCCGCCGGCTCCATCGCCATCACGGGGCTTCTCTCCAGCTATCCCTCGGGCGCTTTTTTGGGATGCCGTGACGTCAGCGTTGTCAGGGATGAGTAACCGCCGTGAGGGAGCAGCTTCGCCTCAACCTCCCGGCGAGGGTCCTGCGCCGGGCACGGCGCCCCCAGCGCCGGGACCCTGCTGTCCCCGGCCCGGCGCCATGGTCGGGGTGGCGGCCAGCCCCTCTCCGTGTCCCCGGTGCTGCCCGCGGGCTGCCAGCCCCCTCTGGCCGCCTGCCCAGCCCCGCTTTGGGGCACGGCCGTGTTCAACGCGCTCCCAAATCCGTAGGTGTGATCCCAGCTATGTGAAATTGGATCCCACCTATGTGTGATGCCACTTGCGCGGGTTTGGTCCTGCTGCCCTTGTAGCCTCTGCATTTGCCCGCACAGCTGTCAAAGAGCCCGTCCTTAGCAGAGTGGGGTATTCAACCCAGCCCCGCAGTGAGGTGTCTGAAGCCAGGCAAGGCTTTTCATACCTGTCCAGCTCAAACACAGGAAAAGCAGATAAAACCGGTGAGCAACCCGCCCACCTTGTCCTTGCCGAGGTGAGTCCATGAGTACTGTGGTCTTTAGCGCAAGTGCTGTGTAACTTGAGTCCTGCGGTTGTAATGACTGCGCTTGAGTAGCCCAAATGAAATTACTGCCCCGGCTTCTAGCAGCACGCAGGCTGAGAGAAGCACTTGTTACTGGAAGAGTGCTTCCTTGTTTGGATTAAAATATCTACAGGCTGATTTCTTGCTCTTTTTTTCTTTAAGGCAGCGTGAACTCGTTCAGGTTTTGAATGTTGGTACTTGTTCACAGTGGGGAAATACTTCCTGATAATTAAAGCACGCCTGTGTCTTACAGATTGGATCACTGAAAAACCACTATTTATTCAGGCATAAGAGTCACCCAAGACGGTCCCGAAGAAGTGCTATTCATATCACTAAGAGACTTTCTGATGATGAGCGGGTAAGTGTTAAATTTATTCTTTTTTAAATTTTTTTTTAAAATTCTGTCTCCTTACCACTAGCTTTGTAAAGAGGTCACAGGCAGGCCTTTCTCATTTTGCAAGTCTAATATATTCAGCCATCCATCCTCATGCTGAATGATACTTAACTATTCTGTCATTCACAGGCAGAGTCTGACCCTCCCTTACCACATATTTTACAAGAGGTTTCCAAATTAAGATTTAAGATGTGCAGCACCGGAATTTCAGATGTTGATGTGCCACCAAAGAAAATGTGAACAGGGAACCAAGGGGGTGGATTCAAAGTAAAAATCCATAGATGCACTAAGTTTAATTAGGCCACGTCTGTGCAATTACCATGTGAATTAGGTTTGATTTAAAGTGACTGAATATTAAGTAACAAAAAAAGAAGCAGGGATAAAGGGCTGATGTTCTGCTGGATTGGCTTCTACAACAAGCTAAAATCCCTTTTCAAAAGATCCATCACACATTCCAGACTTGCAGCCTCTTGTTACAATGATCTGCTACTGCAATCAGAGAGCAGGCAAACTGGAGAGAGGTCTAAGGTACAACCCACTGGTGAAGCAGACCCCTCCTTTGTCCAGCTTTATTTCAGAGAGAAGCATTTCTGTTTGCAACCATAATGAAAAACTGAGGTGCATGACAAATTTAAAGAGTAGACCAGAAAGCTGTCAGCCTCTCTTACAAACTATTTTCTGGGAAATGTCACAACAACAACATTTGATTTTAAGATCAGCATTGTTGCAACAATCATTGTCACAATATGAGCTGTCCAAACCATGAAGTAACCTAGTTGTCAAAACCAGCAAATTATCATATAAGGACAAATCACTGCAGAATGAGTAATCTTCAATCTGGAGGTTTTAGATGCAAATGTCAACTAGGAGGAAATATTCTGTGTGGCAAGACAGGGTGTTTGTTTTGCCTGTTTTGTTTCAAAAGTGTACAATCTCATCTATTTCCTTGCAAGCAGGAACTGGTCTAACAGTTAAAATTGAAATAATCTTAAATTGGGGATGTTCAAACCTGCAGATTCAGTCTAAACTAGCAATTATGCCTATATGACCACATGTTCCATGTAGTCACATAGGTATTTCTATTGTAATACAGTGTTCAGGACCAGAGTTTTGGGTGCAGTCTCTCCCTTTTTTGGGCTCGCTGCATCCAATGAATCTGTTACACAGGGAAGAATGAGAGTGTTGCAATGCATCACGCCCTAAAATTGTAGCAGAATGAAAGCGATTGTATCATATTGCTACCAGACATTATTGCATCCTTGCGTTCTTAGATTCAAAGTGCTGCAGGTGATTTGCTAAATTTACTCCAATTTCCATTTTATTTACCATCCAGTATGCAAATTAATTCCGTGCATAAATGAGATGTAATTATGCATTATGTAAGTGTATAAACACAGAGCAATCATGTAATGCTGTGTAGTTACACAGGGACCTTTGCACTGAGGAGCTGATCTTGTTCAGCAGCAGCCTACTTAAAAAGATTTAGATTCAACCTTTAAAAAGAGAGAGAAAAAGGGAATCCTGTTTTTGTTTGTAAAACGCCTTCATGAATTTTACGGTATGTTAAGTGTGAAAGTTGTGGTAAGACTTGGCTCTAATCTGAGTATTTATCTGCTTCCCATAGTGTTTGTTGTAAAACAGATAAAGGCTGTGAATACATTGAAGGGATATAATTATCTGGTTACCTACCTTCTTCTAGTATTTGCACTAGTTTCCAAATCTACTTTCTTGCAAGTAGATTTGAATTGAAAATTTTTTTACTGCTTTATGTATCAGTGGTTGGAGATTTGGCATGGGGACTTCAGCTTTTGCTGGGGGTGGATGGTTGAAACCTCATCCAGCTGCTGAGTGACAAACGTTTTGCTTGTTTGCCTGACATATGTGCTTGGGAGTGTCAGCTCATTTCCCTTCAGTGCACTTGCTCCCCGTGAAAAGAAATAACAAGCATGGAAGTTGTCAACTGCTAATTACTGTTGGGTGGTGAAGAGGTCAAGCTTTGCTGTGGGCAGGGAAGAGAGATAGAGGTAATTACTCCAACGTGTGCACAAGTATGTATGGCCTGAGATACCAATAGGGCAGTTTAAAATACCCACACTTGCATGGGTATATTCATCTTCTATGACCAAGGTTTGTGGGGGTTTAGGACTAAATATATGGCAAAGAGAATCATAAACATGCCTAATGCAGATACCGTTTTAGGGGATTTATGTTCTTGTAGTGAATTTTCATTAGGCTTTCATTACAAAATTGCATTTTAATCAAATCCTACTTCTTAATCATAACTTCTGAGTCACTATTATCTCATATATGGTGATAGATGTCAGGATCATAAAGCTGCTCAATCACAGTAGATAAAAGGAACAGAATCTATTCAGAGCTTGAAAGTAAAAGATTAGATATAAGGCACCTTCCATGAGAAGCTTGTCACAGGATCTTGGCAATCTTACTGAACCTGTTTTCTTTGCCTGCTTGGAATTTGGGATGAAAAGGACCAACCATATCTGCGTCAGAGTGATCACACAAGGACCAACTAATAATGTTTTATTCCCTTTCCAAAAAGAGCACACAGCACAGAGAGAGGCATCATCATCAGGATTTCATCTGAACTGGGTTCAGTAATGCATTCAAGGGTAGTACACATTTAAAATACAACCTAGTGCCTTAGACACTGCTGTGCCTGTGCACAAAGGCTGTGCAACTCGTTTGAAGCTTTATCAAAGCACGCTGAAGCATTTTGGCTTTCAGTTGCCTTAAGTGGAATTATGCTGGTGATGAAGTTAATCTAATAGTCATAGCTTGCTAATTGACCACTTTTCAAAACACCACTAGGAAGGAGACTTGGAGGTCCAGCTGGTCTGTGAGTAACAGCATCATTATGATTGCTAGACTAAATCTTTCTTCTTGCCTTTTCACTCCCAACAGAGAATGAATAAATGATAAGTAGGGGAAAGAAGCAGGCCGTGGTTTTCCTTGTTTCAGTAAGCACCATTGCTTAGATAACCTTCTAGCCCTACTACATGGTTTTATTTGATGTAAAAACCTGTCTTGTATCACTCACATGAGTTTCTTGTTAACTTGGTTAACAATGGTTTTCTGTGAATTGATTCTATAGTATTGTGATTTCACCAAGTTCTCTCCCCTAAATCTCACTGCACTACAGTTTAAATAATCCTCTTCCCTGTACTGAATGCTGCTCATTTTGCTTTAGGCACCAAAATCTCTCTGTGTGACGAAAGCCCTTATACTCCAGGTTAAAAAAGTCCCAAATTGAAGAGGTTCACTTATCATAATTTTACAAATAATTGCAGGTGTCATGGGCAGAGCAGCAGTATGAAAAAAAGCGAACCAAGCGAGCCGCCGTGAGAGGCTCAGCTGAAAGCCTTTTCAATGACCCTATGTGGAATCAGCAGTGGTATCTGGTAAGAATTTGTTGCCCTGTGGAACTGGGGAAGGTGGTTGTGCCACCAGTTGCATTATTTTACCAGTATCAGAGTGGTTGCACTGAGGGGAATAAATGAAAAGTATCTTTTGTTAGCATATGCTGTAAAAATGAGTGATCTCTATAAATAGCATTTTCAGGCAACCTTCTCTCTTCTGTGGAATGTCACTTCTACAAAGATTCTAGATCCATTACCATATCTGAAGCTGGCCATCTATTTCTTTATTAAAACTGGTAGTGCAGAATACATATACCAGATTAAAACAAAAGCATCTGCATGCATGTGACAAGCACCTTCAGCTATATGAACTAGGATTTCTGTGTTAGAGGGTCTCTAAAGCTTGCTCACCTGCTCAAAACCTCAGGGGAAAAAAATTTCCTGAGCTCCACCATTTCTGTCTGCATGTGTCAATTGAGAAATACAGTTGATCATTTAGATTTTACATGGTTTCTTCCAAGAGCCTGTGTTTCCATTGTGCATCTAGCTGTACCTTCAGTCTAGGATTCATTGCTTTTACAGAATAGGGATGGGATTAAAGGTGGGTATAACAAATCAAAAAGAAAGGTCAAGCACAAATGGGGCCTGAGCGGCTGGAAATACTTTTCCTCAGTTCATCTGAGAGAAATAATACCAAAATCTAGGCTACTTTCCTTCTTTTGAGCTAGGGAAGATGAATTATAAACCACATAGCACAAAATATTTCCACAAAGATTCCTGGAGACTTCTTTTGAACAGAAAAAATGTTGTTATCTGTAAGAATTTAGCTTTTCTTAGATAAAGAATGTCTGTTTGCTTCCTCGCCTGTATCCAAAAAAGGACATTTCCAAGATGTCTATATTAGACAAATACACAAACACACACATGAATCATAAAAACAGGGGAAAAAAACCTGGCAATGTTCTGCTTTCCAGGAGATTTAGTTCCTTTTCCCACCTATTTATGGTTTTCACTATTTTCCCTCTAGTTTTCACACATGAGAAACAAAAACCTACTACTTAGCCTTGTTTGCAATGAACGTTGAATTTTTCTGATTAAATGCATAAAAGAGTTAGACATTTTCTTCCAAAATATGTTCTTTGCCTTGTAGTGAATAACTGGCTATTACCTTATTTTTATGATTTGATGGCAACAGTTTTAGCTCTATCCTGTGTACCTTCACACATCACCAGGAAAAAAAAATTATTTGATGGATTCAAGAGAACAAAGCTTAAAATCTCAAATAATTTCCTGAATGGAAGCAGTCAGGTACAGATAGAAAAGTATGAAAGAAATTTCATCCCCATAACAAATTTCTTTTCCTAAACCTTATATTTTATGCAGTATTTCTTTGGAAACAAAGACATACAGAAAACCTGCCATCAGCTAATGTAATTGTGCACAGAGAAACAGAAAGAAAGTGCTGCTTTTTACATCTCTGCTTTTATGGGGGCTGTAAGCATGTTTTCTAAATTATGCACTGCTCCTTTAGCATTAGAGGGGGAAAATGACCCATTTAGGAGATACTCTTCAAAAAACTTGCTGCAGAAGAGAAGGCTACACATGATTCATACTTCCAGCTGATTTACCACAGGAACACCAATGAGGGTAGTAAAGAGAAAATTGTGATTCAACACAGTTGTTCCCAACCAAATGACTACCTTAATTGTTTTACCCATTAATTACTTTGCTCTGGCTAACTTTAACATCCAAGGAGAAAATACACTTGGAGGAACTCCAGCTCACTGCACTGCGGGCACTGTCTTGGCTCCTCATCAAATGGAAAGAACAAACATTAGCAGGTCTGATTATTAACCCAGTGTTCCAAGGTCCATCAATGCATCCTCACCACTCCTTTCAGTTTCTGCTGCCTACTTACCAAAAATACAAGGTGTTTTTTGTTCAGGAGTGGTCTTCAGGGATATTTGTGCAGTGGGATAAATCTTTCAATGCCACAAGTATTTGATGAAATTAATTTTTTGGTTTGTGTTTGTAAAATTTGAGCGAAATACACAAGTTCTGGCTGAGATTGTTTACAGCATCTTTAGAATACGACTTTGGATCTGTTTGGTATAAATGGATAAAATACTGATATATTTGAATCCGTTCTGTTCCACAGCAAGATACAAGAATTACTCCATCCCTGCCCAAACTGGATCTCCATGTTATTCCTGTGTGGCAGAAAGGATTCACAGGCAAGGGAGTCGTCATCACAGTCCTGGACGATGGATTGGAGTGGAATCACACTGACATCTATGCGAACTATGTAAGTTTGAGCATTAGAATGCTGTGGAATAGATTAACCAGTTGTAAATCTGATAAACAGACACTCTTCCCCAGCTCATTGTCTGTTCTGTAAGTCAGCTCCTGCAGTACAGAGACTGAAACACTTGCCTTAGGCATGATTTGGAGCCTGGTCTGTGTCACAGGAAGCTGAATGTCACTTAACAATGGTAGCAGGGCAGATATTTTGTTGTTTTGTTTTTTCCTGCAGTAGATTTAGTTCCCAGACGCATTTGTATGTAGTGGTTTAATGATAAATTATTAAAGCTCCATGAAAAAGTTATGGAATTGTTAATGGCCATCAAATTCTACCAGCTTGATTGCTGCCAATGCGGCACATCAAGTAAATAAATACAAACTTTAGAACCCATTTTGTTAGCAATTTAGAAATGCCTTTTCTAGTTGTCTGAATTAATTCTGCTTCTCTTTTTTTTTTTGTTTTTACATGTAGGACCCAAAGGCAAGTTACGATTTCAACGACAATGATCATGATCCCTTTCCTAGATATGACCCAACAAATGAAAACAAGTGAGTAGTTTCACAGCTGTCTGAAGAGAACAAAACATTGCAGTGTTAGTTTGTGTGTTAGAAGATACAAGCGGAGAAATTTCTGTGTAGGTGTCCTGTGGCAATTATTTTATAAGAGGAAAAATTTGTGTAACAGAATCACTGCACGCTTGAGCTTGGAAGGGACTTCGGAAGGTCATCTGCTCAAGCAGGGAGCTCTAGAGGCTTCTGCCCAGCACGATCAGGATGGCTTTTGAATATTCCAAGGAGGGAGAGGCCACAACCTCCCTGGGCAACCTGTGGCAGTGCTCGGTTGCCCTCAATGTAAAGAATCACTATTGGATGCTCAGAAGGAGCCTCCTGTGTTCCAGTTTTCAGGACCATTCTCACATAACATTGATATAAACACTGGGATAAAATTCCTAGATGAAGAACTTCATAATTGTAATCTCTCTATGATGTCCTGAATTTCTTCATGCCACGTGTAAGATGCTGAGGTATTTCCGCAAGGTGAAGGGAATAACCTATTCTTGTGCCTCTGTTTGTTTGTGGAATGATACCTCCCAAAGTATATTTTTACTTCAATACTCTGCTTTCCACTAGAAATTTCAAATTAAAAAGCCTCAGTGGGTCTGTCAGACCTGGGCACGTCCATCATAGTCCGGTTATGGATTTTGTACATAAGAAAGAGAACAGGAGGCACCTCCTTAGAAGCTGGTACACAAAACAGTCAATTTCTTAAACAAATTAGGATGCCACTACTCTCTGCAAATAGTAAGAAACTGATGCATTGGCTCCCTGTTTCCCATCAGACAATACTGTAGCATTCACAACATAAATCATTGCATGAGGGAAAAAAGAAAGATCAGTCTGAGGATAATATATCCAGGAATAAGACATTTGAAAAATAGCATTTCTACTTTGTTACAATGTTATTTTAGAGAAAGAAGCCATTATCCTCTTGTTATGATGTCATTATCTCTTAAATCTACCTGTATTGTCTCTAATCTTTATTAATAAGTAAATGGAATTCAGCCCAGAGGCATTGAAGCATGTCACTGAATAACAATCTGTAGCATTACATAATACAATGCTCTTACCTTGAGACTTATGGGAAGGATTTCTGTATTGAGGAATTAGAATCACCCATGGAAAAAAAATAATTGCACAGAAAAGAGTTTGCTACCAGAAAAAACAGGGACACTTTAAAGGCTCACTTTCTGAAATCCTACATAAATGCTGTGATTTAGAAGACATATCTAAATGTGTGATTAAAAAAATATTGGTATCATATTTCTGTCTGAAGACAAATTTTTAGCTCCATAATTTTATGCCACTTTTTCACTCTACTAAAATACTGACATCTTCAGTGAGATTAAAGAAAGCATTTATCGTCTCATGGAAATGTTCCTTTGAGCATTAAGTAGGTAAAATTATATTTAATGAAGCTTAGGAGAAGTAAGTATTTTTGTATCATGTAGATACAACTCAAAAGCTCTTCAATAACTGCATATTGCATTAATTGAAAGGAAGAGTTTGAACAAATCAAGGTCCTTGACAAGTCTTTCTGTACAATGCAACAAAGCTGTTATGATGTGTTCTTTATTCTTGCTGTATTTATTCAGGCATGGGACACGATGTGCAGGGGAAATTGCCATGCAAGCCAACAACAGAAAATGCGGAGTTGGCGTAGCCTACAACTCCAGGGTTGGAGGTAAGGAACAAAAATAATTAGATGTCTAATGTGAATGGAAACAAGACAGATGCTGAGTGTTGCCAGATACCATTAATCTGAAATATGAATGATTGGTCATTCTTGGAAAACATTTATCTTGCAGTATTATAAGCCTCAAAATCCTGTCTGGCAACAGTGCTGAGTGACACCTGTACATGACAGGATTTCTTTAATGAAGTCTGGAATTGGATTATGAATAGATAGATAGGTAGAATATGTAACAAGAGCAGCAATAGTCCAGGTAGGATGATGATGATTATGATGATAGTAATAAAACTAATAATCATAATGTTAAGAGTATTAACAGCAATTACTAATATTAACAACAAGAACAACAATAATAGCAACAAATTATAATTTACTTAGAGTTAAGACAGTATCTTTTAAGGAATGAAGGGCTAATTACTTTTTATTGTTTATCCAGGGAAGGAGAGGGATTCAGTGGAGTGAAAGTAGGAGTACACAAAATTATACCCATCAATATTTGCAGCATATTGTTCCCATTTACACAATCACATTCAAAAGGTCATGTCAGCCAAGTCATGCAAACTGCTGTCCTTTTTGTTTCAACACCTTCCTTCTCTACTGTCACCACAAGTTAAATTTGAAAACAAGTAAAGTCTTTCTTGCCCACCAATCAATATCGTTGTTTTGTTTTTTAATCAGTGACTCAATCTGCTAGTTGTTTATGAAATTATCATGATGCAAGTATCAGTTGCAAATGGTTATTTAGCTCAGAGGAAGTTATTTGTACAGTCCTCCTTTTTCCATTATTCCCTCTTTTTCCTTTTAAACGACGGGATGATGAGTGGCAATTGACACCCATAACTGTCGTTCCCACCATTTCAGCGTGGTGTTTCCTCGGCTCCCAGTCATTTCACTGAGCAGTCATGGATGTCAGCTTTGCAGTTTGCCATTGCCATAATGCATTATGCTGTCATGATCTGTTTAAATAAAATATCTCAGTCATAATATGAAGACATCAGACTTTCAAAGGAAGGCAAAATGGATGAAGCTGCAAAGATGTCTGAACTCCCACTGTGCCCATATTTTAAGGCTCTTGCATCTACTGAGGAGATTCTTCCACAGCTATTTGCATATGATCCGTGCTCATTTGCAAATGCAAACTACAGATCTGTGCAGGATGATTTATCCAGAAAAGGGAAATAACAGGAGGAAAAGCAGTCCAGTAATCCATATTACCCAGCAAGCAACATACATTTGGGTGGGGGAGGAGGAGGAATGGAAAAGTTGAAAGAAATTGTGAGCTGTTAGATGTGACCAGGCTGATTAACACCCAGACAGGGGTGTAAGAAAAATATGTTCAAAGAGCAGTGGAAGATAAGAGAAGTCTTCAAAAGATTCAGATAAATTTGGAGTGGCTAAACACTGGAAGCTTTTTTGATGATCCAAGCTCTACAGGATTCATTTCTTCAGAGGCTGGTTTTCCCCCTGGGTTTTTTTTGTTTTGTTTTTAATCCATGAAATGACACATTGCACACTTGTACTTGACCTTAGTTCAGGATGACTCCCTTAAGTGGCTGTGTGCTTGTAGCAGTTGCCATTTTGGACAAATCCAGTGGTCCACAGCCACTTCTCTCTGATAGTCAGCACTATCTGCTTCAGGGAAAGAAACCCTGACAATGTGGAACACCTTGCTCTCCAGCCTTCAGCATCACTGGTTGGTTTAACTTCGCCTTGAGGGGTAAAACGAAACATTCCATTGATATTTTGTTGTTGTTGTTGTTGTTTTTCTCCGAAAGTACTGAGTTTAACAATCCTGAGTGTTCTCTCCAGTCACATCAATGCCTGGCACTATTCTGCAGCACAGACTAGCCTCTCCAGTACTTTGTGGCTGTGAGTACCATGGGCTTCTCTGTGCACTGTGTGAAGAAAAAATACTCTTCATGCCAGTCAAAGTGACACCTTTCAGTGCCCTTTAACATTAGCCTCTTGGTCTTTGTACAGCTGAGAAAAGTGTATCGATCACCTCTGGTAAATCAGAGTATTTTCGTGCATACCTGGCTGTACCACTGTGTTATGATATTTCCATGGTGCTGCCATGGAAATTAAATTAAGAAGCTCCATTTTACAAAGGACTGGGCTGAGAGTTCGTGCACAGTGGCGTGTTGCTAAAAATAGCCCTTCTGCCAGGCAGATACATATATGTGTGTGTCTGAAATTGCCTTGGGCTTTGCCTGCTTTTGATTTTGTGGGACTGATGATGGGAGCAAGAATAGAAAAGAGTTTATGCAAGAGGACGTAATTGGAATCTGCTTATGGGAATATCACTGCAGTCATCAAATCCCTGAGTTGACTTGAGCAATCAGGATTTCTGACGATCAGGAAGGCAAGGCAGTGATTTTTTTTTTTCCTCGAGCTGTTTTCATCAGTGTGGAGTTGTTGTTCTTGGGCGTTTTCTGGTTTTTGTTTTGTTTTGTTCTGTTTTCCCCTTATTACATTATTTATCTGCAGACCTGTCTGTCTTTTTCTGTGGGAAGTATGTGCACACTACTCCTCCTCACATTCCCACCATCTCATTTTGTATTGCAAGCTCTCACCTGCGGCTTGCAGCCGCTTTCACGCAGGCAGATCTTTGCTTGGCATGAGAGAATCTGGAAATTCTGAGCCGACAGGAAAAAAAAGAGTAATCAAACCATTCTGAGTTTAAGACAATCCTGGGTAAGTGGTGTTTTTAGTACCTGAGGCACAGGATATACCTCGGTGTGTTTCCCAGCTTTGTGAGTGATAGTGGAGCAGCTGTGGTAGAGAGGATTAACTCCTTTGTCTGATTTTAGCACTAATGAATATGAAATAAAAAAGCTCAGCTTTATCTTGGAGGTATTAGGAGTATTAAGAGGTCAGCCATTCAGGAAAATAATTATGCTTGCAGTCTTTTTTTCCTCTGCTTTATAGCATGAAAAAAGGAACAAGACACTTAGCTGCAAGGGTAAGCTTGGAGGTTTTTTGTTGTGGGGTATTTTTGGGGATTTTTAATGGAATGACTACATTTTTCCTGCTGATCTTTGGCAAAATCCCTGTTTTGTGGAAATACCAGAAAACGAATAGTCATAATTCACCAACTGCCAGCAATGGTGCAGCTGCTGTAGTACTAACCTGCCAAATCCAAGGGAACCCAGACATTTTTATTGCTTGTAAACACAGGCTGAATCCTGACTGAGGTGACTCTTATATTGCTGCTGTGGCTGTAAGAGCCATGACACAGCGGGAATTTTGCCAGATTTCTGCTTTTTCTGCTGTCTTCCAGCATTGGGTGGTAGTAGCAGCCGCGCTGCAGAGCTGTGGCTTTGCACAGCAAAGGATCCAGTGCAGATGAACAACTGCCTGCACCTGAATTTTAAGTACCACTGAGTTTCAGGCTTGCTCTGAAGGAGATTAGATCATGCAGCTCCTAATAAATTGTTAATGTCTAGATATCTCTGGATTGCTCACAGCAGAAAAAACCGTGGCAGAGGAAAAACAGTGAGTTGGTTTTTTTTTTTTCCTGTGGTGGAGATTGAAGAGCTGGTGAAATTGCAATGTCACAGAGGCAGCAAAACCTTTAAGGACTGCTAGGGACAAGTGCTTTGGTCAGAACGTTCAGAACTACATCTCTGAACTAAAACTCTTAGAACCCTTACAGACAAATATAATGTTGATAAAACCTATTTAATTTCTGTCACATTTCAGCAGTTTGAGAAGTCTTTGTTGCAGATCTAAAAGAGAAGGAGGAGGAAGAAAGAGAATGCAATAAGAAAAAGCCAGGATCAGTAGGCAAGGCATCTTCTTTGGTCTCTGTAGAAGGAGAGAAAAAAATAAATAGGAGGCTAAGAAGATTTTAAGGGGTTTTTGGTGGGATTTCTGTACAAAAACACTGAGCTTTGCCAATAAAATCTAACTGCACTGTTTTACATTGACAGGAGCTTTCTTGAATACTTTTTATGTGAACAGCAGTTGGCTGTGGTTGCAGCACTTAAGGCTTAATTTTACTGGAAACATTAAAACTGGTTAACTAAGACAAGGAGGAGGGAACAGAAAGTAAATTCAGTCTGCTTCTGTTTTTTTTTCCCTGTGAAGGTATACGGATGCTGGACGGAATAGTCACGGATGCTATTGAGGCCAGTTCAATCGGTTTCAACCCAGAACATGTGGATATTTACAGTGCAAGCTGGGGCCCTAATGATGATGGCAAAACTGTGGAGGGGCCTGGGAGACTGGCACAGAAGGCTTTCGAGTATGGGATAAACCAGGTACGATACTTCAGGGGAAAATAAAGCAAAAAAATTTAGCAGAGAAGAGAGTTTTAAAATGGTTGACACCAGAGAAGAAATGAAAATGGTTTGTGCTGTCTTTGCTCAAATATATTTGAATGGGTATAATGTATTTTAATAGTGCAGGTGAGAAAAATTTCCAGCCAGAAAGGACTTTTGAGAAAACACCATTAGGGCTTTCTAAACTGGTTTTTAGCTGCTAGTCTCCATGGATAACCTTTTATTTTACATCCTTAATTTTGCTGCCTTGGTCTCACCCTACACCCACCATTCTCTGCTGCTTGTTTTACACTGAACAGTAATTGGATTTCTGCACTGAAAGCCCATAAAATTTAATACAAAATTCCTGCTTCATGAATA
This sequence comes from Melozone crissalis, assembly GCF_028551555.1. Taxonomy (NCBI): domain Eukaryota; kingdom Metazoa; phylum Chordata; class Aves; order Passeriformes; family Passerellidae; genus Melozone; species Melozone crissalis. The sequence continues at coordinate 3,937,582 of NW_026535783.1, forward strand.
TTTTGCTATGTGAAATAGTGAGGCATTTTAGCACCCTGTGGATAAGCTTGCATTGTGCTAATTGCATTAATTTATAAATTGGTGCATGTCATGATCCAATTAAAATTAAAATAGTACAAATGCATGATGAAGAGTACTGGGAGCAATATTTTTACGGGTTTCTTTTTTTCATGTTACACTCTTTGGATCTGTTGGGTGATAAATAGGGTGCAAACTGAGAGCTGCCATGAATTTATTAGTCAACTATTCTAGTTCTTGCCAGTGAAGTGAAAAGATATCTAAAGATGGAGAGGTACTAATAAAGAGAGGAAGACTAAATAGAGGGGAGAAGGGAAAAATAGCTTGAAGGAAAAACAAACAGAAAATTTTGTATAAAGGGCAATTAACATCAGTAGGCAGAAGAAGAAAAAGAGACAACAATTTAAATGCTGACAGCTGACAAAGACAACATGAGGGAATAATGGAGACAGAGTAGAGAGCTTGTAACAGGTTATATACCCATAGGTAGGTAGCAAGAGCAGAGGGAGAATTAAAGGTGAAAATCAGGCAACAAATATTAATTGGTCTTACTCTGAAAAGGCAGGATCTTTGGTGGAGAATGTATCTTTTTTTTGCAGCTTTTTTTATTTCTAATGGGGAACAAATTTACCTGTTTGTCTCTCAAGATTCAAGGATTCCTTTTGCAAAGGTCTGACTGGTTTCCATTCTGCTTAAAGTCAGCCAGTGCTGGGATTGACAACAGCTCTAATCCCTGGATCCTTCACTGCTGCTCTGGTGAAGCACCTGAGCACAGGCTTAACCTGAAGAGCCAAGGAAGTGTTGCCATCACTCTAGGTGAAATCAGAGCAGATGCTGGGAAACACCAGTGTTTTCTGGGCTGCAGCCTGTGCTCTCAAAGGCACTATGGGATTTTCTGTAGTTGATGCGGCTTATCTTTCCAAATTTAAAACTTGTATCACAGAGTACAACTTACTTCTCTTTGCTTTTAATGATTTAAGTGATGCAAATATCTTATCACTTGCATAAATAACTTCAAATCTCACCTGAGTGGAATGATAAAAAAATAAATTGTATTCCAACTGCGGTGGAATATTAAATGTGCTTATATTAATAATGAACAACACATGAAATTTTGCTTGTCACATGAAACATTTTTTTCCCCTGAAGAACGAGTAGAGCTTGTTAAGACTGCAGTGTGATGCATGTTTCCTCTGTGATAGCTGTAATGTTTTACATGGTTGTGCCTAGAGGTTGGTGATGCTGACCCACAGATCTCTGAGAGAAGGGAGGGTTTCCAGTGTGTCTATTACTCATACTCATAACCCATACCTCTGTGAGTACAGGAAAGGAAAATTAAATAAGCCCTGATAAACTTGCCTTTTTTTTTTAAAGACATTTTCTAGAAATGATGAGGATAAACAGCAGCATGTAGAAAAAGTTAGTCATTGAACACATACTCTGTTTTCAACTTGAGAACCTGAGGAAAGCTGCTGTATCAGGAGCACTAAACCTAGGCCAGTGAGATCAAGAGTTGTGCTGTAGGGTGAGCAGTGGGATATTGCAAACAGCTGCTTTATTCTGTCTCTGTCTTCCACAGTGCTTATGGGAATTGCTCCTCTTCTATGTTTGCTATATTAGGTTTTTGGGGAAAGGAGTTGTTAAGGATACATTCTGAGATCTGAAATATCTTTGATAACCGTTCATTTCCTTTTTTTTTTCTTTTTTTTTCCCTAGGGTCGAAATGGGAAAGGCTCCATTTTTGTGTGGGCTTCAGGGAACGGAGGTCGCCAGGGTGACAACTGTGACTGTGATGGTTACACTGACAGCATCTACACCATCTCCATTAGCAGTGCTTCTCAGCAAGGGCTTTCTCCCTGGTATGCAGAGAAGTGCTCCTCAACTCTGGCCACAGCATACAGCAGCGGGGATTACACTGACCAAAGAATTGTAAGTTGCTTTTACCAGTTCCAGAACAAACAGAAAGGTATGATATATGCAAATAATAAACAAAACATCCTAAATGCTTGGCTTCCAGTGCCTGCTTTATGTTATGTGGTTAGTGCTTTTTGGAAAATTTAAGGGATTTGTGAGCCAAAAGGTGATTGTATTCCTCTATTCTTCTACCTTAAAGCAATGGTTAAATAAAATCATTGTGTCGATGGAGTCAAATCAACATGCTGAATTAGTCTGCGGTTTGTGTACATTGTTTGTGTATGAATGTGGTCTCTGTATGCTTTGATATGGCACTATTCTTCACAAAGGGCAAATGAAGAGAGATTCGGAGCAAAAATAAAATCTGTGATGTCAGGGCTACTGCTATACCTTGTCATTACATTTTTTAATGCAAGAGACAGCAACCACAGTGGCTCCAAACCTTCCAAACTCGGCAAGCAGGCATGCCAGTCTGTGTGCCTTCCTTAATTGTGCTGAAGAAAATTGGTGTGGCACAATAGTGCTGAAATACCTGTAATTTCTGTCCAGCCCTGGTTCATGTTAATTTTACAATGCACTGCACTGATGGGGATTAAAACAGCGTCCTTCCAAGTTAGCTGGAGATCAGTCCTTACTATGTGGCTTGTCTTTATAGTCGAGATTTAGATAAATGGGCTGATGAGTTTGGTGTTTATTCATTACAAATTATAGTTCTTCTGCTGAAGAGGGAGCAGAACACCAATGCTAATCCTATGAGTAATTTCCTAGTAAGCAGTAATTTTGAATGTTCTAGGCCCAACACAATGATCTGTTTTCATGAATCACCAGTAAGCCTGAAACACTTATTGTGAAACCTTTAGACTAAAATAAGATATTCAGAGTGGGAGTATTTTGTTCCAACAAAAAACGTTTTGATACTAAAATTATAGTTGAAGTAAAAGGAGTGGATTGAAATATGAACAGATTTAAACACTCATCACTTTTTCTTGCTAGTGAGGAGTGTATTAATACGCACCAAGTAAGGGACACATAGTTACGTTTGCAAGTATGGATACTACAGTATTTACAACTGTTTATTTATGCTTTTTTTTTTTCTTTTTTTCTTTTTTTTGTAATTTTTATTATTTTCTGTCAGACAAGTGTTGATCTTCACAATGAATGTACAGAAACTCACACAGGGACCTCTGCATCTGCACCTCTGGCAGCAGGAATTTTTGCTCTGGCGCTAGAAGCAAAGTAAGATGTCACACCATCACCTTTGAAACTTCTTTCTCTCAGCCACCCCACTGACTTTCCCAAAATGCCTGCTTTAAGAGGCACTACCTCATACTGCAGCTCCACTTTTTGTCAGTCAGGCAAAAGTCAGCCCACTTTTTGTTTGCTCAGGCTGATGACTAAAAAATGAGCAGCTACTTGCCCCAACACCTTCCTAGAAAAGCAGAACCAATGCGAATAAATCATGATGACTGAGGAATATTTTGTGTGTTGGCAACAGCATTTACTGGTTTCTGGACAGATGCATCTAAAAGTGAGTGTGCACATGGATTCAGGAGAATGTGATTTGAAGACAATGGGCTACAGGAGTTTAAGCTAAGCCTCAGCAAATGTGCAGAAGAATTTCTGCCAGTGATAAGGCATAAAAGAGAAGGTGACCAAGCTTGTCTGTCAGAGCAGGAAGGGAGCAGGCAAGTTTGGATGCTGTAGGGCAGGTAGTCAGAATTTAGGCCTTGGGGAAGCTAAGAAAGAATGGGACAATGACTTTTTTTCACAGAAAACACTTTAGACAGTAGTGCACAGGTTTAATGCTTGTATCATGTAGATTCAGCTCCATTTTCTCCTGCACACCCCTTTGGTGACATGAGCCTAAATTAACTTTTAGATATTAAAAATTAGATATTTTAAAGGGTAGAGTGAGTCACAGATGGAATCAAATACCCAGTTTTCAAAGTCCTGGCATTAAAAAGTGAGGTATAAAATTCTAGTGTTGCTAGCTAACTTTAAATACCTGAATTGTTTTGGAGGATTGGACTCTTGCTAGATACCCGTTCTTCATGGACACAGAAATCTTGTGCACCCAGAGAGGTATTGTGAGGATAAGTGCAAAATGCTGTGTGTTATAAAGCAGTGGGATGCCATATGCATTCAAAGCACATTCTGTTTCAGTCTAATAATTGATAAAAAAATGATAGATAGCCTTGAAACAACTAACCAAGAGCATTTTCCAAACAGCCCAGATCTAACGTGGAGGGATATGCAGCACTTGGTAGTGTGGACCTCAGAATATGACCCACTGGCTGGAAATCCAGGATGGAAAAAGAATGGAGCAGGACTGATGGTCAACAGCCGATTCGGGTTTGGGCTACTCAACGCCAATGCCTTGGTGGATTTAGCTGATCCCAAGAGATGGAAAAGTGTACCAGAAAAGAGAGAGTGCATTGTCAAAGACAAGAGCTTTGAACCCAGGTAAGGATTTGCAGTTACCTATTGTAATAAAGCTTGAAGGATCATATTCTTCACAGATTGCTCTGAACAGGAATAAGGGACTTCTTTGGATTCATTTAGTTTTGCCAGACTGCACTCCCCAGAGGCAGGCAAGCAACATTGCTTCTTGGTTTGTTTTTTTAGTGTAAGACAGATGGAAATTACTAGCATGAAGCCTTAACAAAGACTAAGATTATTATGTCTGCTTGTGCAGACAGTGTATAAAAGAATGATACTGTGAGGCTGAGCCCAATCAGCAAGGCTGTGAATTTTAGACAACCATCAGAAGAGAGATGAAAAGATACTGATGTCTCACAAAGATTTTTTAAAAATAAAAGTGTCTGTAATGGGTCTTAGCAATTCTTCTCCTGTGACAGGCTTGTATATGCTGTAATCAAGGAGATATATTTAACTTTAGTAATGTCTGCAGCATTTCTCTTATGAAACACAAATGTGTCAAAGGCTCACTGAAAAGTCTTATGAGCCACATGCCAACATCACAGTGAGCCTGAACAGATAGATTAATTATCATTAGTCCTTGGGCTGGTTAATCAATAAGGATATCTAGACATTTTTGTCTCTGCATGTTGGCATACGGATTTTATCCAGAAAAAAAATATCTGTTTCAAAGGCTGAAATTATACCACGTGACTGCAACAAAGGTCTGTCTGCAGAAACATATTGCAGTGTTTTGGACAGTCACTGCTTGGTAATCTTATTATTTATGCTATTTCACTATCAAATTGTTTTTATGGACTCTGTCTCTTTCACAGAATGTTGACCCACTACTGATGTATGCCACACTTGCTCTTTATGTATTTTTACTGCAGTCCTGTATGTTACATTACGAAAACAAAGATCCCATGATACTGAGCTTAGAATTATTTATGTGGAGATTTAGATACCCATTGTGTTTGGAAGTAACAGGAACTGTGCAGAGAAAGCTATGCAGAGTCTCTCTCTGTGCAGAGCATGAACTTTACCTTTTTTTTTTTTTGAGAGCAGACATTACCTTTATTTTTATTGAGCTGGCATTGACTCTTCTTTCCTCATCATTCCAAAATGGCTGTTAAACCTGCCATTCCTGACCCAGAATCAAGAGTCCCTGTGGGTAATCAAAAAACTACTTTAATTTTGACAGATTATTAAGAGCAAATGAAGAAGTCATTATTGAAATTCCCACAAAAGCCTGCGAGGGCCAAGAGAACTCCATTGCATCTCTGGAGCACGTGCAGCTCGAGGCAACAATTGAGTATTCCCGTAGAGGTGATCTGCATGTTAGTCTGGTTTCTCCATCAGGTACAGGAGGAAAAGATGCGTTTTATCTGTGTTGCTGTAGTGTGTAACGTTTGCTTCATGGAAAAAAATGTGGTTTTCAGTGGTTAAAGAGAGCTAAATATATCATTGGGCAAATCCAGGGAGGATAAAGCATCCGGGGAGTGATAGAGAGCCCTCTTCAAACTTCACCTGTTCTGGGTTCTTTTTGTGGAAAGACATTTGAAAATCATACTTGAGAAAATGAAGTCACAGAACATTTTCACAGAGGCATCTTGACCGATGAAACCTCAGGGCTCCTGGCAGACAACAGATTATAGATCAATAATTCTTATCAGGCTTCCTGATTTAGCAGACTAATGGAAAACTGAGGATATCTGATTCCTTAGGTTTTATTTCATGCATCTCTCCATTGGAGTATTTAAAAAATCCAAAGTGTTTCTGTTAGGTACCTTAGTACAACTGTACTAAATGAGCTAGAATATGGCAAGCTGACCTGACAATGTCCTGAAACAGCATATTAAGACCAAACAAAAGGAAAAAAAAAGATATTATAAACAACTAAGAGTAAAGTCTGTTAGATCAACTGGTATTAAAAAAAACCAAAAAGACAGGCTTTCACATATGAATTTAAATATCAGGCTGATCTAATTTTTCTGTTTCTAGGTAGCAATCATCAAGTACTGCTGCCTCCACTGCACTATCATTTTGCTTTCATGGCTAAATTGTTTTTCCCTTGTTTCTTGCTGCTTTTCTACTTTCTGCAAAGCATTAGTAAAAAATGCATGTCATTCTTTTTCTATATTTATAGTGTTGCCTTTAAATATATTTATAAATTGTGACAAGGCTCCTTGGGGCTTCACTGCTCCTTATTATGTAAATATTGCTCCCTTGCTTTTTTTCTTATACATAAACAAGCCAAACAAATTTTCTCCTGTGCAGTAGAACCTCTTTTGCTGCAGAAATGCTTTATGAGCTGCAGCATTTTTGCAATAATAACAATGCAAATGCATTTTTTCACCCTGTTGGAGGACCAGGCTGTAACAATATACATCCAGTCACGAAAATAAAAAATCCCTGAACCAGTGAAGAAATCATGACAAGTCTGTGGTGGTTTCATAATACTGTATGAGTTTTACCTTCAAAACTTCCATTTCAGAAGTTTCTTGAACAGCTCATCGGTGGGAAAGACTGGTTGTGCCTGACATCTTCTCCTTATGCTTCTTTTATGTGCGTTCACTACCTTTTCGTGCCAGAGATAGAACACTGAACAAGATGTACCTTCTTGGTGCGACCTAACAGCTTGTGCACTCCTAGGCACTGCTGTAAAAATAATGACAGGAGCCACTGCTAAAGGAGGCACTGCTGAGCAGTGTATTTTCCAGGTCACCTCTGCTCAAGGCAGTGTGCAAAGCTGACAAATATGAAAAGTAGGAGCAGGCAACACATGGACAATCAGAGTGTTGATCTTGCACCCACACAGGGACCAGCACTGTCTTACTGGCTGAGAGAGAGAGGGACAAATCTCCCAATGGATTCAAGAACTGGGACTTCATGTCTGTCCACACGTGGGGGGAAAATCCAGCAGGCACCTGGATTTTAAGAATTACTGATATGGTGAGTATGCCTGTTATGGTGAGTATGCCTGTATGCTAACTAGCTGTGTTTGGGAGCTAAAACAGATTAAATGATCACTCACCACTACAAAGCAAGTTGAGTAATGAGCCTGCTCATTAAGCAAGATTATGAGAGGTTATTGAAGATATCCAGTTGGGTTAAGGATTAAAGAAAAAAGGTAGGGTCAGATTTTCTTGTTCTTTACATATATGCAAAGCCCCATTCTCATTTCACTGGCCCATACCGCTAAAAAAATTTCAAGCTTGTTTTCTTCAGACACATATCACCAAAATTAATCACTTGATAAAGTTTTCTTTGATTCTTGGATTAAAATATTAAATAAAATTAACACATGGTTAACTGGAAATTCTTTTCTGCAGAGAAGAGCACAGCATGGATCTAGTCTTCTTTTGGTCCATGTTTATAGCTTTCATTATCTGGGAACCTTTTGAATTAATGATTTTTTGGGGGATCTCAGTGATCTATTCTGATGTATACATTCCCCTATTTTCTTTCTGAGAGTATCTAGTGCTGAACAACGCTTAAGGATTAAAGCTAAGTAGTCTGCAGATATGAAATAAATCAGTTCTTAATAAGAAATCAGTAAATAAAGCTACCTGGGGAATATGGATTACAACAGCAAGACACCAGAATTAAGCTGCTTGGTAGGCAACTGAAAAAGAATTCCCTTCAAAGAGAGAGTGATCAAGCTCACTCACCTCATTGAAGTTGTCTGTTAATAAGCTTGTCCTTAGGGCTCAGATCTTGCCAAAAACTGAAAGCTTCCTGTTGGACACCGAGCCTTCAGCCCCTATTGGCCTCAAATTGTAAACAGGAGGGTGTTGCCAAGAGCTGAGCAGATGGACAAGGCACCAGGAGTAAATATTACTATCAGCAGTGTAGTGTTAATGCTGCAGGCTCATAGATAGCCCCATGGTTACAGATATCCTGCTCTTTGAATGCACTTTTGTGGAACAAAGTTGAGAAGAGCATTTTGTTTGTAAATTAGCCCTCATTTCAAGTGAGAGCTTCCTGAAACTTACAATAAAGCAAGATTTTTGTCCTCAAGGCATAATACACTCAATCCTCACCTTGTAGGTTTTTTCTCTAGTTTTTTCTCTACTTGTCTCTTCCACTTTCTACTTTTATTTCTACTTCCACTTCTATTTCTACTGCCACCAGAATTTATAAATAAACATTTGCTGCTTGCTTCCACACCCTGTATTTCAGATTGCTCTTGTACACCACATAATAAAAAAGAATAGTATTTCACATTATCATTTCCAATGTTAAGTTTTATGTGGAAATTACCAAGGAACAGCCTAGTGAACAAGTTCTAATAATGCAAAATATTGCTTCAGTAACTTCTAGTATTCTGTGTTATGACAAAATTCCATTGATGCTTACATGATGAATTAATAATTATGTTACATCAAAATGTGAATATTTTATGTGGTTAGGCTATTTTATTTAATCCCACATTCTAATATACTCTGTCTCTACTACATCTGGGGTTTTTGTGCTTACCTCCATAGGTAGGTATTGAAAGCCTGATAATTTGCTTTGGTCGCTTCTGTGTACTTTGCATTCAAGTGTCTGTTTTGCTCTTTTATGTCCTGAGAGCCCATGTCCTGATGCCACGCTTGTTTTTCAGTCCAGGCGAATACAAAATGAGGGGAGGATTGTAAACTGGAAATTGATTTTGCATGGCACTGCTACCCAGCCTGAGCACATGAAGCAGCCACGTGTGTATACATCCTATAATGCTGTGCAGAATGACAGAAGAGGAGTGGAGAAGATGACAGATCTTGTAGAGGTAGAGTTGTATTGCATTTATTCCATATATGTTTTTCAGTTTATAAAAAAATGTTGGTTTGTTGGTGAGGTATTTGGGTGGTTTTTTTTTGCCTAGTAAGAAGACACATATTTATTTTGTATTCATTTCATCTAACTCCTGATTGGTTTTGAGTGTATATCGTAATTTTGCCTATGTCAACAACTAATATTTTTATGTGTCTCTCCTTCAAATTGCAAAATGTAAGGGATTTGGGATCATAACAGGAAACTGCTCCCAAAGCAAGGAACTCTGTGGCTAATGCAGCTGAGTGGTGGAAGGAGGGAGGAAGACACCTCTGACAGACACACTAAATTTATGTAATTCTACTGAAAACGAGTGTCCCATTCTAAAGGAACTTTTCCTGCTGGAGAGCTTCCAGTGAGTTTGCAAGGAATTTCAGGAACAGAAGGCTTGAGAAAAATCAGGGACTCTCTGATTCAAAGGTTGGGCCCAGTGGATCTGTTGCTGCCAGATCCTTTAGGACCCCCTGTTTACCCTACAGATAGCAGTGCTCTAAAAATACAACAAGGCAGGGTGACCCTGGGTTGCAGGATGCACAGGATGGTAGTAATGCACATTTTCATAGTGCTTGATTACGTCAACAGCATCAGAAAATAATCCCATCACATCAAATTGTCTCCCCATTAAGTAATTAGGACATCCATAAAGCACAGATAGTTTAACCTTCCTCAGACAGGTTATGAAAGGTGAGTGTGATAATGGTCTCTAAATCCATTACATAAATGTCCCCAGGTCTGGCAGCTGCAGGCAAAAAAAAAATTGGAAGAAAGTAAAAGTGGATTCAGCATTTGCTGTAGTAGAAAATGGGTGGACATAGTAAAAATTACATGAAGATAAAATGAGTGTTCGGTTAGAAATGCCGTTCTGGTTTGAATGAGGAAGCTCTGCAGGCATGTACTAGTGTTGAAATAAGATCATGCCTCTTACCAGCTGCTCTGGGAACCTGTACTTGGGATTGGCCTTCCAAGGTCTCCTAGGTTTGTGTTATGCTCACCCATTTGCCATACTTCACTGCCTTTTTCTCAGGTGAGATCATCTACAGAGAAGGCTTCAGGGAAACACTGGTTCCATCCTTTTCCTAAGAGTACAAGGCACAATCAGAACTGCAATCACCACTGCATTGTATGTTTCCTTCATTTAGAGTGCTGTGTCTCATGACACAACCAGAATTATCTCCTAAGACTGGGACAAATCCAAATACTATAATATGTAAAAAATGAAATGTTGTATTTTGCCATCTGAATTTATAAATGCCTGTATTGTGGAATCTGAATTTATAAATGCCTGTATTGCGGGAGGATTTGATATTTTTTACAGTGTAGAACTTTCAAAAGTTTGTTTTGGTTGACAATGGTCTGCTTGTTTTCTAGATGCCCAAGAGGCTCCTGAATGAAAAAATGGCATTTTCCCACACATAGGTGGAGATCACCATCCAGAGCAAGCCTTAATCCAGTCAGTCTTTCATTGACACCTGACCTTTCTTTCATGCTAATCTGTATTCTAGGACCATACCACACTGGAGAGCCTGAGTGAAAAACCCGAGGCCACAGAAGACACCAGCAGTGACAAAGCAGAAGATAAAACCCCTTCAGAAGCCATGCTGCATTTACTGCAAAGTGCTTTTAGCAGGCAGATGGATCAGAAGCAGCTGCCAAAGAAGACTGCAAGTGAGAAGTTAAACATTCCATACGAACACTTCTATCAAGCCCTCAGAAAATTGAACAAGCCCTCCCAGTTAAGAGGCTCAGAAGAAAGTCTGTACAGTGACTACGTTGACCTTTTTTACAATGCCAAACCTTACAAGCATAGAGATGATAGACTGCTGCAAGCGTTGGTTGATATCATAAATGAGGGAAATTAACCGTAGGGCATGGCACTGAGTTGGAAATATTCGTTCTCCCCACCTGTAGTTTTTTTTCCAAAGTCTGTGTACGCTCTAGTTGTGTGATTGCTGCTTTGATTGCTTCATATTTAATACAAATATCAAGGAAGGGAAAAAACAGGTGTGAGGGGATAAGACAGGAAAATGACACTTTTTAGTATTATCTTTTTTCAAAACCTTTCTTCAGAGTAGATTTGCCCCCTCAGGCATGAAATGCAATAGTACTCCCCTGAAAACCCTAATACTCTATTTTAAACAATTTTCACATTGCTTATTCTTCCACCCTCTTCACTTAAGCATGCAGTAGGATTCAAAACCTGAATTACCAAGCAGTTTTGAACCAAACTGCCAAAGCTATGGGGATATATTCTCATCCATGGATTTGTCATGAATATTGCAGTCTTTGTTATATTTGTCATTTATTCCGATTTAATACTTGCAGCCAGTACTGCTTCCGTCATAGGTGTTTTGTTCCTCCTCCAAACAAACGCTCCCTTGCCCTTCTGTTCTCCTGTAGAGGAACATCTGGGAGGCTGGGGTTGGACTGGGGCATCAGTGAACACTGATGAAGTTATTCACAACTTAGATACAGACAGAAACACCCAAATTAAAAAAGAGCCCCTGAGGAGGCATCCCAGACCATGGGATGGCATTCTCTCCAGCAGGCTTGGAACTTACCCAAGTGAAGTACCTGAATTATGAGCCTGGTCTTTCTAGGCCCCATGTGTTCAATGAGGGCAGAGTCTCACTTCAGAGCACTTGGCTTTCTTTTCACGAGTTATGCATCCCCTGATGGAGTACTGACCTGTTTGTGCCAATTATTTGAGCTTTGGGCTCCAACCTCCGACCCGTGGAGCCTCAGTCAGGTCTCCAAAGCAGTACAAAGCTGCCTTCTGAGATGCCTACATCTGCAAGCAGCCAGAGACTGTTGCAGAAAAGTCCACCCAAAGACTCTAAAATTCCCAAAATATCTAGGAAGGCGAGGCAAAATTGTCTGAGATTTAAAAAAAAATTAAAACAGTACCCTGAGAAGGGTGAGCATGGAATGTGGAGTGGTAAGAAGAGTTTGTGAGGCAGAGGTGGCTGTCAGAAAGCAACTAGGGTAAGCAAGCCCCTAACATTAGCAGTTTTCCATACATACCTCTTTAATGAGAGTCAAAGTTATATATGATTTTGCTTTTAATAATTGAAAAAAAAAAATAAAAAGCCATGTTGGAGGCTCAGAAAAGCTAGGGGATCTAGAACAAGGAAATGAAGATTCCTAGGGGATAGTTATCTCATTGAAGTACTAAAGAATACCCAAAAAAGTGCTGACTGCTTTTTACTTTTCTTCCTCTTGCCTACTATTGAAATGTGTTTTGCAGACTCTCTAGAAACATTTGATTGGATTCTTTCTCACTGTCTATTCCTCAAAATTATGCAAGTGTCTCTAACACAGGAATTTTACATTTTGCTCATAATCCATCAGTTCAACTAAAAGTTTTTCAAACTTCACACTAAATTCTGTAATTTAAAGGTAAACCTATCTACTGTAACTAATTAAGAATTCTGTGGAAAAAAGGACTTCTCTAAGACAACCTTGAAAATTTTCTTACCAAATATAAGATATAAAAAACATTCTTTGTGGTGGCTTCATGCCTGTCTTGGGCTTAGCCTGCTTTTTTGCCAGTTTTCAGGATTCTTTGATATTCTTCTAGTCAGCAGTTGAAGGATAATATCTCTGCTACTGAATACTGCTTGTACTGAATCACTCCCTCTCTACTAAGAAATTTGCTTAGGAAGAGAAGTCATTAAAAAAAAATAATATATTCCTGCAAGTGGTCCAGATCAGAAAGCTTTTCCCTTTGCTGTCCTTTCCATGCAAAAGCTTTCTGGCAGTGCATAACTAATGAACAAGCAAACCATGAAAACTTCTAATTGCTGCTATTACAGAATGAGAGCACTTCTTTTCACTAATGTTTAATTTTCAGAATAGGCTCATATGGCAAGGTAAGGGCCACCTTTAGTCCTGTGCAATGAAGCTTAGAGGCTGGTTCCCTCAGATAACAACAAATTTAGCCAGTCGTCATTCAGGTATATTACAGGGAGGAAAGTACTAACAACAAAAGCTCCATCAGGCCTTGAAAGAAATGTTCAGATTAAAAGGGTGGGAAACTAAAGACCCTCCTTTGTTTTAAGATCGGTTCCTATGCTGTAGCCAAAGTTTCAATAGATGACAAGTTTAAAATCTCTCTTTTGAATGTTTCCAACCCAGATCAGCTTGTACAGGAGTAAATTATTTTTATTGTTAGTCTTTCCTTGGTGCCTGTGTGGGTTTTGTGAAAAATGTAAAAGTAAAAAAAAAGTTTTCTCTCAGAATTTTAAATTATATTTTCGTTACAGCTATTTATAATATAGCAAAGATTTTATTGAACAGACAGAATTTTAAAAGGCATAATAAATTATATTGAAGAACCAGATTTTTTCTTGAGAAAGAGACAATTTCATCCAATAAACATATTTTTTAAAAGGCATGTTACAACAGCAACTGCAACATGTATGTGATGTGATGTTAAAATTTGTCTACTAGTAGCATAATATAATGTGTTAGCAGAGCTCAGTGTGTGGTCTTAACATTTGTAAAGAAAACAGCAAGATAAAGTCAAGCTATTGACTTAAAAGGAATGGGAAATTGAGTTTAGAATGAAAAATAATGGTTTGGGGAAATAATCAGGATTGGGTGGAAAGAAATGTGGAATGTCCTGAGAATGAGGGCTTCCAAGGGACCTCTTCAGCAGGAACACTCACTTGTTTCCTTCTCACAACAGCAACCAAGTAAGGTTTGCTGTGGACATCACTGGCAGCAGCACTGTCTCTAATTCCCACAATTAAACTAATTCTGCCTATTTAATACACAGATGTGTGTGTCAGAAGCACTAAAATGAAATAATGCAGCAAAAAGAGTCAGGGGGTCAGGTTAAACACATGGGTCTTCTCTTCCTTGCATGAAAACTGTTGAAATAATTGTTGTTCCCTCCACTCACATTTCAGCTTGGCAGAGAAAAGAGCCCTTAAACCCTTGTACACTGAACAGTGTAACCAACTACCTCTCATTTACAAAATCTTCTTTGTCAAACACCCTAAGGATAATTAAAACACTCTTAATGTGATTTCAACAGACACATTCCCTGGTGAGAAATACTTACACTAAATGTACACAGAAAATTGATTTCTGAAGTAGTTTTAAGAAAAGAGAGAAATCTAAGCCTAAATTAGAGCAAACTACCTAGCTTCCACACTAAACAATATTTTTTCCTTCAAGTTGACTGACTTTTGAAATGCTGCACTTGAACTTTCTACCTTCCCCAGCTTTGAGTTTTCCAAGCAGAGTTTCTGTTAAGTCACATCTTGTAACCCCAAACTTGTTAATTTAGATTTCTAATGAAGTGTCCTCTTTCTTACTTCTCCCTTTCCTCTCCACTCTGAAAACAAGCATAAACATTTTCAGTAAATAGAAGGCTAATTTAGGAAAGAGAATGGGGAGCCTTACAAATAAAATGCTAGCTCTAGTTTTTTTTATTGAATTACCTTAGTGTCATAGATTAAATGAGGATGTGGTCTGTTTTTTAAAAGAGCACATGCACAGGAGGGGCGAACAACTAAATGTTGATTTTTTTTTGTTTTTGTGCATAGATCACACTATGGAGGTGACAGTCACAATTAACTCCTTGTGCATCAGAGCCTCAGGAGGGACTGCACTGTCCCTGAGAGTCTCCTTCTGCAACATTAAGCCAGCCTCTGCCACTGCAGTTTTCCAAACACTACAAATCTGGAGGATTTGTAATTCTCCAAAAGAAAAGTTGGCATCTGAGTTAGTACAGCTCTGAAAGTAATTATAGAAGAAAAATTATAGGGAGAAACAGAAAGAATTATACAACACAGAGTACCTGCACAGCCTAAACTCTTTCTGTTTCATCAAGTATTTCCTTTCAGGAAGTCCATTTTCAAAGCTCTGAGGGACCATTCCATTCACAGCAGCGTTTTAGAAAAGGAAAATTTCTAGAAATGTGTATTTTGCTCGGAATCAATTGGATATCTAATATTTCTAACTGCAGACTGAAAAGGTTCAAACTCCAACCACTCTAGGCACTAATAAAGCTAATTTCTGTGAACATTCTTCTATTTAATTACACAAGTACCCATTAAAAATATCACTTCTCCTATTGCATTTGCGAGAATAGTGTAACCAGAAAGAATGAGAAATTTTGTTTCCAGAAATGCACTAAATGCCTACTGGAAAAAAAAAAATCTAATATGTTCCAAGTCCCATTAAGATACCAGAGAAAAATAAATAGATAATATATGAAAGTGAGTGTTTATCAGGAAAATATATCTTAATGTATATGCCATTTCAGCTATTTGACTGCCTCCAATTAAATGTAGCTAAGCAGGTATCTCTTTCTTTCTGATGTCATATTCTTTCCCTAAAACAAATGAATTGGTTGCTGTTGCATGCAGCATTTTGTTTGACTATGGCCACATTATCAGGCAGTGTTTCAAACCATAAACATGCAGCATAATGCAGTGCCATATATTCTGATAAGGAAGTGCACTTAGGACCAGGGGCGTGCAGCCCTGCCTGTGCTGCTGCACAAAGGGCTCATGTGAAACAGATCCATAAAGGCTGGAAAAAGAGGAGAGGCAAAGGCCAGCCCCATTAGATCCACTGAATTAATTCCTCTCTTCAGAATAACGTTGGTGGGGTGCAGAGCACCACAAACATACAGGATGTCAGGACTAAGTTTGGCCCCACAGTTCAACAGCGAGCTCAGCTACTTCCGCCCTCATTCACTGCTCATGAGAGACATATTAAAAACTGAGGATTTAGTATGAACTCTCAGCTATGAGCTTCTCCTCTTTTACACTGTATTTTTCTTACCTCACTTCAGAGAGGTGCACTGCCCTTCAATGAAACCTTTTGAAAAATACCAGTAGTTATTAAAAACACCACTTCACCCAAGAGTTTCAGGCGCCAAGCTATCTGAATGCAGTTCATTACTTACATTTTTTTACAAAGAAAAATACACACATGTGCATATGTAGCAACCCCATCCATGTACAACTCCATGTAAAGTCTCCTTGATACTAGAATGTAGCAGCTCTTAGCAGGAAGGAAGAAGCTGCAGCACTAATTTGATAAAACAGAGTTGAAAGCTAAATTTCAGCTTGGATTTTCTGTCATAGTGGTATTAATAGTGAAGGTTGTTTTGGAGTGGGAGGGAGAAGGGAGATTTGCTTGTTTGGTTGTCCCTTTAGCAATTGGGGATGAAGAATTTCCCAAAGAATTCTGTATTTTTGCAATTGATCTAACAGAAAAATAACTGTACTCTTATAATGCAAAAGATAGGCACAACTCTGCAGGGGGCTTTGAACTGTTTGAACAGCTAAACTTTGCTGGCTTTGTAAGACAGCCAGCAAGTGTGTATTGGGCACTGCAAACACAGGATCTTGAGTCTCGAGCAAAAACATCTAGTCAAAATTCTTTCAAGACTTTGAGCATCGAATTTGAAGATTTTCAGGAAGAAGTATTCATAATACCTTGAGTATTTATTTGTATTTACTTTAAAATTAATAGACATAGCCTCCTCTAGAGCATCTATAGGTTCAACAGGTCATTCTGAGTCACTCTGTGGAGGAGACTGTCTCCAGATCTATACAGCAATTGTGAATGACACTCTTCATTCAGGCACTGAATTTATGTGTCTACAGTTAGGCTGTGTTAACATTGCCATCATCTCTTCCCCCTTCTGGCTCCCAGGATGGTGCTGAGCCATGCTGAGTCCACCTTTTGTAAAGCTGGGCTGAAGCTCTTGCCCTGAGTCTTCAGACAATGGAGCACTCCAGTCCACTGATGGTTATAGAAAATTTGCAGGGATCTCCCACTGCTGTTCAATATTGTCTCTGCAATTGGATTGTTCTCCTTCCTCAACCCCCCAGGCTTGAGGAAAATCAATTCAGAAAACAAAAGGCATCCCTGGCTTTGGAAAGTCGTTAAAGCACAGGCTGCGTGTGATGCAAAACCATTAAGCCTGCACTTAATCCTATTTTCTTGCTTAAATCAGTCTCCTGTCCTGTTTAAGTGCGTGTATGGGATCAAGTACCTCCCTGAACACTTGGCTGAATCAGAAAGGATTACTCTTGCATGGTACTTCTGCAAGGAACAGGGGGGATATGATGCTAAAGTTCTGCTCAATTATTGCAAATACCTCCTTGCAATTCCATATTGAGTGAGTGAGTCATGCCTGGATTTCCATACACTATGCCACCAAGTCCCATGAGCTGCTTACATTGCAGAGTGCTGGGTTTTAACCTGGCATGGTGAATCACCTTCCCTCTGGGAAATGCATGTACAACCCTCTTTATTAGGGAAACAACACTTGCAGAGCCCCTGACAAGCATCATGCATTTGGAGACCTTACTTCCACACAGTCCTTAATAAACACGTCAGATAATAACTTCACATCCTTAGCAAACATGTCAGATGTTCAAGCATTTCACACCTGTGTGACCTTACCCTTTGGAAGCTCAGGGGATGCTCTCCATTTATAAGAAGGTAGACCATGTGCAGCGTATTATAAAATTAATTTATTTTCATATTATAGGGCTGTACAGATGTCTCCAGAACAGTCAGAAGACACATGCTTTGTTATTAATTTTGAGCAAATCTGCAAGGCTTACTCTGAAGGCACTCATATACCCAAGAAATGAAAACAGATGAAAATTATTTGACTTGAGTGTTATTCCACAGCAGCTGAAAAGAAAGAGAAGGCAGTTTGGACACAAAGCCAGGCAAGAAGGAGTACATTTTGTGCATTTTGTGCTTTTCCATCGTCTTTATTCAAACAGCTCTGTTACAGTACCCTGGCTTCAAAGGACAAATTTTAGAGGTCTTCCTGCTGCTCATGCTGATGAGTCAGATATTGTTTGTTTTTTTGACAGAATTAATTGCTTTCTTGATCTCTCATGTCTCTCTTTCCTATCAGAAGCCTAATCATAAAATCCAGAGCCCAGCATTTCCAGCTATTCAAGGTTCATCAGCTCTGCAATTTGTGTTAATGAGCTTGCTTCTTTGAATTCACCCCTGTAATTTTATACTAGCTGAGAGCCTAAGCTCTTATCCATTTTTGGGAGCAGTCATCAACACGTACTTACCTTTAGAGATGATGAGAGTTTACCTTTCTCAGAAAAGCTAATGGCAATTTCCTCAGCTGAGCCTGTTGCACTGCTCAAAAACCCTACAGACACCTTTCAGAATCATGGCCACCACACACCATGCTTGCTGATGGAAGGGTCTGTCCTTACAGAAACTTTTAAAAGAAGTAGAGGGAAGGAAGGAGGGCCAACTTTCCTCACCTTTCAGTGGAAGCTGAGGAGCTAAACCCCTTTGGGTATATTTTAAAACCCAGCCTATATTGTACCTCCCTGGAACAAAATATCCATGCATGGTTTTCCAACTGTGATTATGCACTCAACTAGTTGAATGTTCTGTTAGCTCGAAGTCAAGGCTCAGCTTCCAAATGTCTTGTGTTTGCATCTGCACTGTGTGGAATCATACAATTAGTTTCCCTGTGTGTGGGAGTAAGAGTGGAAGGGGAAGAGATTTGATTTACTGCATTGCACATAGCATTGCACCTGATGTCTAGATCACCCTGCCCCATCATCTCCTCTTTTCCTGAGTCACAAGTGGAGCTCATCAGCTCAGGCACTTTGTTTTCATCAGTAGTACTCCTGTCCCTCAGTAATAACCAAATTATGAAAAAGATTAACAGCCTCCTGGGATTTAGACGTTGAAAAACAGCAAGGATTTTGCTTCATGGAGGCTGCCCTCAACCGTCTTAGCCTTCACCCTCAGTGAAAGGTGGAGTGAAATTAACAACAAATTTGATGGAGTGGAATTAATAACAATTAAGTCAGTATCTCATGCATTTAATTCTTATCTCTATCACTTGAATCTACACATTGTTTGCAAGATTTGCAGATCCTATAATGTGTGGGCATATGATGGTTCTCTTGTTGGTTCCAAAGCAGATTTCAGACAGTAACTAACCTGAAAAAAAAAAATAAAAATCCTCAGGACCCGAAAGCTGTAAAACAGCCAAAGCTGTTGGATTTGAAACAGGACTACCCAGCTTAAAGGTAGTGGCCATTGTCCTTAGAATTGCCAATAATATACACTAACAAGCATGGATATATCTCTTCATAAATCAGGGGAAAACGTCTAAAGGTAAGCATCACTAACTGCTCTCTTGAGTAGCATTAATTTTCCTTTGGTGACAATGCTTCACACATTTTTGTAGACAGCAAATGGAGACCAGAGTGGCAGAGCCCTCCTGTTCCAGCAGCTGCCATGGTTTTTAACTTTTCCCAGCCCACAGGTGGCCAGGAGAAAGACCACAGAATCATAGAATCATGCTGAGTTGGAAGGGGCCCATCAAGATCATTGATTTCAAGCTCTGGTCCCATGCAGGACATCCCAAGAGTCACATCATGTTCCTGAGAGCATTGTCCAAATGCTTCCTGAATTCTGTCAGTCTTGGTGCCATGACCACTGCCCTGGGCACCTGTTCCAGGGCCCAGCCACAAAGTCTCAGAGATAAATATGTTTAGCAGAAAGATTTTTGAATGTAGAATCTGAAGGAGGAATAGAGATGGAAGCAAGTTTTGATACAGAACAAAAGAATTGCTGAGCCAGTCTTACTGGATAACCAAGAAGGCAAAGGATATGTTATGTTAGTTAGAAGGGGTTTTTATGACTTAGAGCAAAGGATAAACCCACCTCAAACAAGAAGATGTTTTTACCAAGCAGAAAGAAAGCACAGGCAAACAAGTCAACAAATGTTACAAGTAGAAAAAAGGTTTCAGAATTTTCCACTGCAAGAAAAGTGAAAAACAACTTCTAGCTTAAAATGTAATGTACTAACTTTTAGTGACTGGAGAACAGTAACATGAATATGGTAATTATAGTAGTTATGATAGGCTATAGATAATAGTTAAGGTATAGATTGGTTCTACTGTATTAAGATGCTCAGCAAAGACAAGCATATAATTTATTGTAACCAAAAGAAAAGTCTATAATGCATTGTAACCAAAAGAAAAGTATAGAATGCCATGTAACCAAAAGAAAAGTATAGAATGCATTGTGACCAAAACCAAAGGGTCTCCAGGCCTGCCTCCAGCTGGAGCTGACAGCTATAGGCACAGCCTCTGTCACCCACGACCCTGCACTGCTGTAACCTCTTGCATGGAATAAACTGCATTTTGAAGAGTCTCACATCCCCCATTTTGGTTCTTACACAACCTAAACCTCCCCCAGCTCTATTTCAGGCCATTTTTTGGCATACTGTCACTGGTATCAGAGAGTGAGCAGATTGGAACCTGCCCCTTGCAAGGATGTTGGAGCCCTAGTGAGGTCTCCTCTCAGTCTCCTCCAGCTGAACACACCAAGGTCCTCAAAAACTCCTCATCTTCAGGCCCTTCAACATCCTCATGGCATCCTTTGGTCTCTGACAGTTTAATGCCTTTTTTATGTTCTGATGCCAGAACTGCACCCAATATTCCAGGTGAGGCCGGCCCGGCCCAGCGCAGAGCAGGACAATCCCTGCCTGGCCCGGCTGGCCATGCTGGGCCTGGTGTCCCCAGACAGGGATGTCCCTGCTGGCTCCAGGGCATTGCTGGCTCGTGTCCTGCTGGCCATCAAACAGGATTTCCAGGACCATCTCAGGTGCAGAATCCAGCACTTTCCCTCATGGAATTTCACACAGGTGGAGATTGTCCAGCCCTTTAATTTGTCAAGGTGGCCTCTGAAGGGCCTCTCTTCTTTTGAGGCAGACAACAGCTCCTCTCAGCTTAATGCTGTTGTCAGACTTCGTGTTCCTTCCAGGTCTGCATTCAGGCCATTTGTGAAGATGCTGAAGAGAACCTGCCCTAAGACGGAGCCCTGAAAAACCCCACTAATGACAGGTGACCACTCTGATGTCACCTGATTCTCTAGAACTCTTTCCTCCCAACTCATGAGCCAGCTGCTCACTCATCACATGATGTGTTTATCCAGCTGTGGGATGGACATTTTGTCCAGAAGGATCCTGGGAAAGACAGTATGGAAAGTTCTGCTGAAATCCAAAAATATTACATTAGATGGTTTCCCTTGATCCACAAGGGGAGGTATTTTATTGTAAAAGGAAATCAGGTTTGGCAAGCAGGACTTTCCCCTCATAAAGCTATGCTGGAATTGTTCTTCAGGTGTTTTTCAATACCTCCCAGATAATCTTCTCCATGATCTTACCAGTCAGTGAAATGAGACTGACAGACCTGTTGTTTCTGGGGTTTTCCTTCTTGCCCTTCTTGAAAATCACCACAATGTTCACCCACTTCCAGGCAGCTGGGATCTCTCCAGCTCCTGACTGCTCAAAAATCCTTGAGGCAGGCTTTGGGATGACATTGGCAACTGAAGATTCTCACACAAATCCCATCAGGCCCCACAGACCTGTAGGGATCCTGTTGGAGCAGCAGATCCCACATAAGGGTGAGATGGGAGTGAATTGTTTTTGCAAATGTGGTCTTCCAGCTCAGGGCACTGAAACTCCTGTGTTCCATCATCCATGCTGAAGACAGAGGTAAAGAATGTGTTAAAAACCTCTGCCTTGTCTGTGTCTCTGTTTGTGAGGTGACATTCCTCATTGTGGAATGGGGTAACATTATTTTCTACATTGGCTTTTGTCATGAATATATTGGAAAAAACTCTTGTTAGATGAGCAGTAGCACTTCAGCTAACCAGAAAAATAACACAGGTGGGGGCAGGATCACCTATTGTTTACCCTGAAGAGGGGAAGGCTGAGTCATCTTCCTATACATATCATGTTTAATAGCTCATTGTGACATCTGTGTGACTGCTGTTCAAAAACCTTCTGATCTGGGGTAATGCTTGGCATATCCTCAGTAGTGCTGCTGACAAATAGGGTTGCCCAGAAGTGCCTCAGCCAGACTGAAATGTTATTTATGATTTTTTTTGGCTTTGGGTAATACATGAATTCCCAGCACTGCTTTCCTCTGCTAGAAAAAACTTTGGCTTTATCCTGATAAACACTCCTGGAACAAGATGAAGCTGGCTGCAGGAAACAGCTGGCAGACAGGATTTGTATGACAGTGCCAGCACTGAGCAGACCAGAGCTGGATGAAGCAAGAAGAAGAGTGAAAAGGGTGCAAGAGACCTGCATGGATGAACAAGGAACTCCTGCCATTATGCAACAGTAAGCAGGAAATACACAGGAGATGGAAGCAGGGTCAGGCCACTTGGAATGAACACAAAGAGGTTGTTAGAGTAAGTGGAAATGAGACAAGGAAAGCCAAGGCCCATCTGGAATTAAATCTAGCCAAGGATGTCGGAAACATGCCAAAATTCAAAAAAGGAAATGCAGGGTCCTGCAGCTGGGCAGGAATAACCCCAAGCACCAGCACAAACAGCTCTGCAGAGAAGGACCTGCAGCTCCTGGGGGACAAAGAGCTGTCCCTGAGCCAGCAGAGTGCCCTGGGGACAAGGAGGCCAAGGGGATCCTGGAGCGCCCTTGGGAGGGCATTGCCAGCAGGTCAGGGAGGGATCCTGCCCCTCTGCCCAGCCCTGGAGGCACCTCTGGAGGGCCGTGTCCAGCTCTGGATCCTCAGGGCAGGAGGGACACAGAGCTCCTGGAGAGGGCCAGCCCAGGCTGTGGGGGTGAGGAAGGGCCTGGGGCATCTCCCTCACCAGGAAAGGCTGGGGGAGCTGGGGCTGCTCAGCCTGGAGAGGAGCCCCAGCTGAGAGGGGCCTCAACCCTGGGTGTCCCTGTCTGCAGGGAGGGGCAGAGCAGGGTCCAGGCTCTGCTCTGTAGGGACAATGGGACACGAGGAATGGGCAGGGACTGATCCCAGGAACTTTCAGCTGGACATGAGGCAGAACTCCTTCCCGTGCAGTGACCGAGCCCTGAACAGACTGCAAGAGAGGCTGTGGAGTTTCTCTTCACTGGAAATATTCCAGGACCTGGACACAATCCTGTGCCACATCCTCTGGGGTCACCCTGCTGGGGCAGGGACTTGGATAAGATCACCCACCGTGGTCCCTTCCAACCTGACCCATCCCGGGATTCTAGGATTCTGTGAATGACTTGCTTTCTTCTGCTCTTAACAGAAAGGCTCCAAGCTGGGAGCTGCCAGCTTCCAGAGCTCTTTCTCTCTGGATGTTGCTCAGCAGCTTCCTTGACATGTCTGCTTTCTGCTCAGGACAGGCAGAGAAACCTACATCCCACTGCTGCCCAGACACAGAATAATCCTCACTGCCTTTGCTGCTCCTCTGCAACAGCAATCTGCAGTTTTGAACAGAGAGGTCCCTCCACTGAGGGGATTTCATAGATTTTCTCTGTCATTGCAATTTACTCAGACTGCCCTTATGTTCTGAAATGTTGGAATTTCCATGTACACCATGGCCCAAATACTTTGGAAAGGTCCCATCTTCCCTGCTCAGCAGACAAAGCTGTGGTTTTAATG
The DNA here is from genome assembly GCF_028551555.1 of Melozone crissalis. Classification (NCBI taxonomy): domain Eukaryota; kingdom Metazoa; phylum Chordata; class Aves; order Passeriformes; family Passerellidae; genus Melozone; species Melozone crissalis. The sequence continues at coordinate 3,961,179 of NW_026535783.1, forward strand.
TTCTCAGCTGCCTTTTGCTTTCCTTTGCCTCCTTCCTATGCTTCCCCACCGTCTTTTCAAAGCTGTGCCTTTCCCAATCTGTTCTACTGCAGTGAGGCTGCAGCACTTCCAGGCTTCTCCTGGAGATTGAGTTACCCAGCTCCTTTCCCACTACTCTCATCTGAATTCCAGCTGCAGCAGGGATGTGCATGTTGAGCACGATGGTGGGAATTAATTGCCAGTATAGTGCCAGGAGCCAGAGGTGTTGGAGCTCCTCGCTGGGCACTGCAGATGTCCCTGAAGCATCTTTACAGCAAAGCTTGGTCTGTGATAACTTGTCAGCTCTCCTGCTGACATAACTTCCCATGTTACCCTTTCCTAAGTTTCCTCTTGCTGGATTGATATTTACTTTGCCTGCAATTCCCCCAGGTTTCTCTTTATTAAATTTTGCTTTCCACCCGTGTGCTTTGTGCCTTTTGCTTTTCTGTGCTTGTGATTCTGCTGTCTGTTGCTTTGCAATAATTTGCAGCTCTCACCAATTCTAACTAATCCTCCCAAGTATCAAATCTCATTACTCTCTGCTTGTTTCTTCTTCTGAATCATTGATGAGGGTGTTAAAATACAGCAACTCCAGACACCTATCCCTGTGCCATTGTATTATACCATCACTCTCTAGTTTGCTGTATTGTCAGCTATCATTTTGTTCTGGTCGTCCAGCCAACTTTGAAATGAGAATGTTCCTTCCAAGCCTGATTTACATTAATTTATCACAGAGGAATTTCATCAGTGTGTCAAGTGTTTCATTGCAATCCAAATCTGGTTGGTTTTGCTCTCCTGCAACTGTGCCCTCTAGTGCTTTCTTTGGCTTGGATCCTTTCAGAATAAAAACATTCAGAATAAAAACATATCTGTGATACTGCCAGGCAACACTTGTTGCTCACTGCTCAGGGGGTTTTGGCCTTCTGAATTCCTGGTGGTACAAAACACTGTGTGTAATCAGTGTTTCGTTTCTCTGCTAAAACCCAGAGAGTCTTTTCATAGTGACAAAGTTCATCTACTACAATTATCAGGTACAGGGTATTATTTCTTGAGCACAACCTACCACAGGAGTAATATTTTCAAGGAAGCATGGGAGCAGAGGAAAACATGGATTTCAGATGGCTGTTTGGTTTTCATCTTGTTCAGCTGCAAACCCTTAGGTGCATTCCTTGCTGTTTCAGGTAGCAATGTAGGAAAAGCTGGGGTGGAAATGGAGAAAGGCAGGCTGGAAAGCAGCTTCTAAGTATACAAAGCTGGTAAATAGATGTAAATTAAGAAAAGTTTCCCCTTTGCAGCTCACAGCTCAGTTTTGGTTGAAGGGTTTCCTGGTGCTGCTGGTGTCACTTTGTGCATTGCAGCTGGCTGTAGCAAGCCAGTCCCTTCTCATTCTGCTGCTGCTGAACTTGACAGCAGCTGATCTGATGGGAGTGCCCATGCTGTCAGCAAATTCTTCCTGCTGCCCTGGGGAAGCGCCAGCCTCCCCCGGGGCTGCAATCTTTATCAGAAGAGTCTTTATTTCTGGATAGACACGCAGTGCATCAGTGGTATCAGAGTTAACACTGCACCCAGAATCATCACATTTTTGGTGGCAGCTGTCCCCGCTGAGTGACACAGAACTCTTTTAACTGGGCATCACTTTGTCCCCTGGTAGGGACTAATAAATGACATCGTTTTTGAAGTGGAAGGGGAATTGGGTAATGTTTGTTTTTTGTTCTGGTGTGAGAAAATGTGATGTGTTTTTCACAGCCAGCAATAAAAAACACCCTCAGGCCTTATTTTCCTAGTTAGCAAGAAGACTGTGTATAATAAAAACACTGACAGGTGCCTTCGTATTCAGCATGCTGACACACCATGCAGAGCACTCAAGCTGCCTTGAAACTCATGGAACATGTTAAAACATTAAAAAAAATTATACCAAATAATTGGACAATTACGAATTCCTGAGAACATCCTTCATTTTACCAGCAGAAAATTACACCCTTAACTGCAAAGGTGATTTTGATAAAATCAACACTCTGGGCTATGAATTTATCAAGCAAGCAAAGGTTGATTACCATTACTTGATAAAAGCATCAAATTGTCAATAATAATGTATTATCAGCATGAAAACCTCTTGCTCTCTCTACTTAACAAATCATCTTATCTATTTGTGCAACAATTGCAGCATACAAGTTAAAATAGTAGTCTTGATTTCACCATCAGTTAAATGGAGGGAAAAAAACAATATTACTGTGAAGAGTTGAAAAGCTGTTTTGTAATTTTCATATTGCCTTGGGACCTATGGAAGGAACTGCTCTCTTGCAGGAAAAGCACAGCACCTTTTTCTTCAGCTGGTCTAGGCCATATGTTTAATTTCTAATTAAAGCATGACCTTGAAATGAGGATGGCTGCCACCTCATCATTAGCTGCATGAAGTGTTCCCCCTGACTTCCCTAGGTTCATCAATGCCATGATTTATTCCATCCTTTCATATTTCTCGATGGCAAACAAGTTTCCCTCAAGCTGAAAACATTTTTTTCTTGTCCTCTACTTCCCCATTCCTAAATGTAACTCCCTCCACAGTAAAATGGATATAATCCATGGTGTTTTACTAGGCAATGTATAACCACAGACTCATGGGATCACTGAGGTTCTAAGATCCTCAAGGATCATTGAGGCCCCCTAAGATCCTCAATTCAAGCTGTTAAACCAGCATAGCCAAGCCCACTACTAAACCATGTCCTGGATCACCATGTTTATACAGTTTTTAAATCCCTGCAGGAAAGGTAACCCTGCCACTTGGCAGCCTGTCACAAGGTGAAAGGCAGGTAGTGAATGAAAAAAACCCACTTGTAGTAGAGCAGAGGCCTTGTGATCAGAGACAATGTACCATTTTTATTTATGGCACATTTTATGTGTTTTACTTCCCCCAATTTTAGATTTGCTTGAGGTCGAGTACTCGCTCTGCATCACTCAAACATGAACAAAACAGATAAGAATCTTCCTCATCATTAAGGAATATGAAATCAGTGACAGTGGGCAGATGCTACTGAAATGCTGGCATTTAGAGTAGAGACTGCTGGAGCTGGGGCCTTCTGATCCCAAACCCAGCAGGGCCCAGATTCACGGTGCCAGCCAGAGGCACATCACCTCTCCAAACTGATTCCAAAGGGCTGGAATGAGGGGCTCAAAACCCACCCACAGAGCCTGGGGACACCACAGAATCCCTCACAGCAAATCTGCTTGGAGCTGCCAGGACTGAGCCTTGCAGCTGACACAGGGCCCCAGAGCACCTGGAGCACAGCCCAGGGAAATGCTGCAGCTGCAATCTCCCTCTGCAGGAAGAAGGACAACCTCTGCCTCTCCTCAGCTGCCATCCCTCTGACATCAGCTCTGCCGCCCTCTACCTGAGCAGAAACACAATGAAAAAATTTCCTCAACAAACCATCCCTTGTAAAAGTGGGCAAGATCATTCTCATAACTCATTAGGTCTCCAGGCCTCGAAATGTACTGGGAGCTGTGACAGGACTGCAGGAGGGACATTGACCTCCTGCCATGTTGGGTGCAGGGAAAACTTGGGGCTCAATATGAGTCATCAGCAAGTTCTGTTTATTGAAGAGAGCATCAGACACTTATACAGCAAGTAATAACCTTATGAATATTTTGTAAGCCAAGCGATCTATTGGTTAAACTATACCATCAACTCTTCCTCATTCTTTTGGGCCTACATTCTCTATTTCCCACGTCTCTCTGTCCACTTGTTATCACACCCAGCTAGGCCCAAGGACACACCATCTTGCAGGTGCAGGACTTGGCATTAGCCACGGCCTTGTACTTTTCCAGTCTCTAGTCAGCGAAATTCCTAACACTGCCACAATTACAGAAACTGCTGAATGGTTACAGAATTGCCCCAACATCTTCTGCAAACTCCTGGAAATTCTTGACCATGGCTCTGCCTGGGTCAATCCCCATTCAATGTCACTACCAACCATCTGAGTCCACCAATATTCCCTGCCTCCCACTGCTTTCAGCAGGAAAATTGAGTGAAGCTGGCCTGATCTTCCGTGTTCACAACTGGGCCCCACTCTCTGGTCACACTCCTGGCTTGAGTCCATACCCAGCAGAGCCTGTGCTGGACAAGAGAGCAAACCAGAAAAGTCAGAGATGCAGATGGGGAAGAAAAACCTCAAACTGACATTTGAAATAAGCACTCACTCAATAAGAAAATGGATTACACGCCCACAGCTCCACATTTCTGCAGGAGAGAAGAAGGGAAAAAGGAGTGCAAAGAGCAGGAGGGATTGTGCTCACTCAGCTCATTATCATGCTTGGAGCTCCATCTCGTGGGTGCTGGCCACCAGCAGCACTGGCCACTGGCCAGGGGGCCTGGAGGCCACCAAATCTCTTGGGCATCTGGGCTCTCAGAGCCATGGACACGCTTTCTGGTGGCCTTTGAGTTAGTACTTTTTAGTGGCATCCACTTTGCATTTCTCAGCATTAATCTCTCTTATGTCCCTGTTGGAGTCACTAATGGGCAAAGCTGCTGCTCGTCTGGCAGCGCTGTCTGTGAGCTCCTCCTGTTTTGCCATGGCTCAGGGCTGCTTTGTCTCAGCACAGCAGTGAATGGGAAAACATTTGTCATCTTTGAGCTGAGACGTTGCTCTGATCCTTCCGGATGCACCGGGTCAGACTCAGACCTTCCCAAGATTTCCATTCTTCGTATGTCAGCTCTGAAATAGTCCACCCTAAATGTCATGGTGCTGTAGCACATCACCTACAGCCTTTTCTTCAGAGAGAACCAGGACAAAGCCATGAGAGACTTGGATGGAGCCTCTGTCAGGTGTGTGCATCAAGAATAACGATGGGGCAGAGGTCACTGGAAAGCTGCTGGAGAAACACAGTGTGTCATGGACTGCCCAATGCACATTTCCTGCAAAGGAAATCTCTCAATAAAAGGTGTTGTAAAAATCTGAGTTGATGTTCAAGGCAGTAACATAACAGTAGGGGTGAGCATTATGGATAAAGTGAAGAAACCCTACCCTGGGAAACAAAAGGTGTAATTTAATCCTCTGGACGGTGAATATTCTTGAAGTACAGCCAAGCTAAAATGGCTTAGTTCTTTAAGGATCATTTCAACACATCCATGCTAAACTATTTACAGAAGAAAAAAGAATCTAAAAAAAAAATAAAAGCCATCCCTTTACAGCACCAATAAATGTGCAGAAGCTAAAGTTTTCTAATTAAAACTGAAGTTAATGGCAAACACCTAGGAAAGATTCAGCTGGCAGCATCTGGCAACACTTCCCTGGGTGAAATAGTCCTTGGAGAAGATGCTGGAGCAAAGCTCACACATTAAAGCTCACATACTCCCCAAAAGCAGAGCTCTCATTTTACCACATCACAGAGATGTGTCTGGCTGACAACCAAGCCCTAAAGAAAGTAGCCACCTAGACCCTTTCCAAAATATTCTTCATTATCAGCTGTGCATGCAGTCAGCTTCATTTCTCATTGTCCATTGCCCTTGAAGCCCTGGCCTGGCTCCCTGCACTCACCTGTGCCTTGACCAGCACTGTGCCAGGCCCACATCTTGAGGAGCTGGAAGGATCAGAGCAACGTCTCAGCTCAAAGATGACAAATGTTTTCCCATTCACTGCTGTGCTGAGACAAAGCAGCCCTGAGCCATGGCAAAACAGGAGGAGCTCACAGACAGCGCTGCCAGACGAGCAGCAGCTTTGCCCATTAGTGACTCCAACAGGGACATGAGAGATTAATGCTGAGAAATGCAAAGTGGATGCCACTAAAAAGTACTAACTCAAAGGCCACCAGAAAGCGTGTCCATGGCTCTGAGAGCCCAGATGCCCAAGAGATTTGGTGGCCTCCAGGCCCCCTGGCCAGTGGCCAGTGCTGCTGGTGGCCAGCACCCACGAGATGGAGCTCCAAGCATGATAATGAGCTGAGTGAGCACAATCCCTCCTGCTCTTTGCACTCCTTTTTCCCTTCTTCTCTCCTGCAGAAATGTGGAGCTGTGGGCGTGTAATCCATTTTCTTATTGAGTGAGTGCTTATTTCAAATGTCAGTTTGAGGTTTTTCTTCCCCATCTGCATCTCTGACTTTTCTGGTTTGCTCTCTTGTCCAGCACAGGCTCTGCTGGGTATGGACTCAAGCCAGGAGTGTGACCAGAGAGTGGGGCCCAGTTGTGAACACGGAAGATCAGGCCAGCTTCACTCAATTTTCCTGCTGAAAGCAGTGGGAGGCAGGGAATATTGGTGGACTCAGATAGTTGGTAGTGACATTGAATGGGGATTGACCCAGGCAGAGCCATGGTCAAGAATTTCCAGGAGTTTGCAGAAGATGTTGGGGCAATTCTGTAACCATTCAGCAGTTTCTGTAATTGTGGCAGGAGGTCAATGTCCCTCCTGCAGTCCTGTCACAGCTCCCAGTACATTTCGAGGCCTGGAGACCAAATGAGTGATGAGAATGATCTTGCCCACTTTTACAAGGGATGGTTTGTTGAGGAAATTTTTTCATTGTGTTTCTGCTCAGGTAGAGGGCGGCAGAGCTGATGTCAGAGGGATGGCAGCTGAGGAGAGGCAGAGGTTGTCCTTCTTCCTGCAGAGGGAGATAGCAGCTGCAGCATTTCCCTGGGCTGTGCTCCAGGTGCTCTGGGGCCCTGTGTCAGCTGCAAGGCTCAGTCCTGGCAGCTCCAAGCAGATTTGCTGTGAGGGATTCTATGGTGTCCCCAGGCTCTGTGGGTGGGTTTTGAGCCCCTCATCCCAGCCCTTTGGAATCTCTGTAGCTGATCCTCAGGGACCTCATTCAGGCTCTGCTGAAGAATGGCTTTTGATGCACCAAGCATGAACCTGGATAGTTTTGGAGGAGTTCAGGCATCACCCCAAAGCAAGCTCACTGTAGATGTGCAGCACCAAGTGGAACATTTTGGGGAGCAAAATGTAGCCTCTTATTCCCCAGAGATGCTCAAACCAAATTACAAGACTAAGGAGAGGCATGAGCATCTGGTTACACCCAAAAAAAAATCAGCTGTGAGACTCTGGAGAAGGAAGGCAAGAAAGCAGAAGATCACTTATTAGAAACACTCATGTTTTCTAAAGCTATGCTTTTATCCTACAGGAGATAGATATCTCGAGTCAGAGAGACATTAATTATTTTCTGACAAAAACTTCTACCATTTTATTACAACTTAAAAAACTGCATCCTGAATTTCAGCAGTGTGCAGTGATGTTTAAGTTGCTTTTTTGCAGCTGAAAATCTGGCTGATGAGATCAAACCCAAAGACATCTTCTCCCATACCAGCACCTGTGACAGTGATGACAGCACGCAGGGCATGATTTATAGCAAGGAGAACAGCTCCTTTCCCAGGGAAATTCAAGTCAGGGTTAAATGTCTCTAAAATCCTTGGCTGCAACAGAAGTTTAATTCCCAAAAGCAACAGAGAATAACAGGTTTATTAAGTAAGAGGTTTTGCTCTCAGCCGCGGGATTTAAGGCTAAAAACCCTCCAGCGTTTTTTGCTTGGTGTAACAACCCTGAAATCTCCAAACTCTCTGTTCCAATTCTCCCCCTGTGGTTCATTGTGCAATGTCCATGCCTCAGGAGCTGATGGATGGAGAGTAAACTGCTGAATGCTTCAAAACTCAGCTTCCTAGAATCAGTCCCAATTTGTCCAATTTATAACTACCATGCTTTCATGAGGATTTCTCTTCCCACTGGCTAACTGGCTCAGAACAAAACAAACCATCATTATTCCTGCAGAATTCAGAGTGGCCTCTGGAAGAAAATTATTTTCTCTGGCATGTTTTCTTTCTACAGGATGTCCATGATAGTCAAGGCATGTGATTGCTGGGCTCCAGAGTAATGGTGAGCTGCCACAAACAGATCTGCTGCCTTCCACATCCTCAGTAGCTGGGTCTTGCTGTGGAAACAAAATCTCATCTATTTTGTATGCAAGAGTGGCTGGGAAGTTGCTCTTTATTTTATTCTTCCTTATTTGCACCTTTGCTTAATGGTGGCATTTTTTATTTCTCTCCATGCATAGAAAACTTCGATAAGCTTCTAATTCTTCTTACTTATGAACTTCAGGCAATCTCCAGGACGTTAGCAGGCAATTAAAAAAGGGATTTAGAGACTGCAGCAAGTAGGAGTGGGCAAAAAGGAGCACGGTATGGCTGTGTCCTCTCTACTCTGTGCTTCTGTCTTCCCAAAGAGACTCTCTCCAGGACCAGGTCAACATCCACAAATCAGTGGAACAGAAAATCAGGAGCCTAATTAATGCTCTCCCTATTAATGCTGATGAGGAAAACAAACAAGATGAAACAAGGCTGAGGAAAAGAAGAACCAAAGGCCTGGTTGATGTGTTCCTAGGAGCTGTGATTGCAGTTTTGGCAGCTCAAAGAGTTAAAGTTTTAGCCCAGTTTTCTTGCTCCCTTTTCACCTGGACAAAAGGGCTTAAGAGGAGGCACTGGACTTCAAGTGTGTGTAGGAGAATCCAAACACAGGCATAATCTGCCGGTTTGTGAAAATGAAGAAATTGACAGCTTTGAAGCACTCAGTTAATTAAATTAACTTCAGTTAATTTCCCTGCTGCAATAATCAGTTCCATGACTGAACAGCAGAATGCTGTTAACAAACCAAAGTCCTGGCTTTGTGGATATTTAAAAATAGGTGCAGCCAGAAACTCCTTTTCAGAAATGATGGACAAGCTGAATGTAAAAATGTTCCATTAGTCAGTTCCACAAGCCCACAACAAGTGCACCACTGATCTGGAGAAAAAGTCCTTGTCTGGAGTGTGGATTGTGTGATAGACTGTCCAGTATGAAAATCATACTTGCAGAAGGCAATATTTGAATTTGCAAGAAGGCTTCATGCTGCACAGATAGAACACCACTCCCTACACCTACAACTTGCAGAATTCAAATGGAATTTCAGTAAGATGAAAAAAAGAAGTTGACAAAGCCCAGAGCCTGTGAGAGCAATTAAATATTCTTCAGCAAAGATTCATCACACATGAGAGGTTTGACAGTGTAGGAGAATTAAATAATGCATTACACTGGAAGCATCAGGTACAATCACTTTTGAATGAACAGGAGTAACAGCCACAGGAGTCAAACAAAAAACTAGAATTGCACTCCAGTGAAGAAGCAGATAAAAGCCAAGCCTTGTATGAAACTTTAAATGATGACACAGAGAGCATGGCCATGGACTGGACCTGACGACTTCTTTTCACCAAAGGAAATAGAAGACAACTGTGAGAAAGTCTGCATTTTATAACTCAATCTTTATTTCACATATCCAAGCTTAAATCTTACTTGTGTGTGATTTGTCCATGGAGTTAGTTTGTTGTCTTACTCTCTACTTTTATTATTAGTTTGAAATCACAAATTAGTTTTGTGATTTCAAACTAATTAAACTAGTTTTGAAATCACAACCTTGTGCACTAAAATCTCTTGGAAATAACTATGAAAAAATGAAACAACACACAAGACACCCTCCATCCCCCCCTTACTTCATTTGGCACGGTATCTTTAAAACTGCATGACATAGAATTAACAAAATTATGGCTGAAAGCCATTTGCAGAGATCAGGTCACAAGCAAGAAATGAAGTTTTGAGAGTTATCCCAGAGAGTGTGGAATGTTGTGGAGTTTTTATCTCTTGCAATTAAAACCTTCAGTCTTGAAGCATATATCCTGGGTCTCCTGATGGATGTGTGCCGTAAGACAAAACCTAAAAAAAGCTCAGGATACCATAGCTGGTGCCAGCAAATAGTTAAATCATCTGCACTCTGAGTGTGCAGACAGACAATTTAACAGCAGCTTCAAAAACGGAGCTGCAGAAAACACATCAGTGCTCAGAGAAGGAGGAAGCGCTTTCCCAGGATACTGTAGAGTGGGTTTTATTCAGTTGGTGTTTGACACACCTGGGGCTCGAAATCTCTCTGCTTGAGAGGTTTCACAAGAGCCTTTCCCTAACCCTAAGTCCCTCCTCATGGAGGGAGATGTGCTTCCGTGATCCAGAGAGCCCCTGCTCTGAATTCTGTCCACAGACATTCAGAACTTTCTGCCTGTTTGTTCCTCCCCATAACCTGGCCGCTGCCCCGGGGACACGCACATCAGCCCGGCTGTGGTGTCAGTCGGTCCTTTTGACTCTCCGCAGTTACGTTTTACCGTCGGGAGCCCTTTTGAAGCCTTTAGACATTTCTGGAGGCGGCAGAGAGCGGCGGGAGCCCCGCGCTGGGTTCGGGGCGCTGTGACATCACCCCGCGTATCCAGGCGGCCGCGGAATTCCCGTCCGGGGCTCCGCCTGGCCCCTGGACTTCCTGCGGCAGTCCCAGCTTGGCACGCTGGAGGGCGAGCACCATCGGGACAGCTGCAGAACTCCGGTGAGTTTCTGTGGGCTCACTGCGGGTTTGTTATAGGTCGGGGCTTTTGCCGGGTTTAAGTTGGCGCCCCTTAAGATCACGGTTGGGTTTATCCTCGAGTGTTCTTCATCACCTTCAAACGTCGCGGGACCTTCCAATGCCGTCCTGTTCCACCCTCTGCCATGGGCAGGGATCCATTCCGCTGTCCCAGGCTGCTGCTCCAAGCCCTGTCCAGCCTGACCTGGGACACCCCCAGGGACGGGGCAGCCACGGCTGCTCTGGGCACGCCGTGCCAGGGTCTCAGCACCCTCACTGAGGAGAATTTATTCCTCACATCTAAATCAGGGGCCTGTTGGGAAGTATTCAGCATCTATTCGGAAGTTTGCAAGAATAAACTGACACAAGTTTTTAGTGACACATCAAACGTAATTCCCCAAGCAAAAACTTCCTCTGCTGTTTTGGTTAATTTTGGAGCTCCCACAAGCTGCTCCATGGCACTGGAATTTTTTTTTTCCTAAGTGAAATAGCACATTTTTTTCATTTATCCTTTGTATGCTAGTAAGCTATCGATACATATTTTAACAGAGGAATGTTGCATATTCAAAATCTTTAGCATTCTCAGGTGACACTCTTCAGATTTGGTTTTTTCTTTTCCACTATGTGACTTCCGAGTAATTTAAAGAAGTTTTAAAACTTCAGAATGACGTGGATGTGACAGAAAACATTTTGATTCTGTTATGAGACTACAAATTTTTTTCCCATTCATTATGAGATTTTGGTGTAAGTTGCAATAATAAAAAGAACAATGTTATGAAAAACTAATTTGTTAGTTTTCAGGGCTACGTCTTAAAGCAAAAATTCTGCACAAATTGTGAAAGACTTAGCAGCCTTTAACATAGCAAGTGTTCTATTAGGCAGGCAACCTTGGATATCTGATCTACTTGAAAAATCACAGTACCTTCATTTATCTCCCTTAGAATTGTGTAGAATTGTTTTGAAGAGAAGCAGAGAGTTTGTAATCTGCTTAGGAGGAATGTAGCTCAATCTACGCAAAGATAATATTTTTGTATTGGTGTTCTGAAAACTCTGACAGTGGATATCGTGCTATATATACATATTTATTTCTCTACAATAGTCAGGCTTAGAAGAATAGCAGTACAATTCCATTTCCTAAAGCTGATGTCAAATTGCAGTTGTGGTAATTGTTCATGTGACATGGTAGTATGAGTGGTTTAAAAAATCAATATTTTAGTAGGCTGACAAATAAAGCAAAGCATGTCTCTGCTAGATGCCTTGATAGTTTAATGATATAGAAGAAGCTAATCTTTGAAGCTCATCGAGTAAAAGTCTACATGGTTAACTGTGTTCTTAATCCTCCACAGTTTATAGACTTTAAAAAACCACAGTTTGGAAACCATGAGTTCAGCCCCTTCAGACAATGTCGCTTCCAGTCAACCTATTAGGTAAGGTCCAGTTCTGGATTTTTTAAGCCTAGCAGTTTAATTCCTGCTTTTTTGGCTTGTTTATTTTCTGAATGCCTGAAATGATACAATTCAGGTTGAGTAAGAACCAGATATGGTGTGATAGATGCAAACTGTCATAGAGTCATCAGGAGGTAGAGACAGTTTCTGCCAGCAAGCAGGAACACTGCCCAGGAGGCGCAGGAGGATTTTCCAAATTAATTGGGGTGGTAGAGGTTGGCTTTAAATCTTATCATGACCCCTGTGTTTTATAACCTGATAAGAGTTTGATCTTTGGCACAAGCAATTTGTCTCTCTTTAGTCTGTACAAAACTGCCAGTTCTATGGGAACTGCAAAATTTCACAAATACAGAGTTGGTTAGAAAATCAGACTGCAGTCTGCTCCCTTAGCTGCAGAAGTTTAGCAAAATTACACTCCTAGGTAGTAAATGAAAGAACATTCCTCTCAATTGCAAAACTACTCTGCATTTTCTGCCAGCTGTGGAATTGAACCTATTGAAAAGTTGCTTTTCTGCAATGGTCAATGCTGACTGTAAGCAGTGGGCTTGTGAAGTGAAAACTGAGAATTTAGGTTTTGAGCTACAAAATACCTTCTGCGATGTAGAACTCAGGAGCTATTTCACCTGCTCATATGCTTTATTGAAAGCTCTTAAATTCCTGTTAAAAATGATGTCTTAATAAAAATGGTATCTTATTAAAAGCTGTAGTTGGTAAAAAATGTATTTCAGCTCAAAATCAAGAGTTGATGAACTACTAAGATATGAAAATGGAAGTAGAAAACATTCTCTGAATTTTGTTAGGCTGCAAATTGTGCATATTTTGAAACCTTCTAGGGACTTTGTGTGGTTTTGCCTTTGGCTGAATCTTCTGACAGCTTTGTGGTTGTAACACTTGTAGCTGTTAAATGAAGATGGGAGGAAAAATCTCCTAGAAGTGGTAGTAGAAAGTTTTCATAAAGTACTGCACTTGCTGGTCATGCTGTGACAATTAAAGAAAGTATCACAGAAACAAAAATCCTTAATGCTAGTTTCCATTTTATTTGAAAATGTATAAGCAGTCAACCAAAATGAAGGGGGCAACATAAGCAATAGTTCAACAGTTCTGACACTGGTTGGCTGGGGGATTTTTTGTTCATTTGTTTGTTTTCATTGGTTTGGGGGTTTTTTTTGGTTGCTGGTTTTGGTTTCTTGGGAGTGTTTTTTGGTTTTTTGTTGTTGTTGCTGTTCTATACTAAGAAAAAAACTTAGGGTTTTCTGATATATATCTTTAAGTTTCCACCAATTGCATTGCGATTTCATAAGCTGTGCATAAAATGCTATTTCAAAAAGAGTCTAATGCTTTTTTTGCCAGTACTTAATATTATGTTCTCTGTTTGAATGCTCCAATACATATTTTTGATTTCCATGGCATCCTTAATTTGTTAATCCTTGTGGTATCACATAATTTGTGCATGGCATGGTTTTGGGGTTTTTTTAATTCTCCCCTATAGCCCCCCCACAGATTCAGTTAAGCAGAATAGTTTATTGGATAGTTAGTTTCTCCTCTAAGTTTTAATTTGCCTATCCATTCTGATTTTTTCTTGGTGGATATTTCATAGGAGAGCTGAAAGAAACAGATTTCTTTAGCTCTGACTGCCACACAAACCAATGTAATTTAATGAAAGCGTTAAAGGTTTTTACAAAAAGTCATTTTTCTCTTGCTTCCATTCTGTGTGGTCTCCATGAAAATAATATTACATCTCACCAGGTTTAAATAAGGTAAATTACTCCCCTGCTGCCTACACACCACATAAATGGTTACCCTTTCCATAACCCTTTTTCTTGGACCAAGTCTTGCCCAGTTTTCAGTTTGGGTTTCATTTTTCCCCCTTGGTGCTGTCTGGCTTTTAGTTATTTTCAGCTGAGACTGGTACTTTATTCATCATCTCTGAATGATATTACTTGCCTTTATTTCTTCTGTGTTTTCCCCAGAAAGAGAGAAAAAAGGGCCACTCAAACCTATTACATGATGTCCACAAACAAGATTTTATTCAGCTTACAGATGCTCTAGCTGCTTGGGTTCTACTTATTTCCAAATCTTCTTACTACAGGAGCTGAGTTGCACTAAAAATAGTGATTTTAATTGTTGTTGATCTCTTGCTCTTTGATTCATGTTGCTTGCTTTGGGTATGGCTTTGGTAGTAAGTACTGAACACTAATAATGCAGTGCATGCAGGTTTTGATGATTATTGTCTCTACATTTATTAAATATATAAAATGTGTTAAGAAGACGGCACCTTATGGAACAATTTCTGATGACATCTAGCTGTTCTGATCTGACAGATAATGTCTGTCTTGTTTTTAAATGGGAAAATAGTTACTATTTCTTCAATTATAAAATATTTATGGTCTGCAGTTAAAATTGAAATTTCCTTCTTTAAGAATAGTAATGTCTTTAAAGGCAAGATTTAATCTAAGTTACAGATCCCCTTATTGATAGTATTTGTGTCTCTTTGGCCAGACAAAAAAAAAATACAGAAAAATATGTCATTAGGTAAGTTTTTGGTCATGAAAAATGTTAACTGTACACAAATCTAGGGGTAAAGTGGTGACTTTTTATTTAGAAAGATCTAATATTTAAATGGCAGTACAGTATTACTTCTGTAAAAAATACTTCATGCAGACAAAGGTATTTTAGTATTTACATTTCTGCATTATATGATACTAGTTTAGTGCTTAATTTAATCATGTTTCTTTTATCAGTGTATTTCACATTTACTGCCCATAAACTCTTGCACTTTTGTCTGGATAAAATAATTGTTGCGGTCTTACGTATTTAAAAGAATGTGAACACTGATATTCAAGAACTGAAAGAACTGAAAAGTTTTCCAGTTTGAAGTTATAATAATTTCACTTTAAATTATTTAACTGGTTAATAAATAGGTTTTTTATGTAACTATTTATATGTATATGCATACATATACATATGTATCTATATATATTTATGTGTGTATGTATATGTATAAATTTATATATCATATGTATAAATTTTTCACTTTCTATATAGAAACTTGGTGTTGACTCTTTTGTTATTGCTTGTGGTGCTTGAGGGCTGATTCTGCTAATTGCCAAGTAGATTTTGTTTTAAGTAAAATAGTAGTGGAGATTATGATGAAACAGGGTAGTTTGGAGGACTAAGCCTTCAATTTGTGTCGTGTCTGTGATCAGGTGCATGTCTGTGGTTTGAATGTATGTATCTCAGAAGACAAAGTTTAAAAAGAAAGGGTTTTCCCACATCTGTGCATTTGTTTTGTGACAGAGATGGTTTTGAGATGGTAACTAATGTTAAAAAATGAGACTTTTTGTGGAGACAAAAAGCTTGCAGTTGTTTTAACTCACATAATTGGAATTACATTTCTAAGCCTCCTGGAAGTTAATTATCAAAAATTATGGAAGTTCATTATTGGAAACTAATATACTGAAAAATAATAATGAATATGTTATGCTTAAATCAACTTTATTAATCCAAAGTGAATCTCTCTTTTAAGTTCCTGCTGCCACATCTCTCATATCTTGCACAATAAGCAATTCTATATAATCCTTTCTTCAAAGAGCAATAGCAAGATGAAAACTGCACAAAATAATTTTACTTATGTGAAGGTTTAAAACTCTGGACCCATGATTGTGGAATGGAAATAAAGAAGCATTAAAACTTCAAAGGAATGCTCATGTTTTTTCAAAACACATTTTTCAGCTCAGATAATCAGTTACAAGAGGTACCATTGCATCAGGATTTCAATAAAATGGAAATGGACACTGTTGAAGATCTGAGAAGAAAACTCGAAAGTCTGGAGAAAACAAATTTGGAATTAAACAATCAACGCTTTAAAGAGGTAAGGAGATTTTTTGTTTGTTTGCTTTATTTTACCCTTAGAATAAATGTAATTTATTCTACGGGTAAAAATAAAATTAATTTCCTTAAATGCAATTTGCTTCCTTGAAATAATCCTCTCATCAGGTGAGTAAAAATCACATTCAGAAGTTGGAAAAGAACAAAGTAGCACTGTACAGATATCTCATGCCTGTCCCTAGGAACTGATATCACTTTTAGTGTCATTGCTAAGAGCTGAAGGTGTGTGCAAGAAACCTGAGCAGTACACAACAGTACAACCATGCAGGAGAATATTTTGCACCCCCAGCTTTGGAATTCTCAGCATAAGATGTGGTTTGTTTGTCTGTTTGTCTGAGTATTTTAATCCCAGTAATTCCAGGGGTCCATTTTACAGAATCACCCCACCATTGATGGAGCAATGGGGTCAGGACAAGGGCAAATCCCTGTGTAAGAAGCAGCAATCCTTAAACAAATGGATAGGGAGCAACAAACTTGGTTTATTGGCTGTATTTAATAGGAAAGAGATGAATGAGCATCCACACCAGATGCCCCTAAAAAACTGATAAGAGCAGAATTGTTACTTATATCAGTAATAAAATTCAAACGAAAGAAAATTTTAATGAAGCATTTTCTCACTGCTACTTCATTTAGGTACCAGTTTGCCACAAGAGCATCAGGGAAAACCTTTGTAAGGGGGCTAAATTATTTCCTGTGAATGGGGCATGCATGAAGGATGCTGCTGCTTTGTAGATGTTCTGAAGAAATTCATGTTTTACTTTCCACCTTCTTGAGTTCTAATGGCTTGAATGTGGTTTCCTGGGTCTAGTTTTGGCAGCACTGACTAGACTATCTTTCTTACACCAGATAAGAGTCCTTTTTGAAGCCTTTTCTTTGTTTTGTTTGTTGTGTTTAATAGCATTCTGCTTGACTGCCGAACATCATTGGACTGAAGTTTGTGTTTACATAGTGAGTTCCTAGGTGTCTGATAATCTAATATCCCAACACAACTGCTTTTCTAGTTGCTAAATACAGTTACCATAAAACTGCCTGTGGAATATAATTGTAGCTTTTCTTTTCTTAAGGCAGAGCATGTTTGGAAAAACAGAGAGGTACATTTAAGGTACATGAAAATGATCTAGGAACAGGATCAGTTTGCATAAAAAAAAAAGTATCTAAAATGTGTGGTTTCAAGACTGTATTTAAAAATCAGATGGGATAAGATGGCAGCTGGAATGCAATCTCTGAAATATTTATTTTCTAGATGTCTCGCTATGAAAAAGAAATACTGCAATTAAGGTTGGAACTTGAGAAAAGAGAACTTCTTCATCAAAATCTGGAGAGTGAAATGAAATTTGCTAGAAAAGAAGCTAATTTACAGCTGTATTCTGCAGAGGATGAACTGTGTGATGCAAAAACCAAAGTTATGGAACTTCAAGGTAATTTTCAAAAAAAAAAAAAAAATCATGGCCAGAGGATACACCAGTCCCAAGTCATTAAAAAAGCAGAGATTGCACAAGGTTTTACAGTTACAGCATTCTTTGAAAGTCTCTTATTTTCTTATTTTCCCATGTCTTACTCATCTGCTTCTATAAGCTCATAAGAGTTTACAAAACCCTTGCTGTCTCGTATGAATTAAATATAACCTGCTATGCCTATCAATACCTTTGTTTTCTCTTGCTCCTTACCTTCTGTTATTCCTTCCTTCAGTGTGTACAGAATTGTAATTAAGGAGTCCCTCTCCCCATCCTGCTTATCACTATGTCCAGCAGTTCTTCCTTTTTATTTTCAGGGGGAAAAAATAAAATCAAATCCTGTTTATTTGTTTACACTCTTTCCAAAAAGCTTTGTCTTTCTCCCCAGGAGTTCTCATCGTGCTGCTTTTTTCTTTCACCTTTTCAGATATTTCTAGCTTTTTGTTGCTCATATCTGGCCTCTTCATCTCATCTTTGGTTTTGTTTAGTTTGTGGAAAAGAATGGTTTTACCTGCACATTTTTCCCCTACTAGTTTTGCATTCAGAAACTTAAGTTATTAGTTATTCTCAAGCAGAAAGAGATTTCTCACTCTTAAAAGCTGGGGAGATTTTTTTTGTTTGTTTGCTTGTTTTTTTTTGTTACCTAAGTAAATAAAATACTGTTTAAATTCAGTACAGGAGATGTATTTGGGAATCTTTGGTGTTCACTGAAAAGACTGGAGCACTCCTGAACTTTGTAACCTTACAAGGATGGAAGGAGACTCTGAAACTTGAAAGTGCATTTACACTGCCATATTTTTTAAAAGATAATAAGAATTCTGCACTTTCATTCATTTGGAGAACACACAAATTACAAAAATCTTGGTTGGTTTAAATTTCTCAAGCTGTTTTTTGTTTGGTAGGGGGTTTTTTTGTTAGTTTAGTTTTGTTTTGTTCTGTTCTTTGTTGGTTTTTTTCCCCCGGTTTTGTTTTCATTGTGATAAATGTCAAAGCCAAATAGTTGCAGTGTTGCTTCTCATTTCTTTTTCAGTTTTTAACTTACTGCTTCTTCTTCCTTGTCTCTTGGAGCCTTGCTCACCTCGTGTGGTGTTTTTGACACCATCTCAGCTTAACTTCTTGGACAGAGCACCTCACTTGTGCCCTTTCTTTAGTATCCTCTCCAAACTGTTTTTCTGCTGTTCTTCTTGAGGTTCGATTCCTGACATCTGACAGGTCTTTTCCATCATTGTGTCCACAAATTCTCTGTGTTTTCCCAACATGTCTCTTCTGGTTTTCTCAGCCTTCTCCATCTAGGAAGAAATTTCAGAAGAATGGGATGAATTTGAAGTAAAAATCTATTAGAAAGTGGTGATCACATAAATGCCAACATAGCTAGTTGTACTCAGCAACATAAAAAGAAATCAACATATTTTGACGGAGTTTGTGAAATGAAGCAAAGTTCCTAGTAAAACTGCTTTTAGGAAAAGAGCTCTTCCTTGGGATTTACGCTTTAACAGAGAAGTAGATCCAGTATTTCCCTATCTTGGGGCAACCATTGGGCTGAAGATTTAACTCTCTTGAGCAGCAGTAAATTTCCCCAGAAAAGCTAAGCCTTTGCTCATTAGCCCAACCTGCCTAAGGTTTTCCTAGAATCATTTTCATGTGGCTGGTGTTTGTCTTTATTGATACTTAAAATGAGCTTGAAATTAATTGCTACAGACTGAAGTATCTCATAAATATTTGGAAATAAGCTAGCCAAGTGTTGCAGAAAAATGTAATTAAGTTATTAAGTTCCCTATGCTATAGAGGCCTCACTTGAAAGAGTTGAATTTTTATTCCTTTCCAAAGGGAGAAGAGCTGAAACTTGTAGAAATCTCCAAAGCATTTCTATGTCCTTGTGTGAAAGTTGCTGCAGGAACACAAAATGTGATTGTTTCTCTGTAGTGAAACTGGAAGTGTTACTGTTCCAGTGTTTCACAGGATATCACAATATACAGAGGAACTTATGTTCATTCTACTTTTTTTCTGAACATGCTAATTTTCAGTGCTATTTTTCTTTTTCTTTTTCTCTTTTTTTTTTTTTTTTGTAAACAACAGTAATCAATGACAAACATCAGCAAAAAGCATCAGAGATTGAGAAATTAGTTCAAAGTGATCAGTGGCAGCTTCAAGCAGAGCAACAAAGCTGTGCAGTGGAGAAGGATAACATCCACAGAGTACACCTTGCTGAGCTAGAATTCCTCATTAGAGAAAAAGCTGAAGCAGAAATGGCTTTTCAGGTATGATGTATTAATAGATGGAAAGTTCCATGAGATGCTGGCTGAAAGTTTTTTGGTACAAAGTGTGGGGTGGGTTGGAGGTTTTCTGGTTTAAGGGGGAAAAAAATCCCCCAAATAGCTAAATACTGCAGAATGATACTGAAGATTACAGAAGTAATGAAGTTACAGAATTATGAAGTTATTACACTTAGTGTGTAATGCTGGTTTGGGGCTTTGATGGAAGGTGTTGTGCCTGTTTGTCATGGTAAACACCTAACCCAAATTATCAGTACACAGTGGTAGTGAAAAACAGAGGAGCTTGTGGACAGGACCTGATGTCCTTCTCAAAACAAGCAGAAACATGAAGCCTCACTTTGGGCGCCAAAATATTTGAATATGAATCCCAATATCACCAGGTAGATTGTGCCTGGGCCAGTCTGACCCTTGCTGCTGGGCCAAAGGCGGCTACTGTGGTGTGTCACCCCAGAGACACCTTTAGCTTGCTGGTGGTTGCAGCTGGGCAGCTGAACAAGTCCAGGCTTGTTAGGAACTCCGTTTACCTCAGGAGAGAAGGCTTCAGGCTATGGTGAAGAGAAAGGAGACGGATTCTGGTGGAGGGTTGATATCCAGAGCTTTATTCCATGGTCACAGAGGTCTGAATCTTGGCAACAGCTCCAACAGAATCCTGAGCACATGATCCGATTGCCCTTTTAAGCTCCGGGGGAGGGGAAGGGAAAGGACAGGTGTGCCACCAACCAGGTGGGAGGGGGAGGATCTCAAGGGATGAGGGACACCTAGACAGGCCAATGATCCCCAGGCTTGAAGGGCATCCTTTGAAAGTGACCAACCATAGGCGGCCATGCTGGAATGTTAAGCCTGATTGACAGAACTCACTCAGCAAGGGGGCGAGGGGGAAGGGAGAGAGGTATTGGCACACCTGGGGAAGGGACCCGGAAGTTTAAAACAGGATATTATAACACACTGCAACAGAAACACAAACCAGTTTTTATTCAATGCTGATCCTTGTAAAGCTGGGCAGGATATCGGCGGTGAAGAAGCCCACTTTTATGTAGAGTTTTCCTTTTTAAGTTGCATGGGGCAGCAGGGTAAGCTCTGAGTTCTGGCCAACAGAAGTGGCTGAGTTAATTTGAAGAGGCTCTGGAAGGGTATTGCCTTCTGTTGTGTACAGTGTTTTATAGGAGCTACCTTCAGAGAGTTTAATGCTGCATCAAAAATCAGCATTGAAAAAGTATGCCATGCTCTGTCGAGTGATGTTTGTCCTTGAAACAGGACAAAAGGAGCAGTGTATGGCTCAGGACATTGTGTTGTCTGTCAGTCCCCTGGCAGTGTTCTCTGACAGTGGTTGTAGAGGAAGGGGTTTTGTTGGTAAATGCATTGAAGATACAAAATTGTAGGAAATGTAATTAGCATGAGTAGACTAAGATTGCCATGAATACATCTAGTTAAACAGGCCAGAGTGAGCTGTAGGGTTTCAGTCTTGATGTCACTGAACTCAAAAGTCTTTCAGGACTTTCAAAACTCACTGAAATGAAAATCTGATTCACTGGTAGGTGCCAAACCCTAACCTGCCTCGGTAATAAAAATGTTAAATTTTTCCACTTTGCTTTTGTAGCTGTTCGCCTGCCCATCACCCTAGAGTTATGTTATGGATAGTTATAAAATTACAGGAAATAAAAATTCTTACATCTGGGCTTGACTGCATTGAAAGCTGAATTCATTTAAACTTGTCAGATGAACATCAGAAATGTTTGGGTTTATAAATTATGACTTTGCATACACTGCAGTCTTTTGTGTTGTGTATTTACAGGCCTGGTTTAAATCTCCTTTAGTTATTCTGAGTTACAAAATGAAAGCTAAGGAGATTTAATTGTGGTCTTAATAAGTGCAGAGAAGTGGGATTCTGAGCATGTAGGCAAATCCTTCCCGGAAAAACTGCAGGTCACAAGCCGTAATTCTGAACTTATAAATGGCTGTGAAAATGCTGAGGTAGGCATGGGAGTGGAGTCATGGAGTATTGAAATGCGCCTCTGGAACGAGCACGCAGGAAAAATCACCTTCTCTGCTTTGTGACAGGATCTGTTGGGCGGATCCTGGCCCGGGACCGGAGGGCTTGGATGCGATAGGAAGGGCAATAGCATCGTCTCGTGGTTAGGCAGGAGTCCATAGCCCTTCATGGTCTTTTCCTTCAAAAACCTGGGAGATTGTGTCGTTTAAAAAAAAAACCAAAAAAAAAACCAAAAAAAACCCCCAAAAAACAAAAAAAAGAAAAAAGAAAAAAACCCAAAGCAAACAAACAAACAAAAAAAACCCCCAAAAAACAGAACCAAAAAACCCAAACAGCTGTGTTTTTCATGAGCAAATATTATGGGGATAGTATTCAACAGTCATATTGCCGCCGAAAAGTTCAGAAATTCTTCAGAACTCTGAAATCCTGCAGCTCATTCTGACTTGTTTAATGAGCTTGATATACTCACGACAATTTTAGTTTGCTAATGCGAATTATATCTCCAGTAGAAAATGTTTTTAAATTTTTTGTAGTATTTCACAGCAATCTATCTGCTACTTATTTCACATTCCCCAGTTCAAATTTGTTAATATTAGGAAGATAAACCTGATATTTCTCTATCTTTCTAGGTATAGAGTAGAAATGTTAGGAAATGTAGAAAACAGTTAATTTTTGTTTATTTATTTATTTATTTATCTTGCATTCTAAAGGGAAGAAAACTGTCTTGCTGGACATTCAAACCTAGAGGATTACCTTAAATTTAAATGAAATTCATATGGACAATGGGGATCCTGTAGCAGTGATTTCGTGGAGCTGCAGTGTCCAGTAATTGAAGTAATGCTTCCAGCCTGCAGCTTAGTTCAATTTCTGTATGCAGAAATTGAGTGGAGACCAGATTATTTTATTCTACTGAGGACTTCATATTTCACAAGTTTTTAAAGTAATTCAGTTTCTAGATAGTAGCAAATCCTTTTCAGAATACCAGAAATCAAAATTATTTAGTCTGTGGGACTAGCTGTTTCTAAAAAACATCTGATTTGAAGTTTGAGCAATCAAAATCATAACAAAAATGTCCCCTGTTTGGGGACAAAAGTTCACCCAATGCACTCCGTTTCATTGCCACGGAGCTGGGAGACAGAAGAGATTGGAAGGGCTGTAGTCTTTTAGGGAAAGATGTCCTGTGGAGATCTGGTATTGATTTTAGTGTTACCACAGAAGATCATGTTCACAGTGATTTTTTAGCTCAACATAGATTTCTTGATGGTGAATCAAAAGCATCTCTGCTGTTGGGTAAGCACTTCTGTTGACGTGTGCTGGCGTCGTAGATTTTAAAATTCTAACATCATCTTCTGATGCAGTCTCCATTTCTCTGTTGAACTCTCAACTGCAATACTTTATCATAGAAAAAGTGCCTCTTGGCATATTTATTTATTTATTCCTTTACCTGCTTACCTTTAGGAAACTAATGCTGCTCTGCAAAGCATTGCCAAGAATCTGAAGGACATGGAGGCAGAGCACAATGGCTGCGCCAAGGTGCTGAGGCTCCAGGCCAACTCTCTGGAAATCAAGAACAAACGGCAGGAGAGGCTCCTCAAAGAACTGGAGGTAAAGCTTTCTGCCTGCTGCTGGGAGCCTCAGCAAGCACTGGCACAACTGAGCAGTGTCATTTCTGAGGGGTGAAACCTCTGAGTCAGGTTATGAGTGCCCTGTGTTTGGTTAACAAAATGTGGAGTGTCACTTCGCAGGAAATGTGGATTCACAGGTGAATGCTGTGAGCCCGACCTGAGAGTGGTGTTTGAACTGCAGATGGAAAGGGGTTTATGTCACTGGGAAAGCAATCTTAGCAATACAGATGTATAGAAGAAGAATTTGTGCAGGATTTGTGAGTTTTTTAAAATTTTTTATTTAAGCATGTTAAGCAGATAGGTCTTGTGGGAGGAGGCAAAGCTTAAGCCTTTTGGCTGATGCTTTTGTGGAGGGGGTTTGGTGATCTCTGTGCTGTGGCTTTTTCTTTAATAGGCCTTCCACAGATCTCTGTTTCTCAATTATTTCCTTTTGTGAATGTGCGGGTTTATACAGAGTTTAAATTTATTGCCAACAGCTAGTATGTAAATTTTATTTATTTATTTATTTTTAAGTTAACATTTCCCTAACTGAAGTTCTTAGAGTTAGGATTCAGTCTCACATACTTGCTACTTTGCTTTACCTGTCCAAAATCAATGGCTTTACTTGTATCTGTGTAACCTTGAGTGTCTTCAATTTCTTTTAATATTAATGTCCTTTTCTTCATCTTTGTGGCATCACTTGAAGGCAGGAGTCATTTTGGGGTGTGATGTTCTTTTCAAATCAATCATCAGTCAAAGTGAGAGGATGTTTTTGATAGGAAAGAATGTAATTAAAATTTCATGTGAATTTCTATTGCAGCAGCTCTGTAGTTACTGCTTTTGCTAAAAACATTTTTTCAATTGAAATATCATGTCCAGGCCTTTATGTAGAGACACGTATCTGTGACTATAAAAACTGTAGCAAGAGCATAATCCTACATCAATTTCTTAAACTAAATAGAAAGTATTACTTTGATATTCTGGATATGTAATGATTTCGTTTCATTTGTTTATTGGCATGAGTTTTCACAGTTCCAAAGTGCAAGTAGTTCAGATACCACACGTTGGTTTATGGAGACCTAATAAAGTGAACAAATAAAGTTGTCTTTGCATGATGTTATCATCTTTCTGGACTTAAATATTTTTAAAATGTACTTTTAGGCAGCTGCAGTGAAAATAAAGGAACTGGAGGATGATGCTGCAGCAGCAAGACTAGCACATGTAGAATGTAAATACACAACAGATGTCATGCAGGTAAACTTTTGATTAAATATTTGGTGGAAGTTTGCAGTAAAATAGAAGATGGACTTGTAAAGGTGCAATCTTCCAAAAATGTTAAGATTTCCTTGCTCCAGTGAAAACACTGAGTAGATATTTTTGCAATGATTGTCAAGACTGTAAAAGGTAATAGAAAAACATCTCCTTTATTTCTAGGGAACTGTCAAGTTAATAGAATCAGTATTAAAATAAAATGTCACATTCTTATGTTTTAAAATTCAAAGTAGCATTGAAACAGTGAGGGGAAAGGAAATGTTTCACAATAGTTAAACTGCTAAAATATTCTGTCCTATATCTCTGGAATGGGCACTTATATAATTTCAGAGATAGAGTGTACTCACCCAACTTCTCTAGGTGTGAGATATTAATGCATCCTGAGGCTGCAGTTCCAAATGTAAATATTCAGAGTTCATTTCTGCTATTACATCTGCTGTTACCAGAAAAGTTTGAATATATGAAAAAATGCTATATGTATACTTGAATATTAAATTTTTGTATCACTAAACTGTGTCACATAGGGTTTGATCCATTAAAGCAATTAGGATTTATTAAAAAAAAAAAGTTAAAAACCTGAAAGATGATTGCTGAGTGATCTTTTGATCTGCTGAGTGATCTGACTAGCAGTGGAATTTAGAAACACTAAATGAGAAAACAAAAGGGAATTTCATTAATTTTTTCTTATTTTCTGAGGAACTCAAAAAAGCATTTCCACTTCTGCAGTCAGTTATTTTTTTATTACTTTTTCTAAGTACAGGCACTTGGATTTCTGAAGTGATGATTAAATAAGTAATGATGATGCAGGTTTTTTTATTCCTTCTCTACTTTTACAACATACAAAGGGAAAGGTAACATTCCTGGAAGTTAGAGATTTCTCTTCTTTGGGTGAAGAACACAGCAGGTTTTCTTTCTTGTTTATGTACATGAACAAGCTCCACATGAGCTTTGCTCTGAGTGCAAGTGTAGCTTTTACTGTTTATCCTACACTTTTATGAGCCTACTTAATGAATAGAATTCCCCTGGAAAACTTCAGTAATATAAATAATTGAAATCAGGAAAATCCAAACACCACACAAGGACAACAAAATGTGCTTTTGGTTGGCATATCTATTTCTCTCTGTTTTGAACTCTGTGTATTAATACATTTCTATGTGTGTTCAATGCTTTCTGATTCCATACAGAATTAATAGAATATATTCACCTGTAAAAAGCAGAACAGAGCAGTGAACAGCATGAAAGACCGTGGTAATCTTTCCTAACTTCCCTTAACTGCTTTCTTAACATTTGCTAGTTGAGAATTCAAGAACTCGAAGACGTTTTGAATGAAGATCAGCTCGGCAGAAGACAAGCTTTGCCAGAAGGGGTAGCAAGGGAAGATTTCAGAGAGCCAGTAAATGCTCTTGAGACAGGAAAAAAAGCGTAAGTTTCCTTTTAAAGCCATTCCAAAATGGCAGTAGACAGCTTGAGTACAAAATAGAAAATTCCCTGCAATTTTCAGTCAGCAGAAAATTCTAGGGCAATGGGACAAACCAAGCGAAAGGTTCAGAATCTGGCAGTCCATTAATAACAGGCCCATATCAGTAACCAAAGCTATTGTGAATGGTACAGATAATAACTGGCCTGCTACAGATTATTTGCCAAACCAAAAATTTTGAAAATCGTATTTATGGTAGGGTCCAGCCTCCAGTAGTGTTTGGGGTGAGTGTAGGAAAAGATATCCAGCAGATATCCAAAAGATGTCCAATTCTTATATTATTATGAAAACATTGTTTTCCACTTCAGTGAGTCAGTTGGATCTCTAAGACTCCTGTCAAGAAGTTGGGTATCATTTATAGTGGGTAATCTTTGTTTTCAACTTTTGAATGACTGTAGAAAGCTTGACATGGTTAAAAAACATTGAAAAGTGTGAGAGCACAGGAAATCTCTTGGGATGTTTCCACAGCACAGTCTGCTGTGCCTGTGGTAGCAGAACTTGGGTGACCTCTCTTTCAGCCTAGAACTATTTGGGTCCGTATACACAGGTGTTTCTTTTGACTTACTCACACAAGGAGTAGTGGAGAAGGAAAAAAATCAGTTTTCCCACAAGAAAGGAAGTTTGTGGCCCGAGCAACTCGTTCAAGATTCATGATTATGGACATGTTTTTAGTAAGATACTTCAAACTTGAGCTGGAAAAACCTTTGTCATCCTTTGCAAACATCATTTTTAAGCAAGCTTTTGGCTTTCCTGATACCATGCCTAAATACTTAGGCAATCTTTTAAAATTCTTCCTTGCATTCCCTCTCTGTGCTTCTGTGTCGTTTATGCTGTTGTTTTGCCTTGTAGTTTCCTCATCAGCTGCCTGTTTAGTCATGCCAGGCTCTTGGTATATCTGTTTTCCTGACTGACACAGTACAAGAACAGATTAAAATTCTGGGTAGCTTGCTTTCAAAGTCAGACCAGAGTAGGGTCAGGCATGTGGAAATCTTAAGAGCAAGAACTGTACTTGAAATCAGGACTGATGATGCAACATGTGACATGGTCTCTCTGAAGACAGCTGTTGTGCTAATTAAAATATGAAGAATTCTGTTTGTTATATGTAACTTTGAGGCCACATCCAAAAAATCTTATGAATTGCATGACAGCAGGCTTGGTAACTGAAAATATAACCTCTTGAAAAATCTTTCTTAGAAGGAATATCAATTTCTTCATTCAATTAAGAAAGGCAAGCAGCTTCAGGATCCATGTGATGTGCTAAAGTGGTATCTGCCATATCCATTGATTATCATTTAAAAGAACATAGAGCATGCGACAAAAGTAATTTTGGTTTAAGTATCTTTTTTGTGGAAACTTTCCAGTTCACCAAGACAGCATATAACCTACGGTATGGAATGGAAAGACAAGGTTGAGGCCATGAGGAGAGCTCAAGATCCCAATGCCACAATAGCAGTTCCTCCAGACAGCTTCAGCCTGCATGAAGGCTCAATAGTAAGGAAAAAAATCCTCAATAGTAAATTGCAAATACAAATAAAAAGTGCTCAATAGTAAGGAAAAATATGTGACAAACATTGTTTAGGTGTTTTAAAACATACTGTCAAAATATTTACTGTGGTGAGGATTTGCTGCATTTGCTGTGCTGAGCTGCGGAAGAACTCTGCCATTCTCTCACCCTTTCTGTTATTATGTTACCTTTAAAAAAATTTACTACCTGAATAAATGTAACCAATGACTTGGAGAAGCTCATTTGAAAATATTTTTAAAGTATGGGTAGGATGTACTGGCATTCCTAATTAAGGCATTTTGTAGATATTGATTATCATATCATGTGAAGAATGTTCTTTCTACCTAACTTTTTTGTCAAGTTTCATTAGCTACCATTGTAGAAATGCTTCTTTCTATTTCATACACCTTTTTAGTTTTAGTGCAAGTATTTAACTGTAAAAATTGCTTGAAAATTGTTTCAAGCTTTCAGGTGGAAAAGCAGAGGGGATTTTTTTCTTGTTGTTTTGTTTTTTACTTGTTTTGCTGTGGCTTTGGCACATTGGATGTATTTCGCTGGATTATTTTCTGAAAACTTTCTCCTCTTATGTGACCACTTTGGGCTTTTCTACTGTCTTTACCCAGCTACACCTTGAATAACAATTTTGTCATCGTTTTGCATAGCAGCAGGGACAAAGGAAAGTTGTCAGCATGTTTAGAAAATCTCTCCTTTGATAGTGTGGTAACATCTGCTCTCTTTCTACTCTTAGCAATATAAATATTTTTTTGCTGGTGGCTTGGAAACTTCTCTTTCTCTCTCAGAGCTCTGAGCATGGAAGGTACATGAGGTCTGTTCCCTGTGGACAGGAGCAGAGACCTGCATCAGAGAGTCTTCAGATTTGTGGGTGTCTTTTGTTCAGTTGATGGAGTGATTCCACATTTTGTCTCAGTGCTGTCCACTGCCCAGGCAGATCTGTGATTCATAAGCTGGAGACAAATGAAATCAGGATCTTCTTTTTTCTTTCTGGGAGAATAACAGCTTCTTCCCTGCAAGCATTCATGTATTAAAAGACATTTGCTGGCCTAGTTAGGCTGAGAAAGTAATTTCATCAGGCACAAAAGGAATACATCCAGAGAAAAGCAACTGTCTATCCTAACTATTTATATTAATAAGTTATATTATCGCAAGGTTAAAAAATAAAGGGTTGTCTCACTGTCATATTCATAGAACTGGTTGTTTTAATTGTTTTACTCAAAGGATTTCAAACCACAAGACTGTCCTGAGCAGGTGATAAAAATGTTCATTTTTGGAAGAGTTGTATTAGTAGTTGTCTTATGAGATCAGGTATTTATTGCCTTGGATGGCTTTGCATTTTCCCAAAGCTGTTTGTATTTGTTTGGGAAGCAGAAGTGCCTGTAGGTGGTCCTGTTTACTCCATTGAGACAGCTCTGCTTTTGCTTCCCAAAATGAAAAAGCCAAAGACTGTAGCAGAAACTAAGTATAGATAACATTTAATATATTGCTGTTAGTCTCTGCTATACCTATGCTTAAATTGTGTGAAAATGCCAGTGTGTTCTCTTCCATTCAGTTTCCCCTCCTGCTTTCTTGATCTGTACAGTATTTTTCCATGTTTTATACCATTTTTATGCTTCCTGAATATGTTCTTTCCACTCTAGTCTGATAATCTTATAGTGATCTCTGACTGTACTGATACAGCATTTGAGAAACAGCTTTCTTTCTATTATCTGAAGGCACATGTATGAACTGAAAGTATGAACAATTGAATTTCTACTGCATGCTGTTGTTGCTAAAATTTATTTTTAATCCATTTAATATACTACTGATTAAAATCACTGTAAAGAAATGAGGCATGGCTTGTGGAGTTTGACTGATGGAGCTGTAGGCCCATTTTGGCCAGCTGATTAATCATATATAATCCACACAAAACAAATTTTTAAAGGAATTTAGAGTGTATTGTGCTGCCAAGCCAAATGGACAGTTTTCTGTGTGCTGTGCAAGTGTTGGGGGACAATTTGGAGGCACCTCAAGGTATTAACATGGGTGAATGAATTGCATCCACTAAGAGCATGGAAATTTTTAGCTGCCAGGTCATGGTTGTGGCTCCCACAGGACTGGGATTTACTCACATACTTTATTTACATACTGTGTCTAACTAGATAAATTTTGTGAAATCTGTTTTTTACTCTGCTGTAATATTATGCAATATTATGGCTGCAATTATTAGAAATGAACTGAGGAATTTTGTAAAGCTGTGAGAATGAACCTTAAGGGCTCGTTTTCAGCTGTGCTCAGCGCTGCTACTGCACATATGATGCATCTCTTTTGATTTTAACATTGCCCAGCTACAGCAATTAATTTTTTTCTTTGTGTTCCAGAGGGAGATGTCCATCCTCCTGAACTTATACCAGACCCTGGCAAACGCCCAGGTGCTTTCCAGACAGACAAACGTCCCCCTGGAAGAATTACCTTGGACAGAGCTTTGTGCGCTCTTGCGTGAGAATGTTGAAGCCCTGGTCTCGAACTTCAACAAGGCTAAGCAGAGGGTGAGCGTCCCCAGGCATCAGCTGCCTCTGCTGAGCTCAGTGACTTTTATTCACACTGCAGTCTCGTTAAAAAGGACTGATATTCATGCCCCCAAAAAAGGATTTGGACACTAACAAATGAGCACCATTAATGATGGCTTGTCCACTGCTCAGTTTGTTGCCAGGGGCATTTAGATGTGAGTGGAGTGTGCATCAAGTCTCCCAGCTCCACCTTCTGTGCAGGATATTCTGAAAGGACAATCTGATAGTAGCCACAGGGTCCTAATTAAAAGACAATAAATTCATCTTACTGAGGAAGAAATTCACTGAACATAGTCATTTACAGTCATAAATCAAATCTTTATTTTACTATAATCCAGAGGCAAAATACAATTTCTCAAGGAATATCACCTTGTAATTATGTGTTTATGATTCAGATGTACTATTTGAAAGAATGCCAGTGTGGGGTTTTTTTGTTTAATTGTAACTTTGGATTATGACATTTTTATTCAGAAACAAACAGAAATACCTATTCTAAAACATGTCAGGATCTGTATGAAGGAGGAGCTGTACTTTTCTGAAAGGTTTTGAAGCAAATGAGCTTACATGGCTTTTCTCCCCAGAAAACCTTGTGGTTTTAGGAAGGAAAAAGCCCCTTCTAAAATAACTCAGCTGGCTCCAGAGGCTAAGCTATGCCTAAAGAGCTCTTTAGGGTATCACTTTGTGTTCTGGTTTATTTCTCTTTTGAAGTAGATGAGGAAAGGGAAGGGAAGGTGAACACTGTTGGCAGTGTTTGTAGGGCTTGTGTCTTATTGTTGCTTGCTATTTAATTAAGGATTGTTATTAAGACTGATTGTGAGGTCTCTAGGGCTCTTCTCATGTACTTAGCAGCTTTTCTGGGATTTTAGACTGTGCTGAAAAACCTTTTTTTCCACACAATTCAGTGTGATCTATCTGGAAGTATCTTGATATTTTCTAGGAACAGAAAGTTGAGGTGTGTGCATTTGGGGATCATTGTTGGCTTGGTTCATTCCTCCATGTAGCTTGCATGAGAAGTGCAGTGTTAAAGCACAAGAGTGAATCCCTTCATGTTTGTTGAAAATACATCATAAACTTATGAGCTATTTGTAAGGCTAGAATTCCCTGAAATTGTTTTAAAACTTAATCATAACCTGGAATGTCTTGACTTTTCAACAAAAGAAAAAAATCAAAAACCACAAACAAACAAACAAAAAATTAAAGGCTGTGTTTTAATTATTGTTTGCAATCATCACAAACTTCTAAAGGATATACTTGGATTACTAATTTAGTAAAATTGAATACAATCATTTAAAAAAAAAAAAAGTTATGAAGTGTCTGGCTCAGGTATCCTGCAAAGAGGGTGACAAGGTGGTAGAAGGCAAAACCGAAACCAAAAAATATATTTCAGTTTTGTTTTGAGAACCAAGTAATTTATCTGCCATGAAAGGGTTTTACTTAGTTTTAATAAAATATTGAAAAAACTGCAGTTTAGATTTTATGCTGGAATAGTCTGTGCTTAACTTAAAGTGAAAAGGTAAATAAGAATTTCTTCTTAAATGCTTGTCACACAGATATCTCACCTAGAATATATGTGCAAGCACAAGACTGAAACTATGAACAACCTTCAGCAGAACCAGGAGGATGCTTTGGAGAAAATGTCTGAACAGTTAAAAGCACAGGAACACTGGTCGCAGAAAGAAAAGCAATATCTTGAACAGCAGTACTCAAACGCCCTTGCAGAAATTCATGCAAGATCACAGGTATGGTGCTGTGAACTTGTAATTTTTTTTTTCTTTAAAAATTGAATTGATTATTTCAATAGTTTAAGCCTCTTAGCAGTTAAAGGTCATTTGGGAATTTTAGTATACGTTTAAAGTTTAAAAAAATCCAAAACCAAACAACAAACCAACCCATCCCTGTGCTAATATTAACATCACTTAAAAAAAGAAATAAATTACTTGGATGAAGCATTTGTTGAAGAGAATTTAGTCTTCAGGCCCAGCTGAGAAGCCTGATTTCATCTGCAGATAGCAGTATTCTTTTTCTGAGAATGTTAAAGCTGTAAGATCAACTTTGCTTGTTTTAAGAATTACTGAGGGCAGCAGCTACTTTTTCAGCATCATCATTTGCAGAGATTGTATAGAATAACAATAATGTGGTATCACCTGGGGATAAATTTAGTTACGTATGTACTGATCCTAAGAGCAGTGGTAGATTTCAATGGTGTTAAGCAATTCTGTTTTTCTGATACTACAGTGAGGAGTGGCCTAAAAGTGTGAAACTGTCACTCCTTGTTAGATGAGTTATTTGCAATCCAAAATGTTCCCTGTTATTCCAGAACCACCATTTACTGTCTTTATCATCACACTCCTTCACGCCTGTTTCAATTAAAAGCATAGTGAATAAATGAAATAGATGTCCCTTGTTATTTGTGAGTTACTGCAACTTACTTTACAGAATAATGCTGTATTTGATGCAGATTTCAGGACTGGAAGTCTCTGCATGCTGAAAAATTCAATCTGTCAGCTTTCATGTTCCAGACTTCCTGATGTTTTTCCTCTCACTTACACTGGCTTTCTGCTCGGTACAGCAGTGTTTTCTCTGAAATTGGAGGATGTTATTAGTATTGTTAAGGCAATTAATAAAACTGAATTGTGGGCAGACAGGTGGTGTTGGACCTTCTGTGAGCTGTCACGGTGTTGGTGGATTGTTTTCAGAAATCAAGAGTCCATTTGCAATTGATTATCATGTAAATTTCCCTCCTACCACTGTTTTTGTTTCATTCATCTTATTCTGTAATTGCTTACTAGAAGAGACACTTTCATCACGATTATTACTAACGACTTTTGCTCCTTTAATGCATCATTTGAATGGCAAAGCTAAATTTTCTTTTCATTCTTGTCTAGGTAAAAACCATGTAGTTAATGTTTCGTCCATTATAGTTTGGTTTGTTTCTGTCACAGGAATGTGAAGAAACGGTGCAGAAAAACAGGCAAAAACTCTATGGCCTTGAACAACTCTCTGACAAACTGGCCCAAGAAAACAATACCTTGAAAAATTCATTATTAGATGCTTTCAAGGCACGCTCATTCCTGCTGGCAGCCTCTGCACTGCTATCAGGGGCCCTGTGCTCTCTCTACGGCCGACTGTGCGCCATGTCTTGCCAAAGAGACATTCTCCAGGAACAGGTGAACCAGCAACAACTATTGAACCACAAGATCGTCAGCCTCCTTTATGCTCTCCCTGCTGTCATGGAAAGAAACCAGGACGAAGTCAGGACAAGGCAAAGAAGAGCCAAGAAGCTGGCTTATGTGTTCCGAAGAGCTGTGATTGTAGCTCTGGCTGCCAACAGGCTGAGGGGTCTGGCCCGATATTCTTGTACCTTTTTTGTCTGGTCAGACGGATGCAGAGGAAGCCCTGGAATTCAAGTTTGTCTGGGAGAATCCAGAGGCAGGCATCCTGTGACACGTAAGTGAAATGTTTTTAAAGAGTTACATCAAATTGCACGTTTGGGGAATAACAAAGAGGAATATTATTTTTAGTGTTGGGGCATAAAAACATATTTAATGACATTTTGACAAATGTTGTTTATGGATTTATGTTTTTTATATAGCTTGATGAATGTATTTCACTATGGGAGGAAATGCCTAGTCTTAGGTTAAGAATTGCAGGTAAAAGTTCAGTTATGCTCATGAACTCAACATTATCTGATATTTTTGATATTTGTGTTATGGATTTCAGAACTAGGTGCTACAGCATCTTCCCTGTGGTAAATATCTTGCAATGTTCCTAAACGATTTTTCTTTTTTTTGGAAAAGGTATTTCCTCTTTTTTTAAAAATAATTTTTAATATTTATTTCGTAAAAACCCACAAAAATTGCTTTCTGATTCAGGTAAAACATTAGCATAGGATTTCAAAATTTACTTTAGAGATTATGTCTATTTGCCCCTTTCTGTTGCCAGACCAGTTTATATTTCTCTCTACAAGGATAAATGGTATTAAAAATGTTTTCCAAATTAGAAGATTCATCTACTTTTTTTTTTTTTTTAATGTCATTCGGGAAGCATGCTTCAAACAGTCTAAATTGTCCTGACTAATTTCTTGTTTATATGCTTATTTTTGGTCAATTTCTTAAAGAGCTGGAGGCAGCAGTGTGCCATATTTTTGTGATTTATTTATCCTGCTAGCTGCACTTCTGTTTTACAGGTTTTGGAGAGGAAGGAGTTGACTGTATTGAAGCAATTAACTGGTTGTGTAGCTCTAACCTCTATACTGCAATGATCAATTCTACCTCAGATCTGGAGGGTGTTCTCAACAACCAAGGTAATTTTAACTGCATATTGTTGTAGCAGAAATATATTTAAAAAATAAATAAGTCAGGGTGGTCATATAATTTCAATTTTTATGATTTTATCTAAACTATTCTGTTTAGATAGCTCTGAAGAGATATTTCTGAATATTTATGATAGACACCTTTGACTAGAAGTTATGTCCTGAGCTAGTCAATACAAATTTAAGTGGGGCTGTTTCCCTGAAAGAGTAATTTTACTGCAGGCTAAAATAATAACCCTTTTCTACATTCTCTGAATGATCACATTTCTGTACTGTTGGAACAGATTAATTTTCTTAAACAGCTGATAGGATATTTTATCCTTTCGGTATATAGAGGCCATGGAAGCAGAGGGCTGTTTCTGGAGTTTATTTACAGTGAGAACTGATACAGGTTGCCTTGATTCATCTGCATTTCCGCCACCCCTGGTTCTTTATTAACCTATAGTTTTAGAGTCCCCAGATTTTTGTCACAGAAAAAAGGATAGTAGAAGAGGGATAATTTATGTGTATAAAGGGAAATAGCAGGAGAAAGACAAGGTGATGCATTTTCCAGAAGCCTAAACACTACATTGGTATAAAAGTTGACATTGAATCAAGTGTGTTTAGATTCAGTTTCAGGCACTTTCTTCTTTCATCATGCTCTTTTCAATAAATTGAATTCATATCCTTTAAAAGCAAAGTTTGAACAGTGTTTCAGATTCAGCATTCTGTGTTTCAGAATATTTACAGGTTCCATCCTGTAGAAGTGAAAACGAACATGATATTATAAGAAATGGGAACTAATAACCTGCTTGATGTTTCCTTTTTGTTGTTTTTTTCTTAAAGATTCAGAGCTGTGGCTTTCTAGTAACTCGCTGATCGGCACAGCCAGGAACTGCTTTGCAAAACTGATGGACAACCTGAGCGTTCTGATGGAGACAGTTCAAGGGAACACTCGTGGGTGCAGAGCCTTCCTGGAGAGGGACTCCCTGATA
This sequence comes from Melozone crissalis, assembly GCF_028551555.1. NCBI lineage: Eukaryota > Metazoa > Chordata > Aves > Passeriformes > Passerellidae > Melozone > Melozone crissalis. The sequence continues at coordinate 3,996,342 of NW_026535783.1, forward strand.
GACAGGCTGGCTCGTGGGCTCCGCAGACTAAATGCCCAGGCCCTGGAAGCTGGATTGCATGACAGACTGCCCAGCACAGTAAGCAGACTTGCAGTCCTCCTTCATGGAAACAGAAGGTTTACAGCAACATTGAAGCTCCCTTGATAGCAGCATTTATTTTGTTTCAGACTGGTGATGAGTCCATGACAGTGAAGTGCTACTATATGGACACTCAGAAGTTGATTTGTCGCACATTAGGGTGTGAATAGGTCTTTTCTTTTATTGAGAAAGAATTTTTGGAGGAGGTTTAGTGTATCCAAGTAAAAGATTTTTTTTAAGTTCTATCAGATCTGCATTAGCTTATAAGCACAAATTTGCTTTTGGCTTGATGTAAATGTTAAGGTTGCTTTTTATTCTTGTTTTCTACTTTCTCATGTTTACCATCCTTTCTTTCAGTAAAGATAACCTTCTTCCCTTTAACCAAAATAAAAGGATAAACTCTTTCCCTAATAATCTTTTCTAGTAAACCTTAGGTGAAAATAGTACTTCCTTGTAAACAGAATTTGCAGTTACCCTTGGTAGGTGACAGGTTCAAACTTTTGTCCTTGTGTATGTCTTTTAGAGATGGAGGAAAAAATTATGTTTTGTCTTCTTTTTCTTGAGTCTTAAATATTATTTATTTTATTGCTAAACCAGCAGATTTTATAGCCCATCAACTTGTTTTTGTTTGCTGACAGAGAAACATAGCAACTTTGCAGCAAGAAATATTTGAATTTTCACGAAGGCTTCATGCAACAGAAGTAGAGTCCCGCTCACTGTACCTGCAGCTTCAAGAATGCAGATGGGCTTTCAACAAGATGCAAAAGGATGCTGAAAAAACCCACAGACTGCAGACCCAATTAAGTGAAGTTCAGCAAGTAAGTGCATTTGACTTGGAGGCTCTCTTGCTTAAAAGAGACTCTCCTTTCTACACATGTTTTGATTTGTGTTCTTTTGGAAAACAAGCATCAGATTGATTTACTTTCAACAGAATTTTCCAGAAACCTTGCCTTGTAAATGTCACTAAACCAGAAGACAGATTTATTTAGAAATATCTCTTTTCCACTGGAGCTATCTTTTGATTTGCAGAAGGAGGTATCCTGTATAAATTAGAGTTTGGTCTTCAGCAATCCAGGTTCTCCCATTTGCTGGAAATGTTGATCTGATTTATATATCCTCAAAGAAGATTTCACTTAACAGAATAAAGTCAGTGGGAATGAGGGTATTCAATAAAAATTTTAATGAAATATAAACATAGCAGTTTAAACTCTGTATGGATGTTGGTGAATGTTATAATAAATACAATGCAAAGTTTAACAGGTCTGTTTCCCTGAAGAAGTAACTTTATGGCAGGGGGAAAAAAGCTTTTGTCTATATTCTCAGTAGCACAAAATTCCCCTGAGCCTTTTGCTGTTGGTGATTGACTTACTGAGACACTGTGGGTTCCCCAACCTGAAGCCTAGTTGGTAGAACCTGTCAGGGGGTTCTACCAAGCAAAGAGTATCTGCTAGATGATGTCGCGCCCATTGTCCTTCCTGTTCTTAGCTAGTAAAATGGAATTTTTTTAAGCTCAAAAATATCTAATCATCTTCAGTTTTGCTCTTAACAGGTTTTATGCCCTTAGTGGTTTTGGACTGTTAGATGAAAATTATCACATATTAGATAGTAGTTGAAATGCAGATGACAGCTTTCTTTGAAGAATTACTTCTTTCTGGAACAGTTTTTGGACAAGAAGAACAGCCCACAAAGGTGTGGGCACAGCACCACAACAGCTCTTGTTTCCTGTTAAGAGAACTTCTCAAAGGACTGTACAAAATCAGTCTCTGTGCCAGCCATCTGCACTGCAGGGCTGCCCGTCCTGTTGCTCTTGTGGTGGTTGTTACCCAGCTGAGCACAAAGGGCTGAGAGCCCCCAAGAGTGGGGCTGCGTTTTGTATCTCCTGGAAGCTGGCATCTCTGCTTTAAAGTCAGCATCTTGCATTTTGTTTCCCTCAGGGAGAATGGTGAACCAGGAAAATCCCATGACGATATACACCGAACTAGAACATACTGGCAGCAAAGGAGTCCAACCGCAGATACCCCTGCACAGTCATGGGCCAGGTGTTTTTCTGGTGGAATGTCTATCCAGTGTGAAGTTAGGCCAGCTGCAAACATGTTCCCACACTGGGGATAGATGGTCCCATCTCTCAGTGCTGCTCAGAATTTGTGAATATGCTCAGAAGGCACTGTCAAGAGACATGTCCATGCTGCCGACGTCTTGCCTGCATCAAGAACAGGACCAGGAAGATCTCCTTGTCTCTCAAGCGTGGGATGCTTCTACCTGTGCTTTGTTTCCTGTCAAGAGAACTCTTCAAACAACTGTATAAAATCAGTTGTTAGCCTCTGTGCCAGCCATCTACACTGCAGGGCTGCCTGTCCTGTTGCTATTGTGGTGGTTGTTACCCAGCTGAGCACAAACGGCGGAGAGCCCCAGATAGTGGGGCTGCCTTTTATATGTCCTGCAAGCTGGGATCTCTTCTTTAAAGTCAGCATCTTGCATTTTGTTTCCCTCTGAGAAAATAGTAGAGAAGGAAAATCCCATCATGAAATTCACTGAACTGGAAGATACTGGCAGTGGGCGAGCCAGCTCTTCCTCTCAATGGCACTGTGTTCTGCCAATACTCCCCATTCCCCTGGAGAGGGAATCTTTGAGAGAGTTTGTTTTCTTTCTGTTGTGATGAACTCACATTTTTTTGCCCTCCTCTTCCTGTTTTCTCTTGTTGTGCCTGCAAGGACTGCATTTTCTGCCCTCAAACTACGTGAGCCACCAAGATGTGAAGAGCGGCAACATCCTTCTCAGAACTGATGGCTCTGTCAAGCTGGGTCAGTATATTCTTGGTCAGGGGCAGCATTCCAGGGATTTGCGGTGTAGGGCTGCTTTGAGTCGTAGCCAGGTCGCCAAAAATCATGCTGGTGGCAGTGCAGGGACACCTGCTGTGAGCTGGTGACATGGTTGCAACGTGTACAGAGGTATGACAAGGAACAAACAGCCAAGAGAGCCGTTGATACCAAGCAAGAGCCTGCCCTGGTCCTGTCCACTGACAGACAAATACTTGACCTCTCACCACGTGACTGTGGGAAGTTGACCTCTTCTTCTGGCCAAGCTGTGCTCACTTGTTCCCAGAAGTGTAGCCATGCAGATGTGGCACCCTGAGGGTGGGCATCCCCGGGCAGGCAAGGAAACCAAGTGGACCGAGGACACGGCAGATGGTTGTGCAGAGACAGTCTGCACTGCTGCCACAACTTGCAGGGGCAGAGTCAGGGCTGGGGCAGCTTTTCCCAGTTACACATCAGCTCTCAGGAGCCTCGGAGCCACAAGCACACGCCAGCTGTTGTTCCTTGTCCAGGATGTCCAGGTTCTGCACAGCGCTGAAGGCAGGGTTAGGGCAGGACAGACTGCAGCAGCAATGGCCTGGTGTTCTCCACCGACAGCCTTTGGTTCTCCTTCCCTCAGCAGCAGCAGCAGCAGCAGCAGCAGCAGCAGCAGCAAGGGGCAGTGGCAGGGTCAGGACGAGGAGGAGGTGGCTGCCCTGGCCCTTTGCTCCCAGGCCGCAGGCCAGGAGGGCTCTGGCTGCAGCAGGGCGCTCTTCGGGCAGCCCCTGGCAGCCTCTGCAGGGAGCATAACACGCTGCCCCATCCTGCCTGGGTCACTTTTCTTCAGCAATACCCTACTAGCTCCTCTTCAGAAGGAAAAAAATTCCAGCAATGTTAAAAGAGCTAATACAGTTCTACCTGCCTTTCTATTGTAATTCAGGGCATCTATTTGTCTTTAATTTCATGATTTTTATGAAAACATGCATTCATATCTTCACATTTTTTGTGTTTCTAATTATTCCTATACCAAATCATTTCTTTTTTACCTCTTGATTTATTGCAGTTGGTAATTCTGAAGTAGTATTATTTTAAAATGTCCCAAAACAACACCCTTTGGGTAGTTTTCCTCACTTTTAAAACAAACCCTATAAGCCATTTCAGTCTCTGTCCCTCCAAGTTGGTTCATACTGGTCTATTTTAAATCAGGGCTATAATACTTTTCTAGGATTGAGAGAGGTCCATAAAATGCACACCAGTGATTCCTCTTGTGGAATGTCATGGCCCTGTCGTAAGCCTCTTGGGTTTGGCGCTTTTTTTGTTGGTTTTTTGGTTTTTGGGTTTTTTTTCCTCTCATCAGCTCAACGGCAAACACATGTTTAGTTCCAAACTTACACAAGATGAGCAAAATCAAAACAATGTGATGGGCCTTTGGGAACTCCTTGCTGATCTTTCTGCTTTTTCAGCTGAGCAAGGCTCTGATCCAGGCAAAGAGAGTGCACTTAAAACCATTTGGCTGGAACTCTGCTGATTTCTAGGAAAAGCTGGAGGCCTCTCTCTCCCCAGGATGTTTTGGCTGAGCCAAGCTTTGCTGGGTTTTGGCTGCAAATACCATTGCCCTTGCTTTCTTCTATCCACAAGTACCATGGCTGGGCAAAAACTCCCCAGTGGGCCATATTCCAAAGGCACTTGGGTCTGGAGTTTGTGAATGAAGGAGAGCCTTATCCACTTCCAAACCACATGGAAAAAAATCATGAAAGACAACTTCCCATCCTTAACAAATAACTGACAATTCGCAAGTGGATCTAGAGCTTCTTTACAGAATGAAAAGGAAGGCAATCTTCCAATGGAGTTGTGCTTTCTGGAGTCTTCTGACTCCCACTCACAGCTGGCATTGGAAAAAGTCACATCTCTGCAAGTGTCAGTGTCTTCTGTCTGCCATCAATTGTTTTGCTGCAACAATCAGAACAGGCATCAGGCTGGAGAGAGGCTCAGCTGATGCTAGGAACAGGAGCTGCCCCAAGGAAAAAAAAAGCAATGAACTTTTACCTCCCAAACCCATCTCCCCAGAGGCTCAAAGCAGGATTCCTCTGGTTCCCAGAAATACAAAGAGGGCTGAGAAGACCATCTGCATCTATGTGTTTATGCCCAAGACTTTGCTGATGCCATTTGGGTTATGCCTTTTTCTTTTCTGTTTTCTGTATTCTTTGCATATCTATTTAGAGCTCTATAGGGCACTCTATTTGTGACTACTTTTCCCAGCCCTTCTCTATGGCCTCTGCCTAAGCAGGAAGACAAACTTCCAGAGCTCCAAATGCTGGGGGGTAGAAGGCCCCAGTGTTATCTTGGTTCTTCCTGGGACACACCCTTCCAGTGAGCTGGTGGACTCACCATCCCTGCAAGCCTTTAAAAGAAGACTGGATGTGTCACTCAGTGCCGTGCTTTAGTTGAGCTGTTAGGACATGGGTTGGACTCGATCATCTTGAAGGTGTCTGTTTTCCAAGCCACTGACTCTGTGATTCTGTCACTGAGAGAGCTTTTCTTGCACGCCTGGAAAGGGCTGCGGGGGCCCTTTGCCAAGGACGGGCATCAGGGCTCCTGGAAAAGAAGCAAAAGGCTCAAGGCGAAGGCCGAGAGGGCAGAGCTGCCCCAGCGCGGCCCACAGCGAGCCTCATGTCCTCCTCCTCAACCTGCGCCCTCGGCGCTGCCCTTTGCGGCGCCGGCGGCTCCTCTAGCTGCGGGGCTCCAGGCCGTGCTGGGGGCCGGGCCCCTCGTCTTCGGGAAGCGCCGGAGCCTCGGAGGCGACCGGCTGCTGCTGTGGCTGGCAGGGGAGAGCTGCGGCTGCGGCCCCGGGCACGGCGAGCTGCCGCTATGGCCGGCTCCTGCCGCGGCTCCTGCCTCTGCTCCTGCCCTGTGCCCACAGCCACGGCCGAGGGCTGTCCGGCAGCTCCGTGCCGCTCCGCAGCGGGCCCGGCCGGGCTGCTGCTCTCTGCGGCCTCTGCCCGCCGCTGCCGGCCCCGCCGCGCTCCCGCCTGCCTCTGACGCAGCCGGGCCCACACGGGAGGCAGCACATTGCGGCCGCCTCGGAAAAGCCCTGCCCGCAAAGCGCCCGCCACAGCCTCGGCCTCAGGGCACAGGCTGCCGGCGTCCTCGCAGCTGCGAGCCGGCCCGGGCCGCCTGCCGGCATCGGCCACAGCTCCCGCCCGTGTCTCCATGGCCGCGGCTGCTCGGCACAGCGGGCTGAGCACAGCCACCGCCAGCAGCAGCTCCTCACGGGCCCAGGCCCCACGCGCTCCGAGCCCGCCCAACCCCGAATTCCAGCCCTGAGAGGCTTGGCGTCCCAATGCATCCCCTGGGGACAGCAGAGTCGGCCGCTGAGTTCAGCCCATGGGGCCTTCACCAAGTGACCAATGGAAAATTCACCAAATCCTCATCAGAGACAAGAAAAAACTCCCATGGTGCCTGACAGCCTGAAGCAACTGCCAATTACAGGTCATTCCATCCATGTGGGAAAAGAGCCTTTTGCATTAAAGCAGAAAAGAGTTATCTAAATGGAAGCCAGGAGCCAACAACAAATTTATTTGGACTCATGCTTCTTCTGTTGGTTAAAAAGACCAAGAAATTGCAATCTTGCTCTTCTGACACAGCCCTCTGTTCATGATGTGGGATAGTGAGTGCCGATGTGCAGCAGCTGATGCAAGGAACAGGGACGAGGATGCAGCAGGCACAACGCCAAGCTGACAGAGGGATGATCTCTGGCAGTGGCACCGAAGGAGAAGAGTTTGCAGGCAGGACAGAAAATGGCTCTTTATTTCACCTCTTCTTTCAGTGCTGCTAAGAATGTAGCCTGGAGCAAGCTGGGAACACCAGAGCATGGAGCCCTTTCCAGGCAGGGCTGTGTCTGCTGAAGGGGCAGAGAGAGCCAAGTAGGGATGAGACATAAACCAGCAAGGGACTGAGGAGCCCCTCTGGTGGCAGTGACCAGCCTTGGGCTCTGCTCACTGCTGGTGGCATTTTCTATTGAACCATCTCCGGGAACTTTTGTGCTCTGTGTTTCTAAATATTTTTCCTCTTGGGATTTCTTGGTTGTCTTCTGCGTCTTTATTTCTCCAAATTTTCCTACCCTGGCAACAGCAACTTCTGTCCCAAACTGGGTGTAACATACGAGCAAAGCAGTTGGCAACACCAATGGGTGGAATCCTGTGGATCAGGAATTCTCATGCCCGAGCCCTGCTTGTGCCTTGTGTTTGTCAGCACCTGCTCCTCTGTGCAAAAACTAGTCATCAGTGGAATTTTTTTGCCTAAGAGGTCCTGAGAAACAAATGCTGTGTGGGGATACTCATGAGTGTATCCATTAAATTCATTGCTAGGAAACAGAAAGTAAGGCCAGGGTAGGAGAGCAGCTGGGAGCTGATCACTCCCTGCAAAGCGCTGGTAGAGGATGGGGGAACATCACGTTCCAGAATAGACGAGAAGAGTAAATATGCTCAAGGTGCTGCAGGTGAGGTTTGGGTGCACTGAGCAAGCAGTCAGAGCTGGTGAGCACTGGGAGATGCAGCTGCAGTCCCCATCCATGTCCCTCTCAGTGCTGGCTTTAGGGTGTCTGCAGCCTGGATCCAGAGCGCTCTGGGGGGCACCTGTGGCTGCCTTTGCACTTTGCACTCAGGGTGAAGATGCCCAGGAGCTGCTGCGGTTGGCAGTGGGGACCAGGGCTGGGGCTTGTGGCCTGGCAGGTGTGGCTCTGGGGGCTGTGACATGCCAGGGCATGGGTCACTGTCCCTCCAGAGCCCTGGCTAGCTCTGTGATGTTCCAAGGACAGTGGCAAGAATGGGGAACTGGCTAGCTTAGGGTTTTGCCTGAGCCAGAACCTCTAAGCTAATTGCCTACCAGTAGAGACCTGTAGAGCACCAACAAGGACCAAGTGAAGGAGACAGAGGAAGCTCTTCTGCAGTGTAAAATACAGCAGATTTATCAGAAAAGGCGGGAGAAAAGCACATAGAAATGAATTGCAAACAACAAGCAAAACTAAAAACAACTCCCATCCCTGCTGTGCACGGGTTTTTAAAATCTTTCAAAACAGGGGGTGGACACCATATAGTAACCAATAAGTGACTCTCATGGTGTGGTTTCGAAGGCTACAACAAATCAGAACAAGGGGAGGAGACAGGGTTGAGGTGGGGATTGGATCTTGGGGTGAGGGACAGGGAACTTTCTGGAACAAAGGGTAGGGTTTGGGCTGATGGATGGGCCCAAGGGGCCGGGTTGTCTTGACAGACAGGGAAAAATCTGGTGAGGAGGGAGGAGATTCCTTGACGGCCATTTGGGTAGGAGATCATAACACAGGGGAGACCGAAGTGTAATTACTCGGGGAACACTTGAACACACCACAAGATAACAAAAGATTTAAGTCAATAAACTAAGACATCGCGACACAGAAATTCAGGGTTTCAGCAGCCGAGAGGTGGCACGATTAGAACCCGCAGGAGCTGGTGAAAGCCATCTCTGTACTTCAGGTTCTTGCTGTGTGGGAAAGTGCTGCGAGTTGTGGTGGCTGCACTCCCCCTTTGCTGGGAGGATGATCTGTACCAGGGGAGAGCAGAAAGTTGCCGTGGTGAGCAGAACATGCTCAGAGCATTCCAGTTCAGAGAATGGCACTGCCCCTGAAGGGCAAAAAGCTTGAAAGCATAGAATTCTGTGCAGAATCATTTTACAAATTTTGTGTCCTAGAACGTGCCCATTTTTGTATTCTGTAGATGGATACTCTGGGTTTTACAGGATACATGGGGTTTTTTTCTTAAGGTTTTTTGGGAGAATTCTCAAGTTTATTTTTATTTGCATTTTACATCCAGCATGTATACAGATTTTTTGTTTTTTAATTGTTCCTTTGTAAATACTTAGGGAGCAAATACACAACCATTTTTTGGGATATTGTGATTAATATTCTTAGAAAGAAAACCTTGTTGAACAAGTGTGAAAACACAGAGAGAGGGAAAACAGTGTAAAAGTCTTTTAGAACAGGGCATGTAATAGGTAGGTTCTGTATCCAAGGGTCGAGACCTCAGAATTGTTTTGCATTGTTCATTTGGGTTACTCATGGCAAGCTTGCATAACAGCCCCTTTCTTGCCTCTGGGCTGTTTTTTCAGAGCATCTTTAATTCTGTCCACAAATTTGATAAAGCTTTCATCTACTCCTTGTTTAACATTAGAAAAGTGTTGGGTAGGGATAGAGTTATCTGGGGTAAGAAGCAAGGAAGTTTTTGCTGCAAGTGCCACATCGTGTAATGCTTCTTTAGGTAAGGGGTCAGCTTGGTCAGAGGGTTTCTGTAAATCCCCTTCCTCAGCCAGCTGTTCAACGGTGAAATCAGACTTACCAGCATTTGTAGAATATGAATCTAATAATGTTTTTAATTGTCTTTTCCAATGCCTTTTCCAAAACATATATTCTGCTGGGGCAAGGAGTCAGTGGGCAATATTTTTAATGTCATGGGGTACTAAAATATGTGTTGAGAACATAGCTTCTAGGAAATGTCTAAAAATATGTGAACTTCTGCCATGTACTTTGGCTATATTTCTTAATTGTGTGAGTTCCTTCTTTGAGTTAGGTTCCCATGTTTTTCTCTTAGTGGCTCCTTCTCTTTTTCCCTTTTTATAATCTACGGAGAAGGTGTTAATTTTTTGTGCCATCTGCCAGTCTCCTGCCTTGGTCGCTTCTATCTTAATGAGAGCCCATGGGTCAATGTCCTCTGTATGAGAATCAGAGTCACTGCCACTGCTGTCCTTAGAGGAGGAATGAGAGCGAGCAGGCCGTGGCCTATGCTTTTTACGGCGCGTTGGAGTGAGATTTTGCAGGGGTTTTTATGGCTGAGAGAAGGCACAAAAGAGCTTGGCCAGAGGGAGCCAGCAGTGGAGCTGGAAGGGCAGCAGAATGACATGCACAGGCTTGAGGAAGTGGGGTGGTACCGTGGGGGGTCTCTGAGGTTCCGTTCGGGTGACATTGAGGGTGGGTGGGCGGCTGGAAAGCCTGGGGTGGGGGTAAAGGAGAAGCGGGGGAGAGGGGCCGGTGGGATTGGTCTGGGCTGCCGCGGGTACAGCGTGGTGTGCTGCGGCTGGGGTGTGCCGGCATGCAGGGAGACCTGCCAGTGCAGCAGGCAGGGATGGGATGGGGATACACGCCCGGGTGCAGGTGGCAGCAGCAGGGGTGGGGGCTGGGATTGAGGGACTGGTGGCGGGGATGGGAAGGACTGCGGCGGGAGCGGGGGGAGAACGGGAGGAGGGGTAGGGGGAGCCGCAGCAGAGGTGGCTGCAGTGGGGGCGGGCGCAGTGGGGGCAGGGGAAGCCGTGGTCGGGGTAGGAGAAGCAGCAAGAAGGGTGGGGGGAGCTGACTCACAGGAAAGAGGCACTTTTCCCACTAGATTCCCAGAAGAGCAGCTTTTTTTTCACTAGATTTCCAGAAGAAGACCAAGCGCATCTACACGACCGCTGAACCTTCAGAGGAAGACTACACCCTTCTACAGGATCACTGCTTCAAAAGAACCACATCCACCACTCCAAGAAAGCTACAGCCACCATGCTGTCCATTTTTGGACTGCTACCAGCACCCTGACCAACAGAGTGTCAGGGCATATTCTGACTCTGTCAGTAGTTTGTTTTTGTACTAGTGCATTTGTGTTTTAATTTTCCTAATAAACAACTACTATTCCTACTCCCATGTCTTTGCCTGAGAGCCCCTTAATTTCAAAATGATAATTCAGAGAGAGGGAGTTTGCATTTTTGATTTCAAGGGAGGCTCCTTCCTTTCTTAGCAGACACCTGCCTTTTCAAACCAAAACACAGGGCCATGACTTTCCACAAGAGGAGTCACTGGTGTACATATCATGGACCTCTCTCAATCCTATTAAAGTATGGAAATCCTGGTTTAGAATACACGGATATGAAACAACTTTGAGAGACAGAGACTAAAATGGCTTGTGGATTTATTATTTTTTAGTAATGGGGAAAATTACCCAAAAGGTGTTGTTTTATAACATTTTAAAATATACTACATAAAAATTAAAAACTGCAATAAAAAGAGTTATATAAAGAAGTGCTTTTTAATTAGAAACACAGAAATGTGAAGATATGGATGACATTTTCATAACAATATGAAATTACAAAAAATATCTACAGTGAACCACAACACAAAAGTAGGTAAGACTGTACTTTATTTAGATCTTGTGTTGCTGGAGTGTTTTTCTTCGGGAGAGAAGCTAGTATTTCTATGAAGAACTCTCTCACATCTGATAATTAAATTTCCTTATTTCTTCTAGTGCTGGGTATCACATCCCGCCTGAAAGGAGCTACTGAAGGCAAAGAACTGGTTCTGCGTGGTCTGAAACTGAAGGATGAAGACCCAATACCAGCTCTGTTTCCTGTCAGGTGGGAGGGCGTGTTGCTTGAGGGCATGGTAAAAGCTCTGTTTTGTCTCGTGTGGGAGGATGCATCCATGGATGGCCCAATATTGGATCTGGTTGGAATCAGGTTGATGGCTGGTTCCATTGATGACCCAAAACCTGTTCGACGTGGCATCGCACTGGAGGGGATGTTGGTGTCAGACACACTGTAGGGTCTGGCTGGTAGCACAAAGGGGGGTACGTTGGTTCCAGACACAGTGTGGACTCTGTGTCTAGGCACTCTCCGCTGTGCTAGAGTAAACAAAAGGATAAAAAACAAATCGAGAGAGAATTAATGTTTGCTCTTAAATGCTCCTTACAAGGGCATGTATGTGAAGTACTTCTAGATGTTTGCTCCTTAAATGCTTCTTTGAAACACATGGCACCTGATTATTATATATAAATATTTAATAGACAAAGGACATTAGCACAAGTATCCTAGCCCGTAAATAGTTGCTATAGCACTTTAAATGAAGTGCTACAAGTATTCACATAAAGACATCTTTTATTTCTCATCATATTAACTCCAAAGCTGTGTTTTTTATTCAAGGAAACAAACTTATTCTGAATGTTAATGTTTTATAACAGAAAGAAAGGAAAAAGCCTTTGGCTCTTAAAAAGAAAGAAAGAACAAAAGAAAGAATGAAAGAAAGAATGTAATTAAACTAAGTTAGAAAAGAAAACATTCAAAAAGAAGACTTACCAGCAGGAGTAGAAGTAGCAGGTGTACGGGGTGCTCTGGGTCCAAAGCTCACCTGAAATATATCTGTTCAGAGATAATACATTTACTTCAGAGAAGGTAAATTTTTAAAAGCAATGAAAAGCACAGAACTGAAATGGTTGTGTTTGCAAGAGAATATGATTAAAAAACGCTAATGGTATGTAACATAATGAAAGGAAGAAGCATATGGCAAAAAAAAAAAAAAAAAGTAAGAAAAAAATTCAAAACGTCAAAAAGCCACCCACACACTACTGCTACTCTGGAAAACCAAAAAAATCATAAAAAGCAACCAACCAAAAAAGAACCCCAAACCAAAAATAGCCAAGCTATTGGGCACCAATGGAGAGAATCACGGCAGTAATTTTAATGCCTGTGTTAGCTTTCACCACCCCTTTCTCTTCTGATAAATGTCTCAGAATATTTCTGTTAGCAATAGTTTTAATGCTCCATTATGTTTACAATTAAGGATTGTTGTATTTGACTGCAGAAGCTGTGCAGCATAAAGGCAGATGCTGGCTAGGAACTCACATCCCAGTGACTACAATTATTTGACAAGCAGACTTACCATCATGAGCTTGTGCTAGTGCAGGAGGTGTACGAGCAGCTTGGGCTGAAACCGGAAACTGAAAAGAGGCTGTTCAGAGAAAATAAAATGACTTCAGAGGAGGTACATTTTTAAACGCAAAGAAATGCACAGATTTGAAATGGCTATAGTTGCAATAAATTACTATTTCAAAATATCTGCGATAGTGTTATTGCTCCATTATGTTTACAATCAAGTATTGTTGTATTTGTCTTCAGAAGTTGTGCAGCATGAAGCAAGATGCTGGCAAGGAACCTACATCCAAATGACTATAATTTCTTGACAAGCAGACTTACCATTAGGATCAGGAGTACGAGGTGAAATGGTTCCTTGGGGTACGAAGACAAGCTGAAATGATTCTGTGTAGAGAAAGTAAATGTACTTCAGAGAAGGTGAATTTTAAAACTATGGAAATATATGAAACTGAAATGGTTATGTTTGCAAGGGAAGGCTATTACAATGATTTATCACATAAAGAAAAGAAATGCCTTCAGTAAAAAAAAAAAGTTGAAGGCGGAGATAATTTTAAAACAAAAAAATTAGAGCCCCAACACCAAACCACCCAGCGGAACCACTCCCCAAAACCAAAGAACCCAACCAACCAAATCCAAACTGAAAACAAAAATTTTTCATGCAGTCAAGAACCAAAAGAAAAATTACACAAGTAATTTTAATCCCTGTGTTAGGTTTCACCATCCTCATTCTCTCTTTAAAAAATCTCACATTTCTGTTAGCACTCGTTTTATTGCTCCTTATGTTTAAAATAAAGTATTGTTGTATTTACGTACAAGATCTGTTCAGCATGAAGGGAGATGCTGCCTAGAAACCCGCATCCAAGAGACTATAATTTCTTGAAAAGCAGACTTACCATCAGGAGAAGTAGGAGTAGCAGGTGTACTGGCTGCGTGGGATGAAATTGAAGGCTGAAAATTACCTGTTGAAAAAAAGTAAGTTTTAACAAACAAGTAAACACTAAGACCTGAAATGCTTATGGTTGAAAGGAAAAGTTATTATAAAAATGTTAATGGTTTAAAACAGACAGAAAGGAGAAGGGACTTAGTTTAAGAAATGTAATTAAAAGAAATACTAAAAAAAAACCTCAAAACTAAAACACCACCCAACCACAAGGACCACTTTGAAAAACCAAAAAGAATCCAACCAACCAAGCAGCTAAACCCAGACTAAAAAAACAAATATCTAGGCAAATACAGGACACATAGGGAAAAAAAATCCTCCAGTATTAATTTTAATCCCTGTGTTAGCCTACATCTTAAAAAGTATTATAACATTTCTGTTTGCACGAGGTTTAAAGCTCCATTGTGTTTATAATTAAGTGTTGCGGGATAGGCCTACAGAAGCTGTGCAGCAGGAAGGGAGATGGCAGCTAGGAACCCACATCCCAGTGACTACAATTGCTTGAAAAAGTGACTTAAAAGAAGGAGCAGGATGACCAGGAGGTGTACGAGCTGCTAGGGCTGAAACACGAGGCTGAATATTATCTCTTGAGGAAAAATGGGATTTACAAACCAAGGAAATGCACTGATTGCAAATGGTTATGATTGAAAATAAAAGCCTATTACAGGATATGAATGGTTTGTAATAGAAATAAATGAAAACCAATTTTGCTATTAAAAAAAGGAAAAAGCAAGCAAGCATGCAATTAAAAGAAGTAATAAAAGGAAAAAAATCAAAATACACACACCCACCCAATCACCTCAATCTCTCCCCATGGATGTGGGCTCTCAACCCATATCCAAATCACTATAACGTTTTCACAAGCAGACTTATAATCAATAGCAGGAGTAGGAACACGAGGTGTACTGGCTCCTTGGGGAGGCCCGATGGAGTCTGTTCAGAGAAAGTGAATTTGCTTCAGAGATGGTAAATTTTAAAAAGAAAGGAGATGTATGGAATGGAAATGCTTGTAGTTGGAAGGAAAGGCAATGTTGGTTCCAGAGACAGTACAGTTTCTGTAGGATGACACACCTGCAAATATGTTGCTTCCAGACGCAGTATAGTATCTGCTGGGTGATTCGCCTTCAGACGCAGCATAGTATCTGCTGGGTGACGTACTGAAGGCTGAGCCGCTTCCAGACACAGTATAGGTTCTGCCGAGTGTCAGACTACGGAGGCCTGAGTCGGTTCCAGATAGACTATAGGATCTGCTGGGTGACGAAGTGAAGACAGAGTCGCTTCCAGACACAGTATAGGTTCCGTCGGGGGTCATACTACTGTAGTTTGAATCGGTTTCAGACAGACTGTAGGTATTGAATCTTGGACGTCCCCAGAATGCTGGAATAAAAAAAAATGAATAGAAGCAAATCAGGAGAGAATCTACATTTGCTGTTAAATAGCTCTGACAAGAGTAAGTGTTTGAAGTACTTACAACTGCTTGCTCCTTATCTTAATTGCTTATCTGAAAGACATGGCATATAAATATTCTATATTAATCCTTAATAGACAAAGGACATTAGCACAAGTATCTTGCCCTAGGAATTATTGTAATCACATGTTGTTTGAAGTTCTACATATTCTCACAGACATATTTTTCCCCACGTCCTTATAAATTCTAGGGTGTGGTTTTTAATCAAGGAAACAAACTTCTTCTATAGTTGGATAAAAATTTAAATCCCTGTGTTAGTTACACCACTTCTTTCTTGTGTGAAGAATGTCTCAGAACATTTCTCTTTGCACTAGGTGAATTGCTCCATTATCGTTATACTATATATCGTATACTAAAGAAGCGTGAAGGGAGATGCTGGCTAGGAAGCCACATCCCAGTGACTACAGTGACTGCTCTCTTGAAGAAGAGACTTACCAGCAGGACCAGGACCAGGAGCCGGAGCAGGACCAGGAGCTGGAGCAGGAGCAGGAGCAGGAGCTGGAGCAGGAGCAGGAACAGGAGCTGCTAGACATGAAAAGCGAAGCTAAATATTATTTCTTGAGTAAAAGTAAGATTTAAAAATCACATCGATGCACATTGGAAATGGTTATGGTTGAAAAGAAAGGCTATTTAAAAATATAAATATTTTACAATAGAAAAATAGGAAAAACAATTCTGTTATTTAAAAAAAAAATCTTTAAAAGAAGCAATGAAAGAAAAAAATTAAAAATCAAACACCCACCCACCCACTTCCACAGGTCCCAAAAACTAAAGGGTCCAACCAACCAAGCACCCAAACCCAATGTAAAACCAAAACAAACCCATAAGTATAAAGAGACCAACGGAAAAAACTTTCCAATAATAATTTTAAACCCTGTGTTAGCTTCCACCATCCTATTTAACTTCTCTAAAGAGATCATAAGATTTCTGTGCACTAGGTGTAATGGTCCATTTTGTTTACAATGAAGTGTTGCTGTATTTGCATACAGGAGCTGTGCAACATGAAGAGAGATGTTGGCTAGGAACCCACATCCTAGTGACTGCAAATTGCTTGAAAAAGAGACTTACCAGCAGGAGCAGGAGCCGGACCAGGACCAGGACCAGGGCCAGGAGGACCAGGAGGTGTACGAGCCGCTTGGGGTGAAACATGAGACTGAATATTATCTCTTGAGGAAAAATAGGATTTACAAGCCAAGGAAATACACCCATTGGAAATGGTTATGGTTGAAAAGAAAGGCTGTTACACAATATCAATGGTTTGTAATAGAAATAAAGGAAAACTACATTTGCAATTAAAAAAAAAAGGAAAAATCATGCAAGCATGCAATTAAAAGAAGTAATAAAAGGAAAAAAAATCAAAATGCAAACACCCACCGCAAACAGTCCCCTAGGATGTGGGCTCTCAACCCACATCCAAATCACTATAATGTTTTCACAAGCACACTTACCACCAACAGCAGGAATAGGAGCACAAGGTGTACTGGCTCCTTGGGGAGGCCCGATGGAGTCTGTTCAGAGAAAGTGAATTTCCTTCAGAGATGGTAAATTTTAAAAAGAAAGGAGATGTGTGGAACAGAAATGCTTGTAGTTGGAAGGAAAGGCAATGTTGGTTCCAGAGACATTACAGATTCTGTAGGATGACACACCTCCAGACATGTTGCTTCCAGATGCAGTATAGTATCTGCTGGGTGACGTACTGAAGAATGAGTTGCCTTCAGACACAGTATAGTATCTGCTGGGTGATTCGCCTTCAGATGCAGTATAGTATCTGCTGGGTGACGTACTGAAGGCTGAGCCGCTTCCAGACACAGTATAGGTTCTGCCGAGTGTCAGACTACGGAGGCCTGAGTCGGTTCCAGATAGACTATAGGATCTGCTGGGTGATGAAGTGAAGACTGAGTCGCTTCCAGACAGAGTGTAGGTTCTGTCGGGTGTCATACTACTGTAACCTGAGTCGGTTTCAGACAGACTGTAGGTTCTGAATCTTGGACGTCCCCAGAATGCTGGAATAAAAAAAATGAACATAAACATATCAGGAGAGAATCTACATTTGCTGTAAAATAGGCCTGACAAGAGTGCGTATTGTAAGTTCTTACTACTGTTTTCTGCTTGTCTTAATTGCTTATATGAAATGCATGGCATATAAATATTCTATATTAATCCTTAATAGGCAAACGACAAGTATCTTGCCCTAGGAAGTATTGTAATCAGACGTTGTTTTGAAGTTTTACATATTCTCACAGACATATTTTTCCCCTCATCCTTATAAATTCTAGGGTGTGTTTTTTAATCAAGGAAAGTAACTTCTTCTACAGCCTGACAAAAACTTTAATCCCTGCGTTAGTTACACCACTTCTTTCTTGTGTGAAGAATGTCTCAGAACATTTCTCTTTGCACTAGGTGAATTGCTCCATTATCGTTATACTAAAGTGTTGCTGTATTTGCCTACAGAAGCTGTGTAGTGTGAAGGGAGATGCTGGCTAGGAAGCCACATCCCAGTGACTACAGTGACTGCTCTCTTGAAGAAGAGACTTACCAGCAGGACCAGGACCCGGACCCGGACCAGGACCAGGAGCAGGAGCAGCAACGAGAGCAGGAGCAGGAGCAGGAGCAAGAGCAGGAGCAGGAGCAGGAGCTTGAGGTCTAGGCATTGCTAGGTGTTAAACATGAGGTGAAATTTATTTCTTGAGTAAAAGTAACTTTTAAAACCAAGGCAATTAACAGATTGGAAATGGTTATGATTGAAAGGAAAGGCTATTATAAAATAAGAATCGTTTATAAAAGAAAAATAGGAAAAAACAATTCTGTAAAAAAAAAAAGTTTTTAAAAGAAGCAATTAAACAAGAAAATAAAATATCAAACACCCACACACCCACCTCAGCCACTCCCCAAAACCAAAAAAACTCCAAGCAACCAAACATCCAAACCCATATACAACCAAAAGAAACACACAAGGACAAAGACACCAATGGAAAAAGTTTCCATTAATGATTTTAAACCCTGTGTTAGCTTCCACCATTGCCTTTCTCTTCTCTAGAAAGTATCATAACATTTCTGTTTGCACTAGGTGTAATGCTCCATTACGTTTACAATGAAGTGTTGCTGTATTTGCCTACAGAAGCTGTACAGCATGAAGAGAGATCCTGGCGAGGAATCCACATGCCAATGATTACAATTGCTTGAAAAAGAGACTTACCAGCAGGAGCAGGAGCCGGACCAGGCCCGGGCCCAGGCCCAGGCCCAGGCCCAGGACCAGGACCAGGACCAGGACCAGGACCAGGACCAGGACCAGGAGGACCAGGAGGTGTACGAGCTGCTTGGGGTGAAACACGAGGCTGAATATTATCTCTTGAGGAAAAATGGGATTTAGAAACCAAGGAAATGCACCAATTGGAAATGGTTATGGTTGAAAAAAAAAGCGTATTAGAGAATATGAATGGTTTGTAATAGAAATAAATGAAAACCAATTTTGCAATTAAAAAAAAGGAGAAAGCAAAAAAGCATGCAATCAAAAGAAGTAATAAAAGGAAAAAGATCGAAATGCAAACACCCACACACCCTCCTCAATCCCTCCCCATGGATGTGATCTCTCAACCCATATCCAAATGGCTCTAATATTTTCAGAAGCAGACTTATAATCAACAGCAGGAATAGGAGCACAAGGTGTACTGGCTCCTTGGGGATGCCCTAAGGAGTTGAGTCAGAGATAGTAAATTTACTTCTGAGATAGTACATTTTAAAAAGAAAGGAGATGCATAGAATTGAAATGGTTATAGTTGGAAGGAAAGGCACTGTTGGTTCCAGAGGTAGTACAGGTTCTGTAGGATGACACACCTGCAAATATGTTGCTTCCAGACGCAGTATAGTATCTGCTGGGTGAGTCGCCTTCAGATGCAGTATAGTATCTGCTGGGTGAGTCGCCTTCAGACGCAGTATAGTATCTGCTGGGTGAGTCGCCTTCAGATGCAGTATAGTATCTGCTGGGTGATGTACTGAAGGCTGAGCCGCTTCCAGACACAGTATAGGTTCTGCCGAGTGTCAGACTACGGAGGCCTGAGTCGGTTCCAGATAGACTATAGGATCTGCTGGGTGACGAAGTGAAGACAGAGTCGCTTCCAGACACAGTATAGGTTCCGTCGGGGGTCATACTACTGTAGTTTGAATCGGTTTCAGACAGACTGTAGGTATTGAATCTTGGACGTCCCCAGAATGCTGGAATAAAAAAATAGAAACAAATCAGGAGAGAATCTACATTTGCTCTTAAATAGGTCTCTGTACGTATTTGAAGTACTTACAACTGTTTGCTCCGTGTCTTAATTGCTTATTTGAAAGACATTTCATATAAATATTCTATATTAGTCCTTAATAGACAAAGGACATTGTCACAACTGTCGTGCCCTAGGAATTATTGTAATCAGATGTTGTTTGAAGTTTTAGATATTCTCACAGACATATTTTTCCCCACGTCCTTATAAATTCTAGGGTGTGTTTTTTAATCAAGGAAACCAGAAGCTTCTACAGTCGTGACAAAAATTTTTATCCCTGTGTTATTTACACCACTTCTTTCTTGGGTGAAGAATGTCTCAGAACATTTCTCTTTGCACTAGGTGAATTGCTCCATTGTCGTTATACTAAACTGTTGCTGTATTTGCCTACAGAAGCTGCGCAGCATGAAGGGAGATGCTGGCTTGGAACCCCCATCCCAATGACCACAATTGCTTGAAGAAGAGACTTACCAGCAGCACGAGGACCAGGCCCAGGACCAGGACCAGGGGCAGGAACGCGAGCAGGAAGTGGAGCAGGAGCAGGAGCAGGAGCAGGAGGAGCAGGAGGTCTATGAGGTGCTAGGGGTGAAGCGCGAAGCTGTATACTATCTCTTGATTAAAAGTAATATTTAAAAACCAAGACAATGCACAGATTGGAAATGGTTATGGTTTAAAGGAAAGGCTATTAATAAATAAGAATGATTTGTAAAAGAAATAAAGAAAAAACAATTTGAAATGAAATTTGAAAATGAAATACAATTTGAAACAATTTGGAAAAAAAAAATTTAAACAATTAGAAAAATAAAACTTTCCAATAGTAATTTTAAACTGTCTATTAGACATTGCCATCCCCTTACACTTCTCTAAAAAGTATAAAAACATTTCTGTTTGCCATATTTGTAATGCTTCATTACGTTTCCAGTGAAGCGTTTCTGTATTGGTATACAGAAGCTGTGCAGCATGAAGAGAGATGTTGGCTAGGAACCCACATCCCAGTGAGTACAATTGCTGGAAAAGAGACTTACCAGCAGGAGCAGGAGCAGGAGCAGGAGCAGGAGCAGGAGCAGCACCAGGATGACCAGGAGGTGTACGAGCTGCTTGAGGGGAAAACATGAGGCTGAATATTATCTCTTGAGGAAAAATAGGATTTATAAACCATGGAAAGGCACCCATTGGAAATGGTTAAGTTTAAAAAGAACGGCTATTACAGAATATGAATGGTATGTAATAGAAATATAGGAAAAACAACTTTGCAATTTAAAAAGGAAAAAAAAAAAGAAAGCAAGCAAGCATGCAATTAAAAGAAGTAGTAAAAGGAAAAAAATCAAAATGCATACACCCACCCACCCACCGCAAACAGTCCACTTGGATGTGGGATCTCAACCCACATCCAAATCACTATAACATTTTCACAAGCACACTTACCACCAAAAGCAGGAATAGGAGCACGAGGTGTACTGGCTCCTTGGGGAGGCCTGATGGAGTCTGTTCAGAGAAAGTGAATTTGCTTCAGTGATGGTAAATTTTAAAAAGAAAGGAGATGTATGGAATGGAAATGCTTGTAGTTGGAAGGAAAGGCAATGTTGGTTCCAGAGACAGTACAGGTTCTGTAGGATGACACATCTCCAGACATGTTGCTTCCAGATGCAGTATAGTATCTGCTGGGTGACGTACTGAAGAATGAGTTGCCTTCAGACGCAGTATAGTATCTGCTGGGTGAGTCGCCTTCAGATGCAGTATAGTATCTGCTGGGTGAGTTGCCTTCAGATGCAGTATAGTATCTGCTGGGTGACGTACTGAAGGCTGAGCCGCTTCCAGACACAGTATAGGTTCTGCCGAGTGTCAGACTACGGAGGCCTGAGTCGGTTCCAGATAGACTATAGGATCTGCTGGGTGATGAAGTGAAGACTGAGTCGCTTCCAGACAGAGTGTAGGTTCTGTCGGGTGTCATACTACTGTAACCTGAGTCGGTTTCAGACAGACTGTAGGTATTGAATCTTGGACGTCCCCAGAATGCTGGAATAAAAAAAAATGAACATAAACATATCAGGAGAGAATCTACATTTGTTGTAAAATAGCTTTGACAAGACTATGTATTTGAAGTATTTACAACTGTCTGCCTCTTAATTGCTTATTTGAAAGACATGGCATATAAATATTCTTTATTATCCTTAATAGGCAAACGACATTAGCACAAGTATCTTGCCCTACAAAGTATTGTAATTAGACATTGTTTGAAGTTTTACATATTTTCACACACATATTTTTCCCCTGGTCCTTATAAATTCTAAAGTGTGTTTTTTAATCAAGGAAAGCAACTTCTCCAACAGTCTGACAAAAACTTCAATCCCTGTGTTAGTTACACCACTTCTTTCTTGTGTGAAGAATGTCTCAGAACATTTCTCTTTGCACTAGGTGAATTGCTGCATTATTGTTATACTAAAGTGTTGCTGTATTTGCCTACAGAAGCTGTGCAGCGTGCAGGGAGATGCTGGCTAGGAAACCACATCCCAGTGACTACAGTGGCTGCTCTCTTGAAGAAGAGACTTACCAGCAGGACCAGGACCAGGACCCGGACCAGGACCAGGACCAGGTGCAGCAACGAGAGCAGGAACTAGAGCAGGACCAGGAGCAGCTGGAGGTCTATGAGCTGTTAGGGTGAAACACAAGGTTTAATATTATCTCTTCTATAAAAGATTTAAGGACCAAGGCAATGAACATATTGGAAATGGTTATGATTGAAATGAACAATGATTAAATATATGAATGGTTTGTAACAGAAAAATAGAAAAACAAATCTATTATTAAAAGAAAGAGTATTAAAATAGGCATTTAAATAAGAAAATAAAAAATCAAACACCCACACACCCACCTCAACCACTCCCCAAAACCAAAAGAATCCAAGCAACCAAGCATCCAAACCCAAAGAAAAACCAAAGCAAACCCACAAGGACATAGAGACGAATGGAAAATATTTCCAGTAATAATTTTAAACCCTATGTTTGCTTCCACCTACAGCTTTCCCTTCTCTATAAAGTATCATGATATTTCTGTTTGCACTAGTTGTAATGCTCCATTATGTTTACAATGAAGTGTTGCTGTATTTGCCTACAGAAGCTGCACAGCGTGAAGGGAGATGCAGGCAGTTGTAGTGACATCCCAGTCACTACAACTGCCTGAAAAGAAAACTTACCAGCAGGAGCTGGAGCAGGAGCAGGACCAGGAGCAGGAGCAGGCCCAGGGCCAGGACCAGGACCAGGACCAGGATTAGGACCAGGAGGACCAGGAGGTGTACGAGCTGCTTGGGGTGAAACATGAGGCTGAGTATTATCCCTTGAGGAAAAATAGGATTTACAAACCACAGAAATGCAGTGATTGGAAATGGTTATGTTTGAAAGGAAAGGCTATTACAGAATATGAATGGTTTGTAATAGAAATAGAGGAAAAACAATTTTGCTATGAAATAAAAAGAGAAATCAAGCAAGCATGCAAATAAAAGACGTAATAAAAGGAAAAAAATTCAAAATGCAAACACCCACCCACCTCAACCACTCCCCATGGATGTGGTCTCTCAACCCACATCCAGATGGCTCTAATATTTTCAGAAGCAGACTTATAATCAACAGCAGGAATAGGAGCACGAGGTGTACTGGCTCCTTGGGGATGCTCCTTGGTTCTGGGGTGGAGGGGTGAGAAGGACAAGACATGCACAGCGTTCTGATCCAGGGGATGTCCTGGAAGTGCACTCTCTACCTGCCCCTGGTGCCGATCACCACAATCCATCTCTTCCTGCTCAGCAGATTTTGGGAATCCAGGGGTTGGTATGTCCCACTTCAGAATAGGTATGAGGTCGTCCTGGATCTGGAGACGCAACTAGATGATTTAGGAGAAAATTGTCTGCCCAGTCAACCCCCCAATTATGATTCTTCTGTAAGATGGATCACTACCTTTAAGATCAAGAAGAAAAAAAGGGTAACCATAGTAGGTGATTCCCTTCTGAAGGGAACTGAGGGCCCCATATGTTGGCCAGATCCATCCCACAGGGAAATCTGTTGCATCCCTGGAGCCCAGGTACAAAATATCTCTGAGAGACTTCCTGGGCTGATTCAGCCCTCTGATTATTACCCACTGCTGATACTCCAGGCTGGTAGTGATGAGATTGAAAAGAGGAGTGTCAAGGCAATTAGAAAGGACTTCAGGGGACTGGGTCAGGTAGTTGATAGGGCAGGAGCACAGGTAGTTTTCTGCTCAGTCCCTCAGGTGGCGGAGGAAAATGATGAAAGAAACAGGAGAATCCACATCATCAACAAGTGGCTTAAGTGTTGGTGTCGTCGGCAAAATTTTGGATTCTTTGATCATGGGGAAATTTTTACAGCATCTGCTCTGCTAGAGCCAGATGTGGTACATGTCTCTGTTAAGGACAAAAGGTTTTTAGCTCATGAACTGGCAGACCTCATTGAGAGGGCTTTAAACTATGTTTGAAGGGGGAAGGGGAACCAGCTGAGCTATCTGGAAACAGGCCCAAGGGTTGCAAGGCTAAGTTAAGGGTGAAGTCAGTAGCCCAGCTGAGGTGCATGTATACCAATGCACGCAGCTTGGGCAACAAACAAGAAAAGCTGGAGGCCATGGTGCAGCTGCAGAGCTATGATGTAGTTGCCATCACGGAAACGTGGTGGGATGACTCACATAACTGGAGTACTGCACTGGATGGATACAAGCACCTCAGAAGAGACAGGAAAGGAAGAAGAGGAGGAGGGGTGGCCCTTTATATTAAGCAGACTTTCGATGCCATAGAAATTGAAACTAAGGCAGATGGAGTTGAATGTCTATGGGTAAGAATTAAGGGGAAGGCCAACAAGGCTGACACCCTACTGGGAGTCTGCTATCATCCACTCAACCAGGAAGAAGAGGTAGATGACTTATTTTATAAGCAGCTAGGTAATGTTTCAAGATCATCAGCCCTTGTTCTTGTGGGTGACTTCAACCTACCAGAAATCTGCTG
Organism: Melozone crissalis; assembly: GCF_028551555.1. Taxonomy (NCBI): domain Eukaryota; kingdom Metazoa; phylum Chordata; class Aves; order Passeriformes; family Passerellidae; genus Melozone; species Melozone crissalis. The sequence continues at coordinate 4,020,592 of NW_026535783.1, forward strand.
GGAACTTAATACAGCAGTAAAGAGGCAGTCCAGGAAATTCTTAGAATGCATGGAGGACAACTTTTTGTTGCAGCTGCTGGGGGAACCCACCAGGGGAGGCACTGTGTTAGATCTGCTGTTTGCAAATAGAGATGGGCTGGTGGGAGATGCAGTGGTTGGAGGTCGCTTGGGGCAGAATGATCACAAACTAATAGATTTCTCAATATTTGGTGAAGTCAGGAGGAGCACCAGTAAGACTCTTGCATTGGACTTCCGGAAGGCAGACTTTGGCCTGTTTAGGAGACTTATTCAGAGCATCCCTTGGGAAACAGCCCTTAAAAACAAAGGAGTTCAGGAAGGGTGGGCATACCTCAAAATAGAGATCTTGAGGACACAGGAACAGACTGTCCCTGTGTGCTGAAAGATCAGTCAGCAGGGTAAATGTCCAGGCTGGCTGGGCAAGGATGGTTTGGAGGAACTTCGGAATAAACAGAGGATGTATCAGCATTGGAAGGAGGTCTCTGAGGAAGTATTCAAGAAGGCTGCTGGAGCATGCAGAAAAAAATATGGGAGGCCAAAGCTCATTTTGAACACTGAATGGCATCTTCTGTAAAGGATAATAAAAAATGTTTTTACAAATACATTAATGCTAGAAGGAAGGGTGGGACCAGCCTTTGTTCTCTATTGGGCAAGGGAGGGAACTTAATATCTGTAGATGAGGAGAAGGCAGAAGCGCTTAATGCCTACCTTGCCTCAGTTTTGAGTGGGAAGATGACTTGCCCTCAAGACACCTGCCCGCCTGGGCTGGTTGATGGTGACAGGGAGCAGAATGGTTCCCCCCATTATCCAAGAGAAGGCAGTCATAGAACTACTGAAATGCTTGGATGTTCATAAACCTATGGGACCAGACGAGATCCACCCCAGGGTAATGAGAGAGCTGGCAAACGAGCTTGCAAAGCCACTCTCCATCATTTACCAACAGTCCCGGCTCACTGGTGAGGTTCCGGATGACTGGAAGCTGGCCAATGTGGTACCCATTCACAAAAAAGGTGCAAAGGAGGATCCTGGTAATTATAGACCAGTCAGCCTGACCTCAGTACCTGGCAAAATAATGGAAGAGTTTATATTAAGTGCCATCACACAGTATGTACAGGATGGCCAGGGTATCAGACCCAGCCAGCATGGGTTTAGGAGGGGTCGGTCATGTTTGACCAACCTGGTCACCTTTTATGACCAGGTAACCCACCTAGTGGATGCAGGGAAGGCTGCAGATGTTGTTTATTTGGATTTCAGCAAGGCCTTTGACACTGTCTCCCACAGCATTCTCCTAGACAAACTGGCAGGCTGTGGCTTGGACAGGAGCACTCTTTTCTGGGTTCAGAACTGGCTGCATGGCCGGGCCCAGAGAGTGGTGGTGAATGGTGCTGCATCCAGCTGGTGGCCAGTCACCAGTGGTGTCCCTCAGGGGTCAGTGCCAGTTCTGTTTAATATTTTTATTGATGACATGGATGAGAGTTTAGAATCTTTCATTAGCAAATTTGCAGATGACACTAAGGTGGGAGCATGTGTTGATCTGTTAGAGGGACGGAGGGCTTTGCAGAGGGACTTGGAATGGTTGGATTTATGGGCTGAATCTAATGGGATGAAGTTCAATAAGTCCAAGTGCTGAGTCCTGCACTTTGGCCACAATAACCCCCTGCAACGTTATAGGCTGGAGACAGTGTGGCTGGACAGTGCTCAGGTGGAAAGGGACCTGGGGGTGTTGGTTGACAGTCAGCTGAACATGAGCCAGCAATGTGCCCAGGTGGCCAAGAAGGCCAATGGCATCCTGGCTAGTATCAGGAATGGTGTGGCCAGCAGGAGCAGGGAGGTCATTCTTCCCCTGTACCCAGCACTGGTGAGGCCACACCTTGAGTATTGCGTCCAGTTGTGGGCCCCTCAGTTTATGAGGGACGTTGAGATGCTTGAGCATGTCCAAATGAGAGCAACGAGACTGGTGAGGGGCTTGGAGCACAAGCCATATGAAGAATGACTGAGGGAGCTGGGGTTGTTCAGCCTGGAGAAAAGGAGACTCAGAGGTGACCTTATCACTCTCTTCAACTTCCTGAAGGGTGGCTGTAGTGAGCTGGGGGTCGGTCTCTTTCTCCGGGCAACAACAGACAGAACAAGAGGACACAGTCTCAAGCTGTCTCAAGGGAGATACAGGCTAGAATTAAGGAGGAAGTTTTTCACAGAAAGAGTGGTCAAACACTGGAGTCATCTACCCAGGGAGGTGGTGCATGCAGTCACCATCCCTCGATGTGTTTAAAAAAAGACTGGATGTGGCACTTGGTGCCATGATCTAGTTGAGGTGTTAGAACATGGGTGGGACTCGATGATCTTAAAGGTCTCTTCCAACCTAGAAATTCAGTGATTCTGTGTATTATTTGCTTTGCAGGCCCGGTTGGGGCTTAGGTTCTTTTGTGCATGGGTCTCCTCCTGAGCCTGTGACAGTGACCACCAGGGACCCACTCCTACTCTGATGTCAATAAATTCTGAGAGTGATTGAAATATGTCGGATAAAATTGGAGTAATGTTTAGCCTGTGAGTTTCCGCAAAGTATTGAATATTTCTTAATTCCATGGATACAAAGTAGTAAGTGAGATTGCTGGGTGTACATATGTAAGAGAAGTGATTCCCTATGCACCAAGTACTAAAATACAGTAATGCCTCCTTTCCAACCCTGAGCTGGCAGCAGGGATCAGACCCTGCTTAGAAACTTTCATTTTGGCAACTTCTGTAAGCAGGAAAGAAAGGTCAAAATGAAACATTTTCACCTTATGTTTTCCTCTGGTGGACCTTTTTGGGAGCCAAGGTGTCCTGGGTGTGTGCAGAGCAGAGCAGCCCCAGAAACCCCTTGGTTTGCCCACCAGTTGTCATGCCTTGTTGCAGGTGTGCCCAGCTCAGGCAGAAGAAAGAGCCCGCAGCGCAGTGGGCACTGTGCCCTGCCCAGCCAGGGCTCTCTGGCACAGAGCAGCAGCAGCAGCAGCAGCGCCGTTCAACCCGCTCCTGCCTTGGCTTCCCCTGGCACACAGAAGCCTCTGGAAATCAGCACCGCCAGTGACATTCCCAGCCTGGAGCAGCTCCTGCATACAGGCAGATGCTGCCAGTTTGACTGCTTCCAAAGGGGAATAAAGGCAGAGATGTACATGCACCAGAGCCCTGGGCATGTCCAATAAATGTTCAAATATGTGGGGAGATTTTTTAGGAATGATTTCAGCTGTTATGCCAGCAGTGGCTTCTCTCCTGGTTCTGTGCAATGCTGTGGGCCATTTTCTTGGCCTGGTTTCCTTTGCTTGGGTCCCATCTGAGTGCTCAGTTGGGGTCCAGGCTGTAGGTGCTTTGTGCACTCTTGGAGTTCCTCTTGGATCTCTTGAACAACAGGGTTTGGCTCATGAGGGGGATTTATGCTGCTTTTTGACAGAGGAGAACTTTGCAGGCTATTTTGTGTTTGCTGTAGGGAAGGTTGGTTATTGCTTGGCATAAATTCACAGACCAACATAGAAGGTTTACTTTGCGATGTCAGGGCATGGTTTCCACGTCGTGATAGTGACATCAGAAGGTTGCCTTGGTGCACAGAAGGCCTGAGTGTCAGAGCAGCTGTAGGTCTTGCTGAGAGCAGGAGCATCCTCCTGGTTAAGACATTTGTCATTGGACAGCTGTGCACTGACAAGAGCCTTGTTTTACCAACTGTGTAAGCACAGCCTGCACACTTGTAGAGCAGTGCCACAATGAGGGAGGAACTCACTGCTGCAGTTTTTGCTGCTTTTGCCATTTTTTATTCTGCTTACTACCTGACTCAGCTGGCACGTAAGTAGAGGTTTTCCCTGGATGTAACCTAACCGATAACTTTTGTATGCCTTCCTGCTCTTTCTTAGTGACTCCATTGAATTAGAAAGAAAGGAACATTAGGAGGCCATTGGTTGGGTAAGGCTCCTGTCAAGTCATTCAGCTAAAAAGGGGGTGTCTGTTTCCACAGGGGCAGCATTTGCAAGGGAACTTGGAAGGACAAGCAAGACAGCTTTGGAAATGTAGACTGGCAGACTTTCTTGGAGGGCCTTCTAAAAACTCTGCAGTTGTTCCCAGAATTCAGGGAAAGCTTCTTTCTTTCTAAATTTTGTCATGAAGGGATTTTACTGTCTAACTTGATCTTTTACTGAGTGCTAAAATATTGATTCCCTTTGCAAGGAAGTGCAAACTCCAAAACAGTAAATGTCTGCTCCAGAACCCTGAAGCTGCTGCTGTGCTGTTTCTCAATAGAACTGCCACAGCTCAGGAGGATTTTGGGGAAGCTTTTCTGGGCAACGTGTTTCCAGCAAGTTAATGAGAATTAGGGTATGCAAATGATTTTTTAAAAAAAAGTACCTGAGGGAGAGGATAAAAAAAGCTGCTTGATGTGTTTGGTAAAACAGGAGCATTGAGTGTTACAGATGAATTTGCATTTTCTTGGTCATGTTTGTATTCATTTACTGGCAAAACAGCCAAAGTGTAGGCACAAGCAAGAAAATTGTCCTGATCTCTTGCTGGCCGTGTGAATGAAATGTGTCTCCTGGAGGGATTTTGTGAAATGGAAAATCATCTGTTTGGGTTGACTTGTTCTGTGGGATTCAGCAGCCCAGGCAGTTTTCTCACAGCATTTGTTCATTTTCCCTTGCCCACTACAGGTCACCTCAGGCATATATTCAGAGGTGGGGATTATGAGGTGAGTGAGAAAGGGAGATTTCATGTTCATTTCTTATGTTAAGGAATTGTAGAGCCAGCTGTCAGCTTGGCCAGTACAGTAGAGTGTAGAGGGCCAGCTAGGGAGGCCGAAAGGAAATCAATTTTCATGCCTTCGACAAAAACAAAAAAAGCATAAGTGGATATTTTTAAATTTTCATCTCAGAGCCCTGAAGAACTATAAACTCAGTTTGGCAGAGAGAATGTCGCATCCTGCAAGCAGCTAGAGGGGAATACTGAACTAAGAGCAATTCCTTAAAGAGTAGAATTAGCCCATTTCAATTTAGTCAGACTGACTGAGAATTCTATTCCTATAGATTTAGAATCCCATTGCAATCAAAGTTTCTCATTCCTCCTTAGAAGATGTGGTGGTAAATGTGAAAAGAAATGAGGTCCTAAATGATAGATGAAGGCCTGTCCCTCATGCTAATCTCTTGCCAAAGCTGACAGAACCAATAGCCGTCTCTCCCCCGGCTCCTGCTGCTCCTGGAGAAGAAGCCCAAGAGGAGCAAATTGAGGTGTATGAGTGCCAGGCTCCATCAGTGCTCACACCAGAGCCTGGATATCGTGAGCCCGTAAGTGCCAGTTTTGTGTGGTGCTGTCTTGAGAGCAAGGCAGAGGTGCAAGTTTTGGAGCAGCCAGCGCTTCCTGTTGCTGGCTGAGGATGCTGAGTGCTGGAGTGCTGCCAGGAGCTAGGGATTTCCTGCAGGCAGCGACAGCAGAACTTGGCCTTTGACCTGTGATGTTGAGGCCCCAAAGGGCTGGTGCCTGTGGGAGAGCATCTGGCTCCTTGGCACAGGGAAGCTCTGTCTCTGGGCTTCTGCAGCGCTGTGGCCGAGGGCACACGTGGTAGTGCTGGATGTCACAGGCCTTTGTTTCTTTGTTTTCCCTTGTTGGAAAGGTGTGTTTTGCTTGTGAAATTGGTCTACAGTTTTCTTGAGGAATTCTTTGTTTCTACAAATTCTTTTGGACCAGTCGTCTTTAGTCTTTTGATAAGCTACAGAAGATGGTTATGTGTCACAATCCATCCAAGTGAATGGATGTTGTGATGATTCGTAGGAGGTGATCTCAGGGTGCAAAAGAACTAACACAGTACAAGGGGGTTTGCAGTAATTATCAAAACAAATGCACCTTTATTGAATGACCACTGCAAAATGCGATTGAGGGATTAAGGGAGAGAAAAAGATAAAGAGAGAGAAGAGAGAGGGGGAGATATAGCTACCGACATAGAGACAAAGTCTTTTGGTCCAGTCCAGTCGAGGATCTGCCTGATATGCTCGGGAGATCTCAAAATCTGTAGCTAGCTCAGAGGTATTTAATTTTGAAAGTTGGGGGGGGGGGGGGGGGTGGGGGTGGGAAAGAGATACAATAGGGAATAGATGTAACAGGTACTCTATATTCTCAGCAGTAAATGAGAGCCATTGTTTTCCTGGTCCAGTGGTCACACCTGCAGGCAAACATCTCACTTTGATCAGCTTGACTCCCCCCACACACTTCCCTCAGGCCGGGGGTTTCAGTCCCAGTCCTTGATGGAGAGGGTCCTTACATCTCAGTCTGTCTGTCACGGTGGTTTTAAAGCAGGTGAGGGTCTTCTGTGGGAGACCACCTGAAACTCAGGAGAAGTCCAACCAGGCCAAGAGATGGGACAGCTTCCAAAGCCATTGTTGCAAACGGGGCACAGTGCCCCCTTCTTGGCAGAGAGCAAACTACACCTGTGAAAACAAATAGCTTAACACTGAGCTTTCAGGTCTCCAAGCCTTTGGCGTGTGACTTTCTTCTTCAGAACCAGAGATTATTGACGGGGCAGGGGGGGGAAGGGTCTTCTCTTCAGTGGTCTCTCAATGAAAATCATGAAGCAGATGAGGGAAAATTTGGACAGACTCACATTACGTTGTCCATGAAGCTGTGGGGAGCCATTCTTGTTCTGTGTGGCCAAAGAAAGGAAATGCACGCAGTTGGGAAGCCTTCTTGTGAGGCAAAAAGCAGAAGGGGCATGTTTCTGTTAATGCACTTAGTGATAAAGTCTGCTGCTTTGGCAAGAGCCTTGGAGCCTGGAGTGGGGGTGAAGCTGGGAGTCTTTGACTGCTGTCTTGTTTTGCTCAGAAGAGGAACATGTAGAAATGGTGGATGCTGTACTTGAACTCAAGCAGGCCATGCTGTGGCTGGGGAACTGCATGGGTTAAAAGAGCCCAGGGGTGCCATAGAAGATCAGCTGAAGAAGAGCGAGCCTGGGACCAGGTGTCCAAGAAGGCCAAGGGCATGGTGGCTGTGCCAGCAGCAGTGGGGCAGCCAGAGCAGGGCAGTGAGCATGGCCCTGTGCTGGGCAGCGCTGCGGCCACAGCTGGAGTGCTGTGTGCACTTGTGGGTCCCTGGGAAGCAGAAAGTCATGGAGGGGCTGCAGTGTGAGCAGAGAAGGACAGGGGAGCTGGGCAAGGGAGTGCAGCACAAGGCCAGTGAGGAGGTGCTAAAGGGAGCTGTAGCCTGGAAAATGGGAGGCTCATGAGGGACCTTCAGGCAGACTTCCATCAATCCCTATATGACAGTGCTCAGCACAGTCACTGTTTCCCTACCAAACATGCCCTCACTAAATCCAAGTGCTTTAGACACCGGAATGGGTGATACTTCCATGTTGTGTTTTCGGGCTAGTTGGTTGTTGGGAGAGTAGCTAAGAATTGGAAAAGTACAAGGCCGTGGCCAATTCCAAGTCCTGCACCTGCAAGATAGCGTGTCCTTGGGCCTAGCTGTAGTATGATAACAAAGAGTTGAAGAGACATGAGAAAAGAGAGATGTAACATCTAAAGAATGGAGAAGAACTGATGTAGTGGTGTGGCCAATGGTCAGAGTAAATTACAGAATATTCAAGAGCTTACTAGTTGCTGTATAAATGTCTGATGCTGTCTTCAATAAAGGAAGCTTGCTGATTCTCATATTGAGCGTCCCAAGTTTTCCCTGCAACCAACAAATGACTCATCCCTGATAGATGGCTCAATCTGCAACAGCTGGTTTGCTAGAAGAGGAAGCCCTGTTTGTTTTCTCCTTTTGCAGCAAGCAAAGATGCTTCTGCACAACATTTCCTGCCCTTTTGACGCCTTGAATGAGATTGTGATCCAGTTTGAGTTTTCCACGTCTGCAGCAGCAACGGCAATGGATTGTTGTCTCTTTCCTCCTCTTCCAATTCTGAGCTTTCAAGAACTAAAAGCTGCATTTTACAGAGACAACATTGCTTGCTGATAGCAGCTAGGGAGAAATATCAACTTCATATCCATCTAGAATTCTGTTGAGTTGACCCATATGAATTTGGTCGGAGGAACTTAGAATCCCTGTGTGGCTACAAAATGGTCTGATTTCTCCTAAGAAGATGTGGTGGTAGATTTGAAAAGAAATGAGGTTCTAAATGATAGATGACAGCCTGTCCCTCATGCTTCTCTCCTGCCACAGCTGACAGAACCAACAGCCATCTCTCCCCTAGCTCCCGCTGCTCCTGGAGAAGAAGCCCAAGAGGAACAAATTGAGGTGTATGAGCACCAGGCTCCATCAGTGGTCACACCAGAGCCTGGATATTGTGAGCCTGTAAGTGCCAGTTTTGTGTGCTGCTGTCTTTAGAGCAAGGCAGAGGTGCAAGTTTTGGAGCAGCCAGCGCTTCCTGTTGCTGGCTGAGGATGCTGAGTGCTGGAGTCCTGCAAGGAGCTAGGAGTTTCCTGCATGCAGCGTGTCCTGGTTTCGGGCAAATTTGGTAGAGAATCGCCAAAGGAGGGCCCCTCCAGAATGCAAACCCACGCAGCCCCTTCCCCCATTCGGTTCGGGAAGAATTCCTCAGGGAGAAGTGGGAAGAACCTGTTTATTTAACAGGCACAGCACCCCCCCCAGCACAGAAAATGAACAATACCAGATGACACCACTCTGAAAAAGATGACAAAATCAGAAAGTCTCTTTTGGGGGTGGTTGCTCTGTTCTCAGTCCCTCCAGTGCTGGGGCAGCTGCTGCAGGCCAAACGGTGCAAACCCTCGCTGTTCCCAGGTCCCAGTCCTGAGCAGGTTCGAGATGGTCGAAGAAAAAAGAGAGGAGAAACAGTCCAGGAAGGAGTTTGGACTGTTTAGGTAGAACCAGCTAATAAGCAGAAGCAAAAGCAAGCAGAAGCGAGAGCAGAGAGGGCGCAAGCAAAGGAGCAAGCCAAAAGCAAAAAGCGAAAACAGCCCTAAGTACTGCCTGTCACTGTGTCCCTGATAAGAGAAACCTAAACAAAACTTTTCACTCTTCAGAGACAGTCTTAAAGGCATAGAACATATGAATGGGGACACAAGCATCATAATGTCACCCCAGGGCATTCTACCCTTTATCCCCATATCATCAACATACTACCACCCATCATGCAGTATTCATACAAAATTTCCATCTGTTCCCCCAAAATTTACCAGCGATACCTATTATGCCCTCATCACATCCCCACACTGGACCACTGAATCCTGGCCCTATACTACAGAGCTGCAGGATTCCTCCCTTTCACTTAACTCACTTAAAGCTCCATCTTCCACTTTCCCAGACCTTCAACATTTACACAGTTCCTTCTATCTCATGTCTGTGTGGTTTAATGTACAGACAATGGCAGTAACATGCAATGAACAGTGATATTGCATATCATTCCTATCCCACAATCAGATCTCCCTGAGGTACACATCGTGTCATTCCATCTCTTTGCATTATCCACCATGTGCAACCTGGTCCCTGAGCAAAGACAACCCCACAAATCGGTTTGTCTGTACTCAAGGCAGAATTGGTCCACACAGTCTTCCCTAACAAACCTCTGATATGTACCACTGGGACTTTGTCTCCTTCTATTATATTCAGGGACTCAGACTGGGCAGCACCTGCTCAGTTGGTGGAACCTCGGGTGTTACCTAACAAGTGGCCTTTGCTAAATGCTGCTCCCAATTTTTGAAAGATCCCCCACCCAAAGCTTTCAACTGGGTTTTTAGTAGTCCATTGTACCTCTCTACCTTTCCTGCAGCTGGTGCATGATAGGGGGTATGGTACACCCACTGAATGCCATGTTCCCTAGCCTAGGTGTTGATAAGGCTGTTCTTGAAATGAGTCCCGTTGTCTGACTCGATCCTCTCAGGGGTGCCATGTCTCCACAGGACTTGCTTTTCAAGGCCCAGGATGGTGTTCCGGGCCGTAGCATGAGCCTCAGGGTAGGTTTCCAACCATCCAGTGGTGGCTTCCACCATGGTCAGCATGTAGCGCTTGCCCTGGCGTGTCTGGGGCAGTGTGATGGAGTCAATCTGCCAGGCCTCCCCATACTTGTACTTGGACCACCACCCACCGTACCAGAGGGGCTTCACTCGCTTGGCCTGCTTGATGGCAGCACACGTCTCACAGTCATGGATAACCTGAGAAATACTGTCCATGGATAGATCCACCCCTCGGTCTCGTGCCCACTTATAGGTGGCATCTCTGCCCTGATGGCCTGAGGCACCATGGGCCCATAGAAGTAGAAATTAATCTCCCTTATGTTCCCAATCTAGGTCTATTTTGGACACCCCTATTTTTGCAGTTTGGTCTACCTGCTCATTGTTTTGGTATTCCTCATTGGCTCTACTCTTGGGTACATGGGCATCTACATGGCGGACTTTCGCAGGTAGCCTCCCTACCCTGGTAGCAATGTCTTTCCACGCATCAGCAGCCCAAATTGGTTTTCCCCTGCGTTGCCAGTTAGCCTTTTTCCACCTCTCCAGCCATCTCCACAGAGCATTGGCTACCATCCATGAATCAGTGTAGAGGTAGAGCTTTGGCCATTTCTCTTTTCTGCAATGTCTAGGGCCAGTTGAACAGCTTTGAGTTCTGCAAGTTGGCTTGATCCACCTTCTCCTTCGGTAGCTTGTGCAACCTGTCATGTGGGGCTCCATATGGCTGCATTCCACTTCCGGTTCATCCCTACGATGTGACAGGAACTGTCAGTGAAAAGAGCGTAGCATGTTTCCTCTGATGGCAGTTGGTTATAGGGAGGAGCCTCTTCAGCACGTGTCACTGGTTCTTGTTCCTCTTCATCTGTGACACCAAAATTCTCACCTTTGGGCCATTTCGTAATTACCTCCAAAATCCCGGGGCGATTCAGTTTACCTCTACGGGCGCACTGAGTGATAAGAGCAATCCACTTGCTCCATGTAACACTGGTGGCATGGTGAGTGGAAGGAACCTTGCCTTTGAACATCCACCCCAGCACTGGTAGTCGAGGTGCCAAAAGGAGTTGTGCTTCACTCCCTATTACGTCCGAGGCAGCCTGGACTCCTTCATAGGCAGCCACGATTTCCTTCTCTGTTGGAGGGTAGTTGGCTTCAGAGCCTCTGTAGCTTCGACTCCAAAATCCCAGTGGTCGACCCCGAGTCTCCTCAGGCACCTTCTGCCAAAGGCTCCAGGACAAGCCATGGTCCCCGGCTGCAGAGTAGACCATGTTCTTTACCTCTGGTCCTGTCCTGATCGGGCCAAGGGCTACTGCATGAGCAATTTCCTGCTTGATCTGTGCAAAGGCTTGTTGCTGCTCAGGGCCCCACTGGAAATGGTTCTTCTTGTGGGTGACCAGGTAAAGAGGGCTCACGATCTGACCGTACTCAGGAATATGCATCCTCCAAAAACCTATGGCACCTAGGAAAGCTTGTGTTTCTTTCTGATTGGTGGGCGGAGACATTGCTGTGATCTTGTTGATGACATCTGTAGGAATCTGACGCCGTCCATCTTGCCACTTCACTCCCAGGAATTGAATCTCACGAGCTGGTCCCTTTACTTTGCTCTTTTTAATGGTGAAACCAGCTCCCAGGAGGATCTGGATGATTTCTTTCCCTTTCTCAAACACTTCCGCAGCTGTGTTCCCCTACACAATGATGTCATCAATATACTGCAGATGTTCTGGAGCCTCACCCCTTTCTAGTGCAGTCTGGATCAGTCCAGATGGCAGATGGTGGGGCTGTGCTTCCACCCCTGGGGCAGTTGGTTGCAGGTGTACTGCACTCCCCTCCATGTGAAAGCAAACTGAGGCCTGCATTCTGCTGCCAGAGGAATGGAGAAAAATGCATTGGCAATGTCTATAGTGGCATACCACTTTGCTGCCTTGGACTCTAGCTCATACTGGAGCTCTAATATGTCTGGCACAGCAGCACTCAGTGGTGGAGTCACTTCATTCAATGCACGGTAATCCACAGTCAATCTCCATTCTCCTTCAGATTTTCGCACAGGCCAAATGGGGCTGTTGAAGGGTGAGTGGGTCTTGCTGACCACCCCTTGGCTCTCCAGCTCTCGGATCATCTTATGGATGGGTATCACAGCATCTCGAGTGGTTCTATCCTGCCGTCGATGCACTATGGAAGTGGCAATGGGCACTCGTTGCTCTTCTCCCATCAGACATCCTACTGCAGATGGATTCTCAGACAACGCAGGCAAGGTGTTCAATTGCTGGATGCCCTCTGTCACTACAGCTGCTATCCCAAATGCCAACTTGAGTCCTTTTGGGTCTTTGAAATATCTGCTTCGAAGGTAGTCTATGCCCAAAATACATGGGGCCTCTGGGCCAGTCACAATAGGATGTTTCTTTCACTCATTCCCAGTTAGGCTCACATCAGCTTCCACCAAAGTGAAATCCTGGGATCCCCCTGTCACACCAGCAATAGAAACGGACTCTGTCCCCACATGTCTTGATGGGATTAATGTACATTTGAGCATCAGTATCGACCAAAGCTTTATACTCTTGTGGTTCTGATGTGCCAGGCCAACAAATCCACACAGACCAGAAAACACGATTTTCCCTGGTCTCTACCTGGCGAGGGACAGGGCCCCTCTAAGCCTGGTTATCCTTCTTTCCCTGGGCTTATATTTTGGATGTTCCTTCGAGGGGATCAGACATGTCATCATCATCATACCTGGCCGTTCGGCTACGGGCAACTGGAGCTGCTTTCCTTCTGGTGGCTTCTTTCAGTTCACGCACCCGTCGTGCCAGAACAGCAGTAGGTTTCCTATCCCACCTTCTCATGTTTTCCCCACAATCACGCAGGTAGAACCACAGCTCAGCTTGTGGGGTGTACCTTCTCTCACCATCTGGGAAACGTCTGCCTTGGAGACAAGAACCTCGGATCTGTACTGCTGAAATTTGGAGAAGGTCTTCTTTAATCTCCTCTCTAAGCTTCTTGTGGTTCTCCTCTATCTTATCCTCTAAGTTCTGCAGACATGACTCTACTGCTGCAATTCTGGCATGTGTTGGGCCATGTACAGCATTTGCATATGCTCGGAGCTTCCTTGCCATGTCAAGCACAGTCTCATCCCTCTCATCCCTCTTCATGATGGCTAAGGCAGAAGCATATTCGTGTGGCCCAAGTCGTACGAGTTTTCGCCACATCACAGACGTGCATGGTACTAAGTCTGGGTTCCTAGTTGTTACATCATCTGAGAAGATAATCTTTGCCACTGCCATTTCTCTCAGGTATTGGATCCCTTGCTCTATGGTCTTCCACTGGGTTTGTTGCATATAAAGATCATCTGCACACAGGTATCTTTGTGCAACACTTTCCAAGACCCGTGCCCAGAGGCTGTGTGGATTAGCGCCCCGCATCATTCTTTGGTCAATGACAGTATCCTGTGACAGGGACCCCAAATGCCTGGCTTCAGTGCCATCCAGAATTGTAGCCTCGCCTGCAGCATCCCAGAGACGGACCAGCCAACTAATTATGGATTCATCGGGTCGTCAAGGTGTAATCCTTCCGTAGGCGAGGAAGGTCCTTCAGGGAAAAGGACTCAGTATTTGCATCTGATCTTGCACCTGCTGCTTTGACTCCTGATTTTATGTCAGGAGGCATTGAGGTTCCTTCTCCTTCATCATCATCATCATCATCATCATCATCATCCACTGGTCGATTGGTCTTGTCCATGCATTTCCCACTTCTAGTGCTGGTAGCAACAGCCATGGGCTTAGCTGCTGGCTTAGGCTCACTATCTGGTTTGGCTGCTGGCTTCGAGCCTGGGCTGTTGGCTGCAGCCTGAGTCACCGGGATAGTTGCTGATTTATCTCCCTGCCCCCCTGCCTCTGTCTGCTGCCCGACAGTATCTAGCAGTGTGCGATAAGCATATGCCAGGGCCCAGCTCACTGCAATGACCTTCCTCTCCTCAGGCTCATCCTGGTACTTCTCTTTCAGATATTTGCCCATCTCAACTGGCTTCTGAATTTGGTCATGGGGAGAATCCAGGACTATAGGGTCAGAGAATTCCTTCAGGATTTGGCCCATATCCTCCCATTTTCCACACCACTTAGGATTTTCCACACCAGGGTTTACTCCTGAGTCAGGGGTCTCATCAGCCCATCTAGAAATCTGAGCCCTCATTCCAGAGAAGCAGCAGGCTGTATAGAGGAAGGTTACCAGATTGAATACCAGAAAGATGGTTTCTTTAACATTTGAGGGGAAACTGAACATCCTTCACTAATGATGCAACTGATTCATAGGAGAAGAAGGAAAGCAGAGGCTGAAAAACCTCATTCCCTCCTGCTCCTTCTGCAACAAACTGGATGCATAACCATAGCCATGAACCATTCATACCTGGAGCAGACTCTAGCATGTTTATAAACTTCTTGCACATTATTGCCACCAAGCCCAGCAGGATAGCTATTCTGGTAACTGGCCCTCTGATGTAAAAACTACATATTAGGGACAATACTAAAGCTATTTCTGGATAAGAAAAAAAAACCTAGGGACCATAGAAGTATTAAAATCTCCAAAAACCCTAGGGACCAGAAATGCATGCAAACCTTCACCCCAATAGACATTATGAATTCAAAAAGCATGGCTATTAGCTGATTTAAACGAACACAGAGTAATAGCAACCAAAATGCAGTCAAAACAGGGTTTTTCCACTCTCTCTCGAGCCTCACGTTTGGGCACCAATATTTTGTCCTGGTTTCGGGCAAATTTGTTACAGAATCTGGAATGGAGGGCCCCTCCAGAAAGCAAACCCACACGACCCCTCCCCCCAACCAGTTCCGGAAGAATTCCTCAGAGAGAAGTGGAAAGAACCTGTTTATTTAACAGGCATAGCACCCCCCAGCACACAGAATGAACAATACCGGATGACACCACTCTGAAAAAGATGACAAAATCAGAAAGTCTCTTTCGGGGGTGGTTGCTCTGTTCTCAGTCCCTCCGGCGCTGGGGCAGCTGCTGCAGCCAAACGGTGCAAACCCTCGGTGTTCCCAGGCCCCAGTCCTGAGCAGGTTCGAGATGGTCGAAGAAAAAGGAGAGGAGAAACAGTCCAGGAAGGAATTTGGACTGTTTAGCTAGAACTAGCTAATGAGCAGAAGCAAAAGTAAACAGAAGCGAGAGCAGTGAGAGAGAGAGAGAGCAAAGCAGAAAGCCAAAAGCAAAAAGCCAAAGAAGCGCTATGTACTGCCCGTCTCTGTGTCCCTGATAAGAGAAAGCCAAACAAAACTTTCACTCTTCAGAGACAGTCTTAAAGGCACAGAACATATGAATGGGGATACAAGCATCATAATGTCAACCCAGGACAGTCATGAAAGGACTTGACTGTGACTTGACCTTTTACCAAGTGCTTAAATAGTGATTCCCTTTGCAAGGAAATGCTATCTCTAAAGCAGTGAGTGTCTGCCACAGCTCAGGGGGATTTTGTGGAAGCTTTTCTGGGCAACTGTTTCCAGCAAGTAAATGAGGATTAATGCACGCAACTGATTAAAAACAGGAAAAGACCTGAAGAAGAGGATTTTAAAAGCCGTTTTATGTGTTTGCTAGAACAGGAGCATTGAGCGTTAAAGAAAAATTTCAATGCCTTGGTCATGTTTGTAGTCATTTATTGGCAAAACAGGCCAAAGAGTAGGCACAACCAAGAATATAGACCTGATCTCTTGCTGGCTGTGTGAGTGAAATGTGTCTCTGGGAGGAATGTTATGAAATGGGAAATCACCTCTGTTTGGGTTGATTTGTTCTGTGGGATTCAGCAGCCCAGGAAGTTTTCTCACAGAATCTGATTCATTTTCCCTGCCCACTACAGGTCACCTGAAGCGTGTATTCAGAGGTGCTGATCCTGAGGTGAGTGAGAAAAGGACATTTCATGTTCCTGGTGTTTAAGAATTGTAGAGGAAGCTGTGAGCTTGGCCAGTAGCAATAGAGTGTAGAGGGCCAGCTAGGAAGGCTGTACGAAAACTGATTTTCATGCGTGCAACAAAAATACCAAAGCCAGAGATGGATACTTTGAAATTTCCATAAGAGCTTTGAAGAACTAGAAACCTACTTTTTTACAGAGAGAATCTTGCTTGCTGAAAACAGATAGGGTGTAATATTTACTTAAGAACAATTACATTTACAGCTGAATTAGACCATTTTAATTTAGTCAGAGTGCCTTAGAATACTGTTCCTATCAAAGCTTATGATATTTAATTCGAAGATGTCGTTATAGAACAGGAAGGCCATTTTGCAATGGTGCCTGCTGTATCTGAAGTGAAATGGGCACCTTTGAGGCTGGGGAGCTGCGTGGGCCAAAAAGAGCCAAGGGTGCTGGCGGCCTTGAGCAGCTGAAGATGAGGCAGCGTGTGGCCAGGGGGCCAAGGAGGCCAAGGGCATGGTGGCTGTGCCAGCAGCAGTGGGGCAGCAGGAGCAGGGCAGTGAGCGTGGCCCTGTGCTGGGCAGCGCTGCGGCCACAGCTGGAGTGCTGTGTGCACCTGTGGGCCCTGGGGAGCAGAAAGTCATGGAGGGGCTGCAGCGTGTGCACAGAAGGACAGGGGAGCTGGGCAAGGGGGTGCAGCACAAGGCCAGGGAGGAGGTGCCGAGGGAGCTTTAGCCTCGACAGTGGCAGGCTCTTGAGGCACCTTCCGACAGACTTTCATCAATCCCTGCATGACAGTGCTCAGCACAAGGGCTGTTTCACCACCAAACATGCCCTCACTGCATTCAAGACCTTAAGACAGTGGAGTGGGTGACGCTTCCATCTTGGGGCTTGTTGGCGTGTTGTTTTGTTAGGAAGAGAAGGCCTGTTCATTTTCCTCTTTTTCCAGCAAGCAAAGATGCTTCTGCACATTGTTTCCTGCACTTTTGCAGCCCTGCATGGGATTGTGATCCAGTTTGAGTTTTCTACGTCTGCAGCAGCAGTAGCCAAGGCGTTGCTCTTGCTTTCCTAGTGTTCCATTTCAGTGCTTTCAAGCACTAAAAGCTCTGTTTTGCCAAGACAACCTTGCTTGCTGATGGCAGCCAGGGAGGAAAATCAACTTCATATCCATACCGAGTGCTGTTGAATTGGCCCATTTTAATTTGGTGGCTGTGACTTCAAACCCCTGTGTCACAAGGAAATGTTATGATTTTTCCTTAGAAGGTGTGGTGGTACATGTGAAAAGAAATGTAGTTCTACATGATAGGAACAGCCTGTCCCTCATGATCCTCTCTTCTCACAGATGACAGAACCAAGAGCCGTCTCTCCCCTGACTTCCGCTGCTCCTGGAGGAGAAGCCAAAGTGGAGCAAATTGAGGTGGATGACTGCCAGCCTCCATCAGTGGTCACACCAGAGCCTGGATATTCTGATGCTGTAAGTGCCAGCTGTGTGTTGTGCTGTCTTTAGTGCAAGGCAGAGCTGCAAGTTTTGGAGCAGTCAGCACTTTGCGGTTGCAGGCTGAGGATGCTGGGTGCTGGAGTCGTGCCAGGAGCTCGGGATTTCCTCCAGGCAGCGACCACAGAACTTGGCTTTTGAGCTGTCATGTTGAGGCAGCAAAGGGCTGGTGCCTCTGGGAGAGCATCTGGCTGCTTAGGTCAGGGAAGCTCTATCTCTTGGCTTCTGC
Organism: Melozone crissalis; assembly: GCF_028551555.1. Lineage (NCBI taxonomy): Eukaryota > Metazoa > Chordata > Aves > Passeriformes > Passerellidae > Melozone > Melozone crissalis. The sequence continues at coordinate 4,038,138 of NW_026535783.1, forward strand.
AGTGCTGTGGCCAAGGGCAAAGGTGGTAATGCTGGAGGTGCCAGGCCTTGTTTTGTTGGTTGTCCCTTTTTGCAAAGGTGTGTTTGGCTTGGGAAAGCAGTCTGCATTTTCCTTGAGCAGTTCTTCACTTGTACAGTCCGCTGTGGGCCAGCTCTCTCTTGGCTTTTGATAAGCTGCAAAGGGAGGATTGTGTGGTCCATGCAGCTGTGAGGGGGGCCATTCCTGACCGTGTGGCCAAAGAAACAAAGTGCGGAGTTGCGAAGCCTCCTTGTGAGGCCAAAAGCAGAAGCGGCCAGTTTCTGTTCATGCATATTTTGGTGCAGTCTGCAGCTTTGACAAGTGTCTTGGAGCCCAGAGTGGGGGTGAAGCTGCAAGTCTTTGACTGCTGTGTTGTGTTGCTCGGCAGACGAAGGCCATTTTGCAATGGTGCCTGCTGTATCTGGAGTGAAATGGGCACCTTTGTGGCTGGGGAGCTGCGTGGGCCAAAAAGAGCCAAGGGTGTTAGCGGCCTTGAGCAGCTGAAGATGAGGCAGCGTGTGGCCAGGGGGCCAAGGAGGCCTAGGGCATGGTGGCTGTGCCAGCAGCAGTGGGGCAGCAGGAGCAGGGCAGTGAGCGTGGCCCTGTGCTGGGCAGCGCTGCGGCCACAGCTGGAGTGCTGTGTGCACTTGTGGGCCCTGGGGAGCAGAAAGTCATGGAGGGGCTGCAGCGTGTGCACAGAAGGACAGGGGAGCTGGGCAAGGGGGTGCAGCACAAGGCCAGGGAGAAGGTGCTGAGGGAGCTTTAGCCTGGAAAATGGGGGGGCCCATGAGGCACCTTCAGGCGGACTTCCATAAATCGCTGCCTTAGATCCATAGATCCAAAGCTCAGCACAAGGGCTGTTTCCCTTCCAGACATCCCCTCACTGCATCCAAGTGCTTTAGACACTGGTGTGAGTAACACTTTTGTATTTTGTTTATTTGTTTGTTTGATAGAAAGAAAACCCTGGTGCAATTTCTCCTTCTCCAGGGAGCAAGGGAGCTTTGTCTCAGTCTTTCCTGCACTTTTACAGAACTGGCAGAAATTCTCCTAGAATTTTAGTTTTCAAGGAGGCAGTTCTGACTAATGCAGTATTTTTGCACAAGAACACATAGTTTGGGGCAGGGATGTTGGTGCAGAATGAGCTGTTCTGGTGCCAGACCAGCCAGTAGGGCTTGCCCATCATTTTCCAGTCAATGGCTCCCATGTCTTTTGGCAGCCCAGGGAATCAGTGTGTGCTGTGTTTGGGCCTTGAGCAGGAAATCAATGCGCTTAAATTCCAGCTGGCCATCAGAGATTAGAGGAGCTGGGAAGGGCTGGACTGCATTTCTGATTCGAGCCACTTTAGCACCATCAGTGTGGTCAAGTGCAAGAGAAGAACTTGCCCGAGCACAGATGCACAAAGAGTGCAGTTCTTAGTGCAGTGCTCTGAGTCTGATTGCATTCCATAAAGACCCACATGCTCCAGATTCCCCAAGAGTGTGGGTTACTGAAGCAACAGGAGAGCAAGTTCAGGATGGCTTCTGATTGGGGCACTGCTACCGACTGTTGATGTGCGTAGCGACAGAAAGGACATTATTGATTCAGGGTGACCCCCACGTGGCAAAAAATGTGCTTTGACTCTGTGAATTAGAAGTTTAAACAAATGCTTCATTAAGCTACGTTATAATACACTAGTACTATGTTAAAACTATAGTAAAGAAATACTATACTAAAAAGATACTAAAGAAAAACGAGTGACTGTCTCCATACAGTCTTTTATCTAATTACCTAATCAATCTAAACAACTATCCCTAAAATGCAATTAACAAATCACTTTCAGTAAACAATCACTATACACATTCTTCATGTACTAAACAACAAGAACAGCAAGTAGAGATAATAATTGTTTTCTCTTCTTCTCTAAGTTTCTCACTACCTTCTCTTAAAAAAAACCTAGCAGAGAAAATTATATCTCTCTCCATTCAAAGGAAGTAAATCCCACAGTATAGTAAAGAGAGATTATAAAAGTGAGATCTGTTTATCTATCTATCTATTTGAATCTTCCTGGCTCTGCTCCAAAGCAGTGGAAGATGCAATGCTCACCTAAACGCATCCCTTCAGGAGAGACAAACAGGACATGGCACAAGCAGAGGGAGGCCCTCACCAGACCCTTGAGAAATGCCACACCTTCCCTGTCAGCTGCCTGAGAGGCTCTTGCAGCTTCAGTCCCAGATGGCCCCTGATTGTAGGGCCAGGGCCACTTTGGAATCTGTGCCTCCCCTTGAACAGAGAATGACCCAGCAGAGCAGCAGCCCAGTGCTTTGGGAACGTTTGAACCCAGCAGTCTTTGAGTCTTGGCCCACAAAGGTCCTATGGGAAGCTGAAACCCATCTTCTCTTGCTTTCTGTGCAGGTGCTTCTAGAGAGAGAGAAGGAGCAGAGTGCTTCATCAGAGACACCATGCCAGACTCAGGGAGAGCTGTTCCCAGCTCGAGAGCAGGAAGAGCAGCTCGGGCAGCAGGTGGAAGTGCCACAGGAGAAAGGCCAGGTAAGCCTGACTAGCCAGTGCACAGAGGGAAGGGCAGGAAGAAGGGCATAAACAACAGCTCTTGGGACTGAGGAGGCCAGGAAACCCACAGGCACTGGAAGCACAGAGCCTTGGAATCTGCAGAGAACAGCCCTGGGACAGGAGGGTTACACTGGAAGCAGATGTGGGTAGGGAAGCAGAAGAAAGGGAATGAATCAATGTGATTTTGAGGCTAAAAGAGGGAAACGCTGAGTCTGATGGCAGCTCCCAGTCACTTGCTCTGCATTTGTGTGCACAGAACCTCCAGGTAGAACCACAAGCAGAGCTGCCCGAAGCTCAGAGTGACATGGCAGTGAAGAGGGGGAATGAAGACATCCAAGAGGAGAAGAATCTCCCTTTGCAGAGGGACAGTCAACAAAAACAGGTGAATGAAAGAATGGCAGCCACTCCACTCATGAAAGAGAGTCCTTTCCATTGTTGTTTACAGAGCATGGACAAACAGGGGCCGCCACAGCTGCAGGAAACTGAGGCTAGGATCAAGGCAAGGAAGAAGAGACCAGACGAAAAAATTAAAATCATCAAAGAGAAAATTAATTGCCTCCTTCAGGAGCAAAAGGCTCTAGAAAAGCGAGTGAAATATCAATAGGCACTGCAGTCACCCAAGGGGTGGTTTCTGCCCTCCTTGCCTTTGCAGTGCAGAGCAGCAGGGGGGTGGGGTGTTGCCTCTGAGTGCCATCCTGATGAGGCCTCTGTCAGAGCTGCTCTCAAGGACACTTCCTGCTCTGCTGAATCTCAGCTGATGCTCTAGACAGTGGCATTACTCCCTTGGCCATTTAGCCAGCAGTCATCCCAATGAACTCCTGCTGGCTTCTTCCAGGTGACCTTGTTTCTTGAGGTGTTTTTGCAGGTGAACATGGTCATTCACATAGATTTGGAATACGAGCTACAAGCTGTCTGTATCCCTTGTTAATCTGCTCCTGTCCTTTACCTTCTTCCCAGTCGATGACTCCTGGCTGACGGGGACAAGCTGTAGTCTCTGACTGCTTTGTTCTGTTTGACTTCAGGTGGAAGGTTCACCATCCTACCTGGCAGCCTGCAGCGAGTTCCAGCAAATGACGGGCAACCAAGAGCCCCGAAGCTGGCATGAGGCCCAGGAACTGTACCATCCAGAGATGCTGCAGGATAAGCACGTCCCAAGGAAGGTGCAGAAAAAGAGAATTTCATGGCAGGAGGTAGAACATTAGAATGAGGAGCTGCAAATATATCTGCAGACCTAGGAGGGGGAAAGGAGTCTTTGGGAGGAAGTGGAGCGGTCGTTGCTGCAGTCATCCTTTAGAACAAGAAAGTGGCTATGAACTTGAGTAAAACCAGCCTTTGGTTTTGAGCATTTGGTTTCACAAGTGGACATCCAAAGCAATCCAGTTGAAGAGCTCTGCATGTGGCTGACAGCAGCTTCCTAAGGGCTTGCATTTCAAATGGCAATCTCTCTTACATTTCAGGGCAATCTCTGCCACACCTTCCTGACATCAACTCATTTCTTCTCTCAGATCTACACCAACTCTGACACTGAAGCTGCTGCAGCAGAGCCGTCCCAAGGAGCCTTTGCTCCCCAGCCGAAGACGTGGAGCCTGAGCACTTGGTTCACCTCCCGTGCTGACCCAGCTGCTGCTCAGCAACTGGAGATGGCAGGTGACTCCCCGGAGCAACACAGTACGTCTGCTATCTTTCTTATCTGAGGGACAGTGTATTGTGTGCACATGTCAGCAGAGCTGTACCAAAGGGTTCTCCTCACTTCAGTGTCACAGAAGTGCTGGCATTGCTCCAAGGCAGCAAGAGAGAGCTCTGGGTGTTCCTGCTGCCTCTGAGGGCAGCTTAGACTGGCTGGAGTTTGCCTGGGCTTCCCTCTCTGCCGAAGGCAGAAGCAGGAATTGTTCCTGCATCAGCAGATGGCTGTGACTGCCTTAGCTCTAGCCACTGGTAGAATCCCTGCTCAGATCAGTCTCCAGGAGGACAAATCAAGCCCTTTGTGATTCTGCAGCACAACCCAATGAATCTCCTTCTTCCCCGCAATAACTGCCAGTGCTGTGCTCTCAGATAAGACCTGGTAGAGTTGAGAAGAGAGCCCAGTGGATTCTGTGTCTACCATCACCTGTTGGGACAAAAAGGGCACTGATCCACACCTTGGTGGGGCTGATCTCAAAGCCCATCCTGTTGTGTCCTGAATGGGGACAAAAGCTTGTACGTGGCTCAGGCTCACTCTGGCTTCTTCCCATCAGTGCCTGTCAGTGCTCATGCTTGGGCTTTGCCAGCCTTGTTGTGGTCGCTGCCCTGCCCCTGGGGGCTGGAGGGACTGCAGAGGCTGGAGCCTCCCTTAGCTGGGAGGGTCCCGCTGCTGCCCGGCTGCTGCAGCGCGGAGCTGCCTGAGGCTGCAGCCTCTTCTCTGGGCCAGCCTCTGCCTCGCACGGCCTGGACTCACAAGAGGGTCAGCATCTGCTCTGGGCAGCTGTCTGTGTCACAGGGGTGCCTGAGGAGCACTGCTGTCCTCTGTGCCCGTGCCCGCCTTGCCGAGTTGGGAAGATGGGGGCATTTGCGGTGACGAGAGGGCGAGTGCAATGGGAGCGACTGATCCGCGCTGTCAGGGTGAGGGTCCTAAAGCTGAAAGCCCCATCGCAATTGGTTCTGGCATGAGCTGCTCTGGTTTACAAACGCAGAGGCATTCTTCTGGCAAAGTGCTGCAAGGTGGAAAAGATGGGAACACTTGGCAATATTCCTCCTGTTCTGAACTTGACATCTGTTCAGAGCAATTGATTCTGGATGTCCAGGTGCATTTAATCTTAGCAAGTCAGAAACCTTTTCTAAATCTCGCAGTCTTTATTCTCAAGAAAACAAAGGCACTGTTAGTTCCAGCTCTCCTCAATGTTTCTAGATGACAAACTTACTTGCCTTGGTAGGTATTCTCTTCTGGTCTCAGTCTCCTCTGAGAGGAGACTCCTCTGCGGTCAAGAGGTCTCTCACTTCAAAGGATACAAAAAATCACTCGCTGTGCCAGCCAGACTTGCACTGTGGATGTGCTGTACTTGTTGTTCCAGCACCTGTCCCTGTTGTTGTTAGCCAGCTCAGAGCGGGCTAACCAAGCGAGGGCTCAGAGCCCCCGACAGTGGGGCTGCCTTTTGTATCTCCGAGAAGGTGGGATCTCTGCTTTAAAGTGAACATCTTGCATTTTGTTTCCCTCAGGGAGAATGGTGAAGATGGAAAATCCTATCATTAAATACATTGAACTGGAAAATATTGGCAGTGGGTGAGTCCAAGCAATGCTAATTTTACATAACTATGCATCAAGTGTTTTGCTGGTGGAATAGGTATCAGGCATTAAGTCAGACAAGCTGCAAATGTGCTCGGGCACTGGGCTTAGGTTGTCAGAGCTGATCAGAATTTCTAAGTGTTCTCAGAAGTCATTGTCAAGGACATCTCCATGCTTCCAGTGTCCTGCAGGTTTTAGGCATTTACAGCACAGATCTCCTGTGTGGGCTGGCTTTCACTGCAAGATCTAAATGGCTTCTCCTTTCTCTGCTTCTCTTTTGTTTCTAGGAGTTTTGGAGAGGTTTTTAAAGCACTCGACACTGCCACAGGAGGAGAGGTAAATGTCAAGAGCCTCTGCAGACTCTGCTGCTCTTGAGGGGCTTTCCCCTCTGGTGTGAGCTGTGGCTGGAACTTTGGCTTGAGCCATGCTGAAAAGGCACAAGAAGCACAGACTGGTGTCAGCCTGCAAAATACATTTGGCACTTTGTCCTCCTCAGCTGCCGGAAGGAAGGCACGCAGGGCAGCGCTTCCTTTCAGACAAGGACGCGCTCACTCGCTCTCCATTGCTAAAACAAAGGTGGTGCCTTAGAGCACCTCCCTGCTCTTTGGGGCTACAGCTTCACAGTCCTGAATTCTCGATTCTGGCTGCCAGCAAATCCATCGGAAAGTTACTGGTAGTTCCTTAGCCACCTGCAGTGCTGCACTTGGCAATTGCACATAGGGAGAGATCTGCAAGGTGCCCTAAAAGCCCTAAGCCCTGCCCATAGCCCAAGGTGTATCCACAGAATATTAAGGCATTGATTACTTCTTGTGAATCCTAGAAGGAGCAGCAGAGATTGTGGTCAGACGTCTGTGGGTGATAGTTGAGACACAACTGTTACCAAGTGGACAAGGCAAAATGTCAGTGGCCCCACGTGTCCTGTAACTGGCCCTCAAGGCAGCAGAGAAATGGGCTGTTGGAATGTCAGTTCCTAATTACTGCAGTGCCTAATCACCAGGCAGTTTGGCACAGCTCAGCTGTGTCATTGCAAAATCACTTGCTCCAGGTGTGTTGTTGTCTCTTGCCACCAACTGCTCAAGTTACTGATTTCCAATGTCATTTTAGGTGGCCATAAAGAAAATAGATATTCAAGGACCTAGGAGGATGGAACGAAGTGTTAATGAAATCCAAATCATGAAGAGGTACAGGAGTCCCAATGTTGTGAATTATTTAGACAGGTGAGTGGTTATGGTCTTATCCCATGTGTGCATTTACATACAGCAAACATGAGAGGTTAAAAACCCACTTTGGTCAGTGGCAGAAAGTAGAGCTGTTAATTTTTATTTATTCCTATCTCTCTACTCATCTCCAATGGATGAGAAGAGAGTGCATCCTGTCTGCATGAGTCTTCCCTGGCACACCTAGTTTGAAAATTATTCCAAAATTATTCAAAACCTGGATCAGCTGTATCTTCCTTAGTCATCAGCCTCGAAGTTTACTGCCTCCACATTTATTTAGGATTGATTTTTTCAAGTTTCTGAAGTGCTGATGAACGGTCCTAAAATGGATTTCCCTTGGATTGTTGCCACTCTTTGCCATTGCTGGGCATGCCAGGAAGACTAGGTGCTTCTTTCCAGAAACACCATGCCTGACAGGTTTTTTATCTGGGCTGTTTCTAAACTGCATTTTTCACTTGTTAGCCATCTAAGACATCTCCTTTTTCACAGCGGTGCCTTTCTCCTTGAGACGGCACAGCTTGCAAACAATGCACAGCCAAGAGGGAATATCTATTGCTATGATTCTGTCTTTGTCACAAAGGCATCTGGAAATAAGAAACCTGGAAGCAAAAATCAACAGAGCCATGCATGCTCATCTCCAGGGCCTTGTTTCCTTCTTTCAGCTACCTTGTGGGTGAGGAACTCTGGCTGGTGCTGGAGTACATGGACGGAGGCGCCCTGAGCGATATCCTCAGCACGACCTCCCTGTATGAAGATGAGGCAGCAGCCATCAGTCGGGAGGTCAGCAATCCCATCTGTGTTTCCAAGGGCTTGGGTAGGATTGTCTGGGAAACAGGGGCTCTGACCTGCAGTGATTTCCTGTGCCAAGCTTTGGTTCTGTGTTGCTGCTATGCTATGGGCAAGTAAAAGCATCTCAAGTGAAAGGCCTGCCAGTGCCCCTGCACTCCCTGTACTCAGTGCCAGTACTCTTCTCTCTTGCTGTTGTATTCTCGCTCTGGCTCATGTCTTTTTATTTGCTGTTCTCCACCTTGCCTCTCTAAATGTTTGCCTGGAGTCTGTCTTCACTGCATTCCTTGCCTGTGACAGCAAAGGTGCTGGTGGCAGGATTTGAAATGATCAGCAAAGAAAAAAGAGAGAGACTCATTTCTCTCAGGCCTCAGCATACAAGGACAGGAGTGCAGCCAAAAGGCTCTTTGCTTCTGAGCACATGCACTGCAGCAGCAGTCATCCTGGCTGGTTTGCATCCTGGCTGTTGCTCTTTCAGAAGCTGACATGCCTTTCCTCAGAAAGGTCCAGCTCTGCAAGTGTTGGAGCAGCAAGCTCTTCCTCTCAGTGGCACTGTGTTCTGCCATTACTGCCCATTCCCCTGGAGAGGGAATCTTTTGGATTCTTTGTTGCCTTTCTTATGGGATGAAATCACATCACTCATTTTTGCCCTCCTCTTTCTGTTTTCTCTCTCAGTGCCTGCAAGGACTGTGTTTTCTTCACACAAACCATGTGATCCATAGAGATGTGAAGAGTGATAACATCCTTCTCAAAACCGATGGTTCTGTCAAGCTGGGTCAGTGTATTCTTGGTCAGGAGCAGCATTCCAGGGATGTGGGTGTGGGGCTGCTTTGAGTGACAGCCAGCTCCCCAAAAATGGTGCTGGTGGAAGCACAGGGACACCCGCTGTGAGCTGAGGGCACAGTTGCAACGTGCACAGAGGTAGGAGAAGGAACAAGCAGTCAAGAGTGGCCTTGCTCTGTGTGTGTCCCTTCCCGAGGGAGGGAGTTACAAGTCTAAAGCTTCCAAAGAACAAAAGACACTACTGGAGACAGTGTAAAAAATGGGGGGAGTTTAAAAGTCGCCAATGCCAGGAGATTCAACAGCACATTTTCAAACACTTCTACTGGGGAATTCTTTGGCTTGCTTTCCTAATTGCACAGAATTCAAATAAAAACAGTGTTTTGCTTTCTCCTCAGGTGATTTTGGCCTCTCTACTCAGCTCAGCCCTCAGCAGAGCAGACGGTGCTCGGTAGTCGGGACTCCTTGGTGGCTGGCGCCCGAAGTGCTGACAGGTCAACCATATGGTCCCAAAGTGGACATATGGTCTTTTGGAATTGTTGGGATTGAAATGATAGAGCAAGAACCTCCCTACTGGAACCAAAGTCCCATCACGGTAAGGAGCAAATACTCACTGATCCCACTCTCTTTCTCACCTGTCCCTTGTCCTGCGTGCCATTGGACAAAAGCCCATTGCCATCTGCCTGAACTGCTTCCACCAAGGACCCCTCCTAAAAATGTGCCTGCAACACATCAGCATCTGCTGTAGTTGTGGTTGCAGCAGTGGGGGAACTCAAGCCTTACCACATGCAAACAAACTCCAAACAAACTCTATTCTCAGGCAACACTTTCCTTTGCCTTTTAAGTGCTTCCAGTCCTTTGACTGTGGAGATGGCCTTAAGAGCAGAAAAGAAGCATCTGACAACTGCTGTTATCTTTCCAGAAATGAAGGAAGGCAACACAAACCCAACAAAGTTTCTAAAACTGCGGTCTTTAGAGATGAGCCTAACTCCCTGTACAGTTTCTTCTCACTGGGAAACATGCCTGAAACCTGGGCATGAGGGTGTAAAGGCCACTGAGTCTCTTCTGCTTCTTGTGCAGTGCTGCTGAAACACTCAGTCACCGTGTTTCTCTCCTAGCCAAAGGCACATCCTCTGTGTCACCAAGCCAGAGCCTGGTGATGCGGAAAGGCTGCCAAAACCTCCCCTTTGTTTCCTGGCTCTTTCTGGCAAGGGCGTACCATTAATGCATTGACTTGAGCAGCCAAGTGAGCAGAGGGTGGCCATAGGGATGGCACCTCTCCTTCTTCTGACCATGACAATTTTTCTTTTGCTGCAAAATGGGAACCTGCAATTTTCAGACTGCTGAGAGACAGAGCTGCAGGTGGCTCCTTTGTGCCCAAGCAGGAATTTTCATCCCAATACATTTGTGCAGGCATCTAAATGTGTCTCTGTTGAAGATGAGATTGCAAATGTTGATTTTCTTACCTGGGGATTAATTGATGGATTCCCTTTCTTTCCTTCCAATGACCATTGTTTTCAAGAAAAGCACAAAAAGTATGATGAGTTTTGTTCTAGGGCACGTGCGCTTAAAGGACCAACAAGCACTGCAGACATGCCTTTCATGTACTAAACCTTGAAATTAGTTTGTACAGCACAGTCCCTCTTCCAAAAAGCCTCTCAAGCTGGTGTGAATCCTTAGGGAAGCAAATGTGCTTTTGCTGATGTAGTTCCCACTAACTAGGTCAGCCAATGAAATCAGCTGCCAAGGCAAGATCTGCGGGATGGTGGAAAAGCTGTGGCTGCATCAGGGTTTGGGTGTTTGGTTGGTAAAGGAAAATGATCTCTGGGTCTCTGCCAAGGCAGAAACTGCCACTGAAGAACAGAGGTTAAACTAAGGGAGGTGGGAGAGCACTTAGAGATGTGAAAGCAGCAAGTGGAGCCTGGTGTCTCCTTTTTCTCCAGGCTACACAACTGATAGCCACAGGAGGGACCCCACAGCTGCAGCAGCCCAACCGATTCTCGCCTTGCCTGCGTGACTTCCTGAGCTGCTGCTTGCAGACAGACGAGGAGCAGCGCTGGTCTGCCAGGGAGCTCCTGCAGGTAAAATGTGAAGGGGCTGCAGGTGAAACAGGCTCTGAGGGATGGGCTCCTCCTCCACTCAAGTCCAAGGCATCACATGAGCCCCCTTCCTCCTCACCTCCATTCTTGGTGCTCTTCAAATGAAAATGGTGAGGAATCCTAGACTGGGCTGGGCTGGCAGGGCCCTGTAAAGGTCCTCTGGTGCAAGTGTCCTGCAATGAGCAGGGACATCTTTAAAGAGATCAGGTTGCTCAGAGCCCTTTCCCACTGGAGCCAGAATGCTTGCAGGGATGGGGCACCTACAAGCTCTTGGGGCAACCTGTGCCAGGGTGGCACCATGCTCTGAGTAAACAAGTTCTGATTAGATCCTATTTGTGTTTAAAAATATTCACCCACATCTTATTGTAACTGGCCCTGTTAAAAAAGATGTCACTCACTTTCTTCAAAGCCACTCTGAAGTCTTGGAAATTGGCAATAAAGTCTCCCTGGGGCCTGTTCTTCACAAAACTGAGTAACTCCATCTCTCTCTGCATTTCCTGAGTCAGGGAGCTCCTCTGGCTGTTTCAGTCTCCCTCTTTTGTCATTTGGTGGAGTGTTCAATTTTATCTAATGGCAAAAGAATTGAAGTAGAGCAATGCAGAGTACAGAGACATGAAATGGTGGTGCAGGAACCCAAGGAAGCCAGTCCCAGCCTAGGGGTCAGAGATTTGGCCGTGGGCAGGAGGGGTCTTGGGGGTCTCACTGTGAGCCTCTGAGTGGCCCTGGTTTGTGCCCCCCAGCCCACCCTTAGAGGTTTCTGCCACGCAAACAGGCACACCTGGGAGGGACTTGTCCCAGCCCCATCTGCTGCCTGGCACGCTCAAGCAGACGGGAACTGTGCCAGGGTTACTGCCGGGTTGTGTGGCAGAGAGGGAACTGCAGGGCCCGGTGCCACTGAGCTGGCCCTGCTGGGAAGGAAGGAGCCATCCAGCACACGAGGGGCAGGGCATGGAAAGGTAGACACTGCTCTGTCTCCCTGTGGGAATCAGCACAGTGCCTGTCTTTCAAAGAGAGGGACCAGTGTGAGGCTTTAGAGATTCCTGAAAAGAAGAAACTCCAAGGACAGAAAGCACCGTTTCTAAAGCACTGGCAGGGCAAAAATCCTAGCAAGATGAAGACACCTGGATAAATGGATGAGTGGGATTCTGGGCCACATTTCCCGGAGATGGCAAAGTCCGGCACATAAAGATGGAGGTGTAGATGGTCCCATTGGTCCTCTTCCTGCATCCTTCTATAAGCCAGAGGAATCCTGTGAAGCACTGAGCTTGGAAAGTCATGGTCCATTATTTTTTGTTGAGTTGGTTTTTTTCCCTTTTGGCAGCATCCATTTGTAACATTTGCTGAGCCTGCGTCCAGCCTGGTGCCACTGATTGTTTCAGTGAAGAAGAGGAGAGAGACAACAATGTGCCAATCACATCAAGACCATTTATTCGTCAACCAGTTTAGAGCAGGATTGTAGATTAGGATTAGGATTAGGATTAGGATTAGGATTAGGATTAGGATTAGGATTAGGATTAGGATTAGGATTGGGATTAGGATTAGGGTTAAGGTTAGGGTTAGAGTAGGATTGTCTAATAGGACTGCAGAGTAGGATTGGAAATGAATACAGTTTCTGAAACCACAACTCACCTTGAAGATTCCCTTCCTACTCACTCTTTAAATACGCTCAAGAATTGCTTCTGAATTGTCTGTTGTTTCTTAAAGGTGGAAAGTTACACGGTGTCTTTGGCATGGTGTGAAAGTCGGGAAAAAGGATGTTCTTCATTCATCCTTTCCAGAGAACACTGACTTTGCAATCTGGTCCACTGGTCTGTTTTTGGACAGCTTTGGTATTTCTATTTGAGGCAGAAAGGGCAATGGCATTTGAAGGCAAAACCAAAAGAAGAATGAGGCAGCCCAAACACCCTGAGCAGATGCTGGCCTTCAGCTGTGACTGGAGAACATTGGGGCTCCTACCACTTGGATTTGTATCCCGAAATGCAATAATCTCTTTGGCTGGAGGAGAGGCTTGCTCAAGTCAGAAAGCAGAAAGATCAGAGAGGGTGTTCGGGAAGGTCTCCTGTGGTGCAGAGCTGTCAGCGCCTGGGAGGTGAGAGTGGGCCCGGCCTTGCCTGGGGTGGAGCCCCAGCAGAGCCCCGGCAGAGGCCGGAGCAGGCTGAGCCCCGGCAGAGGCAGGCTGGAAGGAGGCCCTTGGAGCTGCAAGAGGCAGCAGCCGGGCCCTGGGTGCCTGTTCCTGGCAGCGGGCAAATCCTCCGCTCTCAGAGCCCAGGTGGCAGCTGGCAGCTACCGAGGGGAAGCGCAGCCGTGCTGGACACAGCCCAGCCTGGAGGCATTGGCCGTCTGGAGTGTGCCCAGCAGCAGAGAAAGGCCAAGGGCAGCCGAGGGCCGCTAGGCTGCCTGAGGATTCCTCCTCTTCTGCCGGCTGCCCTGCAACTCCTGGCAAAGGTCAGCAGTGTGTGCAGCACTCTGGGCACCGGGGCAGGGAGCTGGGCTGCTCGGCAGGCTGGAGCACAGGGCAGCCTCCTTCAGGCCCGGCTCTTGTGCCAGGGGAAGCGAGGCCAGCGTGAGGCAGGGACAGCTTGGCAGGGCACATCTGCAGGAGCCAGCGCCTCACGCAGCTACGGGAGGAAGCGCCTGCAATCCTGCATTTCTGCACTGAGCCCGAGCAAAGGTGTGAGATGCAGAGTGTTTGGCAGAAATATTCAAGCCCACCAGGCCAGACTGCTTTGTGCTCTCTGGCCCACAGCAAGCGCTGTGCAATGCAGCTCACACCTCTATTGCAGGGCTGTTCTTCTTCTCAGTAATCATCGCTCAGCTGTCTCTCACTGACATATTGCTGGCTGAAGACCTGTCTCTTCCATAGCCCCTATAAAAAGACCTTACCTTAGATTCTCAAATTTAGCATGCATGCATGTGTGAAAAAAAAACCCCACATATCTTTAGGAACATCAAGACATTAAAGCAGATTTCATTTATCAAACCCACAGCAACTGCATTAATATGTGGGTGTATGAGCCTTTCTTCAAAATTTTCTTAAGAATATCTCTAGAGTAATTTTTGAGACAGAAGTATGCTGCCCCTAACAAGTCCAGATTACTTGGCAAAGGGTAATCAGTCATCCATTAAGCATTCCAGCAGTTGCGTAGCATTTTCTTCTGATAACTGATCCCTGGGTATTGCAACCAGCTTCTGATTTGTGTCTGCCCACTTCTTTTCCATGTTCTCAGCCAAGAGCAAAAGCACCATTGTGAGTGCATCTGAACACATTGGACAGTGACACCCCATCCTATTGCCTAGGTTCTCCCATGGAAGATTCCTTGCTCTTTTTTCTCTACCACCAAAGGGGATCTGCAGTCCCTGCCGGGCACTGCTCGCTCTGGGTTGTCAAGGCAGAGGCGATGCTCTGGTGCACCTGGCGCAGGTGAGCCTCGGGCCCGGGCAGGGAGCGATGCTCCGAGCTGCCGCGGATCCGGCGGCGAAGCCGAGCGGTGCCGTGGCCGGGCTGGGAAGCCGAGCGGCGCCCGTGGCGCTGCCTCCCCGGGCAGGGCTGTGCTCTCAGCGCCGCCGGGGCTGCCGAGCAGCGCTTTCCACGCGCCTCCGCCTCCGGAGCCAGCCCCGCAGCCGCGCTCTCCCGAACCGCACTGACCCGCGCCCGTTCTCGGCCCGGCTGCAGGACTCCGTGATTCCGGGCTCTCCGCGTTCCCAGTCCGCCTGCAGGAGCCTCCGCTCCTGGCCTGCCCCCACTGGGCTCTCTTCTCTCATGTCTTTCCCCTCTTTCCCAGGCCCTCTCCACTCTACTCCGGATCTCCTCCCTGTTCTCAGGTTGTCCCCTGTCTCCTGGGTTCTGCCTCCTCTCTCGGCTTTTCCCCAGTCCCGAGCTACCCCTTGTCCCAAGCTCCCTCCTTTCCCGGGCTGTAGCCAGTGCCTTTATTCGTCTCCCTGGATCTGCCCTTCTCCCGATTACTCCTCCCTCTTCCAGGATCTCCCCCCTCTCCCAGGGCTCTTTCCTGTTTCCCCGCCTCTACCCGCTTGGAAGGCTACCCACCCTTTGCCACGGATCTCACCCCCGCCCCCGTCCCGTGATCTCCCCTACTCCCGGGCTCGTCCCCCTCTCCTGGGAATTTCCCCCTCCTCCCAGCATCTCTCCCCTCTCCCGCTCACTCCTCCCTCTGCCACGTCTCTCTCCCCTCTGCCGGGATGTCCGCCGGTTCCCGGAGCGCCCCATGCCCCCGGCCCCTCGCCGCCCGTCCCTCGCCGCCTCGGCCGGGCCGCTCCGGGGCCGCGCTCGGAGCGCAGCGGGGCCGGGCCGGGGCCGCCGGGGCCGCCTCAGCTCCGCCCCGCGGGAGGAGCCGCCACAGCGCCCCGGCAGCGGCCCCGCGCAGGCGGAGCGGCCCCGGCTGCGCCCGGAGCTGGGCCTGGGAGGGGCTGCGGCCTGGGAGAGCTGCTCCGGGCTCGTTCCGGCCACGAGGAGCTCCGACCTGTGCTCGCTTTGTACCCTCAAGGCTGCCGGATGCCTTGCAGTGAAGCTGCAGTGCCCGGGCTATTCCGCTCTCTTCTGGTCCTCAGCTGAGTATTGCTGGCCGCGGGTCTCTGTACGAATCACGAAACGGACGGGACTGCTGAGGAATGCGCCTCGAGCTGTTTGTTTTCCAGCATCAGTCTCATGACATGGTTGTTACAGTGGGAAGATGCCATCAGCTCACATCCCTGGCAGGAGGCAAAGAACTTAATGGTACAATTTACTTGAAAAGTTTTTTGACCACTCACACAAAGCAAAAGCATATTGACAGTAGTTCTGTGCAACCAGTATAAGCATACTTAGCTTTTGTTAAAACACTGCTTGCTTCTTTCAAACACTATACCTGCTTGTAAGCCTTAAAACACAATGCACAGAGCTCCATTATTGTGATAAATAGGTATCATTCGTGCTGATAAAATTTGAAACAGTAATTGATATTGATACAGTAATTTTATTTGAGAATAATAAATAGGTAAAAAGTTGTAATGCCAAAGAAGAGAGGGAGAGGAGGGGCTCCACCCCGTTCCCAGCAGCTGTTCTCAAGGACCACAGGAAAGAAGCTGAAGATACAGGTGCTAAAAATGAGCAAGAACCTGGTTCGGTCCAAACAATGCTAATTCTAAGGGATTTATTGCCTTGATATGTAGATGGAGTGATACGTTAGTCTTGGCTTACATTGGCTGTACTGGCTATATATGGCTTGATGCGCATGTGTAACCCAAAGGTGAATTAAAGGACAACGAAGAAGACTATAGGGCCCTCATCAGTGACGACCCCCAAAGACTTGTGTGACCACCAAACTGAGTGGTGGCGCATGCGTGGTTAAGGTGGTGAGGAAGGCGGGGACAGAAAAGTGACGAACCGAAAATAGGAGGAGATGGTATTGACATATGGCATATAAAGGGTGATTTTCACTTGGCAAGCTTGTACGTGAAGTGGCAAGGGTCAAGAACTCTGCCCTCCGTACCCCGTGGTATCTTTTGCTTATGTGCTGTTATTTGAACCAAATTATCCCTTAATTATATATTTTCTAAACTATTCAATTAAAATAACTGCTACCTTAAATATTGGTTTGTTTTTTTTTTTTTTTTTTGATGGGATAATTGGGCAAATATGACAATTATTAAGCTTAGAAGTTCCTAATATCTTGCTAGAGATACTTTTCTGTAGCTCAGGGAGTCATTCCAGCCAAGCGTTAATACACTGGTGCGCCAGTATCAATCAAGTTAGAATGAGCAGCCCAGCTCAGCTCCACGGAGCAGCCTCTGGACTGACTGACAGAAGTTCCCAGGCAATGGGAGCTCTCCTAAGATGCAGACATTGCATTGGTTCAGAGTCCGGGGGCACAGAGATAGACCAATGAGATGTCTCGTCCTGGGAGTTTGGAATGGGCTAAATGGGCTGTGGGTGTTGAAGGCAATAAACGAAGCTGTTTGCTGATGACCAAAGGGAGTCCTGTTGTGTCTAACACTATTAACATCGGTCAACATGTCACGGATTGCAGTGGATGTGCCATTAGTTTGTTTACTCAGCCAACATGCAACCCGATCTAATTGTTTCAATGCCATTGCTGAAGCCAGCTGGGGTAAAAACAAACCTGCTGAAACCCTTTTCGCTGCCTTCCAAGGCGTGAAATCACTTCTACAGTATTCACGATAATGACGACCAGATCTTGTTCCCCTTTGCTTTTTCCTAATGACCGCTTTGGCAGTAGGCGCAATTACAGTGAGCATCCCATTGCTACATGGGCCACCTTCAGGGCATGATGGGATGCCCTGCCAGGGCCTATCTACACAGGTGAACCAACATCCTTTTGGTAATTGTCATGGATATTGATCAGCTTTAGAAAGCACCTCCCTACATTCCTAATTATTACACCAAAACCTTGAGTTTCTGTATACAAAATAATGGGGAGTAACATTGTACCTTGGAGGATCACCTTCTCACTAATCATTAGCTGTAAATGTAAGGCAAAAATCCATTGTTAAAGGACCAAGGATTTCTAATTCTTGGGGTTTCAGGTACTGCTTTGGGAAGTTCTTTTTCCCAAATGTTACAAGCCTTTACAGGGCTCCTCCCATTGTCAATTTTGCCAGGCTTACTATTGAATTGCTTTTTGACCAAGGGCAAATTCTTTACTGGCACACTGACTAGTCAGGTTGAGAAAGGCTTTTCTGTTCCGAATTAGACAAACACATGGTATCCGAGCCTGCTGCCTTGGCTAAGGTCACCCAGACGTTTGGTTTTGGTTGTTCCACAGACAAATCTACACTACAAATTGACTAAAACTCTGAACTAGAAGAAGCAATCAAAACTGACATTGTAGTAACATTTGATTTTGCAGCATCCTTTTTGTGAGCTAATTGTTGGCTAAAGCTCCTCCCATATCCTTCTCAATTCAAAAACATTACTTTTGACCTTTAATAAAAATTAACCAAACAAAACCTACACTTATTCCAATAGAGCTCTACGAAACCAACAAGTGACACATTTATAAACCACATAAAATCAGAGTTTGCAGGTTCCACCAATGCACAAGGAACGTCAGGTGTGACCCGTGATCCCTCTGTTTGGCTCACGTCTGCGTACTTGCTTCTACGGTCTTGAGCTCGTCAACTGTCCTGGGGTGCGATATGGTTTGACGTTCTTTGCTGTGTCCCACTTAATTCCTGCACCTGTAGAGAAAGAAGCAAACACTTGGTCCAAAGTGATTAATGAGAAAGGACCTTCAATTGGTGCTGTCCCAGGGTTTCTAATAAAAAAGGAGGATTTTCTTTCAGTTTTGCCTGTGTGTTATTGTAAAAATGCCTAGAAATCGGTGGATCAGGTTCTGCAACAGAGTTGTTTAACAAATTAAAACATGCAAAGCTTTGTTTAACCTCATCTGTGCTGTGACCTCCACTCCCCCCTCTCTTGATCAAGAATGGGTTTTAATGTCTGATGTGTCCTCTCAGCAACTGCTTGGTTGTGGGAGAATGTGGAATACCAAGGATATGACAAACACCCCAATCTTTAAAAATGTGGCCAATTTTTGAGATACATCTGTGGGATCATTGTCAGTTTTTTCTTCTTGGGGCACACCCAGTGAAGCAAAAGCTCTGCTAAAAATGTTGACAGGCATGATTATCTGCTTCCATTGTGTGAAGACAAGCAAAAACTCCACCAGAGAATGTGTCCACTGAAACATGAGTATTGGTAAAAACACCAAAGGAAGGCTATTCAGTGACATCCATTTGCCATAAGTGCAGGCTTTGCAAACCCCGTGGGTTGAACAACTCTATCTAGAAACAGGAGGCTGCACAAGCTGACAGTCAGGGCAAGTACTAATGATAGCTTTAGCTTGACTTTTGGAAATTTGAAACATTCACACAAGTGCTTGTGCGTTTTGGTGAAAAAAGGCATGACTCAGTTTTGCTTGTTCCAAAATGTTTGGCAAAGTGTTTGAAATAAGCACTGTCAGTTTGTCCGCTCTCGCGTTTCCTTCCACTAAAAATCCAGGAAGCGAAGAATGAGCCCTGATGCGAGAAACAAACTGTGGATTTGTTCCTTATTGTAAAGTTGTAAAAAGCCTTGAAAGCCAATGATATCAAGTGTCATTACTAGGATTCTTTAGAACTGATCCTTCTATTCTTTTAGTCACATTAGCAACAAAGGCAGAATGTGTGAATAAATTAAAAGGTTGTGGGAAGAACTGAGAAGCCTGAACCACAGCAGCAAGCTCAACCATCTGAGCAGATCCCTCTACTATTTGAATATCTGATTCCCACGTTTTAGTTGGGAACTTGGTTTGGTTCAACCAAGTAATGACTGATTTGTGACTGCTGCCAGATCCCATCAGTGAAGAGAGTTATTGTGTTTAAAGGTTCTTTACTTAACAAAGGTTTCTCTCTAAAACTGAATTTTGCCTGCAATAATTTGTGAGCCGGGTAATGAACAGAAGCAATATCTGCAAAATTTAATAATTCTTGTTGCAAATCATCAGAATTTGCAGAATTTTGCATTGCCCAATCAAGATACTTTTTTTCAGTGGTAAATAGAGAACTGCAAATTCTTCACCTGCTCAACTTAATAACCTTGTTCTGGCCTTAATCAGAAATTGCGTTATCCTCTCTAAGACTGTAAAAATTGTCTTTGGAAACCTTGAGGGAAGAAAACCTCATTCTATTCTCAACAAAGGATCTCTCTCAGAAGGGTCTATTGAAAAATGACAGAACAAAGTTGCATCTTTCCTCCTAAAATTGCAGAAAAGAATGGCTTTTCTGGAATACAGCAATGAGCTTGTTGTCTTTGGAGAGCCTCCATGACCTCGTCATGCGCTGCACGAGCTTCAGGTATTAGAGTTCAGGAGAGTCGATGGCGCAGCTTCCTCTCAACAAATTAAAAAGTGGACCCAATTCATCATTGGTGATTTCCAAACCAGGTCTGACCCAATTGATTTCTTCTAGAAGCTGTTGTAAGTCTTGCAGGGTGTTGACACTGGTCTGGAGCTGTATCTTCTGCAGTGTAATAGTTTTTTCAGTCATCTTCCATCCCAGATAGTTCCAAGGTGGAACTTCTTGAATTTTGGGTATGGAAATTTTAAGTCCAGCATTTTGGATTTCAGTAACAACACTAGGAAAACTTGCTCCATCTCTGGTTTCGTTGGAGCTGTGATGAGCAAATCATCCATGGAGTGTGAAATCACGGATCTTGGATACTTCTGTCGAACTGGAGACAAAACTTGTGCAACAAAATATTGTCAAATTATAGGCGAATTCTTCATTTTTAGAGGCAACGTTTTCCAGTGCTATTTCTGCATGGGTTCTCTTTGATTGATGACTGGAACTGAAAAGGCAAATCTTGGAGTGTCATCGGGATGAAGTGGGATGTGGAAAATGCAATTCTTTAAATCAATGACAATGAGGCGCCAGTGTTTTGGGATCGTTGATTAAGAAGGAAGTCCAGATTGAAGATGTCCCATGTCTTCAGTCACTTCATTGATGTTCAGGTCGTGAAACAACCTCCAGGAATCCAGTGTCTTCCTGTGGATGACAAATACTGGTGAATTCCAGGGACTCTTTGTGGGTGTGATGTGACCTTCTTGTAATTGCTCCTTTACCAATCCTTTAAGGCTATTTAATTTTTTCTCTGTTAAAGGCCATTGATCAATCCATACAGGAGGATCAGTTTTCCAGTTCAGCTTTCAAGTGGCAGGTTTTGACGTGGTTTCCACCACAGGCCCACCTCCAGTTCTGCTCCCCATTGGGACAGGACGTTTCTCCCCCAGACGGTGAGAAGCTTCTGAACAAGAAAAGGACGCACTATTGCTGTCTTTTCTTCAGGACCTGTAATGTTAATCATGGATGCACTTTGCCAGCATACAGTAGCACCTCCAGTCCCTGTGAGGGAACCTGTAGGAGCTGCTAAATCCCAATCTCTGGGACAAAACATGTGAGAAATTACAGTGACATCTGCACCAGTATCCGGCATGCCTGTAATGTAAATTGTTTTACCACAGTGAGTTAGGCAGCAAGTCAAGTTTGCTTGGTTGAGGTCCAAACATTGCACCCAAAAGACCTCAGGACCTGAGGTTAAAAATGGCACAGACATCACTGAATTCTCTGGAAAATTGTTTTGCTTGGCTGTACTCATGGGCAAAAGAAATGCAATAGCTATAGGTGCTTTTGGTGGAGTCGCTATAGGAACATTAAATGCAGGAGATAAATATATTAGCTTATTGTTACAATTTATTGAAACAACAGCTGGAAGGATTGAAAGTCTGAAAATTTTGTTGCTAGCTTTGCCTAAAATCAAAAGCTCTTGTCTTTGCTGAAAAAACCTGATAATTGCAGTAGAAATACTTTCATAACAGAAATTATTTAAAAGGCGTATCAATTCTGAGGAGGCCAATTCAAACCTTGTCCATGAGGGTATTGACCTGACACCATTGAGGGATGGATGATGGAGGGATAAATGACTGAGGTACCAATGCCATTTGACTGGGTAATTGACTGTAAGGAGGTCACTACTTGTGTCCAGGTGCGGTGATAATCCGCGCTCTTTTTTGAGTTTAACGACAAAGCTTTGCCATCGGTGTCAAATTGAGAACGACAGTACTTACCAAGATGCTTCCCTTTCCTACACTGAGGGCAAATAGAAAGTGGTTTAGGTTTGATTGTTGTTGTAGGACAATCTCTTTTCATGTGTCCTGCTTTACCACAAGCAAAGCCACAAGCCTTTTAATCAGAATCCAACTGTGCAGTACCAACAGATTTTTAGAAAATGTTTGTGTGTGCTTCAAGGCCTTTTCCAGCTTTTCCATTTTTTGTCCCAAATTTTCTCCCAAAGCCTTTCCCAAATTATGTCCAAATGTTTTTCCTAACTTTTTTTAAGAACCTGCAAGCTGCTTTCCAAAAGCACTGACTTGCATATTAGCAAGATGTTTTGGAGAAGTGAGCTTACTGCAAGCTGTTAGCACCTGTGTTACAGTTGGAGGCTGATAGGTAAAATTATAATGATATTTTTGCTTCCTCTAAGTTCTTTGATACCATGGTGAGAAAGAGTTTTGTATTTCGGATTTCTATCATTACGAGCATATCTTACAGGTAATGCAAGGAAGTGTTTATTTGAATCCAAATTTTTTCTAAATTTTGAATAATATTAGACTAATTAGGTAGTTGCAATGGAAGGTTTATTGCTGATTTATACTGTGTTTTGTTTTTCCCTTTCAACACTCTTGATGAGAAATATCTGATCAAGAAGAACAGGTAGTGTTGTCACAGCAATCAGCTGTCCTATGAACTCTGCCAAAAAGCTCCAAGTTCTCGTCATTATGATGAGAACTGTAAAAGTGATTTCATGCCTTTGAAGGCTGCGAAAAGGGTTTCAGCAGGTTTCTTTTTACCCAATCAGCTTCAGCAATTGCATTGAAACAATTAGATTGGATTGGATGTTGGCTGAGTAAACAAACTAATGGCACATCCACTGCAATCAGTGACATGTTGACCGATGTTAATAGTGTTAGACATGCTACCCTTCAAAAAAGAGCAGCAATTGATTTTCTTTTACTGGCACGAGGACATGGTTGTGAGGAATTTGAAGGATTGTATTGCATGAACCTGTCTGATCACTCTGAATCCATCCAGAGAAGCATACAAAAGCTGAAAGATTTGACAGCTCCAAAAAAAGAAGATGGTGGGTCATGGTTAAATGATTTGTTCCAAGGATGGAGCTTTGCACCTTGGCCAAAGGGAACTTTGTAGAATAGGTCTCGATGGATTGGGTGTTTTGGTAGTGGTACTAGTAGTAATACCTTGCTTACATTGGTGTTTGTGACAAATGGTGGACAACATGATCAAAGAAGTTTTTATCACACAAGAGGGAGAGGTAGGAAATGGATTCACAGAGAATTCTCAAAATCTCACACAGATGGTGGATGAAGGTATAGACATGGAGGGGGGTTTTGAATTAAGACCTTGGAACAGGCGAGACTTTTTTGGAACAATGACTTGTAATTGCTATCAGACATGACTTTTGCCCTTTGAACTGACTGGACTTTCAAAGCAATAAAATTGCTGTGTTGGAATATAGCAAGGCTTAATGTGAGCAAAAAGGATGCTTTAGGCAAGTAATAAGCAGGTATACTATAGTAAAGCTATAAAATGCAAGGTAGTTAATAAATGACACGGACACAAAGGTTTCTGTTTAGTTGTACTGAGAGGGGGAATTGTGGGAATCCTTCAAATCAGGGGGTTTTGGGAAAGCTACAAAAGGCAGACCTCAGAGAAAGCAGAACTGCGGTTGGAGCTAAGCAGCAGCCATAGGATTTGTCAGCACAAGAGTTATAGAAGTAGAAAAGTAAGGAGAAATAGAAAAATGGCCTGTGTGTTAGTGCTTGGCTAGAATAACTCGCTAACCTTCAAAAAAGTATCTCAGGCAAGATATTAGGAACTTCTCAGCTTAATAATGGAGCTCAGTGCATTGTGTTTTAAGGCTTGCAAGCAGGTATTGTATTCAAAAGAAGCAAGCACTGTTTTAACAAAAGGTAGGTGTGCTTATAGTGGTTGGATAGAACTACTGTCAGTATGCTTCTGCTTTGTGTGATTGGTCAAAAAATTTTTCAAGTAAGCTGTGCCATTAAGTTCTTTGCCTGCTGGGAAGATGTCAGCTGCTGGCATCTTCCCATAGTCATAACCAAGTAATGAGACTGATGCTGGAAAACAAACAGCTCGAGGCGCGTTCCTCAGCAGTCCCGTCCCGTTCGTGATTTGTACAGAGACCCCCGGCCGGCAATAGTATATAGATGTTAAATTACATCCATTATAAATTAATAGGTATTGTTTCATTCATTTTGATATTTTTTCATTTCACATTAGATCTATATATTTTTTTTAATAAAGATTTGATTTCTTCCTCCAGCTTGGGAGAGTGAAGAATTACAACAGTGCAAAACCTTCTGCCCACACAGCAGTCAGCCCCCAGGCGTGTGCATGCACACCCACCCACTGCGCTTGCTCTTCTCAGCATCTCGGGGCTGGTGTTTGCACAAAATTGGGATGAATTTAACTCAACAGAGCCACGACTGGTGTGTCCAGCTTGTCATGAACACTCATGTGCCAACGAAGAACACAGAGCTCTCAAATCACATGATCACAGTTCATTTCATTCTCAATGGGCACTGAGGAAGTCTTAAAAGCACCAAAGACACAGAAAACGCGGTGGAAAACACTGGAAACATGGTACTGCTGGTATTCTCATGGAGGAAAATCTCTTGAATTTCTTAAGGTAGCTCTTGGATTTCTTAAGATGGGAGCTTTCCAAAAGTAGGAAAATTGCTTAGCACTGGCTGCCCAATTGTGAATGGTTTTCTTGACTTGGCAAAGCTGGGGTGTTAACAATGGACTCTGTTCTTGGTTCAAATCACCTGCCCTCACCTGCAGAGAAAAGCACCACCACCAGCAGCAGAAGCTACTTCAGTCAATTTTCTCAAAAAGCTCTGTTAGATTTGGGAGAGGAAAAGAAAACACATCAGACACTGTGGAATAATGACAAGACTCTGAGGAACAGTTCCAAAGCAAAGGGCAGCAGCTTCTCTCTGGGCCACTCCTTGTGCTCCAAGGCAGCCAGGCTGCCCTGGCTGCCCAGGACCCTGCGCCCCGCGGGCTCTGCAGAGCTGCACAGCAGGGAGGCAGCTTTGGGCACCTCAGCCCCTGGGCAGGAGTGGCTGCTTGCTCTGCAGGGCTGCCTGTGGGCAAAAGCAGGGTGCTGGCCTTCTGCTCTTGGCCCTAGCCTGGCCTTGCAGGGCTAATCCTGTTCCCTGTCTCAACTGTGCTAAAGACAGACTTATTTGTTTCCAGCTCTGCACAGCATTGATGTGCACCGCAAAATACCAAAGGACTAAGGCCTGAACACCAGACCCTGACTGAAGCCTCCACAACAGGACCTGAGCCAAAGCTGCCCGCTAGATGATCTTTCCAACCCAATGTTCTACGTATCTGCTCCTTAACCAAGTATTACTGTCAAAAATATTGTTGCCTCCATTCACTGGTGAAGCATGTCTGCATCTTTCTGCATGAGGAAAATGGACAAGGCCACACCTGGCCTTGGTTCCTCCTTGAGCCCTAGGCAGGCTTGAGGAGAAAACCAAGAGGAGAATGACACCAGCTGTGCCCCAGCAGAAGCTCTGGCACATTGCTCGTCCAGCACGATCAGAGCGAGGCTACTCTCACTGCGCACTCGGGAGCCTCGTGGCTGGCAAAGGTGGAGGCACCGCAGCATTTCCCGGTTCCCGGCCGTGGCTCTGCAGGGTTTGGCTGGGACAGCTTCCCCCAGCTGATGTGCAGCTCTGGATGAAGGGGAAACCATTGGGGTACCTGGTGATATATCTTCCTTAATCACCAGAGGCACCCTTTTGTAATAATGCTGAGGTTCATTGCTTAGCTTATCCTTTCCTGACTCTTTTTTGCACTTTTGCATTACAGTAAATTACACTGTTCCTTCAGCTGGTGTCTGTGTCTGCCTCTCTGACCCTTCCCAATATCAAAACAAACACACAGCCAGTTTAGCACGAGACCTGCCTCTCTGCCAGCCCATCTCTTGGCAAACACCCCTGGCGGCCATCTCTGCAAATGAAATTCCCACTTTGCAACTTCCTTTTCTGCAGGCAGGTGAGAAAAGGAGCCACTCCCAATTCTGGACACCTCCAAAAACCAGCTGCTTTCAGCAGTCACAACCCTGAAATATCAACCTCCTTCCTTAAGCTGCCACAGGGAGCTCCCACCAAGATCATTTTGTCCAACGATACCCACAGAAGAGCTCGAGGAGGGAGCAGTTTGAAACACAACTGCTTCAGAGTTTAAACCTGCCTTTATCAAATGAGAACACACCAAGCTGTCCCCAAGGGAAAGCAGGCAGGAACGAGAAGCTCCTCTCCCACAACAGCAAACTCTGTGCTTCCTTCTGTTCCAGCTGGAGAGTGGAGGCCATGGGCTGCACCTCAGTTTGGGAAGGAGCCCTGGGAATTGGCCTGATCTGGGAGGGCAGAAAAAGGAATTCTCCAAAAAGTAGGAAAAGACCCTCTGGAAGGAATAGATGATGACAATATTTCTGCAGAAAAGCAAAAAAAAGGATAATTGAAGTATTTCAAGAAGTGATGAGACTGAAATTGGTTTGCCAATACGACAACCCCAAAGTCTCTGTGCTGTGTCAGGAAGCTCAGGAATGAACCTGCAAGGCTTGCATAAACATCATTGGTGTCCGTCCCCCAGAGCACAAGCAGCTCCCCAACGAGACTTCAAGACTAAGGGACAAAGCTTCCCCCTTCAGCTCCCCACAGCACCTCTAGGGAGTCTCTCTCCATTGCAAGATCTCCTTTGTCAGTCTACAGTGACAGGAGTTGGCTGCAGGAGGCATTTGCATTGGAGCTCTCCCCAGATGAGGGGAAGAAACGGAAAAGGTGATTCCCGAACAAAGAAAATAGTAACGCCGTTTGGAAAGACACCAGTGTCAGTTCACTACAACTCTAGGCCAGAAATGCTTTGAAGAAAGCAACATCCATCCATGGGGCAGCACTTTGGCTTTGATATCCATGCTGACAAAATTGCTGCCCCTTCCTGCTGCTGTAGCTGACTCCAGATCACGAGAAATGTGCCAACTCTGCCAAAGACAGGAGGACATGCTGAGATGAAACCAGCTAGTCTGCTAAAAAGGAGTCCAAATTAATGTTTTCTAAGTCCCGCTTTTCATCCGTTCCCCAGCCGAGCACGAGCAATGTCCTTCCTCTCTGTCTCCGATGGTTACCCAGGCATGGGATGCAGTGTGGGGACAGAGCCTGTCACTGCTCCCAGTGCCCTGCCCTGCCCCTCCCTGCCTGCCTTGCCCTTCCCTGTCCTGCTGGAACCTGCTGTGCTGTGCCATGCTGAGCCGAGCCCGGCCAGCGGTCACGGATTTCAGGAATGACCCTCCCCTGTGCCGGCCATCAGCGTAATGAACACACCACTTTCTTACTTTGACTAGTTAGAGAGTCTTTGTCCATGATTTTCAGTTTTAACAATTCAAGGAGCTCTTGTTTTCCGTGACAGAAGTACAGTTGCTGCCAAGGGAAGCACACCCAAAGACCAATAGTGACCCAGCCTTCCCTTTGCTTCCCTTTTCCTTCCCTCACTGCTACACAGCGCTCTCAGACCAGAACCCCAGTGCTGCCTCACCTGAGCATTCAGAGCTGCCTCCACACCATTCCAGGCTATGTGCAGGTGCTCATGATTCTGAGGTTTTCCTAGCTTCTTGGGGGAAGGTGTTTGCTTCATCTGGACTTCTTGGCGTTTCATCAGAGAAGCCAGGAACAGGCAAATTTCATCTCCACTGTGAGCTCTTCATTCTGCTTGTTCCCATGGAGCTTAAATGCCAACCTGAGCTCATCGTTCCTCTGGTACCCATAGACCATCACAACCCTTCCATGGCCTCCCCAGAGAGGAGCAGCTGCACATCTTCAGAGCAGCACTTGCCAGCGCGCAGCCCATCAGGGAGGGAAAGAGCTTCTACCCTTGCTTTCCAAGCAGCTCCTGGTTAATGACCCTTTCAAGTGTTTTCTTGCAGTACTCTATCATGGGTATATCTCAAGTGAGAAGCAGGTAGAAAGTGTCAAGTTGCCTAGGAAGGGGGACCTTGAAAACAGAAAGATTCTCTGCCTCATTTTCCTGTCCTCGCTGCAGATTTGGAGGGTGTTCTGGGCATTTTGTAGAGAGACTCTCTGTAGGGGTACAAGGGCACGGTGAAAGATATTGCCTAACAAGTGGTCAGTGTTAGGTGCACTCTCCTCTTCCTTTGAATGAAGCCAAACTGGGACTCTGATGGGACATTGCAGATGTTTAAGACTGTCTGCCCTGCAAATCAAGCCGTGCCATTGAAATGAGCTCTGTGTGCCCCACAACAGCTGCAGCTGAAGAATATGGCCTCACCCTCAAGGCTGTTTATAGAAGAAACTCACAGTACAAGTTTAGCATGCATGTCTACAGATCTGGGCTCTTCCTGGGTGAATCCATTTTCTGTGGGCTTTTGTGATGAGAAACCAAATGTAGCCAAATCCCAAAGCTGCTGGGAAGATGCACAAAGCTGTGATTCTAGGGTGTTTGTGTGTGTGTGTGTCTCTGTGTGTGTCCATATCAGATTTCAAGTCCATGCTTTAATCTATGTACATGAGAATTCGGATAAATTTTTTTAAGAGGAAGAACTCACTCCTTCAATCCCCTGGGAAGTCTGAATACATTTCTGGAACGGAGGTTGCTGTGTGCTTCCTGTGATGTTTGATCCAAGGCAGCAGTAGAGCTCTGCGTCCCAAAGACACATTGTGAAGCCTGACCAATGTGTTTGGATTCTTGCAACCAGGCCAGACACTTCAGCCCCCAGCACTCCAGCTGCCAGTGCAGGTTCTGCAGCATGGACAGCCACAGCTGGCTGTGGAATACTCCTGGGAAAGAGGAATTGCCACCGCCGGATCTGGACATGGTGCTTGAGACACTGGAGGAGAGGTTTTCTCCCTCTGCTTGGGACACTTCATTGGGCAGGGGAGAAAGGGGCTGGACTGAGAACTTGTGAATGTTGTTGCATGGCTGAGAAGGCAAAGCTTCTTGAGTTCAGCTGTGAATGGACAAGGAAGGATTTGCTTGGTAAAGCATGACTTCGTAAGAAGAGGGAATGAAAATGTCATCCATGAGTAAGGATGGAAAGGTGTGAGGCTGTGTTGGCCAAGTTTGGGTGTTCCTTTTCCTGGGAAGAACCTCTGATGCAGGAGCATTTGTGGTGAGGAAGTGGAAGCTTTGTAGGTTCTAAGAGGCTTTGTTTGATGGGAAAGAAGAGAAGAGTGTTTGGAGAAGTGGCACTGAAGGCCCAGTGTCCCGGGCAGGGAGGGGCAGGCCAGAGGTGCCTCTGTTGCAGCAGCAGATGTGGGCTGTGCCTCTTTTGGGTGGGAAGGCCAAGGCAAAGCAAGGGCTGGGCTGCAGCTGCTGCTGCTGTGTGAGCCCTGCCGTGCGTGTGGGCGCTCCCAGAGCCATGGCTGGGGCTGGGCTGCAGCTGCAGCTTTCTTGTCCTCTCAGTAAGCTGCTGCCTGCAGTCCAGTTTCCATCTGGGAAATCCTCAGCTGGGCAAACTGGCCAGTCTTGCTGTCCATGTTTCAGAGCTCTTTCCCCTTGCTCTTGGGCATCTCTGTGGGAAGAGATGTGTGTTCCCATGCTGTCCCTGCCAAGCTGCAGCCTGGATGAGACTGCTGTGCTCAGGGCTGTGGAAGAAGGAGCACATCCCTTTGCCAGGAGCTGGCAGGACTCCTGCTTAGCAGCCATTCCATGTGTTCAGTGTCACCCCCATGTTCAACACTGTCAACTCTGACAGTTTTTGGACTGTGTTTGAGAAGTCAATTTTTCTGACTGTTGAAGGGCTTTGGGGCCCAGAGTTGTTGTTAGGAAGAAGGGATGAAGTGTGTGAGCCATGGAGTTGTTGGACCAGGTGTTTTGTCTAAGTGGTGGAAGGTTTTCTGCCTGTCTGTTTCTCTTTCAAGGGCAATATTATTGTTGACCCTGAGTCTTCAGGAGGGGAGCCTGTGGACAGAGCTGCAGCAGAGGGAGCTTTGCCTGGCACCGAGAGCGGCAGGAACAATTCCCAGGAGCCCAAGGAGCTTGGTAAGGACAGAGGTCCCACTGATTTGGAGAGGGGTGAGATGGCTGCTCTGAGCCTGCCTCTGGCAGTGAGGGAGATGAGAAGGGTTGAGTTCCTGTCTGCAGGCTTGGTGCTTCCTGGTGCCTTGGGTTCAAATCCTGCACGGGCACAACCTGCCTGAGCCCTGCCCTCCACGCTTCTCCAGAGGCTCTGACACTGAGTCCTCTGCTGGGGCAAGAGAGCAGGGAATAAACCTGACCTTGTGGCAGTTGTGTCACCAAGCCAGGTGTCCCAGTTTTGTGCTGATGTCCGTGGGGATAAGTTTGCTGCAGGATGTCAGTGCTCTGGAGGCAACCCTGAGTGACTCTTGAAGCAAGAGAGGAAAAGCCCAGCAAAAGGTCAGTGTAGAAATCTGAGCTTTTTGTCTCCAAGCATTAAATCCATGTAGTGGCACTCTGCTGATAGCTGTAGTGAGATACATTAAAAATACAAGCAGCAGAACCTCTGAGGCCAAGGAAATCATTAGTCACAAAACCAGGAGCTCGACAAAAATCTGAATTCACCCCTTAAAATTAGTGAGAACTAAAGGAAAGAGAGAGCACTTTGGGTCTGCATCCTTGAGCAAAGCTGGTGCTGCTTGCAGTCCTGTTAGGGAGCTCTTTCCTTCACAGCTGTGAGAAACAGAATTCACTGCTTAGAATTATCAAAAGTTTAATAGTAATAGGTTAAAAAAAGACAATAATTGCAGCACTGTGGTGCTCAGGGCTAACACCCAAACAACACCTGGTGCTAAGTGACAGTGTTAGCTTTATGGTGTTACTTTGCTGAGAGGCAAGTATATTCATGTGTTTCATGAATTTTTCCAGCATTCTTGGGAATTTTCTCATGTTTTGGGAACTCCTTGTTTTGACTGCTTCGCACTCAGGTTTACTGCATGACATCCTGTGCATCATGTCAACATTTTTTTTTTCTGCTTGTGTCTCCTTCCTGCTGTTTCACCTCCTCTGATAAGGCTTTAATAGGTTCTCCCTAAATTTCACATGGTATTCTCTAATTGTCCTCTGGTGCTCTGCCTTGTGTCAGGGTTATTTTATCACTTGGACAGGTTGGTCAGTTGACAGCCTTACACTGATTTTAGTTACACACAAGCCTTTTTTCCCATTATGTTTTGCTAGGGTCTATAACACAGTACATTCATCACACAATTGTTTCCATAAGTGATGCATCGATATTATATTCATTACACTACTGCTTCTATGAGCAAAACAGTGCAAACTTAAGCTGATAGATTCTGTTATATTAAAAGCAGCAAAAAGAGTTCTAACTGATGCTATTTCTAAATACTTATAATCACTAACAACGTCCATCAGCTAATACATAAATGCCTAAGCCAATATTACGTGGTCATTTGTCACCCAGCTGTTCATCCCAGAGCTGGTGGTTGTTTTGGAGGAGCTGTGGCTCACTGCAGAGGGCAGGTTGTGGATGGCAGGGAACGGTGCTAGTTCATAACTCAGCTGCCAGCACCTTCAGCTTCAGCCATTTCAGTGAGGACTGAGGTCTCTCTGCCAGCACAGAGAAAGAACCAGGCTGGGCTTCTTTGTGGCAGCTGGGTCTGTCTGTGTTTCAAGCTCTCATGGGGGCCCTTGGCCTTGCGAAAGTATCCCAATACACTGAGGGCTTTCAGTGTATTGGGATACTTCAAAACTTCAGAAGTTATAAACTCTTTGAAGAGCAGGCTTCAAATTGCCAAGTGAGATTTTGCCTTTCGGCTCATCTTTTACAGCCTTTGATAGAAGGACAGTTACTTCCAAAGGGACAGATCATGCAGAGAGGCCAATATTGACCCTGTGTTCCCTTTGCTTCCCAGACTTCCAGCTGATCTGCCTTGTCAGGAGGGCTGCCCTGCATGGGAAGAAGGACCAGAGGGAGAGCCTGTGAGCATCAGACGGGTGGAATCCCTTAGTGTACACATAGATTTATGGATTTCTACAATTCTCTTTCTATATCCATATAGTTGCATTTATAGATTTACAGAGGTCTGTTTATATGTGCATATATATACATCTATATACTTAAATTGATCTCTATTGTTCTAGATGGGGTAGAATTAGTTACATTTCTAGATTTTGAGATCTACATTTATACATTAATAGAGTTACATTTAGATGCCTACATTTAGGCACCTACATTTAGATGCTTAAATTTAGATGCTTAGATATAGATCTAGAAATATGCTGAGTTATTTAGTAAGAGGTATGTGGAAGTTTAGATGCATAGATTGAGCTGTGTAAGCCCAGGCTGCATTTTTACCTCTTTCCCCCCTCGGGTGCCTTTTTCACCTCTTGCTTTTGCTCCGGTGCCCCCTGTGTCCCCTGTCCCTGTGCTGGGTCCGAGCTGGCGGCCGGGCCGGGCGGAGCAGCACTTCCAGCCCTGGCTGTCCCTGGAGCGGTGGGAGCTGCCGCTGGCCCCAGGCCCTGTCCCCTGAGGAGCTACTGAAGGACAGTGAGACAGAGGGGGCTGAGGGGGCTGAGGGGGCGGTGGCGCCGAAGGGACGCTGACCCTGAGCTGCTGCTGGGGCTGAGGGCTGTGGGGCAGGCGAGGGCCATGGTGGCACTGAGGTGACAGGGAAGTGGCACAGGCTGACAGTCCAAAACTTCCCATGCATTTCTTCATCAATCTGCAAAAATGTTAGGTAAACAATTTGCTATTCCCTTTACTGATGCTTCTAGTATTGCGTGATCCTGTCCTGACCGGTCAACGAGATGGCATTGGTTTAGGCATGGTGTTAGCCCTAGGGGTACTCAGCCCTCGCAGTTATGGCAAATGGATGTAACTCATGTAGAAGAATTTGGTCAGCAAAAATTGGTACATGTTTGCATTGATACCTATGCTTGTATTTTTTGGGCTACTCCCTAAACAGGTGAGACGTCATGTTGAGAAATATTTGTTCAATTTCTTTGCCATATTAGGTATCCCCTTAGCATTAAGAATGACAATAGTCCTGCTTGATGTTCCTTAACATTCAAAGGTTTCTGTAATTTATGGGGTATTTGACATGACCCTGGTATTTCTCACAATCCTACTGGACAGGCAATTATTGAGCGTGCCCATCAGATGTTCAAGGACATGCTGCAAAAACAAAAAGGGGGAACTGCAGGGTTATCCCCTGAGGAAAAAACAGCTAAAGCCAATTTTGTGCCAAATTAGCTCAGAACAACAGGAGATAGGGAAGATGCATGTATTCTTGTGCATCATGCCCTCACACATAATCCAAGGGAGGAATTGCCTGACGGCATTCAGGTCATGTTCAAAAGTCCAGGAACAGGGTGTGGCAAGGACCAGCTACAGTCAAATGAAGAGGAAGAAGTTCTATGTGCTTACTTACAGATAAAGGCATTCGTTGGATTCCAGCCACGTGGACCTTCACTTCCCTCACAAGTTGTAAATCAGAGAGAAAATGCTTGGTATCTGCATAGTTGTGCATGTAAACCATGGCTTAAGGTTCATTGTATCCAGTGTAACTAAAAAACTTGGGGACAAATTTGTGAAGAACATAATTGCGTAGTGGTCCGAGGAAAAAAGCAAAAAATTAAGCCTATCAACCTAATATGCAATAACTGCTCTTACACACTTAACACTAGTACCCCGAGAATGGCATTAGCTAAATTTTTAAGGCATAACTGAAGAAGATATCAGAGTTTTCTCTAAGATGTATCTTTGATAGAAATATAGAAGCAAAGATTGTTACTGCAATTGCAGTTTAAACTTGCTTTAATTGCTGTAGTAAATCAAATTGTGCTAGAGAGCAAGATACTAGCTACAGAATGTAGAGGAAGAATAGCAATACCACAAACACCTCACTTGAGAGATTTGGAGTGAGAAGAACCTAAAGCAGGTTGGGTAAAGCGCAGGCGTGATGGACCACAAGGGCGACAATGGCACCAGTCTGGCAAATATTAACAATGTTGCTTAGTGGAGTGATTAAGGAAACGCAGGGGGTATACAAGATAAAGCAGCGAGCTAACATGAAGGTTCCATAGGCTAACAGAACAAGGCAGGAATCTTTCTGCCTATCACTAGCTCCACCTTCAGATCCATTTGGCACCTGTTTCATTGGAATTCCTTTAGACTCAATGGAAGAATTGGGAAATTGGGCCAGAGCTCAAATTTATGGCAACTTAAGTAAGGCCTCTTCAAATTGGTGCACTAATCAAAATGGGATGATCACAGAAATTTGGTGTGAAAAACAAAGCATCCCTAGAAATCCGTTAGGAATTCAGGCATTTACAATCGTTCAAGGTTTAAATACTACCAGACAGTGACCACAGGAATTAGATATTTTGGGATCAGTGCCAGGAAATTACTGTTTGTTCTATGAGTACCACAGGGGTAAAGAGCTGATTAGGGAGAAATCAGGAAAACCCGGTGATGATGGCACTTGGATATCTCCTGTTTCTTCCTGGTATTACAATACCACGGCAGACTGTGCCAATTGGACATGGTTGTACCCCTAAAACCAAAATCTGCAAGGATGTCACCTCCTGGAGTTTTTCTCATTTGTGGAGATTAAACTTAGCCTGCGATTCCTGAGAAAGCATGAGAAGGACTGTGCTATTTTGGGAAATTGACACTGTTTGCCCCTAGCATTCAACAGATGCTTGACATCAGGCACAAATTCCAATGTCCAAAACGTAGTGTGCATCTATTAGGCTCAGACTGTAAGGATAATGTAGAATTGTAGAATATGTCGTTGGTTATACTGGCATCACTTCTTACACCCGGAGTAGCTTCATCACAGGCCCTTACACAATTCAAACAATTGGCTTGTTGGACAGACAAACAAATTAACATTACATCTGCAATACTGAATGAGCTTACCACTGATGTAGGTAGCATACGCCACGCTGTATTACAGGATAGGGCTGCAATAGTGTTTTTGTTGCTAGCACAGAGAGATGGGTGTGAAGATTTTGAAGGGATGTGTTGCATGAATCTCTCTGAGCACTCTGAATCTATGGAAAAGAAAGTGTCATTGCTTAAGGAGAACACGATAAAGCTGACAGTTGTTTAGAATTCTTTGGATGAGTGGCTAAAATCCTGGGAAATAAGAGGCTGGCTCAAGGACTTAGTATGCTTTGGTATTAGGTATTCTTGGCTATGTAATGAATAAATAATCTTACATATTATTGGCTTTGTATTTCATTCTTTTTTCAGTTCTGCTAATCGTGCCTTGCTTACTATGCTGTGTGCAAAAAGAAATTGACTGTGCTTTTAAATCAGTCTGGCTTGTGCAAAAACAAAAGCGGGGAACTGTTGAAGATATTTTGCAGGTGGAGGAGTTTTTGCAAGACAACGGCCTTATTGAGCCGATGCACAATCCAGCCTGCTTGTAATAATGGACAATGAACACGTTCACAAAGAATGAATTATGGACATATTCAGAAATGGGGTCGGTATATCCTTGAAGAAGACGCAAGAAGAAGAGTCATCAGGACTCAGCAAGTTTGTCAGCAAGCTTGGGAAAGTGAGCCATGGGGGGGCCATACAACCCCAGCAAGACACATGAAAACTTAGATAATCCAATCAGCATTCTATTTTAGAGGTGTGAACAGCTAGGATTAACCAATCATATATTAGCTAGAGAGGCATGGACAGTAGAGATTTATTATAAATACAGTCTTTTTAGGAATAATAAATTTAGCTTCACTTGATCATATTGGTTATGGTGTGATGCCCATGAACCTCCGCACCCCGCACTTAAGGGCAGGTTGGTGTTGCCCAGGAAATGTACACATCTGGGGAAGTGCCCTTGGAAGAGAGGGGCTTGATTGCCAAGGAAACTGCTTCCCCAGGAGCCCCCAATGAGACAGGTGCAAGTGTCTCCATTTGACTTCCTCTGTTTCCTTCAGTCCTCGCACTTGGCTGAGGGGCAGGGGAAGGATGTGAAGAGCAGCTTTGGCATCTGCCTGGGCCTGCAGAGACCAAGCCAAGCACCTGCGGCAGGGTTTGTTGCCCACCTTTGAGCACAGGACTGAGCCGGATCCTGTTTGTCCAGCCAAGTGCCCCAAAGCTGTCTTGGGGAGCTGTGAATTCAAAGGCCTTGATGCACACATTCATGTCACCTCCCCTATCTGGTGAGTTTTAACTCTTGGCAAGATGTGTTTGTCCCGTGCTTGCTGGAAGCTGCTCTGCTCCAGAGCCAGCAGTGAGCTGGGCTGTGCTGGCCTGGCACCATGGAGAGTCCTCCCCTGAGCACTTGGCTGGGCTTGGTGTGTCCCAGGACGTCTTAGACACTTGGGGCAATGGATTTGTTCCAATCAGAGGCATTTGGGGCAGGGTTGGGGTAGCCCCAGAGAACTTGGCAGTGTGTCCAATGGCCCTTGCTGACACGGCACAGCACGGTTACCATGGAACGGAATGGAACAGGGCCCTTTGTGACACGTGGTGAAGTGGCTGCTGGCGGTGACGAAGCAACGCCACAGTGCTCAGTGCACGTGACAGGAGAGGACGTGGCAGAGCTGTGCTGTGAGGAGCCCCACACAGCCAGCTCTTTGGTCACTGACCCACAGCGTTTCCAAGCCATTTCTCCTGCGGCTGGCCTTGTGGCCAGACTGCAGGACTTCCTAAATCAGAGCTTTTCCCAGTCATCTGGCTCAAAGTTGTCTAGAGGCCAAAAAGCAGGATGGCAGGCAGAGTGCTCAGGCTCTTCAGGGTGCTTCGGGGCAAGAAAAAGAAAGGGCCTGCAGCCTCCCCAGCGCAGCAGCCTGCAGTGCCGGAGAAGTTGCAGCCAGTGCAGGACGGTGAGTGGCAGGGCCGGGCCGCAGAGCTGGCGCCTGCGGCCGGCCTGGCCCCATCCCATCCCTGCCCCTATGGATGTCCCCACAGACAGGATGTAAGAAGGGCTGGGGCTGCCCCTGCTGGCCATGCTCTGGTCCGTTGGGTAGCCGGGGGCTGTCCCTGCCTGGGCCGTGCAGGGCCAGGCTGTGTTCTCCGGCCTCTCCCGCAGCCCCTCAGCTCTGGCTGCATTTGCTCTTTGCCAGATGCGGGCAAGGATTGGGCAGAAGAGCGGGACCCCACTCGCGGCTGCTTCCACAGACCAGCGCAGGTACCTGTGGCCATCCCCACCGGGGCTGGGCCTGCTGGCACTGCTTGGCCCAGCACCGTGCTTGGAGCAGGCCACGGAACGTCCCTCTCTTCCTGCCCTTCCTTCTGTTGCAGATACTGTGGAGGTTCCTGGGCCTTGGGCGCAGAAACACCAGCGCCGCAAGAACCGAGGGCACGGCTGAGCCGCAGGCAGAGGCTGATATCACCTCAGCCTCCCTGGAGCGAGCAGCAGACGCTGTCAGGGCAGTGGCTGAGACCAGGCCGGAGGCTGTCACGGCCCTGCAGGGTCTGCACTTGAAAAAGCACGGTGCCAGCGCCCTGTCGGTTGTGTCCAGGCACCTGCTGAGCGAGTGTGGGGACAGGCTGCACCCAGAGCCCAGAGGCCATGTGGAGCTCAGCAAGGAGCCCTCGCTGGTGAGAAGGGGCAGTGGCTGATATCTACTTGGAACATGAGGTGTTAGAACAGGAAGGCCATGTTGCAATGGTGCCTGCTGTATCTGAAGTCAAATAGGCACCTTTGTGGCTGGGGAGCTGCGTGGGCAAAAAGGATGCCGGGCTGGCGGCCTTGAGCAGCTGAAGATGAGGCAGCGTGTGGCCAGGGGGCCAAGAAGGCCAAGGGCATGGTGGCTGTGCCAGCAGCAGTGGGGCAGCAGGAGCAGGGCAGTGAGCGTGGCCCTGTGCTGGGCAGCGCTGCAGCCACAGCTGGAGTGCTGTGTGCACTTGTGGGGCCTGGGGAGCAGAAAGTCACGGAGGGGCTGCAGCGTGTGCACAGAAGGACAGGGGAGCTGGGCAAGGGGGTGCAGCACAAGGCCAGGGAGGAGGTGCTGAGGGAGCTTTAGCCTGGAAAATGGGGGGGCTCATGAGGCACCTTCAGGCGGACTTCCATAGATCGCTGCCTTAGATCCATAGATCCAAAGCTCAGCACAAGGGCTGTTTCCCTTCCAAACGTCCCCTCACTGCATCCAAGTGCTTTAGACACTGGTGTGGGTAACACTTTCATATTTTGTTGATTTGTTTGTTTGATAGAAAAAGAACCCTTGTGCAATTTCTCCTTCTCCAGGGAGCAAGTGCACTTTTTCTCAATCTTTCCTGCCCTTTTCCAGCTCTGGCAGAAATTCTGTAAGAATTTTAGTTTTCAAGGAGGCAGTTCTGGATAATGCAGTATTTTTGCACAAGAACACATAGTTTGGGGCAGGGATGTTGGTGCAGAATGAGCTGTTCTGGTGCCAGACCAGCCAGTAGGGCTTGCCCATCATCTTCAAGTTAACGGCTCCCATCTCATTTGGCAACCCAGAGAATCAGTGTGTGTTGTGTTTGGGAATTGAGCAGGAAATCAATGCCCTTGCATTCCAGCTGGCCCTCAGAGATTAGAGGAGCTGGGAAGGGCTGGGCTGCATTTGTGATTCGAGCCACTTTAGCACCATCAGTGTGGTCAAGTGCAAGAGAAGAACTTGCCCGAGCAGAGATGCACAAAGAGTGCAGTTCTTAGTGCAGTGCTCTGAGTCTGATTGCATTCCATAAGGACCCACATGCTCCAGATCCCCCAAGAGTGTGGGTTACTGAAGCAACAGGAGAGCAAGTTCAGGATGGCTTCTGACTGGGGCACTGCAACCGAGTGTTGATGTTTGTAGCGACAGAAAGGACAGTATTGATTCAGGGTGACCCCCCACGTGGTGAAAAATGTGCTTTGACTGTGTGATTTAGAATTTTAAACAAATGCTTTATTAAGCTATGTTATATTACACTAGTACTATGTTAAAACTATAGTAAAGTAATACTATACTAAAAAGATACTAAAGAAAAACTAGTGACTGTCTCCACACAGTCCTTTATCTAATTAGCTAATCAATCAAAGCAACTATCCCTAAAATGCAATTAACAAATCACTTTCAGTAAACAATCACTATACACATTCCACATGTACTAAAATTAAAGAACAGCAAATACAGGTAATATTGTTTTCTCCTCTTCTCTAAGTTTCTCACTACCTTTCCTTAAAAAAAACCTAGGAGAGGGAATTATATCTCTCTCCGTTCAAAGAATGTAAATCCCACAGTACAGTAAAGAGAGATTATAAAAGTGAGATCTGTTTATCTATCTATCTATTTGAATCTTCCTGGCTCTGCTCCAAAGCAGTAGAAGATGCAATGCTCACCTAAATGCATCCCTTCAGGAGAGACAAACAGGACATGGTAGAAGCAGAGGGAGGCCCTCACCAGACCCTTGAGAAATGCCACACCTTCCCTGTCAGCTGCCTGAGAGGCTCTTGCAGCTTCAGTCCCAGATGGCCCCTGATTGTAGGGCCAGGGCCACTTTGGAATCTGTGCCTCCCCTTGAACAGAGAATGACCCAGCAGAGCAGCAGCCCAGTGCTTTGGGAACGTTTGAACCCAGCAGTCTTTGAGTCTTGGCCCACAAAGGTCCTATGGGAAGCTGAAACCCATCTTCTCTTGCTTTCTGTGCAGGTGCTTCTAGAGAGAGAGAAGGAGCAGAGTGCTTCATCAGAGACACCATGCCAGACTCAGGGAGAGCTGTTCCCAGCTCGAGAGCAGGAAGAGCAGCTCGGGCAGCAGGTGGAAGTGCCACAGGAGAAAGGCCAGGTAAGCCTGACTGGCCAGGGCACAGAGGGAAGGGCAGGAAGAAGGGCATAAACCACAGCTCTTGGGACTGAGGAGGCCAGGAATCCCACAGGCACTGGAAGCACAGAGCCTTGGAATCTGAAGAGATCAGCCCTGGGACAGGAGGGTTACATTGGGAGCAGATGTGGGTAGGGAAGCAGAAAGAAGTGGCTGAATCAATGTGATTTTGAGGCTAAAAGAGGGAAACGCTGAGTCTGATGGCAGCTCCCAGTCACTTGCTCTGCATTTGTGTGCACAGAACATCCAGGTAGAACCACAAGCAGAGCTGCCCGAAGCTCAGAGTGACATGGCAGTGAAGAGGGGGAATGAAGACATCCAAGAGGAGAAGAATCTCCCTATGCAGAGGGACAGTCAACAAAAACAGGTGAATGAAAGAATGGCAGCCACTCCACTCATGAAAGAGAGTCCTTTCCGTTGTTGTTTACAGAACATGGACAAACAGGTGCCGGCACAGCTGCAGGAAACTGAGGCTAGGATCAAGGCAAAGAAGGAGAGGACAGACAAAAAAATTAAAATCATCAAAGAGAAAATTAATTGCCTCCTTCAGGAGCAAAAGGCTCTAGAAAAGCGAGTGAAATATCAATAGGCACTGCAGTCACCCAAGGGGTGGTTTCTGCCCTCCTTGCCTTTGCAGTGCAGAGCAGCAGGGGGGTGGGGTGTTGCCTCTGAGTGCCATCCTGATGAGGCCTCTGTCAGAGCTGCTCTCAAAGAAACTTCCTGCTCTGCTGAATCTCAGCTGATGCTCTAGACAGTGGCATTACTCCCTTGGCCATTTAGCCAGCAGTCATTCCAATGAACTCCTGCTGGCTTCTTCCAGGTGACCTTGTTTCTTGAGGTGTTTTTGCAGGTGAACATGGTCATTCACATAGATTTGGAATACGAGCTACAAGCTGTCTGTATCCCTTGTGAATCTGCTCCCGTCCTTTACTTTCTTCCCAGTCAATGACTCCTGGCTGAAAGGGACAAGCGGTAGTCTCTGACTGCTTTGTTCTGTTTGACTTCAGGTGGAAGTGTCGCCATCCTACCTGGAAGCCTGCAGCGAGTTCCAGCAAATGACGGGCAACCAAGAGCCCCGAAGCTGGCATGAGGCCCAGGAACTGTACCATCCAGAGATGCTGCAGGATAAGCACGTCCCAAGGAAGGTGCAGAAAAAGAGAATTTCATGGCAGGAGGTAGAACATTAGAATGAGGAGCTGCAAATATATCTGCAGACCTAGGAGGGGGAAAGGAGTCTTTGGGAGGAAGTGGAGCGGTCGTTGCTGCAGTCATCCTTTAGAACAAGAAAGTGGCTATGAACTTGAGTAAAACCAGCCTTTGGTTTTGAGCATTTGGTTTCACAAGTGGACATCCAAAGCAATCCAGTTGAAGAGCTCTGCATGTGGCTGACAGCAGCTTCCTAAGGGCTTGCATTTCAAATGGCAATCTCTCTTGCATTTCAGGGCAATCTCTGCCACACCTTCCTGACATCAACTCATTTCTTCTCTCAGATCTACACCAACTCTGACACTGAAGCTGCTGCAGCAGAGCCGTCCCAAGGAGCCTTTGCTCCCCAGCCGAAGACGTGGAGCCTGAGCACTTGGTTCACCTCCCGTGCTGACCCAGCTGCTGCTCAGCAACTGGAGATGGCAGGTGACTCCCTGGAGCAACACAGTACGTCTGCTATCTTTCTTACCTGAGGGACAGTGTATTGTGTGCACATGTCAGCAGAGCTGTACCAAAGGGTTCTCCTCACTTCAGTGTCACAGAAGTGCTGGCATTGCTCCAAGGCAGCAAGAGAGAGCTCTGGGTGTTCCTGCTGCCTCTGAGGGCAGCTTAGACTGGCTGGAGTTTGCCTGGGCTTCCCTCTCTGCCGAAGGCAGAAGCAGGAATTGTTCCTGCATCAGCAGAAGGCTGTGACTGCTTGGGTTCTAGCCACTGGTAGAAGCCCTGCTCAGATCAGTCTCCAGGAGAACAAAACAAGCCCTTTGTGATTCTGCA
Source organism: Melozone crissalis (assembly GCF_028551555.1). Lineage (NCBI taxonomy): Eukaryota > Metazoa > Chordata > Aves > Passeriformes > Passerellidae > Melozone > Melozone crissalis. Next base: position 4,079,209 of record NW_026535783.1, read on the forward strand.
GCAAAACCCAATGAATCTGCTTCTTGCCCATAACAGCTGCCAGTGCTGTGCTCTCAGATAAGACCTGGTAGAGTTGAGAAGAGAGCCCAGTGGATTCTGTGTCTACCATCACCTGTTGGGACAAAAAGGGCACTGATCCACACCTCGGTGGGGCTGATCTCAAAGCCCATCCTGTTGTGTCCTGAATGGGGGCAAAAGCTTGTACGGGGCTCAGGCTGGCTCTGGCTTCTTCCCATCAGTGCCTGTCAGTGCTCATGCTTGGGCTTTGCCAGCCTTGTTGTGGTCGCTGCCCTGCCCCTGGGGGCTGGAGGGACTGCAGAGGCTGGAGCCTCCCTTAGCTGGGAGGGTCCCGCTGCTGCCCGGCTGCTGCAGCACGGAGCTGCCTGAGGCAGCAGCCCCTTCTCTGGGCCGGCTTCTGCCTCGCACAGCCTGGACTCACAAGAGGGTCAGAATCTGCTCTGGGCAGCTCTCTGTGTCACAGGGGTGCCTGAGGAGCACTGCTGTCCTCTGTGCCCGTGCCCGCCGTGCCGAGTTGGGAAGATGGGGACGTGTGCGGTGCCGAGAGGGCGAGTGCAATGGGAACGACTGATCTGCGCTGTCAGGGTGAAGAGAAGCGGCGTGGTTCTTCACGCAGGGCACGGGCAAGGGCGTCTTTGAGCTCAGCCTGCTCATAAAGGGTGCGGGTCCTGATGCTGAAAGCCCCGTCACGATTGGTTCTGGCATGAGCTGCTCTGGTTTACAAACGCAGAGGCATTCTTCTGGCAAAGTGCTGCAAGGTGGAAAAGATGGGAACACTTGGCAATATTCCTCCTGTTCTGAACTTGACATCTGTTCAGAGCAATTGATTCTGGATGTCCACGTGCATTTAATCTTAGCAAGTAGGAAACCTTTTCTAAATCTTCCAGTCTTTATTCCCAAGAAAACAAAGGCACTGTTAGTTCCAGCTCTCCTTAATGTTTCTAGATGACAAACTTACTTGCCTTGGTAGGTATTCTCTTCTGGTCTCAGTCTCCTCTGAATGTATCTCCCTGTGCCTCCCTGTGTGTATGCTGTCAAGAGGTCTCTCGCTTCAAAGGATACAAGATATCAGTCTCTGTGCAAGCCGGACTTGCGCTGTGGATGTGCTGTTCTTTTCTCGTTGTTCCAGTTCCTGTCCCTGTTGTTATTAGCCAGCTCAGAGCTGGCTAACCAAGGGAGGGCTCAGAGCCCCAGACAGTGGGGCTGCCTTTTGTATCTCCGAGAAGGTGGGATCTCTGCTTTAAAGTGAACATCTTGCATTTTGTTTCCCTCAGGGAGAATGGTGAAGATGGAAAATCCCATCATCAAATACATTGAACTGGAAAATATTGGCAGTGGGTGAGTCCAAGCAATGCTAATTTTACATAACTATGCATCAAGTGTTTTGCTGGTGGAATAGGTATCAGGCATTAAGTCAGACAAGCTGCAAATGTGTTCAGGCACTGGGCTTAGGTTGTCGGAGCTGATCAGAATTTCTAAGTGTGCTAAGAAGGCATTGTCAAGGACATCTCCATGCTTCCAGTGTCCTGCAGGTTTTAGGCATTTACAGCACAGATCTCCTGTGTGGGCTGGCTTTCACTGCAAGATCTAAATGGCTTCTCCTTTCTCTGCTTCTCTTTTGTTTCTAGGAGTTTTGGAGAGGTTTTTAAAGCACTCGACACTGCCTCAGGAGGAGAGGTAAATATCAACAGCCCCTGCAGACTCTGCTGCACTTGAGGGGCTTTCCCCTCTGGTGTGAGCTGTGGCTGGAGCTTTGGCTTGAGCCATGCTGAAAAGGCACAAGAAGCACAGACTGGTGTCAGCCTGCAAAATACATTTGGCACTTTGTCCTCCTCAGCTGCCAGAAGGAAGGCACGCAGGGCAGCGCTTCCTTTCAGACAAGGACGCGCTCACTCGCTCTCCATTGCTAAAACAAAGGTGGTGCCTTAGAGCACCTCCCTGCTCTTTGGGGCTACAGCTTCACAGTCCTGAATTCTACATTCTGGCTGCCAGCAAATCCATCGGAAAGTTACTGGTAGTTCCTTAGCCACCTGCAGTGCCTCACTTGGCAATTGCACATAGGGAGAGATCTGCAAGGTGCCCTAAAAGCCCTAAGGCCTGCCCATAGCCCAAGATGTATCCACAGAATATTAAGGCATGGATTACTTCTTGTGAATCCTAGAAAGAGCAGCAGAGATTGTGGTCAGAGGTTTGTGGGTGATAGTTGAGACACAACTGTTACCAAGTGGACAAGGCAAAATGTCAGTGGCCCACGTGTCCTGTAACTGGCTCTCAAGGCAGCAGAGAAATGGGCTGTTGGAATGTCAGTTCCTAATTACTGCAGTGCCTAATCACCAGGCAGTTTGGCACAGCTCAGCTGTGTCATTGCAAAAATCACTCGCTCCATGTGCGTTGATTTTTCCTGCCACCAACTGCTCAAGTTACTGATTTTCAATGTCATTTTAGGTGGCCATAAAGAAAATAGATATTCAAGGACCGAGGAGGATGGAACGAAGCGTTAATGAAATCCAAATCATGAAGAGGTACAGGAGTCCCAATGTTGTGAATTATTTAGACAGGTAAGTGGTTATGGTCTTATCCCATGTGTGCATTTACATACAGCAAACATGAGAGGTTAAAAACCCACTTTGGTCAGTGGCAGAAAGTAGAGCTGTTAATTTTTATTTATTCCTATCTCTCTACTCATCTCCAATGGATGAGAAGAGAGTGCATCCTGTCTGCATGAGTCTTCCCTGGCACACCTAGTTTGAAAATTATTCCAAAATTATTCAAAACCTGGATCAGCTGTATCTTCCTTAGTCATCAGCCTCGAAGTTTACTGCCTCCACATTTATTTAGGATTGATTTTTTCAAGTTTCTGAAGTGCTGATGAACCGTCCTAAAATGGATTTCCCTTGGATTGTTGCCACTCTTTGCCATTGAAGGGCATGCCAGGAAGACTAGGTGCTTCTTTCCAGAAACACCATGCCTGACAGGTTTTTTATCTGGGCTGTTTCTAAACTGCATTTTTCACTTGTTAGCCATCTAAGACATCTCCTTTTTCACAGCGGTGCCTTTCTCCTTGAGACTGCACAGCTTGCAAACAATGCACAGCCAAGAGGGAATATCTATTGCTATGATTCTGTCCTTGTCACAAAGGCATCTGGAAATAAGAAACCTGGAAGCAAAAATCAACGTAGCCATGCATGCTCATCTCCAGGGCCTTGTTTCCTTCTTTCAGCTACCTTGTGGGTGAGGAACTCTGGCTGGTGCTGGAGTACATGGACGGAGGCACCCTGAACGATATCCTCAGCACGACCTCCCTGTATGAAGATGAGGCAGCAGCCATCAGTCGGGAGGTCAGCAATCCCATCTGTGTTTCCGAGGGCTTGGGCAGGATTGTCTGGGAAACAGGGGCTCAGACCTGCAGTGATTTCCTGTGCCAAGCTTTGGTTCTGTGTTGCTGCTATGCTATGGGCAAGTAAAAGCATCTCAAGTGAAAGGCCTGCCAGTGGCCCTGCACTCCCTGTACTCAGTGCCAGTACTCTTCTCTCCTGCTGTTGTATTCTCGCTCTGGCTCATGTCTTTTTATTTGCTGTTCTCCACCTTGCCTCTCTAAATGTTTGCCTGGAGTCTGTCTTCACTGCATTCCTTGCCTGTGAAAGCAATGGTGCTGGTGGCTTGATTTGAAATGATCAGCAAAGAAAAAAGAGAGAGACTCGTTTCTCTCAGGCCTCAGCATACAAGGACAGGAGTGCAGCCAAAAGGCTCTTTGCTTCTGAGCACATGCACTGCAGCAGCAGTCATCCTGGCTGGTTTGCATCCTGGCTGTTGCTCTTTCAGAAGCTGACATGCCTTTCCTCAGAAAGGTCCAGCTCTGCAAGTGTTGGAGCAGCAAACACTTCCTCTCAGTGGCACTGTGTTCTGCCATTACTGCCCATTCCCCTGGAGAGGAAATCTTTTGGATTCTTTGTTGCCTTTCTTGTGGGATGAAATCACATCACTCATTTTTGCCCTCCTCTTTCTGTTTTCTCTCTCAGTGCCTGCAAGGACTGTGTTTTCTTCACACAAACCATGTGATCCATAGAGATGTGAAGAGTGATAACATCCTTCTCAAAACCGATGGTTCTGTCAAGCTGGGTCAGTGTATTCTTGGTCAGGAGCAGCATTCCAGGGATGTGGAATGGGTCAGTGTATTCTTGGTCAGGAGCAGCATTCCAGGGATGTGGGTGTGGGGCTGCTTTGAGTGACAGCCAGCTCCTCAAAAATGGTGCTGGTGGCAGCACAGGGACACCCGCTGTGAGCTGAGGGCACAGTTGCAACGTGCACAGAGGTAGGAGAAGGAACAAGCAGTCAAGAGTGGCCTTGCTCTGTGTGTGTCCCTTCCCGAGGGAGGGAGTTACAAGTCTAAAGCTTCCAAAGAACAAAAGACACTACTGGAGACAGTGTAAAAAATGGGGGGAGTTTAAAAGTCGCCAATGCCAGGAGATTCAACAGCACATTTTCAAACACTTCTACTGGGGAATTCTTTGGCTTGCTTTCCTAATTGCACAGAATTCAAATAAAAACAGTGTTTTGCTTTCTCCTCAGGTGATTTTGGCCTCTCTACTCAGCTCAGCCCTCAGCAGAGCAGACGGTGCTCGGTAGTCGGGACTCCTTGGTGGCTGGCGCCCGAAGTGCTGACAGGTCAACCATATGGTCCCAAAGTGGACATATGGTCTTTTGGAATTGTGGGGATTGAAATGATAGAGCAAGAACCTCCCTACTGGAACCAAAGTCCCATCACGGTAAGGAGCAAATACTCACTGATCCCACTCTCTTTCTCACCTGTCCCTTGTCCTGCGTGCCATTGGACAAAAGCCCATTGCCATCTGCCTGAACTGCTTCCACCAAGGGCCCCTCCTAAAAATGTGCCTGCAACACATCAGCATCTGCTGTAGTTGTGGTTGCAGCAGTGGGGGAACTCAAGCCTTACCACATGCAAACAAACTCCAAACAAACTCTATTCTCAGGCAACACTTTCCTTTGGCTTTTAAGTGCTTCCAGTCCTTTGGCTGTGGAGATGGCCTTAAGAGCAGAAAAAAAGCATCTGACAACTGCTGTTATCTTTCCAGAAAGGAAGGAAGGCAACACAAACCCAACAAAGTTTCTAAAACTGCGGTCTTTAGAGATGAGCCTATCTCCCTGTACAGTTTCTTCTCACTGGGAAACATGCCTGAAACCTGGGCATGAGAGTGTAAAGGCCACTGAGTCTCTTCTGCTTCTTGTGCAGTGCTGCTGAAACACTCAGTCACCGTGTTTCTCTCCTAGCCAAAGGCACATTCTCTGTGTCACCAAGCCAGAGCCTGGTGATGCGGACAGGCTGCCAAAGCCTCCCCTTTGTTTCCTGGCTCTTTCTGGCATGGGCCTACCATTAATGCATTGACTTGAGCAGCCAAATGAGCAGAGGGTGGCCATAGGGATGGCACCTCTCCTTCCTCTGACCATGACAATTTTCCTTTTGCTGCAAAATGGGAACCTGCAATTTTCAGACTGCTGAGAGACAGAGCTGCAGGTGGCTCCTTTGTGCCCAAGCAGGAATTTTCATCCCAATACATTTGTGCAGGCATCTGAATGTGTCTCTGTTGAAGATGAGATTGCAAATATTTATTTCCTTACCTGGGGATTAATTGATGGATTCCCTTTCTTTCCTTCCAATGACCATTTTTTTCAAGAAAAGCACAAAAAGTATGATGAGTTTTGTTCTTGGGCACGTGCGCTTAAAGGACCAACAAGCACTGCAGACATGCCTTTCATGTACTAAGCCTTGAAATTAGTTTGTACAGCACAGTCCCTCTTCCAAAAAGCCACTCAAGCTGGTGTGAATCCTCAGAGAAGCAAATGTGCTTATGCTGATGTAGTTCCCACTAACTAGGTCAGTCAATGAAATCTGCTGCCAAGGCAAGATCTTCGGGATGGTGGAAAAGCTGTGGCTGCATCAGGGTTTGGGTTTTTAGTTGGTAAAGGAAAATCATCTCTGGGTCTCTGCCAAGGCAGAAACTGCCCTGAAGAACAGAGGTTAAACTAAGGGAGGTGGGAGAGCACTTAGAGATGTGAAAGCAGCAAGTGGAGCCTGGTGTCTCCTTTTTCTCCAGGCTACACAACTGATAGCCACAGTAGGGACCCCACAGCTGCAGCAGCCCAACCGATTCTCGCCTCGCCTGCGTGACTTCCTGAGCTGCTGCCTGCAGACAGACGAGGAGCAGCGCTGGTCTGCCAGGGAGCTCCTGCAGGTAAAATGTGAAGGGGCTGCAGGTGAAACAGGCTCTGAGGGATGGGCTCCTCCTCCACTCAAGTCCAAGGCATCACATGAGCCCCCTTCCTCCTCACCTCTATTCTTGGTGCTCTTCAAATGAAAATGGTGAGGAATCCTAGACTGGGCTGGGCTGGCAGGGCCCTGTAAAGGTCCTCTGGTGCAAGTGTCCTGCAATGAGCAGGGACATCTTTAAAGAGATCAGGTTGCTCAGAGCCCTTTCCCACTGGAGCTAGAATGGTTGCAGGGATGGGGCACCTACAAGCTCTTGGGGCAACCTGTGCCAGGGTCGCACCATGCTCTGAGTAAACAAGTCCTGATTAGATCCTATTTGTGTTTCAAAATATTCACCCACATCCTATTGTAACTGGCCCTGTTAAAAAAGATGTCACTCACTTTCTTCAAAGCCACTCTGAAGTCTTGGAAAGTGGCAATAAAGTCTCCCTGGGGCCTGTTCTTCACAAAACTGAGTAACTCCATCTCTCTCTGCATTTCCTGAGTCAGGGAGCTCCTCTGGCTGTTTCAGTCTCCCTCTTTTGTCATTTGGTGGAGTGTTCAATTTTATCTAATGGCAAAAGAATTGAAGTAGAGCAATGCAGAGTACAGAGACATGAAATGGTGGTGCAGGAGCCCAAGAAAGCCAGTCCCAGCCTAGGGGTCAGAGATTTGGCTGTGGGCAGGAGGGGTCTTGGGGCGCTCACTGTGAGCCTCTGAGTGGCCCTGGTTTGTGCCCCCCAGCCCACCCTTAGAGGTTTCTGCCACGCAAACAGGGACAGCTGGGAGAGACTTGTCCCAGCACCATCTGCTGCCTGGCACACTCAAGCAGACGGGAACTGTGCCAGGGTTACTGCCGGGTTGTGTGGCAGAGAGGGAACTGCAGGGCCCAGGGCCACTGAGCTGGCCCTGCTGGGAAGGAAGGAGCCATCCAGCACACGAGGGGCAGGGCATGGAAAGGTAGACACTGCTCTGTCTCCCTGTGGGAATCAGCACAGTGCCTGTCTTTCAAAGAGAGGGACCAGTGTGAGGCTTTAGAGATTCCTGAAAAGAAGAAACTCCAAGGACAGAAAGCACCGTTTCTAAAGCACTGGCAGGGCAAAAATCCTAGCAAGATGAAGACACCTGGATAAATGGATGAGTGGGATTCTAGGCCACATTTGCCTGTGATGGCAAAGTCCGGCACATAAAGATGGAGGTGTAGATGGTCCCATTGGTCCTCTTCCTGCATCCTTCTATAAGCCAGAGGAATCCTGTGCAGCACTGAGCTTGGAAAGTCATGGTCCATTATTTTTTGTTGATTTGTTTTTTTTCCCTTTGGGCAGCATCCATTTGTAACATTTGCTGAGCCTTCATCCAGCCTGGTGCCACTGATTGTTTCAGTGAAGAAGAGGAGGAAGACAACAATGTGCCAATCACATCAGGACCATTTACTCGTCAACCAGTTTGGAGTAGGATTGGAGGTTAGGATTAGGGTTAGGATTAGGATTAGGATTTGGATTTTGATTAGGATTAGGGTTAAGGTTAGGGTTAGGGTTAGAGTAGGATTGTCTAATAGGACTGCAGAGTAGGATTGGAAATGAATACAGTTTCTGAAACCACAACTCACCTTGAAGTTTCCCTTCCTTCTCACTCTGCGAATACGCTCAAGAATTTCTTCTGAATTGTCTGTTGTTTCTTAAATGTGGAAAGTGACACGGTGTCTTTGGCATGGTGTGCAAGTAGGGAAGAAGGATGTTCTTCATTCATCCTCTCCAGAGAACACTGCCTTTGGAATCTGGCCTACTGGTCTGTTTTTGGCCAGCTTTGGTATTTCTATTTGAGGCAGAAAAGGCAATGGCATTTGAAGGCAAAACCAAAAGAAGAATGAGGCAGCCCAACACTCTGAGCAGATGCTGGCCTTCAGCTGTGACTGGAGAACATTGGGGCTCCTACCACTTGGATTTGTATCCCGAAATGCAATAATCTCTTTGGTTGGAGGAGAGCCTTGCTCAAGTGAGAAAGCAGAAAGATCAGAGAGGGTGTTCGGGAAGGTCTCCTGTGGTGCAGAGCTGTCAGCGCCTGGGAGGTGAGAGTGGGCCCGGCCTTGGCTGGGGTGGAGCCCCAGCAGAGCTCGGGCAGAGGCCGGAGCAGGCTGAGCCCCGGCAGAGGCAGGCTGGAAGGAGGCCCTTGGAGCTGCAAGAGGCAGCAGCCGGGCCCTGGGTGCCTGTTCCTGGCAGCGGGCGAATCCTCCACTCTCAGAGCCCAGGTGGCAGCTGGCTGCTGCCGAGGGGAAGCGCAGCCGTGCTGGACACAGCCCAGCCTGGAGGCATTGGCCCTCTGGAGTGTGCCCAGCAGCAGAGAAAGGCCAAGGGCAGCCAAGGGCCGCTGGGCTGCCTGAGGATTCCTCCTCTTCTGCCGGCTGCCCTGCAACTCCTGGCAAAGGTCAGCAGTGTGTGCAGCACTCTGGGCACCGGGGCAGGGACCTGGGCTGCTCGGCAGGCTGGAGCACAGGGCAGCCTCCTTCAGGCCTGGCTCTTGTGCCAGGGGAAGCGAGGCCAGCGTGAGGCAGGGACAGCTTGGCAGGGCACATCTGCAGGAGCCAGCGCCTCACGCAGCTCTGGGAGGAAGCGCCTGCAATCCTGCATTTCTGCACTGAGCCCGAGCAAAGGTGTGAGATGCAGAGTGTTTGGCAGAAATATTCAGGCCCACCAGGCCAGCCTGCTTTGTGCTCTCTGGCCCACAGCAAGTGCTGTGCAATGCAGCTCACACCTCTATTGCAGGCCTGTTCTTCTTCTCAGTAATCATCGCTCAGCTGTCTCTCACTGACATATTGCTGGCTGAAGACCTGTCTCTTCCATAGCCCCTATAAAAAGACCTTACCTTAGATTCTCAAATTTAGCATGCATGCATGTGTGAAAAAAAAACCCCACATATCTTTAGGAACATCAAGACATTAAAGCAGATTTCATTTATCAAACCCACAGCAACTGCATTAATATGTGGGTGTATGAGCCTTTCTTCAAAATTTTCTTAAGAATATCTCTAGAGTAATTTTTGAGACAGAAGTATGCTGCCCCTAACAAGTCCAGATTACTTGGCAAAGGGTAATCAGTCATCCATTAAGCATTCCAGCAGTTGCGTAGCATTTTCTTCTGATAACTGATCCCTGGGTATTGCAACCAGCTTCTGATTTGTGTCTGCCCACTTCTTTTCCATGTTCTCAGCCAAGAGCAATAGCACCATTGTGAGTGCATCTGAACACATTGGACACTGACACCCCATCCTATTGCCTATGTTCTCCCATGGAAGATTCCTTGCTCTTTTTTCTCTACCACCAAAGGGGATCTGCAGTCCCTGCCGGGCACTGCTCGCTCTGGGTTGTCAAGGCAGAGGCGATGCTCTGGTGCACCTGGCGCAGGTGAGCCTCGGGCCCGGGCAGGGAGCGATGCTCCGAGCTGCCGCGGATCCGGCGGCGAAGCCGAGCGGTGCCGTGGCCGGGCTGGGAAGCCGAGCGGCGCCCGTGGCGCTGCCTCCCCGGGCAGGGCTGTGCTCTCAGCGCCGCCGGGGCTGCCGAGCAGCGCTTTCCACGCGCCTCCGCCTCCGGAGCCAGCCCCGCAGCCGCGCTCTCCCGAACCGCACTGACCCGCGCCCGTTCTCGGCACGGCTGCAGGACTCCGTGATTCCGGGCTCTCCGCGTTCCCAGTCCGCCTGCAGGAGCCTCCGCTCCTGGCCTGCCCCCACTGGGCTCTCTTCTCTCATGTCTTTCCCCTCTTTCCCAGGCCCTCTCCACTCTACTCCGGATCTCCCCCCGTTCACAGGTTGTCCCCTGTCTCCTGGGTTCTGCCTCCTCTCTCGGCTTTTCCCCAGTCCCGAGCTACCCCTTGTCCCAAGCTCCCTCCTTTCCCGGGCTGTAGCCAGTGCTTTTATTCGTCTCCCTGGATCTCCCCTTCTCCCGATTACTCCTCCCTCTCCCCAGGATCTCCCCCCTCTCCCAGGGCTCTTTCCTGTTTCCCCGTCTCTACCCTCTTGGAAGGCTACCCACCCTTTGCCACGGATCTCACCCCCGCCCCCGTCCCGTGATCTCCCCTACTCCCGGGCTCGTCCCGCTCTCCTGGGATTTTCCCCCTCCTCACAGCATCTCTCCCCTCTCCCGCTCACTCCTCCCTCTGCCACGTCTCTCTCCCCTCTGCCGGGATGTCCGCCGGTTCCCGGAGCGCCCCATGCCCCCGGCCCCTCGCCGCCCGTCCCTCGCCGCCTCGGCCGGGCCGCTCCGGGGCCGCGCTCGGAGCGCAGCGGGGCCGGGCCGGGGCCGCCGGGGCCGCCTCAGCTCCGCCCCGCGGGAGGAGCCGCCACAGCGCCCCGGCAGCGGCCCCGCGCAGGCGGAGCGGCCCCGGCTGCGCCCGGAGCTGGGCCTGGGAGGGGCTGCGGCCTGGGAGAGCTGCTCCGGGCTCGCTCCGGCCACGAGGAGCTCCGACCTGTGCTCGTTTTGTACCCTCAAGGCTGCCGGATGCCTTGCAGTGAAGCTGCAGTGCCCGGGCTATTCCGCTCTCTTCTGGTCCTCAGCTGAGTATTGCTGGCCGCGGGTCTCTGTACGAATCACGAAACGGACGGGACTGCTGAGGAACGCGCCTCGAGCTGTTTGTTTTCCAGCATCAGTCTTCATGACATGGTTGTTACAGTGGGAAGATGCCAACAGCTCACATCTCTGGCAGTAGGCAATGAACTTAATGGTACAACTTACTTGAAAAGTTTTTTGACCACTCACACAAAGCAAAAGCATATTGACAGTAGTTCTGTGCAACCACTATAAGCACACGTAGCTTTTGTTAAAACACTGCTTGCTTCTTTCAAACACTATACCTGCTTGTAAGCCTTAAAACACATGCACAGGGTTCCATTATCGTGATAAAAAAGTATCATTCGTGGTGATAAAATTTGAAACAGTAATTGATATTGATACAGTAATTATATTTGAGCATAATAAATGGTTAAAAAGTTGTAATGCCAAAGAAGAGAGGGAGAGGAGGGGCTCCAGCCCCCTTCCCAGCAGCTGTTCTCAAGGACCACAGGAAAGAAGCTGAAGATACAGGTGCTAAAAATGAGCAAGAACCTGGTTCGGTCCCAACACATGATAATTCTAAGGGATTTATTGCCTTGATATGTAGATGGAGTGATACGTTAGTCTTGGCTTACATTGGCTGTACTGGCTACGTACTGGCTTGATGCGCATGTGTAACCCAAAGGTGAATTAAAGGACCACGAAGAAGACTATAGGGCCTTCATCAGTGACGACCCCCAAAGACTTGTGTGACCACCAAACCGAGTGGTGGCGCATGCGTGGTAAAGGTGGTGAGGAAGGCGGAGACAGAAAAGTGACGAACCAAAAATAGGAGGAGATGGTATTGACATATGGCGTATAAGGGGTGATTTTCACTTGGCAAGCTTGTACGTGAAGTGGCAAGGGTCAAGAACTCTGCCTTCCGTACCCCGCGGTATCTTTTGCTTATGTGCTATTATTTGAACCAAATTATCCCTTATTTATATATTTTCTAATTTATTCAATTAAAGTTCAATTTATTCAATTAAAATTAAAGGGCAAGTACTAATGATAGCTTTACCTTGACTTTTTGAAATTTGAAACATTCACAGGAGTGCTTGTGCGTTTTGGTGAAAAAAGGCATGACTCAGTTTTGCTTGTTCCAAAATGTTTGGCAAAGTGTTTGAAATAAGCACTGTCAGTTTGTCCGCTCTCGCGTTTCCTTCCACTAAAAATCCAGGAAGCGAAGAATGAGCCCTGATGTGAGAAACAAACTGTGGATTAGTTCCTTTTTGTAAAGTTGTAAAAAGCCTTGAAAGCCAATGATATCAAGTGTCATTACTAGGATTCTTTAGAACTGATCCTTCTATTCTTTTAACCACATTAGCAACAAAGGCAGAATGTGTGAATAAATTAAAAGGTGGTGAGAAGAACTGAGAAGCCTGAACCACAGCAGCAAGCTCAACCATCTGAGCAGATCCCTCTACTATTTGAATATCTGATTCCCAAGTTTTAGTTGGGAACTTGGTTTGGTTCAACCAAGTAATGACTGATTTGTGACTTCTGCCAGATCCCATCAGTGAAGAGAGTTATTGTGTTTAAAGGTTCTTTACTTAACAAAGGTTTCTCTCTTAAACTGAATTTTGCCTGCAACAATTTGTGAGCCGGGTAATGAACAGAAGCAATATCTGCAAAATTTAATAACTCTCGTTGCAAATCATCAGAATTTGCAGAATTTTGCATTGCCCAATCAAGATACTTTTTTTCAGTGGTAAATAGAGAACTGCAAATTCTTCACCTGCTCAACTTAATAACCTTGTTCTGGCCTTAATCAGAATTTGTGTTATCCTCTCTAAGATTTTAAATTTGTTTTTGGAAACCTTGAGGGAAGAAAACCCCATTCTATTCTCAACAAAGGATCTCTCTCAGAAGGGTCTGATTGAAAAATGACAGAACAAAGTTGCATCTTTCCTCCTAAAATTGCAGAAAAGAATGGCTTTTCTGGAGTACAGCGATGAGCTTGTTGTCTTTGGAGAGCCTCCATGACCTCGTCATGCGCTGCACGAGCTTCAGGTATTAGAGTTCAGGAGAGTCAATGGCGCAGCTTCCTCTCAACAAATTAAAAAGTGGACCCAATTCATCGTCCGTGATTCCCAAAACAGGTCTGACCCAATTGATTTCTTCTAGAAGCTGTTGTAAGTCTTGCAGGGTGTTGACACTGGTCTGGAGCTGTATCTTCTGCAGTGTAATTGTTTTTTCAGTCATCTTCCATCCCAGATAGTTCCAAGGTGGAACTTCTTGAATTTTGGGTATGGAAATTTTAAGTCCAGCATTTTGGATTTCAGTAACAACACTAGGAAAACTTGCTCCATCTCTGGCTTCGTTGGAGCTGTGATGAGCAAATCATCCCTGTAGTGTGAAATCACGGATCTTGGATACTTCTGTCGAACAGGAGACAAAACTTGTGCGACAAAATATTGTCAAATTATAGGCGAATTCTTCATTTTTAGAGGCAATGTTTTCCAGTGCTATTTCTGCATGGGTTCTCTTTGATTGATGACTGGAACTGAAAAGGCAAATCTTGGAGCATCATTGGGATGAAGTGGGATGTGGAAAAAACACTCCTTTAAATGAATGACAATGAGAGGCCAGTGTTTTGGGATCATTGATAAAGAAGGAAGTCCAGGTTGAAGGGGTCTCATGTCTTCAGTCACTACATTGATCTTCATGTCATGAAACAACCTCCAGGAGTCCAATGCCTTCCTGTGGATGACGCATACTTGTGAATTCCAGGGACTCTTTGTGGGTGTGATGTGACCTTCTTGTAATTGCTCCTTTACCAATCCTTTAAGGCTATTTAATTTTTTCTCTGTTAAAGGCCATTGATCAATCCATACAGGAGGATCAGTTTTCCAGTTCAGCTTTCAAGTGGCAGGTTTTGACGTGGTTTCCACCACAGTTCCACCTCCAGTTCTGCTCCCCATTGGGACAGGACGTCTCTCCCCCAGACGGTGAGAGGCTTCTGAACAAGGAAAGGACGCACTATTGCTGTCTTTTCTTCAGGACCTGTAATGTTAATCATGGATGCACTTTGCAAACATACGGTAGCATCTCCAGTCCCTGTGAGAGAACCTGCAGGAGCTGCTAAATCCCAATCTCTGGGACCAAAGATGTGAGAGAATACAGTGACATCTGCGCCAGTATCCGCCATGCCTGTAATGTAAATTTTTTTACCACAGTGAGTCAGGAAGCAAGTCAATTTTGCTTGCTTGGGGTCCAAAAATTGCACCCAAAAGACCTCAGGACCTGAGGTTCCAAATGGCACAGACAGCATTGAATTCTCTGGAAAGTTGTTTTACTTGGCTGTATTCATGGGTAGAAGAAATGCAATAGCTATAGGTGTTTTTGGTGGAGTCGCAATAGGAACGTTACATGCAAGATTTAAACATATTGGTTTATTGTTAAAATCTACTGAAACAACCGTTGGAAGGACTGAAAGTCTGAAAATTTTGGTGCTAGCTCTGCCTAGAATCAAAAACTCTTGTCTTTGCTGAAAAAACCTGATAATTGCAGTAGAAATACTTTCATATCAGAAATTATTTAAAAGGTGTATCAATTTTTGAGGGGGCCAATTCAAACCTTGTACGTGAGGGTATTGACCTGGGACCATTTGAGGGATGGTTGACTGAGGGATAAATGACTGAGGTACCAATGCCATTTGACTGGGTAATTGACTGTAAGGAGGTCACTACTTGTGTCAAGGTGCGGTGATAATCCGCGCTCTTTTTTGAGTTTAACGACAAAGCTTTGCCATCGATGTCAAATTGAGGACGACAGTACTTAGCAAGATGCTTCCCTTTCCTACACTGAGGGCAAATAGAAAGTGGTTTAGGTTTGACTGTTGTTGTAGGACAATCTCTTCTCATGTGTCCTGCTTTACCACAAGCAAAGCCACAAGCCTTTTTATCAGAGTCCAACTGTACAGTACCAACAGATTTTTAGAAAATGTTTCTTTGCGCTTCAATGCCCTCTTCAAGCTTTTCCATTTATTGTCCCCAATTTCCTCCTAAAGCCTTTCCCAACATATGTCCCAATGGTTTCCTAACTTTTCTTAAGAATCTGCAATCTGCTTTCCAAAAGCACCGACTTGCACATTAGCAAGATGTTTTGGAGAGATGAGCTTACTGCAAGCTGTTAGCATCTCTGTTACACTTGGAGGCTTATCAGGTAAAGTTATAATAATTTTTTTGCATTCTTCCTATAAGTTCTTTGATCTCATGGTGAAAAGGAATTTCATATTATGGATTTACATCATTATGACCATATCTTACAAGTAAGGCAAGGAAGTGTTTATTTGAATCCAAGTTTTTTCTAAATTTGAATAATATTAGACCACTTAGGTAGTTGCAATGGAAGGTCTACAGTCAATTTAGACCGTGGTTTTTTTTCCTTTTCATCACTCCTGTATGTGATCCAGAAGAACAGGTAGTGTTGTCACAGCAATCAGCTGTCCCATGAACCCTGCCAAAAAGCTCCAAGTTCCAACGTTTGTTTTTACCCCAGCTGGCTTCAGCAATGGCATTGAAACAACTAGATTGGGTTGCATGTTGGCTGAGTAAACAAACTAATGGCACATCCACTGCAATCAGTGACATGTTGACCGATGTTAATAGTGTTAGACATGCTACCCTTCCAAACAGAGCAGCAATTGATTTTCTTTTACTGGCACAAGGACATGGTTGTGAGGAATTTGAAGGATTGTGTTGTATGAACCTGTCTGATTACTCTGAATCTATCCTCAAAAGCACACAAAAGCTGAAAGATTTGACAGCCCAAATTAAAGAAGATGGTGGGTCCTGGTCAGATAATTTGTCCTAAGAATGGAGCTTTGCACCTTGGCTAAGGGAACTTTGCAAGATAGGTCTCCATATGTATTGGGTGTTTTGGTAGTGATATTAATAGTAATACCTTGCATACTTCAGTGTGTGCAACAAGAGATGAACAAAACTGTCCAAGAAGTTTTTATCACACAAGAGAGAGAGGTAGGAAATGGATTCACAGACAGGTGCTCAAAATGTCACGGAGATGGTGGATGATGGAATAGAAATGGAGGAAGGTTTTGAGTTATGACCCTGGAATCGACAAGAGATTTTTGAACAATGACTTGTAACTATTGTCAGGCATAATTTATGCCCTTTCCACTGACTGGACTTTCACAGCATTAAAGTGCTGTGTTGTAATACAGCAATGCTTAGTGCCAACAAAAACATGCTTTAAGCAGATAGGAAATAAAAATATTATAGTAAGGCTACAAAACGCAAGTAATAAATGACACAATTGGTAAGGTTTCTTTTTGGGTGTAGAGAGAGGGGGAATTGAGGGAATGCATAAAATTAGAGGGTTTTGGGAAAGCTGCAAAAGGCAGGCCTCAGAACTGTGAGTAGAGCTAAAGAAACAGTCATGAGATAGGTCAGCAGAAAAAATTATTTAAACTGTAGAAAAAGCAAGGGCAAATCGAACAATAAGCCTGTGTATTAATGCTTGTCTGAACAGCTCTCTAAGCTGCAGAAAGTTTATCTAGCAAGATATTAGGAAGGTTGAAGCTTAATAATGGAGCTCTGTGCATTGTGTTTTAAGGCTTACAAACAGGTACTGTATTCGAAATAAACAAGCATTGTTATAACCAAAGCTACGTGTGCTTATGGTGATTGGATAGAACTACTGTCAATATGGTTTGCTTTGTGTGATTTGTTAAGAAGCTTATATAGTAAGCCTATGATTTTATAAAAACCTTATGATTTTTGGCCTGCTGTCTGGATTGTGAGCTGCTAGCATCTTCCCATTATCATAATCATGTAATGTGACTGATGCTGAAAAATAAACAGCTCTAGGCACCTTCCAAAGCAGCCCTGTCTCATTCGTAGTCTGTAAATAGCCCCTGGCTGGCGTCACTTGGCAGTAGTGTTGCTGCAGCAACTTTCCTGGGAGCCCTGCTAGGAAGGGCTGGGGAGGAGAGCTCCAAGTTCTTGGCGACAGGAAGAAAGCCAGAGCCTGCTAACTCACGTCTGGATTCACTAAATTGGATCTTTTTAGATTCCTACAAATCGGGCTGCTCTCCAGCTGTAGACCCCGACTTTGTATTTGTGATGCTTTCCAATGGACTGTGAGAGGTTCCACACTGTATCCCTGCCCGCAGGGATTCAGCTGGAAAACTCTCAGGCCCAAGAGCAATCTCAGCATGCTTCCCCCCACCCCTGACCCCAGTAGGCAATGAGACAGGCTTCAAGGCTTCTGAATGAACTGTCTGTGCCTCCACAGCAACTTTCCTGAGCTCTCCCACCTCCACCCCATCCATCTCTCTGGGCAGAGCCATCCCTGCCCTGCTCAAGCCCTGGCTGCCCCCCGCCACCTCTGTCCTCTCCCCTGCCTGCTCCCCTGCAGACAGAGCCAAATCCAAAGCCCCCCCCACCTGCTGTAACCGGAGGCTGGGTATTGAAGTGAAGGGAGACACGACCATCCGATTGATGCATCGAACTCCAACTTTATTGATCAATCCATCACCTTAAATAACAGTGCTAACGAACGCCATGAATATTCTGTAATCCAATTTCATGATAGGCTAACAGAGAAACTTCTAACCACTCCTCTTGTTTTAGAATACCTACAATTGTTTATTAAAAACAGAAACCAAAAACAGAAACCAGAAACTAAAACAGAAACCAGTGTTCCCAAAACTTCTGCACCTGTTCTCAGGATGGCAGGCCTTCCCAGAGACGGTGTTCTACTTGTTATGAGAAGACAGCACGAGAACTCCATTGTTTATAGAATGATGCTTGAGAGAGTCTAATTGTTTATACAAATCAGAAGACTGAGAACTGTTAGAAACTGCTTTTACTTTTCCCTCTTACTTTTCTCTCAATTATATGTCTCATGGCCTTTTTCTTCAAGCCATTCTTGAACTAAACTCTCCACATTTCCCCCGCTTTTTTTTTGAGAGAAAAGAAGTTAGTTTGCCATGTCTCCTCTATCATTCTACCAACCATCCTTTGGATACAGCTGCAGAAGCAAGGTAAGATAAGTAAAAACAATAAGAGTACACCTAATATCCCTATAGTATATGTTACAAGGTTTCTTAACCAGAGACCCAATCCAAACCCTTTAAGCCATTCATCAATTCCCAATCCTTCTTCTTCCTTAAGGCTGTTAAGCCCTAGTCGTAGCTCTTTTAATTTAGCATGAATAGAAACAGAATGATCAGATAAGTCCATGCAACACATCCCTTCAAATTCCTCACACCCATGGCCTTGTGCTAGCAGTAAAAAATCTATAGCAGCTCTATTTTGTAAAACAGCGTGATTAACACTTTGTACATCTGCAGTTAACATATCTAATATTTGTGAAGTCTTATTTAATTCACCCTTAGCCCAACACCCCATTTGTTTTGCTAAAGTCAACGCTTTGCTTGCAGCACCCCATGGTAGGAAAGCTGACATCATCGCTTGTTTAAATTTACTCCAGAAGAATGGGTCTCCTATTTGACTACAGTCTAAGCTATGTAAGCTGCGCCTTTCCCTGCCAGTCTTGTGACTCAGTTGCATCAGTACAGATATATTAGGGTGGAATAATGATGACTTGCCCAAATAGCAAGGTCCACCCTGCGGCTGGGCTGGTACTCCATTCCAGGCTCTATCTCCACAGATTAGAAATATTCCTGTGGGTAATTTCTTAGGTGTCATAATAGTAGAGCCTTTACACTGCTTATAGAGCTGTTTGGATACTATTTCTGGTTTTAAAGATGAATCTAGAGTGGCCCATGTCTGTTTATGCTGATTTACCTTTTGAAGATTAGAATAGTCAAAACTGAACCACCCACCGTTAGAAGTGCTAGTCATGCTAGCATTTGCACTTCTGAAAAGATCTAATTCCTCAGGTGGAGACTGCAAAGGAGTACTGAGTGATTGAATTAGCAGACATTGGCGGTAGCCATCACTCTGACTAGCAGTATACCCTTTTTGTGCTGGTAACTGGATATTCACCATGCTGCGCATGCATAAGGCACGATTATTAATAAAACTGCAGAATTCTTGAGGAGACCACACTGGAAGCCCTACCAAACATGTTCGAAATGGGTTAGTGACTCCTCCTAGGCTAAGACAAAGCGATGACTGATTAATCTGTCTAGCAAGTGTTATCCATACATTATTTCTAGGTTGATTAAAATGTGCTACCCTTAACTCTTCAGCTACTACTATACTAAGCAAGGTAATAAAAATGAGCCTCATTTTTCTGTTTTGATGTTAACCTTCTTTTTCTTTTCAGTTTTTAACCTTACTGTTCCTGACCCCTGAAGACCACACTTTTGTAATTTTCTAATACAATTATCTAATGCTTGATTGGGATCTCCTCTTATAGGACCTATAACAGAATGTGATGTTAAAGGCACCAGTTTCCTGCACCTTACTGAGGCTATATATGACGCACTTTGGGCCTTAACCTTTTTCAAAATACACTGTACCTCCCACCGATAATAAGCCAAGATTTTCTGCTCATGAGATTCATAAAGGTCTAAAGCTGAGGCAGTGTTTAGCCCTGTCTCATTCCGTAGTGCCCGCTCCCAGTTATGTTCCCAGATATGTCTATAATTACAAGTGTGGCACCACAAATGGGAAAGTGACAACTGATCTACCCAAAAAATCCTATCACAGCCCCCACAACACAATGCAACCCAAGCAGCACAATTTGGGCTGTGACACTCAAGACAGTTCTCTTTTGCCGGTCCTTTAATATGGAAAGATGATAATGAGTCAATAATGTCAATCAGTTCCTGGGTTGTCCGGCAACGGCGTGTTATGGCCCTGTCGATCACCTTCGAATGTCCCTTCAGTTGAAGCAGTAGGGGTCTCAGGATCAGGAACAGCTTCTGCTCCAGACGGTCCTTGTCCTCCTCCGTGAGTTGGTCCACCAATCGCTGCATCAAGAACAGGCTTAGTCCACTTAGCAGGTACCCACAACGTGCCTGTAGGGGTGGAAATACAAAGATATCCCCTTCCCCAGAACAGGACCTTAGCAGGATCCTTCCATAACCCTGTCTTAGGATCTCGGTATTTTACCCACACTTCTTTTTTCTGTTCACCAATTTCTTGTGGCTTATAGTGCAGCTCTGCAGGAGATTGCCCTACATCTCCGAATACACACAAATGATTAATCACAAATAAACTTTTTAACAACCTTGCCTGGGGATCGGTTATGTTCTCCTGCTTGGCTAAATACTTCTTCAGAGTACCATGTGCCCTTTCAATGATAGCCTGCCCTGTAGGGGAATTTGGGATGCCTGTAGTATGTTCAATACCCCAATCTCTTAAGAATTTCTCTATCCTTTGGCTGGTATAGGCAGGACCATTATCCGTTTTAATTCTTTTTGGTGTACCCATCACTGCAAAGCAACTGTACAGATGCCTTTCCACATGAATTGTTCTTTCTCCTGCCTGAGCTGTTGCCCATATATATTTGCTGTAAGTATCAATAGACACATGTACATATTTTAATTTGCCAAAACTGGGGACATGTGTAATGTCCATTTGCCATAGCTCGTTTGTTTGAAGGCCTCGTGGATTTACTCCTAGGCCTAAACCACATCCCCCATTATGATGACTACAGGTCGGGCAGGCCCTCACAATAGCTTTTGCTTCTGATAGTGATATCTTGAATTCTCTGCTTAAGCCTTTTGCATTTTGGTGAAACATTGAGTGGGCTTCTCGAGCCAATTGATGATTTGACAGAGGTGTGCTTTGAGTAATGGTGACCAATCTATCTGCCCTATCATTTCCTTCTCCTAAACCAACATCCCATTTGTGACTTCTAACATGAATTACAGCATAGGCATGTTCCCTGGATCTTGTAGCTCTCTTTAACTGCAATAAGAGTTCATATAGTCTTTGATTTTGCACCTCTCTTATGGAAGCGTCTTCAATTCTTGCTACAACTCCTGCTACATACAGAGAGTCTGTAACAACATTCAGAGGTTGTTTTAACTGTGCCAGTGCCCATACTACTGCTAACAGTTCCATGGTTTGTAGACTGTCCACTGCTTCTGCTTGCAGAATATGATGCTTCCATACTCCCTTTTCCTGCCAGGTTATTGCAGCAGTTCTTGATTTTCTGCCAGCGTCTGTAAATGCAGTAATGGCACCTGAGATAGGAGAGTTTTCTCGCTTAGGACGAATTATCCAGTCCCAGTCCCCTATCCACTGAACCAAAGCTGGTCGAAGCTGATGTGTTTCAATGGGCAACATGCACCTAAGAGAGCTTCCTGCAATTCCTGTGAGTTAATCAAATACCAATCCAAGGTATCCTTTTTCATTGGTATCTTAATGGTAGCTGGTTCTGTCCCAGCCACCTGCAACATCCTTTCTCTGCCCTTCTTTATTAGATCCACTAGCATTTCAATTTTTTGAAAAAGAGTCTTAGTTTGCTGCAGCGGGGGGGAGATCCATTCTAATATCCGTATTTCCCCCGTTTTTTGTTGGCACTGTGTGAGTGCTCCCAAAAGATATTGTGGGCCATTCCAGATGGTTAAATCAATGGATAATTCTGGATCCCTCCGGGAAACATGGCCGTGTGTGACACAGTCCATAATTTGCTGAATGATCTGCTTTTGCTTCTCTGTAATACAGACCGGATGAGTTGGATCAGTTCCTTTTAAAAGTGGACGCAACTCGTTGAGTAGTTCATTGGGTATCCCCACAATTGGTTTTAACCACTGTAAATCACCCAGGAATTTTTGTGCTTCGTTTAAGGTGGTTATTTCTGTTTTTAATTGCAGTTTCTGCGGTTTGACAGTTTGCTCTGTCAGAGACCATCCCAGGTATTTCCAGGGAGCAGCTGTTTGTATTTTCTCAGGAGCTACCACTAGAGAATATTGTGCCAATGTGGTTCTTATTTGCAGGACTTGTTGTTGTGTGAAAGGCACAGGCTGAGCAAATAATACATCATCCATGTAATGATATATTATTGTATTAGGCCATTGCTTCCTAAGAGGTTGTAAAGCTGCAGTGACATAAAGCTGACACAAGGTGGGGCTGTTGCGCATGCCCTGCGGAAGAACAGTCCATTCAAATCTCTGATCCGGTGCTTCTCTATTAATCGCAGGTAATGTGAAGACAAAACGTCGCATATCCTGTGGGTGAAGGGCAATAGTAAAAAAGCAGTCTTTCAGATCAATAATCAGCAAAGGCCAATTCATTGGAATCATGGCTGGACTAGGTAATCCAGGTTGTAATGAGCCCATAGGTTCCATCTGAGCATTAACAGCACGCAAATCACGTAGCAGTCTGAATTTTCCTGATTTCTTCTTAATCACAAAAATTGGAGTATTCCAGGGGCTGGTAGATAAACGCAAGTGTCCTTGTTGAAACTGTTCGGAGACAAGCTGATGTGCATGCTGAAGACTTTCCCCTTTTAAAGGCCATTGCTTAACCCATACCGGGGTATCTACAATCCAGGTAATGGGAATTGGGAAAGTCCAAGCAATGGCTGCTACCCTAAAGGGTGTTCATTTGTCAAAATTACTCCCAGTTGAGCCATAATATCCCGACCGATAAGGCATTGAACAGTAGGTGGCAGCTGGACTACTGAAAAAATTGCTGTAAGCTGCTTCCCGTCGATGTAAACTTGAAGAGGAGGGGAACGGCTAGCCAGGGTAAATCCTCCGACTCCGGATACTGCAGTGGTTGCTGGCTGCAAAGGCCAGTGTTGAGGCCAGCAATTAGGACTAATAATGCTGGAATCCGCTCCTGTATCTAGCAAACCTGATAATGCCCTTTTTTGTCCTTGGAACTCTATTTCTACCTTCTTCTTAGGCCTGTCAGATAGATTTAAAGTCAGCAGAGTAAGTCCTCCTGTGGAACCAAAAGCACTTTCGCCTCTCTTCTGACCTTTTATGGGTTGTATTCCTTTGGTCATTTGCTCAAGAGGTACCAACTGAGCAATCCTTTGTCCCTTATGAACTTGAAGAGGAGGAAAAGGAGTGTAAGCCATTACTATAATCTCTCCCGTGTAATCCGCATCAATAACACCAGGTAAAACAAACAGTCCCAGCATGGATGCTGAAGATCTTCCAAACAGCAAAGCACCCACTACTTTGTCCTGTATAACAATAGGTCCCCGAACCCCTGTTGGAATCTTTTGCGGGTGCGAAGTCATTAGTGTTACGTCTATTGCGGCTGCCAGGTCCATGCCGAGGCTTCCCGCTGTGGCTGGCTGAAGGCTGCCTGCTGTGGCTGCTGCTGCGGAGGGTTGGAGAGAGGAGGGAGCGTTGTTGTTGCTGCAGCGGCGACTTGTGTCTGGGCGCGGCCGGTGCGATACGCGCTCCTGGGGAAGTTTCCCGACTTTCGTCTACAAGCGCTCGTATTATGGGTATCCATACGGCATTTCTGACACCAGATTCCGGCAGCCTGGCAGTCCCGGCGCAGGTGACCCATACCTCCACATCGATAGCACTTCATGCGGCCCCCTTTATTAGATGCCGCAAATGCAGCGGACGCTTGAAGGGGCGCAAGAGCGGCTAATACCTGACTCTGAGAGGACTTTGCCTGTTCTTGCAAGCCTACTGCTATCTGTTTAAGTGCATCTACCACAAAAGCCTGCTGGCCAGTGGGAATGAGAGCCATCCTTTCTAATGCTTCCTCGATAGTCCAATTTTCACCTAAGGTGTTAAGCATGTTTCTAGTAGCAGAGTTACAGTTTTGAATACAACACTGTTTGAGGAGAGCCCCGCGCATAAATTCCGCTACTCCGGCTCTCTCAATTGCCACCGCAGCTCTATCAACAAAAGCGCCAAATGTCTCATCTTTGCCTTGCTTAATTCCCATATACACTGGTATCCCTCCTGGTTCCTTCACCATATCTATCGCGAGTCTGACTAACCGCATTGCCTCCCGGCACTTTTCTTGGCCTATTAAGGCTTGTGCTTCAGTACGAAGAAAAGGTCCCAGCCCCATAAGCTCATTAATAGTGATACCATGCAAGGGATCCCCCGGCTGTCTTTGAACTGCCACACACTCATTAGCTAAAGCTTGCCAGTGGGCGTTAAACAGCAATTGTTGATGTTGAGTAAAAATTAATTTAACTACCCCACGACAATCCTTAACAAGAAGGATACTGGTGTCAAAAATATAATCGAGCATTTGCTTAGCTGGTTCACTTTTAAAGCCAAACTGACTAACAGTAGCTCGCAACTGAGATAACAGCTTCCAGTCAAGAGCACTAATTGTGGCTTGAAAACCTCCTCCAGGCTGGGGGTTAAAGACAACCGGACAAGCCAATTCTCGAGCCGAACTTATCAGCTCTTGATCTCCCTTATCAATTGCATCTTTGGCCAGGGCAGCCCACGCGTCCCGTCTTTCCCTCGCAATCGCCGCCGCCAAGCCGATTTCTGACCCAGGGACCGGCTGATTGCTTGTCGGGAACGGAGTACACGTATCTGGCCCCAGCTGCTGAGACGCAGCAGGTACGGGAGAGTCAGAGGTGCTCTGTGTAGCCTGCGGTAAAGCAGACAACAAGGCACCCCGCGGAGCTTGGCTCGTTAGGGGGGGCTGCGAAGCGGGTACTAAAGCAGTCTGCATAGCCTGGTTTGTAGGCTGGCTCGTAGCCGGGCTTGTAGCCTGGCCCGTTAAGGGGGGCTGCTCGGCGGGCAGTGAGGCGGTCTGCGCCTGGCTCATAGTATGACTCATAGCCTGGCTTTCCGAGAGAGGTGGTGAAGCAGGTAATAAAACTGTCCGCGTCGCGGGGCCAAGAGGAGTTCCCGCATTCTTATCAACTTCCCTATCTTGATCGTAATGTTTGTTACGATCGTGGGCAGCAGTGGCTTGATAAGCAGCCCTTTTTTCAGCTTGAATTTGCAAAAGCTCAGTGTTAACGACCCGCCATAATTTACCCCACTTCTTAGCAGTTTTATCATCATCTAACGTAGCCTGCCACAATAAATCACCAAATTTACGCCACTCAGACAATTCGTGAACTGTGTGAGGATTTATAAAGATCCCCCTTTCTAGGCCATAAGCTAAAAGGCCTGGTAACTCTTTCTGTAAATCTATTCCCTTAATTTGCCGTTTTTGCAAAAGGGTAATAAAAAGTTCATATGCGGCTTGCCTTTCCATACCTATGTGCGCACGTTGCAGCTCTTCAAATCAAGGTCGCGGCCGCATGTCTCGGACGAGCCTATCTGTATAGTCGCTCGCAGCGCGGCGCGGGCCGGCGGGTTACCCTCCGCTTTGTCTTCCGCGCTTCTTCGCCGTCCCGGCTGCAGTTTCGATCTTACGGAACCCGAACCTGGCTTCACTTCGCGTGGCGTTCGCTTCCCCGTGGTGTTCGCTATCACGGTCGGAGGTCACCATATATTGAAGTGAAGGGAGACACGACCATCCGATTGATGCATTGAACTCCAACTTTATTGATCAATCCATCACCTTAAATAACAGTGCTAACGAACGCCATGAATATTCTGTAATCCAATTTCATGATAGGCTAACAGAGAAACTTCTAACCACTCCTCTTGTTTTAGAATACCTACAATTGTTTATTAAAAACAGAAACCAAAAACAGAAACCAGAAACTAAAACAGAAACCAGTGTTCCCAAAACTTCTGCACCTGTTCTCAGGATGGCAGGCCTTCCCAGAGACGGTGTTCTACTTGTTATGAGAAGACAGCACGAGAACTCCATTGTTTATAGAATGATGCTTGAGAGAGTCTAATTGTTTATACAAATCAGAAGACTGAGAACTGTTAGAAACTGCTTTTACTTTTCCCTCTTACTTTTCTCTCAATTATATGTCTCATGGCCTTTTTCTTCAAGCCATTCTTGAACTAAACTCTCCACAGCTGGGGAGCCAAAAGTGGTGAAAATCCCGGAAAGTTTTGGCAGAGGAATCCATATGAAAAGAGTCCTCAGAGCTCCAAAGCAAACTGCCAGCCTGAGCCCGATCCGAGGGGTGACTTCCTGGGAAGGGCAAACAGTGACAGGAGCGACCCTGCAGCCCCTCGGCCAGGCAGAGCGGGTCCAGAGCCCCCCTTGGCTGACCCCACCTGCACAATTTCAGAATAAGATCCGGCCGCATCTTTTTCAGAAGTGCAGCAGAGAACAGAAACAGCAGCTCCTCTTTTGCAAAGCTTCATCAAACATTAATCTCCTGGATCCATTTGATTCCCAGCCTCCCTAGAACATGTCCCATGATCCCCCAAACTCTTGGAATGCAAGAAAAATCCCAAACACTTTTCTGGGAATTCTGGGGGTGGATGATTTCCTGGAGGAGTTGAGACGATGCCTGGTTGCAGCATCAGTGACTCAGGGAATCCTGGAAAAAGCAGAGAACACGACCAAAGCTGGGAGCTGATCTGATTCCCCTTTTCCGGGCTTCTTTTCCGGGGTGCTGTGCACACTGCCTGGAGAAACCCTGGACATGCCAGGACACCGTGAACAAAATTTAAGATCCCCACAGAGAAGGATGAAGGTCCAGCACCACTCAGAATTCAAGTCTCAGAGCCAGGTGTTCTGTTCTGATGTTTGAGAAAGTCTCTGTTACAATCACTCCGATCAAAGCTCTCCATTAAAGCTGTGGAGACAGGCATAATGTTGACCAAGGACTCTTCCTTTTTGAGAGAGACTAGATTGTGAATTTTCCACTTTATCTGGTCCCAGAAATCAAAGGTAAAATCAGACTTCAAGTCTGTATTTTGAGTATTCACTTTTTCCCAGATAAAATAAGTCTTTTTGTTCACGTTTTGAGATGTCTGAACATCCTTTACCCTGTAAAATTGCCTCAAGCTATTAAAAGATGCCCCATTCTGGTTTAGAGAGATGGTTTCCCATCTCGTTGCCCCCGGAGTTGCTACTTATTACTGACAGGGGTATCAGCTACAGACGGCGAAGGGGACGATCCATTCCTCTGAATAGCCTGGGCCTCTGGCAATGGCACTGTCCATGGTCTTCTTTTTATTTTTATGTTCCTCTAGGCTGGAAATCCTCTTCACTGAGGAGCAGCTTTCCCAAAACCCTCCGATTTAAAGGATTTCTACAATACACCACATAATATATATTTTAGTATATGTACTGTAATAAATAGAATATATAAAATGTATCCCTGATCTTTTTCTCAGCCAGCAGGCCTTTGCAGCGAGTTCTGAGCCAGCGTGGGGCTCTGCTGCCAGCCCAAATCTGCGCTTCCCTTGCCCAGCCTGAGTGCAGGTGGGGCACGTGCTGGGCATGGCTGGAGATTTCCATGGCCAAAATTCTCCAGCATTTGCATCTGCCCATGGCTTTGGGTAGCACAAATTACAACACATCCATCTCACTTGACAAATGGCATTTCTTACCAATTACTACACCAGCGCTGGCAAAACAGAACTATACAAATCTTTGTTAAATTTTAAAAAAGTAATTTATGTATTTGTTACACCACGCTATTTAAAAACATACAAATAACAACTTCTGATAACAAAAACTAATTTATTGCAAACCTCTACAAACACTCACTATACACAGAGATCAAGGGAAAATTAACAACTTAGTTTATTGCATATTATGGCAAACATACAGCCCATATGCAAATATGAAAATATCAGTATTTCCCTGTAATACCAAGTACTCTACAAATAGAATTCCACTACTATACCACTCCAGACGCATTTAAATAGAACTGAATACATAAATAACCACTACAATATACAGATGTGAATACAGATTAAATGTTACCTATTACATTCAAGAATCAGATACATAAAAAAACCCTATCTATAAACAGACAAACAGCAGTACCAATCTAAATATCTGTACAACTGCATCAATACAAATATACAGCAATATATCTGGATATATATGTAAATACAATAGATAGAGAAATACATCAATGCACATCTAAAAAAATATAAAAATACATATATACGAAAACAAATACCAATATAGCTATTTTAAAAGACCAAAACTACATCAATACATCAATAGAAATAGATACCTACACAACTGTATACATACGGTAATCTAAACAAAGATTAGATTTCCGTACATGTACAATACACATAATGAACTGGATACATATACACACAAAGATGCAACTGCAAACCTGTATGTATGCAGGTACCTATACGTACATAGATACACAGTACATTCATAAATCTGATACCATATGTACAGAAATAGGCCTGTACAAATAGCAGGCTACATATGTACAAATCCATATACTTATCCCTGTCCACATGCAAGTCCGTGTATCTTTAAACAGAGCTCCAAGCAGAGGGATCCCAGCTGCCCCATCTTCAAAGCCTCTCCCTCAGGCTCCTCCTCCCGAGCAGAGCAGCTCTCCTGGACAGCGACAGCAGGTGGGGCATCCGGCAAGCAAAGGGAACACTGAGTGAGTATGGGGACGTTTCCCTTGGCAGCAGCTGCACTTCCATCAGGGAAGAGGAAATGTCAGAGCCAACCCAGGAGGGTCAGAAGGAAAAGCAGCCGACCGGGCCGGGCTGTGGTGAGCTGTTCACTTCTTTCAGGCATCTCAGTTGCTCTGAGGGAACTCCCTCATGTCACATTACTGAACCACTTCTGCATTTACCAAGACTGTGGCCCCCAAATCAATCAGTATTTATGTCTCCGGCTGCTTGCACCAATGACAGGGAACATCCTCTAACAGTGCTGGGGCACAAAGTCACCTTCCACAGGTCATCTGATGGGCGCTTGTGCTTCCTGTGCTGCCTGTCTTTCTCCTTACCTTCCACTTGGAATTTTTACAGCATTTCTATTTCTTTCCCCTTGATCAGTGCTAAAATGCATGTTTCTCTCCCAAGTTTGACTTTCTTCAGTGATCCTGTCAAGCCTTTTCCAAGAAGTTTTGATCATGGAATTGAGTGTTAATTTCAGCAATTTTGGTGATTTTATGTGAGATTTATGCAAGTCTCCTGTTCATCAGGGCACCATTTAGGAAGGTACCAAGGGAAAAAGGATGTTTCTACATGTCAGTTCACTAGTGGAATATTCATGGATAGAGAGAGTGA
Organism: Melozone crissalis; assembly: GCF_028551555.1. NCBI lineage: Eukaryota > Metazoa > Chordata > Aves > Passeriformes > Passerellidae > Melozone > Melozone crissalis. The sequence continues at coordinate 4,108,051 of NW_026535783.1, forward strand.
TTAGCTGAATTTTATATCTACTGGTAACCTGAGAGTGCAACAGGTGATTTGGGGAGAAATTAAAGCCAGATCTCTCCTTCTACCAGCCTGTATTCAAATGTAAAGTAAATACAGCCGGGTGAAGAACTTCATAGTACAGTTCCTGAAGTGCCTTATTAAGGTGTTCTTAAAGTAACTGAGATAAAATCTGGGCATGCATTCCTAATTTCCAGACACTCATTGTCAATTTCATTGACTCTGAAAAGAGCAGAGATGTGCCCATCATACCCGATCAATCCATTTGGGGATGTTTTAGGTTCAGATTCTCTGAGGCTTTAGATTTTTACATCTCTACACAATGCTTCCAGGAATCAAAATAGCTGTCAGAAACTAAACTTTCTCCTTTTTTCCTCAGTCTTTGCACTCATGTGCACCAGAAACATTCAGTGAATGGGTTCCACTCTTATCCATCTCCAAGATGAATCTTCCACCTGTGTTCACTCTGGTGGTTCGTATGTCTCTTCTGCACAGTGCAATTTTAAAATCTTCATTCCTTATTATCTCTGCCCTTCTTTTTTCTGTTTTAGCTTGCAAATGCATGCAAATGTATCAGAAATTATACACTTCATTTCTAATGCATCACTTCCTTTCTAGTAATTTCATTTCATCCTGTTCTGATGTTATGCTAGCCTTATAGGTTTTATTCTAAGTGGACTCCTGTTTTCTTGAATGTGGAAGTTCTATAATGCAATGCTCTCATTCACCTGCTCTCATTCTTCATTAACATTAGCACAAGCAGCTGTGTGGTTCCCTTCTGCTTTGTAGAAGACTTGGGAAACTCAAGTCCTGCTCAGCTGCAAAAGAACATACATGGTGCTTGGTAATTCCCCAATGAGCTTAAATTAATGGTTAAACAACTGCAGCCTATTCACTTCACAGAAATTGGGAGAAAAGACATTGCAAATATTGAGGAATGCAGTGCAAGGTTGATGGGCATCCCTCAGTTATCCAGACAGACTCATCTCACTGGCGAAAATTCCTTCTTTTCCAAAGGTTTTCATTTGCTTTGGCTGTACTTCGTACGGCTGCAGGTCACATTTCCCTGGGTTTAAGGAAGTATCTTGGCAGGTATTCTTGGTGATATATCTTGTTAATTCTGCCCTTGGAGAAATTACTCAGTTCTGCAGTCCTTATTACACGCCCTGTTCTAAAAGACTTTTATGCTATTTTCCCCCTCTCTGTGTTTTCACACATTTTCAACAAGTTTTGCTTTCTAAGGATATTATTGACAATATCCCAAAAGATTAAAAAATGCTTAGTTATTTTTTCCCTAAGTATTTAAAAAAGAAAAAAAAAATCTGTATACATGCTGGATGTAAAATGCAAATAAAAATAAACTTGAGAGTTCCCCCAAAAAACTTTAGAAAAAACCCCATGTATTCTATAAAACCCAGGGTATTCATCTACAGTATACAAAAATGGGCACATGCTAGAAGAGAAATTTTTTTGCAACGGTTCTGCACAGAATTCTATGCTTTCAAGCTTTTTGCCCTTCAGGGGCAGTGCCATTCTCTGAACTGGAATGCTCTGAGCATGTTCTGCTCACCACGGCAGCTTTCTGCTCTCCCCTGGTACAGATCATCCTCCCAGCAAAGGGGGAGTGCAGCCACCACAACTCGCAGCACCTTCCCACACAGCAGGAACCTGAAGGACAGAGATGGCTTTCACCAGCTGCTGCGGGTTCTAATCGTGCCACCTCTCGGCTGCTGAAGCCCTGAATTTCTGTGTTGCAGTGCGTTAGTTTCCAAGTCAAATGTTCTGTTTGCTTGCGGTATGTTCAAGTGTTCCCCAACCTATTGCAGTTTGTTTCTCCCCTGTGTTATGCCCTCCTACCCAAGTGTCCCTCAAGCAATCCCCTCCCTCCTCACCGGATTTTTCCCTGTCTGTCAAGACAACCCAGCCCCTTGGGCCCATCCATCAGCCCAAAGCCTACCCTTTGTTCCAGAAAGTTCCCTGTCCCTCACCCCTATCCCTATCCCAACCCTCTCTCCTCCCCTTGTTCTGATTTGTTGTAACCCTCAAAACCACACCCCGAGAGTCGCTTTTTGGTGACTACATGGTGTCCACCCCTCCGTTTTGAAAGATTTTAAAAGCCTGTGGAGAAGAGTGCTGGGGGTTTTTTAACCTCTGTTTCCCTCTGGGGAATTTCTCCTGCCAACCTTTCCCCCGCCTCTCCTGATAAATTAGCTGCACTTTACACTGCAGAAGAGCTGTCTCTGCCTCCTTCACTGGGTCCTCCAGGGGTCTCTACTGCTGGGCAGCTGGCCTAGAGGTTCTGGCTCAAGCAAAATCCCAACCTAACCTGTTCCTCATTCTTGCCATTGTGCCTGGAACATCACAGAGCTAGCCAGGGCTCCGGAGGGCAGTGACAGTGACCCGTGCCCTGGCATGTCACAGCCCCCAGAGCCACACCTGCCAGGCCACAAGCCCCAGCTCTGGTCCCCACTGCTGGCCTCAGCGCCTCCTGGGCATCCTCAGCCTGGGTGCAAAGGCAGCCACAGGAGCCCCCCAGGCCGCTCTGGATCCAGGCTGCAGACACCCTAAAGCCAGCGCTGAAAGGGACATGGATGGGGACTGCAGCTGGATCTTCAGTGCTCACCAGCCCTGACTGCCCTCTGAGTGAACCCAAACCTCACCTGCAGTGCTTTGAGCACATTTACCCTTCTGGCCCATCCTGGAATGTGGTGTTCCCACATCCTACACCAGCCCTTTGCAGGGAGTGACCAGCTCCCAGCTGCTCTGCTACCCTGACCTTACTTTCTGTTTTGCTGCAATGAAGTTAACGGGTACACTCATGAGAATCCCAGCACAACATTTGCTTCTCAAGAGCCCTTGCAAAAAACCTCCACTAATCCCTAGTTTTTGCACAGAAAAGGAGGTTCTGACAAATCATAAGGCACTGGCACGGCTTTGGCATAAGTATTCCTGAGCCACACGATTCCACCCATTGTTGTTGCCAGCTGCTTTGCTGATATTTTAGAGCCAGTTCTGAGCAGGGACTTCTGCTGACAGGTAGGAAAATTTAGGGAAATAAAGGTACAGGAAACGAGAAAAAAAAAAAACCCAACACAAACAAAAAAACCCTAAAAACAAACAAACAAACAAAACCAACAAAAAAACCCCAAGGGGTGTAACACAGAATTACAGCGCAGAGCAGAAGTCCTTGGAGATGGTTCAATAGAAAATGCCACCAGCAGTGAGCAGAGCCCGAGGCTGCTCACTGCCACCACAGGGGCTCCTCAGTCCCCTGCTGCTTTGTGTCTGATCCCTGCTGGGCTCCCTCTGCCCCTTCAGCAGATGCAGCCCTGCCTGGAAAGGGCTCCATGCTCTGGTGTTCCCAGCTTGCTCCAGGTTACATTCTTAGCAGCACTGAAAGAAGAGGTGAAATAAAGAGCCATTTTCTGTCCTGCCTGCAAACTCTTCTCCTTCAGTGCCACTGCCAGAGATCATCCATCTGTCAGCTTGGCGTTGTGCCTGCTGCATCCTCGTCCCTGTTCCTTGCATCAGCTGCTGCACATCGGCACTCACTATCCCACATCGTGAACAGAGGGCTGTGTCAGAAGAGCAAGATTGCAATTTCTTGGTCTTTTTAACCAACAGAAGAAGCATGAGTCCAAATAAATTTGTTGTTGGCTCCTGGCTTCCATTTAGATAACTCTTTTCTGCTTTAATGCAAAAGGCTCTTTTCCCACATGGATGGAATGACCTGTAATTGGCAGTTGCTTCAGGCTGTCAGGCACCATGGGAGTTTTTTCTTGTCTCTGATGAGGATTTGGTGAATTTTCCATTGGTCACTTGGTGGTGTCGCCATAGGCTGAGCTCAGCGGCCGACTCTGTTGTCCCCAGGGGATGCATTGGGACGCCAAGCCTCTCAGGGCTGGAATTCGGGGTTGGGCGGGCTCGGAGCGCGCGGGGCCTGGGCCCGTGAGGAGCTGCTGCTGGCGGTGGCTGTGCTCAGCCCGCTGTGCCGAGCAGCCGCGGCCATGGAGACACGGGCGGGAGCTGTGGCCGATGCCGGCAGGCGGCCCGGGCCGGCTCGCAGCTGCGAGGACGCCGGCAGCCTGTGCCCTGAGGCCGAGGCTGTGGCGGGCGCTTTGCGGGCAGGGCTTTTCCGAGCCGGCCGCAATGTGCTGCCTCTGGTGTGGGGCCGGCCGCAGCAGAGGCAGGCGGGAGCGCGGCGGGGCCGGCAGCGGCGGGCAGAGGCCGCAGAGAGCAGCAGCCCGGCCGGGCCCGCTGCGGAGCAGCACGGAGCTGCCGGGCAGCCCTCTGCCGTGTCTGTGCGCACAGGGCAGGAGCAGAGCCCAGAGCAGAGGCAGGAGCCGCGGCAGGAGCCGGCCATAGCGGCAGCTCGCCGTGCCTGCAGTCGCATCCGCAGCTCTCCCCTGCCGGCCACAACAGCAGCAGCCGCTCGCCTCCGAGGCTCCGGCGCTTCCCGAAGACGAGGGGCCCGGCCCCCAGCACGCCCTGGAGCCCCGCAGCTAGAGGAGCCGCCGGCGCCGCAAAGGGCAGCGCAGAGGGCGCAGGTTGAGGAGGAGGACATGAGGCTGGCTCTGGGCCGTTCTGGGGCAGCTCTGCCCTCTCAGCCTTCGCCTTGAGCCCTTTGCTTCTTTTCCAGGAGCCCTGATAACCGTCCTCGGCCAAGGGCCGCCAGAGGCCTTTCCAGGGCTGCAGGAAAAGCTCCCTCAGTAACATACTCACAGAATCAGTGGCTTGGAAGAGAGACGCTTTTAAGATGATCGAGTCCAAGCCATGCCCTAACACCTCAACTAAAGCATGGCACCCAGTGCCACATCCAGTCTCTTTTCAAAGGCTTGCAGGGGTGGTGAGTCCACCAGCTCCATGGAGGGGTCACACCACAAAACTCTGTACCTGTAAGTGCCCGTTGTGGGAGGTGCTGTCTTTAGTGCAAGGCAGAGGTGCAAGCTTCTGAGTTGCCAGCACTTGCTGTGTCTGGCTGAGGATGCTGAGTGCTGGAGTCCTGCAGGATGGAGCCTTTTCCTGCAGGCAGTGACAGCTAGAAATTGGCCTCTGACCTGTCATGTTGGGTTCCTGCCTCTCCTGCAGCCAAAGAGATTGCATTTAGGGATCCAAATCCAAGTGGCAGGAACCCAAATGCTCTTGAGTCACAGCTGCAGGCCTGAATCCACGGAGGATGTCTGGGCTGCCCTACTCCTCCTTTGGTTTTTCCTGCAAATGCCACTGCCTTTTCTGCCTCAACTAGAAATACCACAGCTGTGCCAAAACCAGGCAGTGGGTGGTATTCCAAAGGCAGTGTGCTCTGGGTAGGATGAATGAAGAAGAACCTTCCCCACTTTTGAACCATTCAAAAGAAACCATAAGTGTGTCTTAGCACCAGTAGAAAAACAACTGCTAACTCAGGAGGAAATGTTGTGTTTTGCTGAAAGAGTCAGAAGGGGATCTTTCAAATCATCTTCCAAATGAGTTGATATTTCAGAAACTTTAATTACTTTATTTAATTAATCCTAGTCTATAACCCTATCCGACAAAACTCTTCAACAATCCTACTCTAAAATCTGACTCTACAATTCTACTCAAAATTGGCTATGGAGATAACATCTTGACACGATATGTTCTTGTCTCTTACTTCTTCTGGACTGAGTTGATGAGTGGTGCCAGGATGGATGCTGGCTTGGCTGTTGTTACAAATGGGTGCTGTCCACAGGAAAGAAAAAACGAAAACAAAACAAGAATACTGAACCATGACTTTCCAAGCTCAGTGCTTCACAGGCTCAATGAGGATTCTTCTAGTTCCTAGAAATACCCAGAAAGTAGAACAATGGGACCACCTGTTCCCCAATTGTCACGTGCAGGACCTGGCCATCCCAGGCAAATGTGGCCCAGAGTCCCAGTCATCTGTTGATTGTGATGTCTTCATGTTGCTGGGATTTTTGCCCTGCCAGTGCTCTAGAAATGGTGTTTTCTGTGCCTGGGGTTTCTTCTTTTCAGGAAAATCCAAGGACTCACATAGGTCCCTGCCTGTGAAAGACACCTTGAGCAGTTGGTGGCAACGGACAAAAATGCACCTGGAGCGAGTGATTTTGCAATGACACAGCTGAGCTGTGCCAAACTGCCTTGTGATTAGGCACTGCAGTAATTAGGAACTGACATTCCAACAGCCCATTTCTCTGCTGCCTTGAGAGCCAGTTACAGGACACGTGGGGCCACTGACATTTTGCCTTGTCGACTTGGTAACAGTTGTGTCTCAACTATCACCCACAAACCTCTGACCACAATCTCTGCTGCTCTTTCTAGGATTCACAAGAAGTAATCCATGCCTTAATATTCTTAGGGCTTAGGGCTTTTAGGGCACCTTGCAGATCTCTCCCTATGTGCAGTTGCCAAGTGCAGCACTGCAGGTGGCTAAGGAACTACCAGTAACTTTCCGATGGATTTGCTGGCAGCCAGAATCGAGAATTCAGGACTGTGAAGCTGTAGCCCCAAAGAGCAGGGAGGTGCTCTAAGGCACCACCTTTGTTTTAGCAATGGAGAGGGAGTGAGCGCGTCCTTGTCTGAAAGGAAGCGCTGCCCTGCGTGCCTTCCTTCCGGCAGCTGAGGAGGACAAAGTGCCAAATGTATTTTGCAGGCTGGCACCAGTCTGTGCTTCTTGTGCCTTTTCAGCAGGGCTCTAGCCAAAGCTCCAGCCACAGCTCACACCAGAGGGGAAAGCCCCTCAAGCGCAGCAGAGTCTGCAGGGGCTGTTGACATTTACCTCTCTCCCTGGTGCATTGTTGAGTGCTCTACAAACATCTCCAAAACTCCTAGAAACAAAGGAGAAGCAGAGAAAGGAGAAACCATTTAGATCTTGCACTGAAAGCCAGCCCACACAGAAGATCTGTGCTGTAAACGTGTAAAACCTGCAGGATGCAGGAGGGCTCTGCCAGAAGGCAGATGATGCATTTTCCTCTCAAGTGCATGGGCACTGGGCCTGTTCCTGAAGCACTGAGGTTCTACTTCTAAAGGGAATTAAGTGTTTCCTCTTGGATTTCCCTTTCTTAACTGTGTGGTTCATATCCTGAACACAGCGTTTTCCTTCTGCAAACCAGGGGAAGGAAATGTTCCTGGGAACTGTTATCTCACAGCTATCAGGAGTAGGTTGCTCTTTCAGGCAAGCAAGATTCTTCTCCATTCATTACTGTGGCCAGACAATTTAGAGACATCAAAAAATGCTAAGAAAATTAACACAGAGGTGTCCCAGACTTGAGTGACAAGGAGACCTTCCAGGTCCTGTTCTTTGATGCAGGCAAGATCTTTGCAGCGTGCCTCCTGCGCCCACTCACAAATTCTGAGCAGCACTGAGAGATGGGACAATCTATCCCCAGTGTGGGAACATCTTTGCAGCTGGCCTGACTTCACGCTGGATAGACATTCCACCAGAAAAACACCTGGCCCATGGTTGTGCAGGAGTAACTGCAGTTGGTTTTACCCGCTGCCAATATATTCCAGGTCTTTGTATCTCAGAAGGAGATTTTTCATGTTGTTCACCATTCTCCCTGAGGGAAACAAAATGCAAGATCTCTTTTAGCAGAGATCCCAGCTTCTAGGAGATACAAAAGGCAGCCCCACTGTTGGGGGCTCTGAGCCCTTTGGGGTCAGCTGGGTAACATCAACAGCAACAATGACAGTAACAAGACAGGCAGCCTTGCAGTGCAGATGGCTGGCACAGAGACTGATTTTGTACATTTCTTTGAAGAGTTCTCTTGACAGGAAACAAAGCACAGGGCCGTGCATTTCCGGGAGAGGAGGACATTTTCTCCAGCTTTCAGCAGTTTGCCAATAGAATGCCTTCCCAGTTGTAAACCAGAGCAGCTCATGCCAGAACCAATTGCGATGGGGCTTTCAGCATCAGGACCCTCACCCTTTATGAGCAGGCTGAGCTCAAAGACGCCCTTGCCCGTGTCCCATGAGGAACCACGCCGCTTCTCTTCACCCTGACAGCGCGGATCAGTCGCCCCCATTGCACTCGCCCTCTCGGCACCGCACACCTCCCCATTTCCCAAGTCAGCATGGTGGGCACGGGCACAGAGGACAGCAGTGCTCCTCAGGCACCCCTGTGACACAGACAGCTGCCCAGAGCAGATGCTGACCCTCTTGTGAGTCCAGGCCGTGCGAGGCAGAAGCCGGCCCAGAGAAGGGGCTGCAGCCTCAGGCAGCTCCGCGCTGCAGCAGCCGGGCAGCAGCGGGACCCTCCCAGCTAAGGGAGGCTCCAGCCTCTGCAGTCCCTCCAGCCCCCAGGGGCAGGGCAGCGACCACAACAAGGCTGGCAAAGCCCAAGCATGAGCACTGACAGACACTGATGGGAAGAAGCCAGAGTGAGCCTGAGCCACGTACAAGCTTTTGCCCCCATTCAGGACACAACAGGATGGGCTTTGAGATCAGCCCCACCGAGGTGTGGATCAGTGCCCTTTGTGTCCCAACAGGTGATGGTAGACACAGAATCCACTGGGCTCTCTTCTCAACTCTACCAGGTCTTATCTGAGAGCACAGCACTGGCAGCTGTTACGGGCAAGAAGCAGATTCATTGGGTTGTGCTGCAGAATCACAAAGGACTTCATGTGTTTTCTTAGAGACTGATCTGAGCAGGGCTTGGGCCAATGGGTAGGATTTTAACAGTCGTGGCAAAGAGTGGGAATCGGGTATGGAAAAGTGCCATGAATCTCAGGAATATACCATGGCTGGGCTGGAGGCTCTCTTCTGAGAAATGCCTGCAGTATAGTTTTATCTGATCTTGCCACTTGGATGTGTCTCTTGGACACACCTTGAAAAGCATAAAACTAGAAGATTAAATAAAAGTTGTTATAAAGATACTGCTTTTTTCTTTGGGAGCACGTGGAAAACACCTTGTGCTCTCTATTCGCCCTTTAACCTGAACTTCTTTCTAACTAGTTCTTATTGACAAAAAGATGGTATTCTCTTATTGACAAAACTGTAGCATTGTCATGAAAATAAACTGCAGATGTAGTAGTGGTAACAGTAATAAAAATGACATCAGTAAGATGTGGGGCAGAAGGGCTCTTTCAGGATGGAGAAAAACACAGCAAAAAAAACCCACCAAAAATAAACAGCATAAAACAACCCCACTCTCCCCCCCAACCCCCCCCCACCAAAATAATCCCCAACTAAAAAGACAAAACTCCAAAGCCAGTTCATTTCTCTGAAGTTTTTTTGCGCTGATGGCTGGTTGGAAGTCGGGAGTCTAAGGAGAATTTAGGAAGCTAAAAATTCTGTTCCGTTTGGCTACTAGCACACAGCACTTCTAGATCATTTGCTAGGTCACAGCCTTCTGCTGATGCAAGAACAATCCCTGCTTCAGCCTTCAGCAGAGAGGGAAGCTCAGGCAAACCCAAGCCAGTCCAAGGTGCCCTCAGAGGCAGCAGGAACACCCAGAGCGCTCTCTCGCTGCCTCGGAGCGCAGCGCTTCCTCTGGGGAGTCCTAAATGGCCCTGTGGCACCAAACTCAGGAGGAGCATTTGGTACAGCTCTGCTGGCACCTGCACACAGCACACTGTCCCTCAGACAAGAAACAGCCCAGACGTACCCAGCATCTCCAGGTACTTCTCCTCAGTCTGCTGTTCCAGGGAGATGAACAAACTGCCTGAGCTCGAGTTCCCAGGTGTCACAGAAGAGCTTCCTCGAGGTGATGCTGCTGCGGCAGCAGGTTCAGAGCCCATGATGTGCTGGACCTGGAGCATTTTTGGTGGGCACTGTTCCTGTGCCTCACTCCTAACTTGTAACTCACTCCTAACTACACGAGGTGTACTGGCTCCTTGGGGAGGCCCTATGGAGTCTGTTCAGATAAAGTGAAATTGCTTCAGAGATGGTAAATTTTAAAAAGAAAGGAGATGTATGGAATGGAAATGCTTGTAGTTGGAAGGAAAGGCAATGTTGGTTCCAGAGACAGTACAGTTTCTGTAGGATGACACACCTCCAAATATGTTGCTTCCAGATGCAGTATAGTATCTGCTGGGTGATTCGCCTTCAGACGCAGCATAGTATCTGCTGGGTGACGAAGTGAAGACTGAGTCGCTTCCAGACACAGTATAGGTTCCGTCGGGGGTCATACTACTGTAGTTTGAATCGGTTTCAGACAGACTGTAGGTATTGAATCTTGGACGTCCCCAGAATGCTGGAATAAAAAAAAATGAATAGAAGCAAATCAGGAGAGAATCTACATTTGCTGTTAAATAGCTCTGACAAGAGTAAGTGTTTGAAGTACTTACAACTGCTTGCTCCTTATCTTAATTGCTTATTTGAAAGACATTTCATATAAATATTCTATATTAATCCTTAATAGACAAAGGACATTAGCACAACTGTCTTGCCCTAGGAATTATTGTAATCACATGTTGTTTGAAGTTCTACATATTCTCACAGACATATTTTTCCCCACGTCCTTATAAATTCTAGGGTGTGGTTTTTAATCAAGGAAACCAACTTCTTCTATAGTTGGATAAAAATTTAAATCCCTGTGTTAGTTACACCACTTCTTTCTTGTGTGAAGAATGTGTCAGAACATTTCTCTTTGCACTAGGTGAATTGCTCCATTATCGTTATACTAAAGTGTTGCTGTATTTGCCTACAGAAGCTGTGTAGCGTGAAGGGAGATGCTGGCTAGGAAGCAACATCCCAGTGACTACAGTGACTGCTCTCTTGAAGAAGAGACTTACCAGCAGGACCAGGACCAGGAGCCGGAGCAGGACCAGGAGCTGGAGCAGGAGCAGGAGCAGGAGCTGGAGCAGGAGCAGGAACAGGAGCTGCTAGACATGAAAAGCGAAGCTAAATATTATTTCTTGAGTAAAAGTAAGATTTAAAAATCACAGCGATGCACATTGGAAATGGTTATGGTTGAAAAGAAAGGCTATTTAAAAATATAAATATTTTACAATAGAAAAATAGGAAAAACAATTCTGTTATTTAAAAAAAAAATCTTTAAAAGAAGCAAAGAAAGAAAAAAATTAAAAATCAAACACCCACCCACCCACTTCAACAGGTCCTGAAAACTAAAGGGTCCAACCAACCAAGCACCCAAACCCAATGTAAAACCAAAACAAACCCATAAGTATAAAGAGACCAACGGAAAAAACTTTCCAATAATAATTTTAAACCCTGTGTTAGCTTCCACCATCCTATTTAACTTCTCTAAAGAGATCATAAGATTTCTGTGCACTAGGTGTAATGGTCCATTTTGTTTACAATGAAGTGTTGCTGTATTTGCATACAGGAGCTGTGTAACATGAAGAGAGATGTTGGCTAGGAACCCACATCCTAGTGACTGCAAATTGCTTGAAAAAGAGACTTACCAGCAGGAGCAGGAGCCGGACCAGGACCGGGACCAGGGCCAGGAGGACCAGGAGGTGTACGAGCCGCTTGGGGTGAAACATGAGACTGAATATTATCTCTTGAGGAAAAATAGGATTTACAAGCCAAGGAAATACACCCATTGGAAATGGTTATGGTTGAAAAGAAAGGCTGTTACACAATATGAATGGTTTGTAATAGAAATAAAGGAAAACTACATTTGCAATTAAAAAAAAAAGGAAAAAGCATGCAAGCATGCAATTAAAAGAAGTAATAAAAGGAAAAAAATCAAAATGCAAACACCCACCGCAAACAGTCCCCTAGGATGTGGGCTCTCAACCCACATCCAAATCACTATAATGTTTTCACAAGCACACTTACCACCAACAGCAGGAATAGGAGCACAAGGTGTACTGGCTCCTTGGGGAGGCCCGATGGAGTCTGTTCAGAGAAAGTGAATTTGCTTCAGAGATGGTAAATTTTAAAAAGAAAGGAGATGTGTGGAACGGAAATGCTTGTAGTTGGAAGGAAAGGCAATGTTGGTTCCAGAGACATTACAGATTCTGTAGGATGACACACCTCCAGACATGTTGCTTCCAGATGCAGTAAAGTATCTGCTGGGTGACGTACTGAAGAATGAGTTGCCTTCAGACGCAGTATAGTATCTGCTGGGTGAGTTGCCTTCAGACGCAGTATAGTATCTGCTGGGTGACGTACTGAAGGCTGAGCCGCTTCCAGACACAGTATAGGTTCTGCCGAGTGTCAGACTATGGAGGCCTGAGTCGGTTCCAGATAGACTATAGGATCTGCTGGGTGATGAAGTGAAGACTGAGTCGCTTCCAGACAGAGTGTAGGTTCCGTCGGGTGTCATACTGCTGTAACCTGAGTCGGTTTCAGACAGACTGTAGGTATTGAATCTTGGACGTCCCCAGAATGCTGGAATAAAAAAAATGAACATAAACATATCAGGAGAGAATCTACATTTGCTGTAAAATAGGCCTGACAAGAGTGCGTATTGTAAGTTCTGCCCCCTCTGCCCAATGTCCCTCACCCAACAGATGTTCCATAGAAACCACCTGCCCGTCCGCATCATGAGATGTTGAAGGACTCCCCCAGAGATTTGGGAGAGCCTCCAAGATCTCCCTCCTCCACTCTGCCACCCAGACCCGGAATTCCATGGGTCTAGTAAGGCTGGAGAAGAGGGCTCTCAGGTCCGCAGGCACCAGATCTCCCCGCGCAAGGGCATTGCGGAGCATCCCCCGGAAGTACTCAGACTCCCGGGAGTAGTCCTTTTGCGCCTTGCACAATTCCTTGATCTGGGCTTGTGCAAGTGGCACCCATTGGGCCTGAGAGCTCCCGTCCCCGCTGAGGTGGTAGGTGACCGGAGCGGCTTCCAATAAAGGCGCCTGCTCCGGCTTCCGGTCATCCATCCCCCCCGCCCCCGGAACACAAAGCGTGGGAACCGGAAGGAGGAGCGTGGGAACCGGAACTGGAGGAGGCTGAGGCGGGACATAGCAGTGGGGCGGGGCGAGGGAGTGGGCGCGGCACACCACCCCTCTCCGCCTCCTTGGTGGTGTTTGGAGGCGGAGCGGAATATGACGGCAGAGCGGGGGAGGAGTCAACCGGGGGCGGAACTGGAGGAGGGAATTGGGGAGGAGCCGGAGGAGGGGCAGAGGGTGGAAGTGTGGGAGGAGCAGAGGGTGGGGAAATGGGTGGAACGAGGGGAGGATACGAAGGGGAGTGCACAGGAGGGGCAACCGAAAAAGGGGTTGGGCCAGGGGGAAAGAAGGGGTTGGGGTCAGGGCGAAAAGGATTGGAGGAGGGAGCCCTGGCGGGAACGGCCGCATGGCCGCCGCCATCTTCAGCTCCAAGGGAGTTATTTTGGGAGGCTTCAACAAACCGAGAAACTGGTGGATCAAGAATTGGGGGCTTGGGCACTGGGGCAGAGGGTGGGGGTAGAGAAGGAGCCTGGCCAGGGCTCCTCGAAGGGGCAGGCCGAGCAGGTCGAGGGGGAGCAGGGGCAGGATGGACCCCCTGCTTCCGGTCGGCCTTTGAGATCCCCCTCGAGGGCTCCTGCCTACGGGAAGCGGGTAAGGTTTGAGGGGCAAGGGCAACAGAACGAGGGGAACGAGGGGATAAACTGGAACCAGTGGAACTTTTCTTAGGCTCCCCAGTCACGCGGAGTACAGCATGTACTCTGCGTGCCCAATAAGCCACGGTGGCCAACTTGTCCTCTCCGGAATTTATGGCCTCGTCTAATTTGGCTATAACAGCTGCCCAATATCGTGGCTGTCGTACAAGTTCCGGAGAGGTCTCGGGGAACTTAGAAAAGATCCACCTAACTAAATACTTCAACGCCTGCTTAGGGGGCTTCTGCCCACCCCCAAGCAGCAAACCTTTACCAATATAATAAACCTCCTTTTGGGATTTCCCCAAGCCAGCACCCATGGCACCTTTCTAGAGCAGGAATTGCCGCACTAGAAAGGGGGGAAATCCTCTGGTGGCTCGACCACCTGCCCAGTGAAAAAAACGGAAACTAAAACAGCAATTCGCCAGACACCGGCCCCTGCACCCTCCCACCGCCCCAAGGTCCGAGACAGCCGGAGGGTAAAAGGGAGATTTGGGAATGGGTCCGGGCCCCACGTCTGGGGAAGCCAGCACCCGTAGGAAAGGGAAAACAAGAAAGGCACGGGGACGAGGAAATTCCTCAAGGGAAAAAGGCAGGGGGTAGGTCCCCAAGGCAGGGCATGTACCCCTAGGGAAGTGTCAGAGATTTCCATGGCCAAAATTCTCCAGCATTTGCATCTGCCCATGGCTTTGGGTAGCACAAATTACAACACATCCATCTCACTTGACAAATGGCATTTCTTACCAATTACTACACCAGCGCTGGCAAAACAGAACTATACAAATCTTTGTTAAATTTTAAAAAAGTAATTTATGTATTTGTTACACCACGCTATTTAAAAACATACAAATAACAACTTCTGATAACAAAAACTAATTTATTGCAAACCTCTACAAACACTCACTATACACAGAGATCAAGGGAAAATTAACAACTTAGTTTATTGCATATTATGGCAAACATACAGCCCATATGCAAATATGAAAATATCAGTATTTCCCTGTAATACCAAGTACTCTACAAATAGAATTCCACTACTATACCACTCCAGACGCATTTAAATAGAACTGAATACATAAATAACCACTACAATATACAGATGTGAATACAGATTAAATGTTACCTATTACATTCAAGAATCAGATACATAAAAAAACCCTATCTATAAACAGACAAACAGCAGTACCAATCTAAATATCTGTACAACTGCATCAATACAAATATACAGCAATATATCTGGATATATATGTAAATACAATAGATATAGAAATACATCAATGCACATCTAAAAAAATATAAAAATACATATATACGAAAACAAATACCAATATAGCTATTTTAAAAGACCAAAACTACATCAATACATCAATAGAAATAGATACCTACACAACTGTATACATACGGTAATCTAAACAAAGATTAGATTTCCGTACATGTACAATACACATAATGAACTGGATACATATACACACAAAGATGCAACTGCAAACCTGTATGTATGCAGGTACCTATACGTACATAGATACACAGTACATTCATAAATCTGATACCATATGTACAGAAATAGGCCTGTACAAATAGCAGGCTACATATGTACAAATCCATATACTTATCCCTGTCCACATGCAAGTCCGTGTATCTTTAAACAGAGCTCCAAGCAGAGGGACCACAGCTGCCCCATCTTCAAAGCCTCTCCCTCAGGCTCCTCCTCCCGAGCAGAGCAGCTCTCCTGGACAGCGACAGCAGGTGGGGCATCCGGCAAGCAAAGGGAACACTGAGTGAGTATGGGGACGTTTCCCTTGGCAGCAGCTGCACTTCCATCAGGGAAGAGGAAATGTCAGAGCCTCCCCAGGAGGGTCAGAAGGAAAAGCAGCCGACCGGGCCGGGCTGTGGTGAGCTGTTCACTTCTTTCAGGCATCTCAGTTGCTCTGAGGGAACTCCCTCATGTCACATTACTGAACCACTTCTGCATTTACCAAGACTGTGGCCCCCAAATCAATCAGTATTTATGTCTCCGGCTGCTTGCACCAATGACAGGGAACATCCTCTAACAGTGCTGGGGCACAAAGTCACCTTCCACAGGTCATCTGATGGGCGCTTGTGCTTCCTGTGCTGCCTGTCTTTCTCCTTACCTTCCACTTGGAATTTTTACAGCATTTCTATTTCTTTCCCCTTGATCAGTGCTAAAATGCATGTTTCTCTCCCAAGTTTGACTTTCTTCAGTGATCCTGTCAAGCCTTTTCCAAGAAGTTTTGATCATGGAATTGAGTGTTAATTTCAGCAATTTTGGTGATTTTATGTGAGATTTATGCAAGTCTCCTGTTCATCAGGGCACCATTTAGGAAGGTACCAAGGGAAAAAGGATGTTTCTACATGTCAGTTCACTAGTGGAATATTCATGGATAGAGAGAGTGATTAGCTGAATTTTATATCTACTGGTAACCTGAGAGTGCAACAGGTGATTTGGGGAGAAATTAAAGCCAGATCTCTCCTTCTACCAGCCTGTATTCAAATGTAAAGTAAATACAGCCGGGTGAAGAACTTCATAGTACAGTTCCTGAAGTGCCTTATTAAGGTGTTCTTAAAGTAACTGAGATAAAATCTGGGCATGCATTCCTAATTTCCAGACACTCATTGTCAATTTCATTGACTCTGAAAAGAGCAGAGATGTGCCCATCATACCCGATCAATCCATTTGGGGATGTTTTAGGTTCAGATTCTCTGAGGCTTTAGATTTTTACATCTCTACACAATGCTTCCAGGAATCAAAATAGCTGTCAGAAACTAAACTTTCTCCTTTTTTCCTCAGTCTTTGCACTCATGTGCACCAGAAACATTCAGTGAATGGGTTCCACTCTTATCCATCTCCAAGATGAATCTTCCACCTGTGTTCACTCTGGTGGTTCGTATGTCTCTTCTGCACAGTGCAATTTTAAAATCTTCATTCCTTATTATCTCTGCCCTTCTTTTTTCTGTTTTAGCTTGCAAATGCATGCAAATGTATCAGAAATTATACACTTCATTTCTAATGCATCACTTCCTTTCTAGTAATTTCATTTCATCCTGTTCTGATGTTATGCTAGCCTTATAGGTTTTATTCTAAGTGGACTCCTGTTTTCTTGAATGTGGAAGTTCTATAATGCAATGCTCTCATTCACCTGCTCTCATTCTTCATTAACATTAGCACAAGCAGCTGTGTGGTTCCCTTCTGCTTTGTAGAAGACTTGGGAAACTCAAGTCCTGCTCAGCTGCAAAAGAACATACATGGTGCTTGGTAATTCCCCAATGAGCTTAAATTAATGGTTAAACAACTGCAGCCTATTCACTTCACAGAAATTGGGAGAAAAGACATTGCAAATATTGAGGAATGCAGTGCAAGGTTGATGGGCATCCCTCAGTTATCCAGACAGACTCATCTCACTGGCGAAAATTCCTTCTTTTCCAAAGGTTTTCATTTGCTTTGGCTGTACTTCGTACGGCTGCAGGTCACATTTCCCTGGGTTTAAGGAAGTATCTTGGCAGGTATTCTTGGTGATATATCTTGTTAATTCTGCCCTTGGAGAAATTACTCAGTTCTGCAGTCCTTATTACACGCCCTGTTCTAAAAGACTTTTATGCTATTTTCCCCCTCTCTGTGTTTTCACACATTTTCAACAAGTTTTGCTTTCTAAGGATATTATTGACAATATCCCAAAAGATTAAAAAATGCTTAGTTATTTTTTCCCTAAGTATTTAAAAAAGAAAAAAAAAATCTGTATACATGCTGGATGTAAAATGCAAATAAAAATAAACTTGAGAGTTCCCCCAAAAAACTTTAGAAAAAACCCCATGTATTCTATAAAACCCAGGGTATTCATCTACAGTATACAAAAATGGGCACATGCTAGAAGAGAAATTTTTTTGCAACGGTTCTGCACAGAATTCTATGCTTTCAAGCTTTTTGCCCTTCAGGGGCAGTGCCATTCTCTGAACTGGAATGCTCTGAGCATGTTCTGCTCACCACGGCAGCTTTCTGCTCTCCCCTGGTACAGATCATCCTCCCAGCAAAGGGGGAGTGCAGCCACCACAACTCGCAGCACCTTCCCACACAGCAGGAACCTGAAGGACAGAGATGGCTTTCACCAGCTGCTGCGGGTTCTAATCGTGCCACCTCTCGGCTGCTGAAGCCCTGAATTTCTGTGTTGCAGTGCGTTAGTTTCCAAGTCAAATGTTCTGTTTGCTTGCGGTATGTTCAAGTGTTCCCCAACCTATTGCAGTTTGTTTCTCCGCTGTGTTATGCCCTCCTACCCAAGTGTCCCTCAAGCAATCCCCTCCCTCCTCACCGGATTTTTCCCTGTCTGTCAAGACAACCCAGCCCCTTGGGCCCATCCATCAGCCCAAAGCCTACCCTTTGTTCCAGAAAGTTCCCTGTCCCTCACCCCTATCCCTATCCCAACCCTCTCTCCTCCCCTTGTTCTGATTTGTTGTAACCCTCAAAACCACACCCCGAGAGTCGCTTTTTGGTGACTACATGGTGTCCACCCCTCCGTTTTGAAAGATTTTAAAAGCCTGTGGAGAAGAGTGCTGGGGGTTTTTTAACCTCTGTTTCCCTCTGGGGAATTTCTCCTGCCAACCTTTCCCCCGCCTCTCCTGATAAATTAGCTGCACTTTACACTGCAGAAGAGCTGTCTCTGCCTCCTTCACTGGGTCCTCCAGGGGTCTCTACTGCTGGGCAGCTGGCCTAGAGGTTCTGGCTCAAGCAAAATCCCAACCTAACCTGTTCCTCATTCTTGCCATTGTGCCTGGAACATCACAGAGCTAGCCAGGGCTCCGGAGGGCAGTGACAGTGACCCGTGCCCTGGCATGTCACAGCCCCCAGAGCCACACCTGCCAGGCCACAAGCCCCAGCTCTGGTCCCCACTGCTGGCCTCAGCGCCTCCTGGGCATCCTCAGCCTGGGTGCAAAGGCAGCCACAGGAGCCCCCCAGGCCGCTCTGGATCCAGGCTGCAGACACCCTAAAGCCAGCGCTGAAAGGGACATGGATGGGGACTGCAGCTGGATCTTCAGTGCTCACCAGCCCTGACTGCCCTCTGAGTGAACCCAAACCTCACCTGCAGTGCTTTGAGCACATTTACCCTTCTGGCCCATCCTGGAATGTGGTGTTCCCACATCCTACACCAGCCCTTTGCAGGGAGTGACCAGCTCCCAGCTGCTCTGCTACCCTGACCTTACTTTCTGTTTTGCTGCAATGAAGTTAACGGGTACACTCATGAGAATCCCAGCACAACATTTGCTTCTCAAGAGCCCTTGCAAAAAACCTCCACTAATCCCTAGTTTTTGCACAGAAAAGGAGGTTCTGACAAATCATAAGGCACTGGCACGGCTTTGGCATAAGTATTCCTGAGCCACACGATTCCACCCATTGTTGTTGCCAGCTGCTTTGCTGATATTTTAGAGCCAGTTCTGAGCAGGGACTTCTGCTGACAGGTAGGAAAATTTAGGGAAATAAAGGTACAGGAAACGAGAAAAAAAAAAAACCCAACACAAACAAAAAAACCCTAAAAACAAACAAACAAACAAAACCAACAAAAAAACCCCAAGGGGTGTAACACAGAATTACAGCGCAGAGCAGAAGTCCTTGGAGATGGTTCAATAGAAAATGCCACCAGCAGTGAGCAGAGCCCGAGGCTGCTCACTGCCACCACAGGGGCTCCTCAGTCCCCTGCTGCTTTGTGTCTGATCCCTGCTGGGCTCCCTCTGCCCCTTCAGCAGATGCAGCCCTGCCTGGAAAGGGCTCCATGCTCTGGTGTTCCCAGCTTGCTCCAGGTTACATTCTTAGCAGCACTGAAAGAAGAGGTGAAATAAAGAGCCATTTTCTGTCCTGCCTGCAAACTCTTCTCCTTCAGTGCCACTGCCAGAGATCATCCATCTGTCAGCTTGGCGTTGTGCCTGCTGCATCCTCGTCCCTGTTCCTTGCATCAGCTGCTGCACATCGGCACTCACTATCCCACATCGTGAACAGAGGGCTGTGTCAGAAGAGCAAGATTGCAATTTCTTGGTCTTTTTAACCAACAGAAGAAGCATGAGTCCAAATAAATTTGTTGTTGGCTCCTGGCTTCCATTTAGATAACTCTTTTCTGCTTTAATGCAAAAGGCTCTTTTCCCACATGGATGGAATGACCTGTAATTGGCAGTTGCTTCAGGCTGTCAGGCACCATGGGAGTTTTTTCTTGTCTCTGATGAGGATTTGGTGAATTTTCCATTGGTCACTTGGTGGTGTCGCCATAGGCTGAGCTCAGCGGCCGACTCTGTTGTCCCCAGGGGATGCATTGGGACGCCAAGCCTCTCAGGGCTGGAATTCGGGGTTGGGCGGGCTCGGAGCGCGCGGGGCCTGGGCCCGTGAGGAGCTGCTGCTGGCGGTGGCTGTGCTCAGCCCGCTGTGCCGAGCAGCCGCGGCCATGGAGACACGGGCGGGAGCTGTGGCCGAGGCCGGCAGGCGGCCCGGGCCGGCTCGCAGCTGCGAGGACGCCGGCAGCCTGTGCCCTGAGGCCGAGGCTGTGGCGGGCGCTTTGCGGGCAGGGCTTTTCCGAGCCGGCCGCAATGTGCTGCCTCTGGTGTGGGGCCGGCCGCAGCAGAGGCAGGCGGGAGCGCGGCGGGGCCGGCAGCGGCGGGCAGAGGCCGCAGAGAGCAGCAGCCCGGCCGGGCCCGCTGCGGAGCAGCACGGAGCTGCCGGGCAGCCCTCTGCCGTGTCTGTGCGCACAGGGCAGGAGCAGAGCCCAGAGCAGAGGCAGGAGCCGCGGCAGGAGCCGGCCATAGCGGCAGCTCGCCGTGCCTGCAGTCGCATCCGCAGCTCTCCCCTGCCGGCCACAACAGCAGCAGCCGCTCGCCTCCGAGGCTCCGGCGCTTCCCGAAGACGAGGGGCCCGGCCCCCAGCACGCCCTGGAGCCCCGCAGCTAGAGGAGCCGCCGGCGCCGCAAAGGGCAGCGCAGAGGGCGCAGGTTGAGGAGGAGGACATGAGGCTGGCTCTGGGCCGTTCTGGGGCAGCTCTGCCCTCTCAGCCTTCGCCTTGAGCCCTTTGCTTCTTTTCCAGGAGCCCTGATAACCGTCCTCGGCCAAGGGCCGCCAGAGGCCTTTCCAGGGCTGCAGGAAAAGCTCCCTCAGTAACATACTCACAGAATCAGTGGCTTGGAAGAGAGACGCTTTTAAGATGATCGAGTCCAAGCCATGCCCTAACACCTCAACTAAAGCATGGCACCCAGTGCCACATCCAGTCTCTTTTCAAAGGCTTGCAGGGGTGGTGAGTCCACCAGCTCCATGGAGGGGTCACACCACAAAACTCTGTACCTGTAAGTGCCCGTTGTGGGAGGTGCTGTCTTTAGTGCAAGGCAGAGGTGCAAGCTTCTGAGTTGCCAGCACTTGCTGTGTCTGGCTGAGGATGCTGAGTGCTGGAGTCCTGCAGGATGGAGCCTTTTCCTGCAGGCAGTGACAGCTAGAAATTGGCCTCTGACCTGTCATGTTGGGTTCCTGCCTCTCCTGCAGCCAAAGAGATTGCATTTAGGGATCCAAATCCAAGTGGCAGGAACCCAAATGCTCTTGAGTCACAGCTGCAGGCCTGAATCCACGGAGGATGTCTGGGCTGCCCTACTCCTCCTTTGGTTTTTCCTGCAAATGCCACTGCCTTTTCTGCCTCAACTAGAAATACCACAGCTGTGCCAAAACCAGGCAGTGGGTGGTATTCCAAAGGCAGTGTGCTCTGGGTAGGATGAATGAAGAAGAACCTTCCCCACTTTTGAACCATTCAAAAGAAACCATAAGTGTGTCTTAGCACCAGTAGAAAAACAACTGCTAACTCAGGAGGAAATGTTGTGTTTTGCTGAAAGAGTCAGAAGGGGATCTTTCAAATCATCTTCCAAATGAGTTGATATTTCAGAAACTTTAATTACTTTATTTAATTAATCCTAGTCTATAACCCTATCCGACAAAACTCTTCAACAATCCTACTCTAAAATCTGACTCTACAATTCTACTCAAAATTGGCTATGGAGATAACATCTTGACACGATATGTTCTTGTCTCTTACTTCTTCTGGACTGAGTTGATGAGTGGTGCCAGGATGGATGCTGGCTTGGCTGTTGTTACAAATGGGTGCTGTCCACAGGAAAGAAAAAACGAAAACAAAACAAGAATACTGAACCATGACTTTCCAAGCTCAGTGCTTCACAGGCTCAATGAGGATTCTTCTAGTTCCTAGAAATACCCAGAAAGTAGAACAATGGGACCACCTGTTCCCCAATTGTCACGTGCAGGACCTGGCCATCCCAGGCAAATGTGGCCCAGAGTCCCAGTCATCTGTTGATTGTGATGTCTTCATGTTGCTGGGATTTTTGCCCTGCCAGTGCTCTAGAAATGGTGTTTTCTGTGCCTGGGGTTTCTTCTTTTCAGGAAAATCCAAGGACTCACATAGGTCCCTGCCTGTGAAAGACACCTTGAGCAGTTGGTGGCAACGGACAAAAATGCACCTGGAGCGAGTGATTTTGCAATGACACAGTTGAGCTGTGCCAAACTGCCTTGTGATTAGGCACTGCAGTAATTAGGAACTGACATTCCAACAGCCCATTTCTCTGCTGCCTTGAGAGCCAGTTACAGGACACGTGGGCCACTGACATTTTGCCTTGTCGACTTGGTAACAGTTGTGTCTCAACTATCACCCACAAACCTCTGACCACAATCTCTGCTGCTCTTTCTAGGATTCACAAGAAGTAATCCATGCCTTAATATTCTTAGGGCTTAGGGCTTTTAGGGCACCTTGCAGATCTCTCCCTATGTGCAGTTGCCAAGTGCAGCACTGCAGGTGGCTAAGGAACTACCAGTAACTTTCCGATGGATTTGCTGGCAGCCAGAATCGAGAATTCAGGACTGTGAAGCTGTAGCCCCAAAGAGCAGGGAGGTGCTCTAAGGCACCACCTTTGTTTTAGCAATGGAGAGGGAGTGAGCGCGTCCTTGTCTGAAAGGAAGCGCTGCCCTGCGTGCCTTCCTTCCGGCAGCTGAGGAGGACAAAGTGCCAAATGTATTTTGCAGGCTGGCACCAGTCTGTGCTTCTTGTGCCTTTTCAGCAGGGCTCTAGCCAAAGCTCCAGCCACAGCTCACACCAGAGGGGAAAGCCCCTCAAGCGCAGCAGAGTCTGCAGGGGCTGTTGACATTTACCTCTCTCCCTGGTGCATTGTTGAGTGCTCTACAAACATCTCCAAAACTCCTAGAAACAAAGGAGAAGCAGAGAAAGGAGAAACCATTTAGATCTTGCACTGAAAGCCAGCCCACACAGAAGATCTGTGCTGTAAACGTGTAAAACCTGCAGGATGCAGGAGGGCTCTGCCAGAAGGCAGATGATGCATTTTCCTCTCAAGTGCATGGGCACTGGGCCTGTTCCTGAAGCACTGAGGTTCTACTTCTAAAGGGAATTAAGTGTTTCCTCTTGGATTTCCCTTTCTTAACTGTGTGGTTCATATCCTGAACACAGCGTTTTCCTTCTGCAAACCAGGGGAAGGAAATGTTCCTGGGAACTGTTATCTCACAGCTATCAGGAGTAGGTTGCTCTTTCAGGCAAGCAAGATTCTTCTCCATTCATTACTGTGGCCAGACAATTTAGAGACATCAAAAAATGCTAAGAAAATTAACACAGAGGTGTCCCAGACTTGAGTGACAAGGAGACCTTCCAGGTCCTGTTCTTTGATGCAGGCAAGATCTTTGCAGCGTGCCTCCTGCGCCCACTCACAAATTCTGAGCAGCACTGAGAGATGGGACAATCTATCCCCAGTGTGGGAACATCTTTGCAGCTGGCCTGACTTCACGCTGGATAGACATTCCACCAGAAAAACACCTGGCCCATGGTTGTGCAGGAGTAACTGCAGTTGGTTTTACCCGCTGCCAATATATTCCAGGTCTTTGTATCTCAGAAGGGGATTTTTCATGTTGTTCACCATTCTCCCTGAGGGAAACAAAATGCAAGATCTCTTTTAGCAGAGATCCCAGCTTCTAGGAGATACAAAAGGCAGCCCCACTGTTGGGGGCTCTGAGCCCTTTGGGGTCAGCTGGGTAACATCAACAGCAACAATGACAGTAACAAGACAGGCAGCCTTGCAGTGCAGATGGCTGGCACAGAGACTGATTTTGTACATTTCTTTGAAGAGTTCTCTTGACAGGAAACAAAGCACAGGGCCGTGCATTTCCGGGAGAGGAGGACATTTTCTCCAGCTTTCAGCAGTTTGCCAATAGAATGCCTTCCCAGTTGTAAACCAGAGCAGCTCATGCCAGAACCAATTGCGATGGGGCTTTCAGCATCAGGACCCTCACCCTTTATGAGCAGGCTGAGCTCAAAGACGCCCTTGCCCGTGTCCCATGAGGAACCACGCCGCTTCTCTTCACCCTGACAGCGCGGATCAGTCGCCCCCATTGCACTCGCCCTCTCGGCACCGCACACCTCCCCATTTCCCAAGTCAGCATGGTGGGCACGGGCACAGAGGACAGCAGTGCTCCTCAGGCACCCCTGTGACACAGACAGCTGCCCAGAGCAGATGCTGACCCTCTTGTGAGTCCAGGCCGTGCGAGGCAGAAGCCGGCCCAGAGAAGGGGCTGCAGCCTCAGGCAGCTCCGCGCTGCAGCAGCCGGGCAGCAGCGGGACCCTCCCAGCTAAGGGAGGCTCCAGCCTCTGCAGTCCCTCCAGCCCCCAGGGGCAGGGCAGCGACCACAACAAGGCTGGCAAAGCCCAAGCATGAGCACTGACAGACACTGATGGGAAGAAGCCAGAGTGAGCCTGAGCCACGTACAAGCTTTTGCCCCCATTCAGGACACAACAGGATGGGCTTTGAGATCAGCCCCACCGAGGTGTGGATCAGTGCCCTTTGTGTCCCAACAGGTGATGGTAGACACAGAATCCACTGGGCTCTCTTCTCAACTCTACCAGGTCTTATCTGAGAGCACAGCACTGGCAGCTGTTACGGGCAAGAAGCAGATTCATTGGGTTGTGCTGCAGAATCACAAAGGACTTCATGTGTTTTCTTAGAGACTGATCTGAGCAGGGCTTGGGCCAATGGGTAGGATTTTAACAGTCGTGGCAAAGAGTGGGAATCGGGTATGGAAAAGTGCCATGAATCTCAGGAATATACCATGGCTGGGCTGGAGGCTCTCTTCTGAGAAATGCCTGCAGTATAGTTTTATCTGATCTTGCCACTTGGATGTGTCTCTTGGACACACCTTGAAAAGCATAAAACTAGAAGATTAAATAAAAGTTGTTATAAAGATACTGCTTTTTTCTTTGGGAGCACGTGGAAAACACCTTGTGCTCTCTATTCGCCCTTTAACCTGAACTTCTTTCTAACTAGTTCTTATTGACAAAAAGATGGTATTCTCTTATTGACAAAACTGTAGCATTGTCATGAAAATAAACTGCAGATGTAGTAGTGGTAACAGTAATAAAAATGACATCAGTAAGATGTGGGGCAGAAGGGCTCTTTCAGGATGGAGAAAAACACAGCAAAAAAAACCCACCAAAAATAAACAGCATAAAACAACCCCACTCTCCCCCCCAACCCCCCCCCACCAAAATAATCCCCAACTAAAAAGACAAAACTCCAAAGCCAGTTCATTTCTCTGAAGTTTTTTTGCGCTGATGGCTGGTTGGAAGTCGGGAGTCTAAGGAGAATTTAGGAAGCTAAAAATTCTGTTCCGTTTGGCTACTAGCACACAGCACTTCTAGATCATTTGCTAGGTCACAGCCTTCTGCTGATGCAAGAACAATCCCTGCTTCAGCCTTCAGCAGAGAGGGAAGCTCAGGCAAACCCAAGCCAGTCCAAGGTGCCCTCAGAGGCAGCAGGAACACCCAGAGCGCTCTCTCGCTGCCTCGGAGCGCAGCGCTTCCTCTGGGGAGTCCTAAATGGCCCTGTGGCACCAAACTCAGGAGGAGCATTTGGTACAGCTCTGCTGGCACCTGCACACAGCACACTGTCCCTCAGACAAGAAACAGCCCAGACGTACCCAGCATCTCCAGGTACTTCTCCTCAGTCTGCTGTTCCAGGGAGATGAACAAACTGCCTGAGCTCGAGTTCCCAGGTGTCACAGAAGAGCTTCCTCGAGGTGATGCTGCTGCGGCAGCAGGTTCAGAGCCCATGATGTGCTGGACCTGGAGCATTTTTGGTGGGCACTGTTCCTGTGCCTCACTCCTAACTTGTAACTCACTCCTAACTACACGAGGTGTACTGGCTCCTTGGGGAGGCCCTATGGAGTCTGTTCAGATAAAGTGAAATTGCTTCAGAGATGGTAAATTTTAAAAAGAAAGGAGATGTATGGAATGGAAATGCTTGTAGTTGGAAGGAAAGGCAATGTTGGTTCCAGAGACAGTACAGTTTCTGTAGGATGACACACCTCCAAATATGTTGCTTCCAGATGCAGTATAGTATCTGCTGGGTGATTCGCCTTCAGACGCAGCATAGTATCTGCTGGGTGACGAAGTGAAGACTGAGTCGCTTCCAGACACAGTATAGGTTCCGTCGGGGGTCATACTACTGTAGTTTGAATCGGTTTCAGACAGACTGTAGGTATTGAATCTTGGACGTCCCCAGAATGCTGGAATAAAAAAAAATGAATAGAAGCAAATCAGGAGAGAATCTACATTTGCTGTTAAATAGCTCTGACAAGAGTAAGTGTTTGAAGTACTTACAACTGCTTGCTCCTTATCTTAATTGCTTATTTGAAAGACATTTCATATAAATATTCTATATTAATCCTTAATAGACAAAGGACATTAGCACAACTGTCTTGCCCTAGGAATTATTGTAATCACATGTTGTTTGAAGTTCTACATATTCTCACAGACATATTTTTCCCCACGTCCTTATAAATTCTAGGGTGTGGTTTTTAATCAAGGAAACCAACTTCTTCTATAGTTGGATAAAAATTTAAATCCCTGTGTTAGTTACACCACTTCTTTCTTGTGTGAAGAATGTGTCAGAACATTTCTCTTTGCACTAGGTGAATTGCTCCATTATCGTTATACTAAAGTGTTGCTGTATTTGCCTACAGAAGCTGTGTAGCGTGAAGGGAGATGCTGGCTAGGAAGCAACATCCCAGTGACTACAGTGACTGCTCTCTTGAAGAAGAGACTTACCAGCAGGACCAGGACCAGGAGCCGGAGCAGGACCAGGAGCTGGAGCAGGAGCAGGAGCAGGAGCTGGAGCAGGAGCAGGAACAGGAGCTGCTAGACATGAAAAGCGAAGCTAAATATTATTTCTTGAGTAAAAGTAAGATTTAAAAATCACAGCGATGCACATTGGAAATGGTTATGGTTGAAAAGAAAGGCTATTTAAAAATATAAATATTTTACAATAGAAAAATAGGAAAAACAATTCTGTTATTTAAAAAAAAAATCTTTAAAAGAAGCAAAGAAAGAAAAAAATTAAAAATCAAACACCCACCCACCCACTTCAACAGGTCCTGAAAACTAAAGGGTCCAACCAACCAAGCACCCAAACCCAATGTAAAACCAAAACAAACCCATAAGTATAAAGAGACCAACGGAAAAAACTTTCCAATAATAATTTTAAACCCTGTGTTAGCTTCCACCATCCTATTTAACTTCTCTAAAGAGATCATAAGATTTCTGTGCACTAGGTGTAATGGTCCATTTTGTTTACAATGAAGTGTTGCTGTATTTGCATACAGGAGCTGTGTAACATGAAGAGAGATGTTGGCTAGGAACCCACATCCTAGTGACTGCAAATTGCTTGAAAAAGAGACTTACCAGCAGGAGCAGGAGCCGGACCAGGACCGGGACCAGGGCCAGGAGGACCAGGAGGTGTACGAGCCGCTTGGGGTGAAACATGAGACTGAATATTATCTCTTGAGGAAAAATAGGATTTACAAGCCAAGGAAATACACCCATTGGAAATGGTTATGGTTGAAAAGAAAGGCTGTTACACAATATGAATGGTTTGTAATAGAAATAAAGGAAAACTACATTTGCAATTAAAAAAAAAAGGAAAAAGCATGCAAGCATGCAATTAAAAGAAGTAATAAAAGGAAAAAAATCAAAATGCAAACACCCACCGCAAACAGTCCCCTAGGATGTGGGCTCTCAACCCACATCCAAATCACTATAATGTTTTCACAAGCACACTTACCACCAACAGCAGGAATAGGAGCACAAGGTGTACTGGCTCCTTGGGGAGGCCCGATGGAGTCTGTTCAGAGAAAGTGAATTTGCTTCAGAGATGGTAAATTTTAAAAAGAAAGGAGATGTGTGGAACGGAAATGCTTGTAGTTGGAAGGAAAGGCAATGTTGGTTCCAGAGACATTACAGATTCTGTAGGATGACACACCTCCAGACATGTTGCTTCCAGATGCAGTAAAGTATCTGCTGGGTGACGTACTGAAGAATGAGTTGCCTTCAGACGCAGTATAGTATCTGCTGGGTGAGTTGCCTTCAGACGCAGTATAGTATCTGCTGGGTGACGTACTGAAGGCTGAGCCGCTTCCAGACACAGTATAGGTTCTGCCGAGTGTCAGACTATGGAGGCCTGAGTCGGTTCCAGATAGACTATAGGATCTGCTGGGTGATGAAGTGAAGACTGAGTCGCTTCCAGACAGAGTGTAGGTTCCGTCGGGTGTCATACTGCTGTAACCTGAGTCGGTTTCAGACAGACTGTAGGTATTGAATCTTGGACGTCCCCAGAATGCTGGAATAAAAAAAATGAACATAAACATATCAGGAGAGAATCTACATTTGCTGTAAAATAGGCCTGACAAGAGTGCGTATTGTAAGTTCTGCCCCCTCTGCCCAATGTCCCTCACCCAACAGATGTTCCATAGAAACCACCTGCCCGTCCGCATCATGAGATGTTGAAGGACTCCCCCAGAGATTTGGGAGAGCCTCCAAGATCTCCCTCCTCCACTCTGCCACCCAGACCCGGAATTCCATGGGTCTAGTAAGGCTGGAGAAGAGGGCTCTCAGGTCCGCAGGCACCAGATCTCCCCGCGCAAGGGCATTGCGGAGCATCCCCCGGAAGTACTCAGACTCCCGGGAGTAGTCCTTTTGCGCCTTGCACAATTCCTTGATCTGGGCTTGTGCAAGTGGCACCCATTGGGCCTGAGAGCTCCCGTCCCCGCTGAGGTGGTAGGTGACCGGAGCGGCTTCCAATAAAGGCGCCTGCTCCGGCTTCCGGTCATCCATCCCCCCCGCCCCCGGAACACAAAGCGTGGGAACCGGAAGGAGGAGCGTGGGAACCGGAACTGGAGGAGGCTGAGGCGGGACATAGCAGTGGGGCGGGGCGAGGGAGTGGGCGCGGCACACCACCCCTCTCCGCCTCCTTGGTGGTGTTTGGAGGCGGAGCGGAATATGACGGCAGAGCGGGGGAGGAGTCAACCGGGGGCGGAACTGGAGGAGGGAATTGGGGAGGAGCCGGAGGAGGGGCAGAGGGTGGAAGTGTGGGAGGAGCAGAGGGTGGGGAAATGGGTGGAACGAGGGGAGGATACGAAGGGGAGTGCACAGGAGGGGCAACCGAAAAAGGGGTTGGGCCAGGGGGAAAGAAGGGGTTGGGGTCAGGGCGAAAAGGATTGGAGGAGGGAGCCCTGGCGGGAACGGCCGCATGGCCGCCGCCATCTTCAGCTCCAAGGGAGTTATTTTGGGAGGCTTCAACAAACCGAGAAACTGGTGGATCAAGAATTGGGGGCTTGGGCACTGGGGCAGAGGGTGGGGGTAGAGAAGGAGCCTGGCCAGGGCTCCTCGAAGGGGCAGGCCGAGTAGGTCGAGGGGGAGCAGGGGCAGGATGGACCCCCTGCTTCCGGTCGGCCTTTGAGATCCCCCTCGAGGGCTCCTGCCTACGGGAAGCGGGTAAGGTTTGAGGGGCAAGGGCAACAGAACGAGGGGAACGAGGGGATAAACTGGAACCAGTGGAACTTTTCTTAGGCTCCCCAGTCACGCGGAGTACAGCATGTACTCTGCGTGCCCAATAAGCCACGGTGGCCAACTTGTCCTCTCCAGAATTTATGGCCTCGTCTAATTTGGCTATAACAGCTGCCCAATATCGTGGCTGTCGTACAAGTTCCGGAGAGGTCTCGGGGAACTTAGAAAAGATCCACCTAACTAAATACTTCAACGCCTGCTTAGGGGGCTTCTGCCCACCCCCAAGCAGCAAACCTTTACCAATATAATAAACCTCCTTTTGGGATTTCCCCAAGCCAGCACCCATGGCACCTTTCTAGAGCAGGAATTGCCGCACTAGAAAGGGGGGAAATCCTCTGGTGGCTCGACCACCTGCCCAGTGAAAAAAACGGAAACTAAAACAGCAATTCGCCAGACACCGGCCCCTGCACCCTCCCACCGCCCCAAGGTCCGAGACAGCCGGAGGGTAAAAGGGAGATTTGGGAATGGGTCCGGGCCCCACGTCTGGGGAAGCCAGCACCCGTAGGAAAGGGAAAACAAGAAAGGCACGGGGACGAGGAAATTCCTCAAGGGAAAAAGGCAGGGGGTAGGTCCCCAAGGCAGGGCATGTACCCCTAGGGAAGTGTCAGAGATTTCCATGGCCAAAATTCTCCAGCATTTGCATCTGCCCATGGCTTTGGGTAGCACAAATTACAACACATCCATCTCACTTGACAAATGGCATTTCTTACCAATTACTACACCAGCGCTGGCAAAACAGAACTATACAAATCTTTGTTAAATTTTAAAAAAGTAATTTATGTATTTGTTACACCACGCTATTTAAAAACATACAAATAACAACTTCTGATAACAAAAACTAATTTATTGCAAACCTCTACAAACACTCACTATACACAGAGATCAAGGGAAAATTAACAACTTAGTTTATTGCATATTATGGCAAACATACAGCCCATATGCAAATATGAAAATATCAGTATTTCCCTGTAATACCAAGTACTCTACAAATAGAATTCCACTACTATACCACTCCAGACGCATTTAAATAGAACTGAATACATAAATAACCACTACAATATACAGATGTGAATACAGATTAAATGTTACCTATTACATTCAAGAATCAGATACATAAAAAAACCCTATCTATAAACAGACAAACAGCAGTACCAATCTAAATATCTGTACAACTGCATCAATACAAATATACAGCAATATATCTGGATATATATGTAAATACAATAGATATAGAAATACATCAATGCACATCTAAAAAAATATAAAAATACATATATACGAAAACAAGTACCAATATAGCTATTTTAAAAGACCAAAACTACATCAATACATCAATAGAAATAGATACCTACACAACTGTATACATACGGTAATCTAAACAAAGATTAGATTTCCGTACATGTACAATACACATAATGAACTGGATACATATACACACAAAGATGCAACTGCAAACCTGTATGTATGCAGGTACCTATACGTACATAGATACACAGTACATTCATAAATCTGATACCATATGTACAGAAATAGGCCTGTACAAATAGCAGGCTACATATGTACAAATCCATATACTTATCCCTGTCCACATGCAAGTCCGTGTATCTTTAAACAGAGCTCCAAGCAGAGGGACCACAGCTGCCCCATCTTCAAAGCCTCTCCCTCAGGCTCCTCCTCCCGAGCAGAGCAGCTCTCCTGGACAGCGACAGCAGGTGGGGCATCCGGCAAGCAAAGGGAACACTGAGTGAGTATGGGGACGTTTCCCTTGGCAGCAGCTGCACTTCCATCAGGGAAGAGGAAATGTCAGAGCCTCCCCAGGAGGGTCAGAAGGAAAAGCAGCCGACCGGGCCGGGCTGTGGTGAGCTGTTCACTTCTTTCAGGCATCTCAGTTGCTCTGAGGGAACTCCCTCATGTCACATTACTGAACCACTTCTGCATTTACCAAGACTGTGGCCCCCAAATCAATCAGTATTTATGTCTCCGGCTGCTTGCACCAATGACAGGGAACATCCTCTAACAGTGCTGGGGCACAAAGTCACCTTCCACAGGTCATCTGATGGGCGCTTGTGCTTCCTGTGCTGCCTGTCTTTCTCCTTACCTTCCACTTGGAATTTTTACAGCATTTCTATTTCTTTCCCCTTGATCAGTGCTAAAATGCATGTTTCTCTCCCAAGTTTGACTTTCTTCAGTGATCCTGTCAAGCCTTTTCCAAGAAGTTTTGATCATGGAATTGAGTGTTAATTTCAGCAATTTTGGTGATTTTATGTGAGATTTATGCAAGTCTCCTGTTCATCAGGGCACCATTTAGGAAGGTACCAAGGGAAAAAGGATGTTTCTACATGTCAGTTCACTAGTGGAATATTCATGGATAGAGAGAGTGATTAGCTGAATTTTATATCTACTGGTAACCTGAGAGTGCAACAGGTGATTTGGGGAGAAATTAAAGCCAGATCTCTCCTTCTACCAGCCTGTATTCAAATGTAAAGTAAATACAGCCGGGTGAAGAACTTCATAGTACAGTTCCTGAAGTGCCTTATTAAGGTGTTCTTAAAGTAACTGAGATAAAATCTGGGCATGCATTCCTAATTTCCAGACACTCATTGTCAATTTCATTGACTCTGAAAAGAGCAGAGATGTGCCCATCATACCCGATCAATCCATTTGGGGATGTTTTAGGTTCAGATTCTCTGAGGCTTTAGATTTTTACATCTCTACACAATGCTTCCAGGAATCAAAATAGCTGTCAGAAACTAAACTTTCTCCTTTTTTCCTCAGTCTTTGCACTCATGTGCACCAGAAACATTCAGTGAATGGGTTCCACTCTTATCCATCTCCAAGATGAATCTTCCACCTGTGTTCACTCTGGTGGTTCGTATGTCTCTTCTGCACAGTGCAATTTTAAAATCTTCATTCCTTATTATCTCTGCCCTTCTTTTTTCTGTTTTAGCTTGCAAATGCATGCAAATGTATCAGAAATTATACACTTCATTTCTAATGCATCACTTCCTTTCTAGTAATTTCATTTCATCCTGTTCTGATGTTATGCTAGCCTTATAGGTTTTATTCTAAGTGGACTCCTGTTTTCTTGAATGTGGAAGTTCTATAATGCAATGCTCTCATTCACCTGCTCTCATTCTTCATTAACATTAGCACAAGCAGCTGTGTGGTTCCCTTCTGCTTTGTAGAAGACTTGGGAAACTCAAGTCCTGCTCAGC
The DNA here is from genome assembly GCF_028551555.1 of Melozone crissalis. Lineage (NCBI taxonomy): Eukaryota > Metazoa > Chordata > Aves > Passeriformes > Passerellidae > Melozone > Melozone crissalis. The sequence goes on from NW_026535783.1 coordinate 4,140,680, forward strand.
TGCAAAAGAACATACATGGTGCTTGGTAATTCCCCAATGAGCTTAAATTAATGGTTAAACAACTGCAGCCTATTCACTTCACAGAAATTGGGAGAAAAGACATTGCAAATATTGAGGAATGCAGTGCAAGGTTGATGGGCATCCCTCAGTTATCCAGACAGACTCATCTCACTGGCGAAAATTCCTTCTTTTCCAAAGGTTTTCATTTGCTTTGGCTGTACTTCGTACGGCTGCAGGTCACATTTCCCTGGGTTTAAGGAAGTATCTTGGCAGGTATTCTTGGTGATATATCTTGTTAATTCTGCCCTTGGAGAAATTACTCAGTTCTGCAGTCCTTATTACACGCCCTGTTCTAAAAGACTTTTATGCTATTTTCCCCCTCTCTGTGTTTTCACACATTTTCAACAAGTTTTGCTTTCTAAGGATATTATTGACAATATCCCAAAAGATTAAAAAATGCTTAGTTATTTTTTCCCTAAGTATTTAAAAAAGAAAAAAAAAATCTGTATACATGCTGGATGTAAAATGCAAATAAAAATAAACTTGAGAGTTCCCCCAAAAAACTTTAGAAAAAACCCCATGTATTCTATAAAACCCAGGGTATTCATCTACAGTATACAAAAATGGGCACATGCTAGAAGAGAAATTTTTTTGCAACGGTTCTGCACAGAATTCTATGCTTTCAAGCTTTTTGCCCTTCAGGGGCAGTGCCATTCTCTGAACTGGAATGCTCTGAGCATGTTCTGCTCACCACGGCAGCTTTCTGCTCTCCCCTGGTACAGATCATCCTCCCAGCAAAGGGGGAGTGCAGCCACCACAACTCGCAGCACCTTCCCACACAGCAGGAACCTGAAGGACAGAGATGGCTTTCACCAGCTGCTGCGGGTTCTAATCGTGCCACCTCTCGGCTGCTGAAGCCCTGAATTTCTGTGTTGCAGTGCGTTAGTTTCCAAGTCAAATGTTCTGTTTGCTTGCGGTATGTTCAAGTGTTCCCCAACCTATTGCAGTTTGTTTCTCCGCTGTGTTATGCCCTCCTACCCAAGTGTCCCTCAAGCAATCCCCTCCCTCCTCACCGGATTTTTCCCTGTCTGTCAAGACAACCCAGCCCCTTGGGCCCATCCATCAGCCCAAAGCCTACCCTTTGTTCCAGAAAGTTCCCTGTCCCTCACCCCTATCCCTATCCCAACCCTCTCTCCTCCCCTTGTTCTGATTTGTTGTAACCCTCAAAACCACACCCCGAGAGTCGCTTTTTGGTGACTACATGGTGTCCACCCCTCCGTTTTGAAAGATTTTAAAAGCCTGTGGAGAAGAGTGCTGGGGGTTTTTTAACCTCTGTTTCCCTCTGGGGAATTTCTCCTGCCAACCTTTCCCCCGCCTCTCCTGATAAATTAGCTGCACTTTACACTGCAGAAGAGCTGTCTCTGCCTCCTTCACTGGGTCCTCCAGGGGTCTCTACTGCTGGGCAGCTGGCCTAGAGGTTCTGGCTCAAGCAAAATCCCAACCTAACCTGTTCCTCATTCTTGCCATTGTGCCTGGAACATCACAGAGCTAGCCAGGGCTCCGGAGGGCAGTGACAGTGACCCGTGCCCTGGCATGTCACAGCCCCCAGAGCCACACCTGCCAGGCCACAAGCCCCAGCTCTGGTCCCCACTGCTGGCCTCAGCGCCTCCTGGGCATCCTCAGCCTGGGTGCAAAGGCAGCCACAGGAGCCCCCCAGGCCGCTCTGGATCCAGGCTGCAGACACCCTAAAGCCAGCGCTGAAAGGGACATGGATGGGGACTGCAGCTGGATCTTCAGTGCTCACCAGCCCTGACTGCCCTCTGAGTGAACCCAAACCTCACCTGCAGTGCTTTGAGCACATTTACCCTTCTGGCCCATCCTGGAATGTGGTGTTCCCACATCCTACACCAGCCCTTTGCAGGGAGTGACCAGCTCCCAGCTGCTCTGCTACCCTGACCTTACTTTCTGTTTTGCTGCAATGAAGTTAACGGGTACACTCATGAGAATCCCAGCACAACATTTGCTTCTCAAGAGCCCTTGCAAAAAACCTCCACTAATCCCTAGTTTTTGCACAGAAAAGGAGGTTCTGACAAATCATAAGGCACTGGCACGGCTTTGGCATAAGTATTCCTGAGCCACACGATTCCACCCATTGTTGTTGCCAGCTGCTTTGCTGATATTTTAGAGCCAGTTCTGAGCAGGGACTTCTGCTGACAGGTAGGAAAATTTAGGGAAATAAAGGTACAGGAAACGAGAAAAAAAAAAACCCAACACAAACAAAAAAACCCTAAAAACAAACAAACAAACAAAACCAACAAAAAAACCCCAAGGGGTGTAACACAGAATTACAGCGCAGAGCAGAAGTCCTTGGAGATGGTTCAATAGAAAATGCCACCAGCAGTGAGCAGAGCCCGAGGCTGCTCACTGCCACCACAGGGGCTCCTCAGTCCCCTGCTGCTTTGTGTCTGATCCCTGCTGGGCTCCCTCTGCCCCTTCAGCAGATGCAGCCCTGCCTGGAAAGGGCTCGATGCTCTGGTGTTCCCAGCTTGCTCCAGGTTACATTCTTAGCAGCACTGAAAGAAGAGGTGAAATAAAGAGCCATTTTCTGTCCTGCCTGCAAACTCTTCTCCTTCAGTGCCACTGCCAGAGATCATCCATCTGTCAGCTTGGCGTTGTGCCTGCTGCATCCTCGTCCCTGTTCCTTGCATCAGCTGCTGCACATCGGCACTCACTATCCCACATCGTGAACAGAGGGCTGTGTCAGAAGAGCAAGATTGCAATTTCTTGGTCTTTTTAACCAACAGAAGAAGCATGAGTCCAAATAAATTTGTTGTTGGCTCCTGGCTTCCATTTAGATAACTCTTTTCTGCTTTAATGCAAAAGGCTCTTTTCCCACATGGATGGAATGACCTGTAATTGGCAGTTGCTTCAGGCTGTCAGGCACCATGGGAGTTTTTTCTTGTCTCTGATGAGGATTTGGTGAATTTTCCATTGGTCACTTGGTGGTGTCGCCATAGGCTGAGCTCAGCGGCCGACTCTGTTGTCCCCAGGGGATGCATTGGGACGCCAAGCCCCTCAGGGCTGGAATTCGGGGTTGGGCGGGCTCGGAGCGCGCGGGGCCTGGGCCCGTGAGGAGCTGCTGCTGGCGGTGGCTGTGCTCAGCCCGCTGTGCCGAGCAGCCGCGGCCATGGAGACACGGGCGGGAGCTGTGGCCGATGCCGGCAGGCGGCCCGGGCCGGCTCGCAGCTGCGAGGACGCCGGCAGCCTGTGCCCTGAGGCCGAGGCTGTGGCGGGCGCTTTGCGGGCAGGGCTTTTCCGAGCCGGCCGCAGTGTGCTGCCTCTGGTGTGGGGCCGGCCGCAACAGAGGCAGGCGGGAGCGCGGCGGGGCCGGCAGCGGCGGGCAGAGGCCGCAGAGAGCAGCAGCCCGGCCGGGCCCGCTGCGGAGCAGCACGGAGCTGCCGGGCAGCCCTCTGCCGTGTCTGTGCGCACAGGGCAGGAGCAGAGCCCAGAGCAGAGGCAGGAGCCGCGGCAGGAGCCGGCCATAGCGGCAGCTCGCCGTGCCTGCAGTCGCATCCGCAGCTCTCCCCTGCCGGCCACAACAGCAGCAGCCGCTCGCCTCCGAGGCTCCGGCGCTTCCCGAAGACGAGGGGCCCGGCCCCCAGCACGCCCTGGAGCCCCGCAGCTAGAGGAGCCGCCGGCGCCGCAAAGGGCAGCGCAGAGGGCGCAGGTTGAGGAGGAGGACATGAGGCTGGCTCTGGGCCGTTCTGGGGCAGCTCTGCCCTCTCAGCCTTCGCCTTGAGCCCTTTGCTTCTTTTCCAGGAGCCCTGATAACCGTCCTCGGCCAAGGGCCGCCAGAGGCCTTTCCAGGGCTGCAGGAAAAGCTCCCTCAGTAACATACTCACAGAATCAGTGGCTTGGAAGAGAGACGCTTTTAAGATGATCGAGTCCAAGCCATGCCCTAACACCTCAACTAAAGCATGGCACCCAGTGCCACATCCAGTCTCTTTTCAAAGGCTTGCAGGGGTGGTGAGTCCACCAGCTCCATGGAGGGGTCACACCACAAAACTCTGTACCTGTAAGTGCCCGTTGTGGGAGGTGCTGTCTTTAGTGCAAGGCAGAGGTGCAAGCTTCTGAGTTGCCAGCACTTGCTGTGTCTGGCTGAGGATGCTGAGTGCTGGAGTCCTGCAGGATGGAGCCTTTTCCTGCAGGCAGTGACAGCTAGAAATTGGCCTCTGACCTGTCATGTTGGGTTCCTGCCTCTCCTGCAGCCAAAGAGATTGCATTTAGGGATCCAAATCCAAGTGGCAGGAACCCAAATGCTCTTGAGTCACAGCTGCAGGCCTGAATCCACGGAGGATGTCTGGGCTGCCCTACTCCTCCTTTGGTTTTTCCTGCAAATGCCACTGCCTTTTCTGCCTCAACTAGAAATACCACAGCTGTGCCAAAACCAGGCAGTGGGTGGTATTCCAGAGGCAGTGTGCTCTGGGTAGGATGAGTGAAGAAGAACCTTCCCCACTTTTGAACCATTCAAAAGAAACCATAAGTGTGTCTTAGCACCAGTAGAAAAACAACTGCTAACTCAGGAGGAAATGTTGTGTTTTGCTGAAAGAGTCAGAAGGGGATCTTTCAAATCATCTTCCAAATGAGTTGATATTTCAGAAACTTTAATTACTTTATTTAATTAATCCTAGTCTATAACCCTATCCGACAAAACTCTTCAACAATCCTACTCTAAAATCTGACTCTACAATTCTACTCAAAATTGGCTATGGAGATAACATCTTGACACGATATGTTCTTGTCTCTTACTTCTTCTGGACTGAGTTGATGAGTGGTGCCAGGATGGATGCTGGCTTGGCTGTTGTTACAAATGGGTGCTGTCCACAGGAAAGAAAAAACGAAAACAAAACAAGAATACTGAACCATGACTTTCCAAGCTCAGTGCTTCACAGGCTCAATGAGGATTCTTCTAGTTCCTAGAAATACCCAGAAAGTAGAACAATGGGACCACCTGTTCCCCAATTGTCACGTGCAGGACCTGGCCATCCCAGGCAAATGTGGCCCAGAGTCCCAGTCATCTGTTGATTGTGATGTCTTCATGTTGCTGGGATTTTTGCCCTGCCAGTGCTCTAGAAATGGTGTTTTCTGTGCCTGGGGTTTCTTCTTTTCAGGAAAATCCAAGGACTCACATAGGTCCCTGCCTGTGAAAGACACCTTGAGCAGTTGGTGGCAACGGACAAAAATGCACCTGGAGCGAGTGATTTTGCAATGACACAGCTGAGCTGTGCCAAACTGCCTTGTGATTAGGCACTGCAGTAATTAGGAACTGACATTCCAACAGCCCATTTCTCTGCTGCCTTGAGAGCCAGTTACAGGACACGTGGGCCACTGACATTTTGCCTTGTCCACTTGGTAACAGTTGTGTCTCAACTATCACCCACAAACCTCTGACCACAATCTCTGCTGCTCTTTCTAGGATTCACAAGAAGTAATCCATGCCTTAATATTCTTAGGGCTTAGGGCTTTTAGGGCACCTTGCAGATCTCTCCCTATGTGCAGTTGCCAAGTGCAGCACTGCAGGTGGCTAAGGAACTACCAGTAACTTTCCGATGGATTTGCTGGCAGCCAGAATCGAGAATTCAGGACTGTGAAGCTGTAGCCCCAAAGAGCAGGGAGGTGCTCTAAGGCACCACCTTTGTTTTAGCAATGGAGAGGGAGTGAGCGCGTCCTTGTCTGAAAGGAAGCGCTGCCCTGCGTGCCTTCCTTCCGGCAGCTGAGGAGGACAAAGTGCCAAATGTATTTTGCAGGCTGGCACCAGTCTGTGCTTCTTGTGCCTTTTCAGCAGGGCTCTAGCCAAAGCTCCAGCCACAGCTCACACCAGAGGGGAAAGCCCCTCAAGCGCAGCAGAGTCTGCAGGGGCTGTTGACATTTACCTCTCTCCCTGGTGCATTGTTGAGTGCTCTACAAACATCTCCAAAACTCCTAGAAACAAAGGAGAAGCAGAGAAAGGAGAAACCATTTAGATCTTGCACTGAAAGCCAGCCCACACAGAGATCTGTGCTGTAAACGTGTAAAACCTGCAGGATGCAGGAGGGCTCTGCCAGAAGGCAGATGATGCATTTTCCTCTCAAGTGCATGGGCACTGGGCCTGTTCCTGAAGCACTGAGGTTCTACTTCTAAAGGGAATTAAGTGTTTCCTCTTGGATTTCCCTTTCTTAACTGTGTGGTTCATATCCTGAACACAGCGTTTTCCTTCTGCAAACCAGGGGAAGGAAATGTTCCTGGGAACTGTTATCTCACAGCTATCAGGAGTAGGTTGCTCTTTCAGGCAAGCAAGATTCTTCTCCATTCATTACTGTGGCCAGACAATTTAGAGACATCAAAAAATGCTAAGAAAATTAACACAGAGGTGTCCCAGACTTGAGTGACAAGGAGACCTTCCAGGTCCTGTTCTTTGATGCAGGCAAGATCTTTGCAGCGTGCCTCCTGCGCCCACTCACAAATTCTGAGCAGCACTGAGAGATGGGACAATCTATCCCCAGTGTGGGAACATCTTTGCAGCTGGCCTGACTTCACGCTGGATAGACATTCCACCAGAAAAACACCTGGCCCATGGTTGTGCAGGAGTAACTGCAGTTGGTTTTACCCGCTGCCAATATATTCCAGGTCTTTGTATCTCAGAAGGAGATTTTTCATGTTGTTCACCATTCTCCCTGAGGGAAACAAAATGCAAGATCTCTTTTAGCAGAGATCCCAGCTTCTAGGAGATACAAAAGGCAGCCCCACTGTTGGGGGCTCTGAGCCCTTTGGGGTCAGCTGGGTAACATCAACAGCAACAATGACAGTAACAAGACAGGCAGCCTTGCAGTGCAGATGGCTGGCACAGAGACTGATTTTGTACATTTCTTTGAAGAGTTCTCTTGACAGGAAACAAAGCACAGGGCCGTGCATTTCCGGGAGAGGAGGACATTTTCTCCAGCTTTCAGCAGTTTGCCAATAGAATGCCTTCCCAGTTGTAAACCAGAGCAGCTCATGCCAGAACCAATTGCGATGGGGCTTTCAGCATCAGGACCCTCACCCTTTATGAGCAGGCTGAGCTCAAAGACGCCCTTGCCCGTGTCCCATGAGGAACCACGCCGCTTCTCTTCACCCTGACAGCGCGGATCAGTCGCCCCCATTGCACTCGCCCTCTCAGCACCGCACACCTCCCCATTTCCCAAGTCAGCATGGTGGGCACGGGCACAGAGGACAGCAGTGCTCCTCAGGCACCCCTGTGACACAGACAGCTGCCCAGAGCAGATGCTGACCCTCTTGTGAGTCCAGGCCGTGCGAGGCAGAAGCCGGCCCAGAGAAGGGGCTGCAGCCTCAGGCAGCTCCGCGCTGCAGCAGCCGGGCAGCAGCGGGACCCTCCCAGCTAAGGGAGGCTCCAGCCTCTGCAGTCCCTCCAGCCCCCAGGGGCAGGGCAGCGACCACAACAAGGCTGGCAAAGCCCAAGCATGAGCACTGACAGACACTGATGGGAAGAAGCCAGAGTGAGCCTGAGCCACGTACAAGCTTTTGCCCCCATTCAGGACACAACAGGATGGACTTTGAGATCAGCCCCACCGAGGTGTGGATCAGTGCCCTTTGTGTCCCAACAGGTGATGGTAGACACAGAATCCACTGGGCTCTCTTCTCAACTCTACCAGGTCTTATCTGAGAGCACAGCACTGGCAGCTGTTACGGGCAAGAAGCAGATTCATTGGGTTGTGCTGCAGAATCACAAAGGACTTCATGTGTTTTCTTAGAGACTGATCTGAGCAGGGCTTGGGCCAATGGGTAGGATTTTAACAGTCGTGGCAAAGAGTGGGAATCGGGTATGGAAAAGTGCCATGAATCTCAGGAATATACCATGGCTGGGCTGGAGGCTCTCTTCTGAGAAATGCCTGCAGTATAGTTTTATCTGATCTTGCCACTTGGATGTGTCTCTTGGACACACCTTGAAAAGCATAAAACTAGAAGATTAAATAAAAGTTGTTATAAAGATACTGCTTTTTTCTTTGGGAGCACGTGGAAAACACCTTGTGCTCTCTATTCGCCCTTTAACCTGAACTTCTTTCTAACTAGTTCTTATTGACAAAAAGATGGTATTCTCTTATTGACAAAACTGTAGCATTGTCATGAAAATAAACTGCAGATGTAGTAGTGGTAACAGTAATAAAAATGACATCAGTAAGATGTGGGGCAGAAGGGCTCTTTCAGGATGGAGAAAAACACAGCAAAAAAAACCCACCAAAAATAAACAGCATAAAACAACCCCACTCTCCCCCCCAACCCCCCCCCACCAAAATAATCCCCAACTAAAAAGACAAAACTCCAAAGCCAGTTCATTTCTCTGAAGTTTTTTTGCGCTGATGGCTGGTTGGAAGTCGGGAGTCTAAGGAGAATTTAGGAAGCTAAAAATTCTGTTCCGTTTGGCTACTAGCACACAGCACTTCTAGATCATTTGCTAGGTCACAGCCTTCTGCTGATGCAAGAACAATCCCTGCTTCAGCCTTCAGCAGAGAGGGAAGCTCAGGCAAACCCAAGCCAGTCCAAGGTGCCCTCAGAGGCAGCAGGAACACCCAGAGCGCTCTCTCGCTGCCTCGGAGCGCAGCGCTTCCTCTGGGGAGTCCTAAATGGCCCTGTGGCACCAAACTCAGGAGGAGCATTTGGTACAGCTCTGCTGGCACCTGCACACAGCACACTGTCCCTCAGACAAGAAACAGCCCAGACGTACCCAGCATCTCCAGGTACTTCTCCTCAGTCTGCTGTTCCAGGGAGATGAACAAACTGCCTGAGCTCGAGTTCCCAGGTGTCACAGAAGAGCTTCCTCGAGGTGATGCTGCTGCGGCAGCAGGTTCAGAGCCCATGATGTGCTGGACCTGGAGCATTTTTGGTGGGCACTGTTCCTGTGCCTCACTCCTAACTTGTAACTCACTCCTAACTACACGAGGTGTACTGGCTCCTTGGGGAGGCCCTATGGAGTCTGTTCAGATAAAGTGAAATTGCTTCAGAGATGGTAAATTTTAAAAAGAAAGGAGATGTATGGAATGGAAATGCTTGTAGTTGGAAGGAAAGGCAATGTTGGTTCCAGAGACAGTACAGTTTCTGTAGGATGACACACCTCCAAATATGTTGCTTCCAGATGCAGTATAGTATCTGCTGGGTGATTCGCCTTCAGACGCAGCATAGTATCTGCTGGGTGACGAAGTGAAGACTGAGTCGCTTCCAGACACAGTATAGGTTCCGTCGGGGGTCATACTACTGTAGTTTGAATCGGTTTCAGACAGACTGTAGGTATTGAATCTTGGACGTCCCCAGAATGCTGGAATAAAAAAAAATGAATAGAAGCAAATCAGGAGAGAATCTACATTTGCTGTTAAATAGCTCTGACAAGAGTAAGTGTTTGAAGTACTTACAACTGCTTGCTCCTTATCTTAATTGCTTATTTGAAAGACATTTCATATAAATATTCTATATTAATCCTTAATAGACAAAGGACATTAGCACAACTGTCTTGCCCTAGGAATTATTGTAATCACATGTTGTTTGAAGTTCTACATATTCTCACAGACATATTTTTCCCCACGTCCTTATAAATTCTAGGGTGTGGTTTTTAATCAAGGAAACCAACTTCTTCTATAGTTGGATAAAAATTTAAATCCCTGTGTTAGTTACACCACTTCTTTCTTGTGTGAAGAATGTGTCAGAACATTTCTCTTTGCACTAGGTGAATTGCTCCATTATCGTTATACTAAAGTGTTGCTGTATTTGCCTACAGAAGCTGTGTAGCGTGAAGGGAGATGCTGGCTAGGAAGCAACATCCCAGTGACTACAGTGACTGCTCTCTTGAAGAAGAGACTTACCAGCAGGACCAGGACCAGGAGCCGGAGCAGGACCAGGAGCTGGAGCAGGAGCAGGAGCAGGAGCTGGAGCAGGAGCAGGAACAGGAGCTGCTAGACATGAAAAGCGAAGCTAAATATTATTTCTTGAGTAAAAGTAAGATTTAAAAATCACAGCGATGCACATTGGAAATGGTTATGGTTGAAAAGAAAGGCTATTTAAAAATATAAATATTTTACAATAGAAAAATAGGAAAAACAATTCTGTTATTTAAAAAAAAAATCTTTAAAAGAAGCAAAGAAAGAAAAAAATTAAAAATCAAACACCCACCCACCCACTTCAACAGGTCCTGAAAACTAAAGGGTCCAACCAACCAAGCACCCAAACCCAATGTAAAACCAAAACAAACCCATAAGTATAAAGAGACCAACGGAAAAAACTTTCCAATAATAATTTTAAACCCTGTGTTAGCTTCCACCATCCTATTTAACTTCTCTAAAGAGATCATAAGATTTCTGTGCACTAGGTGTAATGGTCCATTTTGTTTACAATGAAGTGTTGCTGTATTTGCATACAGGAGCTGTGTAACATGAAGAGAGATGTTGGCTAGGAACCCACATCCTAGTGACTGCAAATTGCTTGAAAAAGAGACTTACCAGCAGGAGCAGGAGCCGGACCAGGACCGGGACCAGGGCCAGGAGGACCAGGAGGTGTACGAGCCGCTTGGGGTGAAACATGAGACTGAATATTATCTCTTGAGGAAAAATAGGATTTACAAGCCAAGGAAATACACCCATTGGAAATGGTTATGGTTGAAAAGAAAGGCTGTTACACAATATGAATGGTTTGTAATAGAAATAAAGGAAAACTACATTTGCAATTAAAAAAAAAAGGAAAAAGCATGCAAGCATGCAATTAAAAGAAGTAATAAAAGGAAAAAAATCAAAATGCAAACACCCACCGCAAACAGTCCCCTAGGATGTGGGCTCTCAACCCACATCCAAATCACTATAATGTTTTCACAAGCACACTTACCACCAACAGCAGGAATAGGAGCACAAGGTGTACTGGCTCCTTGGGGAGGCCCGATGGAGTCTGTTCAGAGAAAGTGAATTTGCTTCAGAGATGGTAAATTTTAAAAAGAAAGGAGATGTGTGGAACGGAAATGCTTGTAGTTGGAAGGAAAGGCAATGTTGGTTCCAGAGACATTACAGATTCTGTAGGATGACACACCTCCAGACATGTTGCTTCCAGATGCAGTAAAGTATCTGCTGGGTGACGTACTGAAGAATGAGTTGCCTTCAGACGCAGTATAGTATCTGCTGGGTGAGTTGCCTTCAGACGCAGTATAGTATCTGCTGGGTGACGTACTGAAGGCTGAGCCGCTTCCAGACACAGTATAGGTTCTGCCGAGTGTCAGACTATGGAGGCCTGAGTCGGTTCCAGATAGACTATAGGATCTGCTGGGTGATGAAGTGAAGACTGAGTCGCTTCCAGACAGAGTGTAGGTTCCGTCGGGTGTCATACTGCTGTAACCTGAGTCGGTTTCAGACAGACTGTAGGTATTGAATCTTGGACGTCCCCAGAATGCTGGAATAAAAAAAATGAACATAAACATATCAGGAGAGAATCTACATTTGCTGTAAAATAGGCCTGACAAGAGTGCGTATTGTAAGTTCTGCCCCCTCTGCCCAATGTCCCTCACCCAACAGATGTTCCATAGAAACCACCTGCCCGTCCGCATCATGAGATGTTGAAGGACTCCCCCAGAGATTTGGGAGAGCCTCCAAGATCTCCCTCCTCCACTCTGCCACCCAGACCCGGAATTCCATGGGTCTAGTAAGGCTGGAGAAGAGGGCTCTCAGGTCCGCAGGCACCAGATCTCCCCGCGCAAGGGCATTGCGGAGCATCCCCCGGAAGTACTCAGACTCCCGGGAGTAGTCCTTTTGCGCCTTGCACAATTCCTTGATCTGGGCTTGTGCAAGTGGCACCCATTGGGCCTGAGAGCTCCCGTCCCCGCTGAGGTGGTAGGTGACCGGAGCGGCTTCCAATAAAGGCGCCTGCTCCGGCTTCCGGTCATCCATCCCCCCCGCCCCCGGAACACAAAGCGTGGGAACCGGAAGGAGGAGCGTGGGAACCGGAACTGGAGGAGGCTGAGGCGGGACATAGCAGTGGGGCGGGGCGAGGGAGTGGGCGCGGCACACCACCCCTCTCCGCCTCCTTGGTGGTGTTTGGAGGCGGAGCGGAATATGACGGCAGAGCGGGGGAGGAGTCAACCGGGGGCGGAACTGGAGGAGGGAATTGGGGAGGAGCCGGAGGAGGGGCAGAGGGTGGAAGTGTGGGAGGAGCAGAGGGTGGGGAAATGGGTGGAACGAGGGGAGGATACGAAGGGGAGTGCACAGGAGGGGCAACCGAAAAAGGGGTTGGGCCAGGGGGAAAGAAGGGGTTGGGGTCAGGGCGAAAAGGATTGGAGGAGGGAGCCCTGGCGGGAACGGCCGCATGGCCGCCGCCATCTTCAGCTCCAGGGGAGTTATTTTGGGAGGCTTCAACAAACCGAGAAACTGGTGGATCAAGAATTGGGGGCTTGGGCACTGGGGCAGAGGGTGGGGGTAGAGAAGGAGCCTGGCCAGGGCTCCTCGAAGGGGCAGGCCGAGCAGGTCGAGGGGGAGCAGGGGCAGGATGGACCCCCTGCTTCCGGTCGGCCTTTGAGATCCCCCTCGAGGGCTCCTGCCTACGGGAAGCGGGTAAGGTTTGAGGGGCAAGGGCAACAGAACGAGGGGAACGAGGGGATAAACTGGAACCAGTGGAACTTTTCTTAGGCTCCCCAGTCACGCGGAGTACAGCATGTACTCTGCGTGCCCAATAAGCCACGGTGGCCAACTTGTCCTCTCCGGAATTTATGGCCTCGTCTAATTTGGCTATAACAGCTTCCCAATATCGTGGCTGTCGTACAAGTTCCGGAGAGGTCTCGGGGAACTTAGAAAAGATCCACCTAACTAAATACTTCAACGCCTGCTTAGGGGGCTTCTGCCCACCCCCAAGCAGCAAACCTTTACCAATATAATAAACCTCCTTTTGGGATTTCCCCAAGCCAGCACCCATGGCACCTTTCTAGAGCAGGAATTGCCGCACTAGAAAGGGGGGAAATCCTCTGGTGGCTCGACCACCTGCCCAGTGAAAAAAACGGAAACTAAAACAGCAATTCGCCAGACACCGGCCCCTGCACCCTCCCACCGCCCCAAGGTCCGAGACGGCCGGAGGGTAAAAGGGAGATTTGGGAATGGGTCCGGGCCCCACGTCTGGGGAAGCCAGCACCCGTAGGAAAGGGAAAACAAGAAAGGCACAGGGACGAGGAAATTCCTCAAGGGAAAAAGGCAGGGGGTAGGTCCCCAAGGCAGGGCATGTACCCCTAGGGAAGTGTAAAAAGGCAGGGGGGAAGCCCGGAGAGTCCCCAAAGCAGGGCCCGGACTTACCAACCCGATGACGGCGAAAAAGAAAACTGGGCGATGATCTCCGTCCCTGGAGTCCTCCTCTTCGGATGCCGAGGGTTGGGACTCCAATCCCCGGGGAGCGCTACCCCTAAAACGGGGTCTGCTACCACCCGGAGTAGAGTGACGACCAACTGGAGCACTGTAACTCCAACTCCGCGGGGTCCGGTCGGTGGTCAGCTGTCCACTTCGTGCCCCACGTTGGGCGCCACCTGCGCTAGAGCGTACGTGGCCCTAAGGTCCGGCTAGCAGAGGGGATGAGATCGGCCGACGCCCCTGCCCATGGAAGCCAGCCCCCTTTGGCGTCTTGGCCTCAGGCTGGGCTGGATCGCGGAATCGGCGACCTGGCGCTAGATGGGACGGAATAGGAGGCGACCAATTGGGAGGGTTCAACGTCAGTTTATTGAGAGCAGTCAGCAGAATGGCAACCAACAGGTGTCGTAAGGAACCCACAGCAAGTGGCCAGGAACAGGGGGAGCAACCATCTTTTAAAGGGAAGGGGAGGAGAAAGGAGGGGAGCCCAGCAAACCAATCGGAGAGCAAAAAGGGTGGTGTGATACGTAACTGACCTGAGTACATAACCAATAAACATAAAGCGAAGGAGGGGCCCCTGGACACCAGCCAATCCCGACCCCCAGAGAGAGGAAAGTTCTAGAAAGCTGGGAGGAGTGGGGGGTGATTGACTGATCCCAGGGAGGAGGAAAAACTTACTTATAAGGTGGTATAGGGGAGGAGAAGTTACATAACATAGGAGATTGGCAGCTGAGGGGGAAGGGGGTAACTGCAGCGATGCCGCGGCCGATAGCCCTGTGCCTGGCTAGCTGAGAGGGTGGCCAACAGCCCCACTGCAGTAGGGGGTGTCAGTCCCGGTGGCAAGGCCCCAGGACTGGCAGCTTCAGGCACCCCTCGGCGGTATAAGCCTCGGGCTGTGCCTGCAGGACGAGGTTTCGGTGTGCAGCTGCGAGGCAGGGCGGAGAGAAGCAAGAGCCGGACACTCTCTGGGGTTGAAACTGGTTTAATGTCCCAAGGGACGACCAGCAGGGGGTGACGAACTGGGAAGGACCAGCAGAGAGTGACCAGGAAAAGGGGCAGAGCATGGGATTATAAAGGGAGGTGGTAACTGGGGGAGGGGTTTACAGAAAACCAATCGGGAAACATTGGGGGATGGATTTAACATAACAGACATGAAGGGAGAACCAATAGATACATTGTATAGGAGGGGCCCCGGGACCTCAGCCAATCACTACTCCCACTGAAGGGAACCTTCCAGAAGACTGGGAGTGGTGGGGAGTGATTGACTGGGCCCAGGGAGGAGAGAGAATTATACATATTTGGAAATATGGGGCGGGGAAGTTACATAACAGGGGGATAACCATAGCAATAACATAACGGACAGAAACTGGGGCGGGGAAAACAGGGAGGACAGAACCATCGTAACAATTGGGGGAGAAATGGAACAAACTAATACACCGCAACATCTCCCCGTTTTTTGTTAAATAAAATTGAAAAGAACGGAAAAGTCTATTTTTAAAGTTCAAAAAGCTGGATTCCGGGGCTGGTCAGTCCAGGAGATCTCGTCTTCCTCATATAGCTCCTGGTGGTACGGGGGAGGTGCAGAGGGCTCCTCTTCTTTCGCGGCTCCATCTGCCTCCGAAGAGTAGTCTCCCACCTCGGTAGATCCTCCCGTTTCCACCTGGTTGACGCTCGGTGCTGTGATCTTATTAATAAGTCTTTGGACCAGCCCACGGACCAGCGAAAAGCAACTCAGAAGTAAAAACAAAACTAAAACAAGCTTTAAAACAGACTCTAATAGAGAACCGTCGCAACTGCTACACCCCCAACCCTTAAAAATGTCCCTCAGCCAGTCTGATGTCTCTTGCTTCATCTAGTGGACTTGGTCTTCCATACGCAAGATGGTGTGTCTGACGTCCTCAGCTCTCGATGATAAATTCATGCAGCAGAGGCCGTCAAACTCCTCACATCGGTGGTGATGGAGCAGCAATAGAAAATCTATTGCTGCCCTATTTTGGAGTGTCGCCTTCGTTGTTAATTCCTCGTCTGTAAGGAGGTCGTATATAGCAGCCGAAGTCAAATTGGCTTGTTTAACCACCCAACACTCTAGGCGGCCCAATTCGCCTAGAGATTTCGCCACTGATACCCACGGTAATAGAATGGTAAAAGCGACAGTTTTGGAATGAGACCAATGAGTAATTTCGTCATCACAGTCTTCAGGGAGATCTTTGAGATCTCTTTTAGACCTAGCCAATTCTGCTGTGATGTTTGTCCTTTTCCAATTCACAATTTGAGTCATGTTGGGGGTAAACAGCGTCAGCTTGCCAAATGTGCACGGCCCTCCGACCAGACCAAAGGGGATGCCTGCCCACGCTCGGTCGCCACAAATTAAAAAGATTCCCTTAGGAAGGGCATATGGGGTGCGGCCAGTGGTGGTGGGGCCACAGATTTTTAAAACTGCCTTGCACCATTGGTAAGCTTGATATTCGACTTTATTTTGTTGAACTACTTCACTGCCCTTCTCTACGGGGGAAAAGGTGTGCTCAAACTGAAAACAAATAGAGGAATTGGCCGAACCGAGTAGATGGAGTTCTGTGGGCTCGGAGGGTGAAGGATCCAGCCTCACCACTCCGTCTCTCCAGGCGTTGCTAGAGTCGAAACTAGGCAGGATAGTGAGGCTCCGGGCCAAAATAGGGGAAAGGGCTGGCTGGAAAGCGGAGGGGAACTCGCCTGGAGAGAAAGGGATCCCCACAAG
Organism: Melozone crissalis; assembly: GCF_028551555.1. NCBI lineage: Eukaryota > Metazoa > Chordata > Aves > Passeriformes > Passerellidae > Melozone > Melozone crissalis. The sequence continues at coordinate 4,156,799 of NW_026535783.1, forward strand.
GCATGACAACATCGGGTCCTCTGCTGATCCTGCGTCGAGGCAGATATGGTCTTGCCCCAACGCCTGAGCCAAGGTACGCCAGACATTCACCTTCGGCTGAGGGACGATCCATGTTGCCCATGGTGGCAGGAAGGAGCAGATGATCATGAAAAACAGGAAAGCGCTCAGGCGCTGCCACAGATGAGGGCTGAGCTGGGCCATAGTGAAGAAGCAGGGACCAGAAAACTGGAGATGAACTGAAAACACAAAACAAACATTGTTACAATGCAAATCCCTCAAAAAGATGGTTCTGTCCCAAACAATAAGTTGAGTTCGGAGGAAGAGTCTGAATTCGGGGAGGAAGGTCGGGAATCAAAAACAACACAAAAGGGAGCATGAAACAGAGAAGGAGAGGAAGGGGACTCCGACGAAGGAAACCTGTCGAGTAAATAAAAATGAGAGAAGGTGGAGGGTTTCCTCCTCCGCCGCCAACATGCCTCTTGTACCTGTGGTACAGCCTCAGTTGTTTTTGCCTGCCTGGGATGGAAGGGCTTGACCCATTTAGATGGTATCCATTTTGGTCCTGAGGGAGTGGACACGCAAGCGCATCCCCTCCCCCAGGTGACCAGGTCAAATGGCCCTTCCATCCGCCAGGTCTCCGGGTCTCTTATGAGAACCGGGGGCCTGGCTTTCGGCTGCAGCTGTTGGTGACTGCCAAAGTGCCGGACAACTGGAGGGTTCAGGTTGTCGAAGGAGCAGTTTAGAAAGTTGAGAGTATACAAAGCTCTCGACAACCGGACGTGGGGGGTCTCCACCTTCACTGCCGCACGCCGTTTTTCTAAGGTCTTTTTCAGGCTCTGGTGGGCCCTCTCCACCATGGCTTGGCCTGTCGGGGAATAGGGGATGCTGGTCTTGTGCTCTATTCCCCATTGCTGCAGGAAGCTCCGCAGCTCCTTGGAGGTGTACGCTGGGCCGTTGTCTGTTTTTAAGGCCCTAGGGATGCCCAGGACAGCGAACGCCAGAAGCAGATGCTTCTGGACATCCGCTGCCCTCTCACCTGTGTGGGCAGAGGCAAAGATAGCTCCCGAGAAGGTGTCAATGGAGACGTGGACGCAACACAACCTCCCAAAAGATGGGATGTGTGTCACGTCCGTCTGCCACACTTCACAGCTTGCCAAGCCCCGGGGATTCACCCCAGATGCGATGGTGGGCATCTGATGGGCTTGGCATTGGGGACATGTGGCACCAATCGCCTTGGCCTGGTCCTGCATAAGATGGAATTGCCTGACCAGACCTGGCACATTCTGATGGAAGCGCTGATGGCTGATCTTAGCCTGACCGAACACATCTGGGAGTGGGCCCATCGTAACAGCAGCCGCGGCCAAAGAATCAGCCCGACGGTTGCCCTCAGCGATGAACCCAGGCAGGTCGGTGTGTGATCTTACATGCATCACAAAGAATGGATGCTCTCGGTGGGAGACCAATTCAACTAGCCTTGAGAGCAAATTGAATAGCTTTTGATTCGAGACCTCTTGCAGAACTGCTGACTCTGCTCTAGATACTACACCAGCCACATATGCAGAATCTGTTACCAAATTGAAGGGACCAGGAAACTTCTCAAATGCCCGGACGACTGCATCCAACTCAGCAACTTGTGGAGAAGCCTCCACAATGGCAACATCAGCCTCCCACCGCTGAGTCTGAAGATCCTTCCAAGTCATTACTGACTTGTGGGATGCTCCGGATGCGTCAGTAAACACTGTCAGAGCATCTAGAGGCTTCCTGCTCTGAATCCCTTTGATAGATAATTTAAACTCCGAATTAAAAAGTTTGTGGGCCGGCCGATCAACTGCAACGCGGCCAGTGTACCTATCTAAAGCAAATTGCAACATTTCGTTGGTTTCAAGCAGTTCATTGAAAGTCTTTAATTTGAGTTGGCCCGAAACCAATTGAATTGGGAGATGAATACATGTAAAATCACAGCCTGCCAGCTCCCTGATCCGAGATCTTGCCTTTCGGATCAGTTCGGCTATCAGCTCTTGTGGCCTTGTCATTCTTTTGGACCTATGGTGGCTGAGGAACACCCACTCTATGATCAAGAGGGGGTCACCCAAACCCTGGTCCTTTAAACTCTTGTCCCATTGGTGGATCAAGCCGTGAAGATGTGGCAGTTTCCCCAGAATTATAAATTTGAATGGCAGGCCCGGATGGTAACGGTGGGCCTGTCTGGCCGAAATGGTTTTTTGCACCCTCTCCAGGGCTACCTGAGCCTCTGGGGTGAGTTCCCTAGGAGAACTCAGCTCCTCTCCCCCTTTCAATAAATTGAAAAGAGGGGCTAGGTCTTCAGTTGGTATGCCTAGCCAGGGTCTCACCCAATTTAAAGACCCACACAGCTGATGGACATCCGCAAGGGTCTGGACTGAAGTCCTTATAGCCAATTTTTGCGGAACAATGGTCCGCTTCGTAATTTCAAGGCCCAGGTATTTCCAAGGCGGCATCCTTTGAATTTTGTCTGCTTGGAGCTCGAACCCTGCAGCAACCAACGCACTGGTTGTCAGGTCAAGCGCATGGGCAAGTAGATCATCTGTTGGGGTACAGACGAGGATGTCATCCATGTAATGGTGTAAGAGGACGACATCCCTGAGGGCTGTACGAACAGGAGACAGCAGCGAAGCGACGTACCACTGGCAGATGACAGGACTGTTCTTCATTCCTTGCGGAAGAACACGCCAGTGGTAGCGTTTGGCCGGGGACTCACGGTTGATGGAAGGAACCGTGAATGCAAAACGCGGGGCATCATCAGGATGTAGGGGAATTTGGAAGAAACAGTCTTTTATGTCAATAATAGCCAGATTCCAATTTTGAGGGAGCATTGTAGGGGATGGCATCCCTGGTTGGAGGGGACCCATATCAACTATCTGTTCATTAATTTGGCGGAGGTCGGTCAGGAGCCGCCACTTATCTTTGTTGGGCTTCTTGATTACAAACACTGGGGAGTTCCAAGGTGACATGGTCTCCACCAGGTTGCCCTTGAGTAACTGCTCCTGCACGAGCTCGTTGAGCGCCTTCAATTTTTGTTTGTTAAGTGGCCACTGCACTACCTGTACTGGTTCATCGGATCGCCAATCCAGCTTCCAGGTAGGGCGCTCCTCAGTGGCCACCGCCCGAAAAACCTGGGGAGCCTTTGGAAGGTCAATTCTGGCTCCCCACTGGGCTAGCAGGTCCCTCCCCCACAGGGGCTCGGTGTAATCCAAAACGAATGGGCGTACAGAAGCCAATTGCCCATCCGGCCCCGTAATTTGCACAACGCTCTTTGATTGTTTCGCCAATTTAAGACCCCCTACACCTTGCATGTGTCCGGCTGCGTTTTGCAAATCCCAATGTGACGGCCAATCCCGAGAGGGAATGATCGTCACATCTGCTCCTGTGTCCAGTAACCCCCGCACGATCTTGCGGTCAGCGCCCAGGGACAGTTGGCAGGTCAACCTGGGCTTCTCTCTCCCCACAACCTGTGCCCAAGCAACCGTTGGAGGCGAGGACCCCTTAGATGGTGGAGGGCCCTGCACCTCCTCCGGCACCGGGATGGCTTGGGCGATGACCTGGCCTTTGGGGAGAGAAAGCGGGGGCCGGATGCAGTACAGCCCTAAAGCGAATCGGTCCCGGTCGGTTGACACCAGTCCCGGGACTATATGTAATTCGAACGGTGTGTATTTTGTGTCCCCAACAATGATCCACCTGCTACGTCCAAGTCTCCTCCAGCTGCCGGGATGTAGGACGTCGGCAGTCACCAGGTGGAAGTCAGTGTCCGCCAGGTAGATGTCGCGGGTCAGCTGCAGCCTGAATGGAGAAAATGAAGAAATTGTTGTTAAAGCAGGCTGAGGCTGTAACCAACAAGTACAATACGTCAAGTCCGGTAGAGTAAAGTCACATCCGGTAGAGGCATGCGACGGGCTTTCCTCTGTTCCCTTCTCCCTGCTCGGTGTTGACCCGCCCGCCTTATTTTTATCATTGCGCAGGGAGGGGCTGCGCTCGTTGCCTAGTTTTTTGAAGGTTTCCCCTCCTGCTTTCCCGCAGGGCACTCCTTCCTCCTGTAACTCAAAAATTCCTCCCGCAGGGGGCAGTCAGGCATCCAGTGCCCCGTCTTCCCGCACAGATGGCATGGGTGGGTGCCTGGATGTCTCCTGGCTGCCCCTGGGGTCGATGATCCAGCCGCCGCTGCAATACAGTCCTCCTCGTCGGCGCTGGAGCATGACGCAAACGCTACCGATGTCCGCTTGTTCCTGATCTTGGGGTCAGGCGCTCCTGGCAGCGGGACTTCCCGTGCCACGACCTCCATCATCTGCTCGATGGTAGGCCGTGGACTATGGGGGAGGGTTCGAATGGCTCTCTTGCATTCGGAATTCGCATTTTTATATGCTATCCGTCGCAGCAAATTCTCTCTCTCGCCCTCCTCTGAAGCCTGCGTTTCCACGTACCTGCAAAGCCTTTCTAAGAAATGTAAATATGGTTCTTGTGGGCCTTGCTGGGGCTCTTCCTCGTCCTGCTGAGAGAAGACCGAGGGGAGTTTGAAAAAGGCCCTCTCTGCAGCACGACAGGTCTCCATAATATGATCCGGGAAGAGCACCCGCGCTTGAATCGCACCACCAGTCCATGCCCCCGTTCCCACTAGATGATTAGTTGATATCAATTGGCCCTCTGCATCGTGTGAGGTCGCTTGATTCTCCCAGAGAGCTGGGAGAACTTCTGCGACCTCTCTCCCCCACTCTACCGCCCAGGCCCTGAACTCCATGCGGCCTAAAAGGCTGGAAAAGAGAGCCCTCAGGTCAGCAGGGACCAGATCTCCCGGTGCAAGGACCGAACAGAGGAGCCCCCGGAAATACTCTGATTCCCGGGAGTACTCTCTCTGGGCCTTGCACAGATCCTTGATCCGGTCTTGTGCAATTGGTGTCCACTGAGCCTGAGAACCCCCTTCCCCGCTCAGGTGGTAGCTAACCGGGGCGGCTTCAAAAACCGAGGCTCGCCCTGGCTTCTGGTTACCCACCCCCCCCCCCCCCCGGAACACGAAGCGTGTGAACCGGAAAGGAGGGAGGCAGAGGCGGGGCCAGATATCTGGGACGGGCAGGCTGATGGGCGTGGCGGAACAGCAGGAGGTGGCGACTGAACTCTCTCCGCCTCCGAGGTGGAGTCTGGAGGCGGGATGGAGTGAGGAGGCAGGGAGAAGGTGGGACCACTGAGGGAAGGAGCGCAGGGAGGAGCAGAGGGTGGAGGCAGAGGAGAAAAGGGTGGAGAAAGGGATGGATTTGAAGGTAGGAAGGGGTTGGGTTGAGGGACGAAGGGATTGTGGGAAGGAGAAGTGAAGCTGGCGGGAAAATGAGCGTGGCCGCCTCCATCTTGGGCTCCATAGGAGCCATCTTGTGGAGGCGGCAGGACATTAAATCGAACAGCCTTAGGGACTTCAACTGGGTACTGGGGAGGTTGGGAAAAGGGGTAGGAAAACCTGCTCCGAGGAGTCTGGCCAGGATCTCCTCGGAGTCCTCCTTTTGGAGGGCCTTAATAGACAAAGGACATTAGCACAAGTACCTTGCCCTAGGATGTATTATAAGACGTTGTTTGAAGTTTTACATATTCTCACAGACATATTATACCCCTCATGCTCATAATTTCTCTAGTGTGTTTTTTAATCAAGGAAACAAACTTCTCCTACAGTCTGACAAAAATTTTTTATCCCTGTATTATCTAGACCACCCCTTCTTGTGTGAAGAATGTCTCAGAACATTTCTCTTTGCACTAGGTGAATTGCTCCATTATCGTTATACTAACGTGTTACAGTATTTTCCTACAGAAGCTTTGCAGCGTGAAGGGAGATGCTGGCTTGGAACCCAGATCCCAATGACTACAATTGCTTGAAGAAGAGACTTACCAGCGGGACGAGGACCAGGCCCAGGACCAGGCCCAGGCCCAGGCCCAGGACCAGGACCAGGAGCAGGAATGAAAGCAGGACCTGGAGCAGGAGCAGGGGCAGGAGGAGCTGCAGGTCTTTGAGCTGCTAGGAATGAAACACGAGCCTAAATATTATTTCTTGAGTAAAAGTGATATTTAAAAACCACAGCAATTCACTGATTGGAAATGGTTCTGGTTTAAAGGAAAGGTGATTAAATATATGATTGGTTTGTTACAGAAATAATGGATAAACAATTCAGTTATTTTAAAAGAAAAGTATTTAAAAGTAACAATGAAAGAAAAAAATAAAAATTCAAACACTCGTCCTCCTACCTCAACCACTCCCCAAAACCTAAAATGTCCAAGCAAGCAAGCATCCAAACCGAAAGAAAAACCAAACCAAACCCACAAAGACATAGAAACCAATGAAAAAAAAAATTTCCAATAATGATTTTAAACCCTGTGTTAGCTTCCACCATCGCCTTTTTCTTCTCTAAAAAGCATCATAACATTTCTGTTTTCACTAGGTGTAATGGTCCATTTTGTTTACAATGAAGTGTTGCTGCATTGGCCTACAGAAGCTGTGCAGCGTGCGGGGAGATGCTGGCTCGGAGCTCACGTTCTACTGAATAGACTTGCCTGAAAAAGCGACTTACCAGCAGGAGCAGCAGCAGGACCAGGAGCAGGACCAGGGGCAGGACCAGGGGCAGGACCAGGAGCTGGAGCAGGACCAGGAGCCGGAGCAGGAGCAGGAGCCGGAGCAGGACCAGGAGCTAAAGCAGCAGCAGGAGCAGGACCCGGACCAGGATGACCAGGAGGTGTACGAGCTGCTTGGGCTGAAACACAAGGCTGAATATTATCTCTTGAGGAAAAATGAGATTTACAAACCAAGAAAATGCACCCATTGGAAATGGTTATGGTTGGAAAAAAATGGCTATTACAGAATATGAATGGTGCGTAATAGAAATAAGAGAATACCAATTTTGCTATGAAAAAAAAAAAGTTAGAAAGCATGCAATTATAACTAGTAATAAAAGGGGAAAAAAATCAAAATGCAAACACCCACCCAACCACCTCAGTCTCTCCCAATGGATGTGGGCTCTCAACCCATATCCAAATCACTATAACGTTTTCACAAGCACACTTACCACCAACAGCAGGAATAGGAGCATGAGGTGTACTGGCTCCTTGGGGAGGCCCTATGGAGTCTGTTCAGAGAAAGTGAATTTGTTTCAGAGATGGTAAATTTTAAAAAGAAAGGCGATGTATGGAATGGAAATGCTTGTAGTTGGAAGGAAAGGCAATGTTGGTTCCAGAGACAGTACAGGTTCTGTAGGATGACACACCTCCAAATATGTCGCTTCCAGACGCGGTATAGTATCTGCTGGGTGACGTAGTGAAGAATGAGTCGCTTCCAGATGCAGTATAGTATCTGCTGGGTGACGTACTGAAGGCTGAGCCGCTTCCAGACACAGTATAGGTTCTGCCGAGTGTCAGACTACGGAGGCCTGAGTCGGTTCCAGATAGACTATAGGATCTGCTGGGTGACGAAGTGAAGACAGAGTCGCTTCCAGACACAGTATAGGTTCCGTCGGGGGTCATACTACTCTAGTCTGAGTCGGTTTCAGACAGACTGTAGGTATTGAAACTTGGACGTCCCCAGAATGCTGGAATAAAAAAGAATGAATAGAAGCAAATTACGAGAGAATCTACATTTGCTGTTAAATTGCCCTGATAAGAGTATTTGAAGTACTTACAACTGTTTTCTCCATGTCTTAATTGCTTATATGAAAGGCATGGCATGTAAATATTCTTTTTTAATCCTTAATAGACAAAGGACATTAGCACAAGTATCTTGCCCTAGGAAGTATTGTAATCAGACGTTGTTTGAAGTTTTACATATTCTCAGAGACATATTTTTCCCCTCGTCCTTATAAATTCTAAAGTGTGTTTTTTAATCAAGGAAAGCAACTTCTTCTACAGTCTGACAAAAACTTTAATCCCTGTGTTAGTTACACCACTTCTTTCTTGTGTGAAGAATGTGTCAGAACATTTCTCTTTGCACTAGGTGAATTGCTCCATTATCGTTATACTAAAGTGTTGCTGTATTTGCCTACAGAAGCTTTGCAGCGTGAAGGGAGATGCTGGCTAGGAAGCCACATCCCAGTGACTACAGTGGCTGCTCTCTTGAAGAAGAGACTTACCAGCAGGACGAGGACCATGAGCCGGAGCAGGAACGAGAGCAGGAACTGGAGCAGGAGCAGGGGCAGGACCAGGAGCAGGAGGAAGAACAAGAGCTGGAACTGGAGCAGGAGCAGGAGCAGGAGCAGGAGCAGGAGCCAGAGCAGGAATAGGAGCAAGAACAGGAGCAGGAGGAGGAGCAGGAGCAGGAGCAGGAGCAGGAGCCAGAGCAGGAATAGGAGCAAGAACAGGAGCAGGAACAGGAGCCGGAATTGCACGAGCTGCTTGGGGTGAAACACGAGGCTGGAGAATATCTGTTGAGTAAAAGTAGGATTTAAAAACTAAGGAAATGAACTGTTTGGAAATGGTTGTGTTTGAAAGGAAATCCTAATTCAAAATGGGAGTATTTTATATCAGATAGAAATGAAAAACCCTTTGGTTATTAAAAAAAAAGGAAAGAAAGAATGAAAGAAAGAACAAAAGAACAGGATAGAAAGAAAATTAGAAAAGAAAAATTTCTAAAATCAAACACCCATCCACCTACCCACGTCAATCACTCCCCAAAACCAAAAAAGTCCAAGCAACCAAACATCGAAACCCAAAATAAAACCAAAACAAACCACAAAAGGCATAGGAACTAAGAGTAAATACATTCCAGTAATGATTTTAATCCCTGTGTTAGCTTTCACCATTCCCTTTCTCTTCTGATAAATGTCTCAGAATGTTTCTGTTTGCACTAGTTTTGTTGCTCCATTATGTTAACATTTAAATATTTTTGCATTTGTCTGCAGAAGCTGTGCAGCATGAAGGCAGATGCTGGCTAGGAATCCACATCCCAGTGAGTACAATTGCTTGACAAGCAGACTTACCATCATGAGCTTGTGCTAGTGCAGGAGGTGTACGAGCAGCTTGGGCTGAAACAGGAATCCAGAAAAAATCTTTTCAAAAACAGTAAAATTACTTCAGAGGAGGTACATTTTAAAAAGCAAGGAAATGCAAGGAACTGAAATAGTTATGGATGCAAGAAATGGCCATTTCAAAATGTTTGCAGTAGTGTTATTGCTCCATTATGTTTAAAATGATGTATTTGTCTGCAGAAACTGTGCAGCATGAAGGCAGATGCTGGCTAGGAACACACATCCAAATGCCTATAATTTCTTGACAAGCCAACTTATCATCAGGAGCAGGAGTACAAGGTGTAGCGGGTCCTTGGGGTTGAATGCGACTGTGAAAGGAGTCTGCTCAGAGAAAGTAAATTTACTTCAGTGTCTTAGGGTGTCATGGAAAATGTAACCCCGAGGTGTGTAGTCTATTACCATCTATGTCAGCTGTTTAGAGAAATGGGGCAGTATTCTTTATTGTCTCCATGACTCATCACTGACAACTCCCTCCAGGGGCCTATGTCTGCTCGTGGACCATCAAGGTCTCACTGCATCACCCATAAAATTACATCATCCCATTTGAGATGCTCTGCCCAACGGGGAGAACCAAGCATTCCTTCCTGGATACAATCTGAGGTTTGGAACACCAGAATGGCCTTACTGACTGGATTCCCAGAGGACAAGAAGTACATAACCACCACTGGATCTTCAGAGGAAGACCAGAACCTTCTACAGGATCAGCGCATCAACAGAACCACATCTATCACTCCGGCAGGACTGCAGCCACCATTTGATCAGACTGCTACCACCACCTCGTCCAACTGGGTGTCAGGTTGTATCCTGACTCTCTAGGTTTCCTGCCAGTGTTTTCTGCCTGTATTTTAATTGTCCTATTAAACTGTAGTTCTGGCTTGGAATCTGACACTAGTTTGTTTTCAAGCTAGATCACAGTACAAGATACCAGCTGGTTGGGGTTTGAAGTGATGCCAGAAAGATTCTGTTCAGAGAAAGTAATTTTACTTCAGAGAAGATAAATTTTGAAAACCAAGGAAATGCACAGAATGGAAATGGTTATGGTTGAATGGAAAGATGATTTAAAAAATGTTAATCGTTTACAACATAATGAAAGGAAAAAGTCTTCAGTTAAAAAAATAAAGAAATAAAAAGAAGAAATAAAAGAAAAAAAAACCAAAAATCAAACACCCACCCCCTCACCACGACCACTTCCCAAAATCAAAAATAATCCGACCAACCAAGCAGCTAAACCTAGTGTAATATCAAAAGTATCAAAGCATATTAAAGACCCATTATTAACAAAAATTCCTCCAGCATTAATTTTAATCCCTATGTCAGCTTTCACCATCCCCTTTCTCTTCTGAAGAGTGTCTTCGAATGTTTCTCTTTGCGTTAACTTTATTGCTCCATTATGTTTACAATTAAGTGTTGTCACATTTTCCTACAGAAGCTGTGCAGCATGAAGGGAGATGCTGGCTAGGAACCCACATCCCAGTGACTACAATTGCTTGAAAAAGAGACTCACCAGCTGAAATTGGAGCAGGAACAGGAGGCGGAGGAGGTGCAGGAGGTGTACGAGGTGCTTGGGGTGAAACACAAGGCAAAATATTATCTCTTGAGTAAAAATAGGATTTATAAACCAAGGAATTGCACAGATTGCAAGTGGCTATGTTTGAAAGGAAAGGCTATTACAGAATTTGAATGGTTTGGAACAGAAATGAAAACCCCTTTTGTTATTAAAATAAAAGAAAGTATTTAAAAGAAGTAATAAAAGGAAAAAACCAAAATGCAAACACCCATCCACCCACTTCTACCATTCCCCAAAACCAAAAAAGTCCATACAACCAAGCCTTCAAACTCAAACTAAAACAAAAAAAAGCTAGAAGGAAATAGAGACCAACCAAAAAACTTTCCAGTAATAATTTTAATCCCTATTTTAGCTTCTACCATCCCCTTTCTCTTCTTTAGAAAGTATGACAACATTTCTGTTAGCACTAGTTTTAATGCTCCATTATGTTTTCCCTTAAGTGTTGCTGTATTTGCCTACAGAAGATGTGCAGCATGAAGGGTGATGCTGGCTAGGAACCCACATCCAGGGGACTAGAATTGTTTGACAAGCAGACTTACCTGCGGGAGCTGGAACAGGAATAGTAGGTGTACGGGGTGGTCTAATCCGAAATAGATCTGTTCAGAGAAGGTAAGTTTTGAAAAGCAAGGAAATGCATAGAACTGAAATGGTTATTTTTGCAGAAGATGATCAAAAACTATTATTGCTTTACAATAAAATGAAAGGAAGAAGCCTTTGGGGGGCAAAAAAAGGGAGAAAATATGAAAAAAAAGTCAAAAAACAAACACCCACCCACTCACTACTGCTACTTTGCAAAACAAAAAAAATCCAAGCAACCAAGCAAAAAAAAAAAAAACAAACCCAACCCTAAAATAGCCAAGCAAATGGGGACCAATAGAAAAAACCCACAGTATTCACAGAATTCACAGAATGACTAGGTTGGAAAAGACCTGAAACATCATTGAGTCCAACCCATGCCTTAACATCTCCACTAAAGCACTAAACCATGGCATCGAGTGCCACATCCAGTCTTTTTTTAAGCACATGCAGGGATGGTGACTCCACCGCCTCCTTGGGTAGACCATTCTGCTACTTTATCACCCTTTCTATAAAAAACTTTTTCCTATTATCAAACCTATATTTCCCCTGATGCAGCTTGAGACTGTGTCCTTGGGTTCTGTCAGTTGCTGCCTGGAGAAAGAGACCAACCCCCACCTGAGCACAGCCGCCTTTCAGGAAGTTGCAGAGAGTGCTAAAGTCGCCTCTGAGTCTCCTTTTCTCCAGGCTGAAGAGCCCCAGCTCCCTCAGTCATTCCTCCCAGGATTTGTGTTCCCAGCCCCTCACCAGCCTTGTTGCCTCCTTTGGATGCCCTTAAGTATCTCAACATCCTTCTTAAACTGAGGGACCCAGAACTGGACACAACACTCAAAGTGTGGCCTCACCAGTGCCGAGTATAGGGGAAGGATGACCTCCCTGCTCCTGTTGGCCACACAATCCCTGACACAGGCCAGGATGCCATTGGCTTTCTTGGCCACCAGGGCACACTGCTGGCTCATGTTCAGCCAGTGTCAAACAGTAACCCCAAGTCCTTTTCTGCCTGGGCACTGTCCAGCCCCACCATCCCCAGCCCATAACATTGCAGGTGGCTATTGTGGCCAAAATGCAGGATTCAGCACTTGGATTTATTAAACTTCACCTTGTTAGGCTCTGCCCATCCATCCAACCATTCCAGATCTCTCTGCAGAGCCCTCGTACCCTCCAACAGATCAACACACGCTCCCAGCTTAGTGTTGTCTGCAAACTTACTAATGAAAGACTCAATTCCCTCATCCATGGCATCAGTGAAGATATTGAACAAAACTGGCCCCAGCACAGAGCCCTGAGGGACACCCCTGGTGCCTGGCTGCCAGCTGGATGCAGCACTGCTCACCACCACTCTCTGGGCCTGGCCCTGCAGCCAGTTCGGAACCCAGCACAGAGTGCTCCTGCCCAAGCCGTGGGCTGCCAGCTTGTCTAGGAGTATGCTGTTGGAGACAGTGCCAAAGGCCTTGCTGGAGTCCAGGCACACAACATCAACAGCCTTTTCTACTTTGACCAGGTGGGTCACTTGGTCATAAAAGGAGACCACGTTGGTCAAACATGACCAACTCCTCCTAAACCCTTGCTGGGTCTGACTGGGTCTGATACTCTGGCCATCCTGTAAGCACTGTGTGATGACACTCCATATAAACTTACTGGGGGACTGAGCTCAGGCTGACTGGCCTATAATTAACAGGATCCTCCTTTCCACCCTTTTTTTATGAATGATTGACACATTGGCCAGCTTCCAGTCATCTGGAACCTCACCAGTGAGCCGGGACTGTTGGTAAATGATAGAGAGCAGCTTCGCAAGCTCATCTGCCTGCTCTCTCATCACCCTGGGATGGATCCCACCTGGACCCATGGATTTATGAACATCCAAGCAGCTCAGTTCTCTGACTGCCTCCTGGGAAAATGGGGGGACCATTCTGCTCCCTAGTATCATCGAGCAACCCAAGAGGACAGTTGTCCTGAAGGCAAGCCTTCCCACTAAAAACTGAGGCAAAGAAGGTGTTAAGCACCTCTGCCTTCTCCTCATCTGCAGTTACTAAGTTCCTTTCTGCATTTAATAAACAACAAAGGTTGATCTTACTCTTCCTTTTACCATTAATATATTTACAAAAGTATTTTTTATTAATCTTTACAAAAGTCGCCATTTTAAGTTCAAACTGAGCTTTGGCCTCTCTAATTTTTTCCTACATGCTCTAGCAGCCCCCTTAAATACTTCCTGAGAGATCTGACTCTCCTTCCAAAGATAATACATCCTTTTTTTTATTCCTAACTTCCTCCAAAATCTTCTTGCCCATCCAGGCTGGACATTTACCCCGTTGACTGATCTTTTGGCACCCAGGGACAGTCTGTTCCTGTGCCCTCAAGATCTCTGTTTTGAAGCTCACCTACACTTCCTGAACTCCTTTGTTTTTAAGGGCTGCTTCCCAAGGAATTCTCTGAATAAGTGTCCTGAGCAGGCCAAAGTCTGCCCTCCAGAAGTCACCTGTGAAAGTCTTATTAATGTTCCTCTTGATTTAACCAAATATAGAGAATTTTAGAATTTTATTATCACTGTGCCCTGAGTGACTTCCAACTACCACATCTCCCACCAGTCCATCTCTATTTGCAAAGAACAGATTTAACATTGTCACTCCCCTGGTGGGTTCACCTACCAGCTGTGACAAAAAATTGTCCTCTGCAAACTCTAAAAAATTTCCTGGACTGCCTTTTTACAGCTGTATTGAGTTCCCAAAAAATGTCCGGCAGGTTGAAATCGCCAGCAAGAAAAATGTCTGATGATCCAGAAACATTCTCTAGCTGATTATAGAATGAATTGCCCACCACTTCTTCCTGGTTGGGTGGACAATAACAGACTCCCAGTAGGATGTCAGCCTTGTTGGCCTTCCCCTTAATTCTTACCCGTAGGCATTCATCTTCATAACTTTCAATACCCATGGTATCAAAAGCCTCCCTAATATAAAGGGCCACCCCTCCACCTCTTCTCCCTTTCCTGTCTCTCCTGAAGAACTTGTAGCCATCCAGTGCAGCACTCCGGCCATGTGAGTCATGCTACCACATTTCTGTGGTGGCAATTACATCATAGCTTTGCTGCTTTACCATGGCCTCGAGCTCTTGTTTGTAACCTGTGCTGCATGTATTGGTATACCTGCAACTCAGCTGGGCTGCAGATTTCACTCCTGTCTCAGGCTTACCACCCTTGGGCCTGCTTCCAGACAGCCCAGATGCATCCCCTTTCCCCTTCAGACCTAGTTCGATGTCCTTTCAACAAGTTCTGCCAGTTCATGAGCTAAAAACCTTCCGTCCTTAACAGAAAGATGGAGCCCATCTGGTTCCAGTAGAGCAGGTGCTGTAAAAGTTGCCCCATGATCAAAGAACCCAAATTCTGCTGATGACACCAATCTTTGAGACACTTGTTGATAATGCGAGCTCTCCTATTCCTTTCACTGTACCCCTGTCCTATCAACCACTTGTCCCAGTGCCTTAAAGTCCCTTTTAATTGTCCTGACACTCCTCTTTTCAATCTCATCACTGGCAGCCTGGAATATCTGCAGTGGATAATAATCAAAGGGCTGAATCAGCCCAGGAAGTCTCTCAGTGATATCCCAGGCCCCAGGGAGGCAGCAGACCTCTCTGTGGGGTGGGTCCTGTTGACATTTGGGGCCCTGTGTTCCCCTTAGAAGGGAGCCACCCACTACAATGACCCTTTTTTTCTTCCTGATGCCAGAGGTGGTAATCCTTCTCACAGATGAGTGGGAGGCTCACTGGGCAGATAATTTTCTTCTAAATCATCTGGCTGACTCTCTAGATCCAGGGGTTCATACCTATTCTGAAGTGGCATCTGGCTTGGGGATGAGGGTCGGGAGGAATTTTTATTATTACCTCCTCAAGTAGGTACCCATTTCCACTCCACTTACCAGGTGTCCTTCTATTGTGCAACAGTGAGAGGCATGGGAGTCCTCTGACTCTTGGTGGGCTTCCCTCAAGGATGGAAGGGCAAATCCACCAATCTATTCCCCTTTCACTATCCCTGATACTCCTTAGTCTTTAAAGTTCCTCTCTAAGCTCAGCCACCAGTGAAAGGAGATTGTTCACCTGTTCACACTGCAGGCAGGTTTCCTGCACAACTGCCCCTGAAACTGCTGCTAAGCTCAAACACTCTGCACAAGAATGGGTCTGGACAGATGTAACCTTTTTGGAGGGTTCCATTTGACTATGTACACTTGTACTAACTACAGTTTTCAATTGCATAGAAATCATTACTAATACAAACCCCAAAACCCACCAACCAACAGAAACACTGCAAACAACACACAGCAAACCTTACTGGCAAGAAAAGTTGCAACTCTGCCTGCACAAAGTGCTATGCAAACTGCTGTGCCACACCCTCAGAGAATAAAAAATTACAGTAGTAATTTCAATCCCTGTGTTAGGTTTCACCATCCTCTTTCTCTTCTGAGAAAAGTCTTACAGCTTTGCTGTTAGCTCCAGTTTTACTACTTCATGATGTTTGCAATCAAATATTGTTGTATTTGCCTGCAGAAGCTGTGCAGCATGGAAGGAGATGCTGGCTAGGAACCCACATCCAAGGGACTACAATTGCTTGACAGGCTGACTTACCAGCAGGAGCAGAAACAGGAGTACGAGGTCTCCCAGCTGCTTGGGGTGAAATGCGATGCTGAAAGGCGTCTGTTCAGAGAAAGTAAATTGACTTCAGAGAAGAAATTTTAAAAGGCAAGGAAATGCTGAATTGGTTATGGTTGAAAGGAAAGACGATTAAAAAAAGGTTACTGGTTTATAACATAATGAAAGGAAGAAGTCTTCAGTTAAAATAAACATAAAGAAACAGAAAGAAGAAATAAAAGAAAAAATGAAAAAATCAAACACCCACCCACCCACCACAACAACTCTCCAAAACTAAAAAATCCAAGCAGCTAAGCATCCAAACCCAAACTAAAATCAAAAATAGGGACCAAGAGAAAAAAAAACATGACAGGAGTAATTTCAATCCCTTTGTTAGCTTTCACCATCCCCTTTCTCTTCTGAAAGAAGTCTCAGAAAACATTCCTCTTAGCAGGAGATTTAATGTTCCCTTATGTTCATATTTAAGTATTGTTTGCCTACAGAAGCTGTGCAGCCTGAAGGGAGGTGCTGGCTAGGAACCCACATCCAAGGGACCACAATTGCTTGACAGGCAGACTTACCAGCAGGAGTAGAAACAGGAGTACGAGGTCTTCCAGCTGCTTGGGGTGAAATGCGACGTTGAAAGGTGTCTATTCAGAGAAAGTAAATTGACTTCAGAGAAGCAAATTTTAAATTTTCTGCAGATAAGAATTTTTAAAAAGCAAGGAAATGCTGAATTGGTTATGGTTGAAAGGAAAGACGATTAAAAAAAGGTTACTGGTTTATAACATAATGAAAGGAAGAAGTCTTCAGTTAAAATAAACATAAAGAAATAAAAAGAAGAAATAAATGAAAAAATAAAAAATCAAACACCCACCCACCCACCACAGCAACTCTCCAAAACTAAAAACTCCAAGCAGCTAAGCATCCAAACCCAAACTAAAATCAAAAATAGGGACCAAGAGAAAAAAAAACATAACAGGAGTAATTTCAATCCCTTTGTTAGCTTTCAACATCCCCTTTCTCTTCTGAAAGAAGTCTCAGAAAACATTCCTCTCAGCACTAGATTTAATGTTCCCTTATGTTTCTATTTAAGTAGTGTTTGCCTACAGAAGCTGTGCAGCCTGAAGGGAGATGCGGGCTAGGAACCCACATCCAAGGGGCAACAATTGCTTGACAGACAGACTTAATAGTAGGAGCAGAAACAGGAGTACGAGGTCTTCCAGCTGCTTGGGGTGAAATGCGACGCTGAAAGGCGTCTGTTCAGAGAAAGTAAACTGACTTCAGAGAAGCAAATTTTAAATTTTCTTCAGATAAGAAATTTTAAAAAGCAAGGAAATGTTGAAATGGTTATGGTTGAAAGGAAAGATGATTAAAAAAAGGTTACTGGTGTTTAATATAATGAAAGGAAGAAGTCTTCAGTTAAAATAAATACAGAGAAATAGAAAGAAGAAATAAAAGAAAAAAATAAAAAATCAAACACCCACCCACCCACCACAACAACAACTCTCCAAAACGAAAAAATCCAAGCAGCTAAGCATCCAAACCCAAACTAAAATCAAAAATAGGGACCAAGAGAAAACAAACATGACAGGAGTAATTTCAATCCCTTTGTTAGCTTTCACCATCCCCTTTCTATTTTGAAAAAAGTCTCAGAAAATGTTTCTCTTAGCAGGAGATTTAATGTTCCCTTATGTTTCTATTTAAGTATTGTTTGCCTACAGAAGCTGTGCAGCCTGAAGGGAGGTGCTGGCTAGGAACCCACATCCCTGTGACTACAATTGCTTGGAAAACAGACTTACCAGCGAGAGCAGGAACAGCAGCAGCAGAAGGAACAGGAGCAGGAGCAGAAACAGGAAAAGCAGCAGGAACAGAAGCAGGAATAGGAGGAGGAAGAGGAATAGGAGCAGGAGGTGTAACACTAGGTTCAAAGTGAACTTGCAGAGATCCTGTTTGGAGACAGTAAATTTTAATAAGCAAGGAAATGCACAATACTGGAATGTTTGTGACTGCAAGGAAAGGTTATTACAAAATGTCAATGGTTTCTAATACAAAGAATGGAAAAAGCCTTTGTTAAAAAAAAAAAGGAAGGAAGTGACGGAAGGAAGTGGAGGAAGGAAGTGGCAGAAGGAAGTGGCGGAAGTGATGTAAGTGGCGGAAGTGCCGGAAGTGCCGGAAGTGGCGGAAGGAAGTGTCGGAAGTGGCGGAAGGAAGTGGCGGAAGGAAGTGGCGGAAGGAAGTGGCGGAAAGAGAGGGGGAAGGAAGTGGCGGAAGTGGCGGAAGTGGCGGAAGGAAGTGGCGGAAGGAAGGAAGTGGCGGAAGGAAGGAAGTGGCGGAAGGAAGTGGCGGAAGGAAGTGGCGGAAGGAAGGAAGTGGCGGAAGGAAGGAAGTGGCGGAAGGAAGTGGCGGAAGGAAGGAAGGAAGGAAGGAAGGAAGGAAGGAAGGAAGGAAGGAAGGAAGGAAGGAAGCGGCGGAAGGAAGCGGCGGAAGTGGCGGAAGTGGCGGAAGGAAGTGGCGGAAGGAAGTGGCGGAAGGAAGGAAGTGGCGGAAGGAAGGAAGTGGCGGAAGGAAGGAAGTGGCGGAAGGAAGGAAGGAAGTGGCGGAAGGAAGTGGCGGAAGGAAGGAAGTGGCGGAAGGAAGGAAGTGGCGGAAGGAAGGAAGTGGCGGAAGGAAGGAACGAAGTGGCGGAAGGAAGGAAGGAAGTGGCGGAAGGAAGTGGCGGAAGGAAGTGGCGGAAGGAAGGAAGGAAGGAAGGAAGGAAGGAAGGAAGGGGCGGAAGGAAGGAAGGAAGGAAGGAAGGAAGGAAGGAAGGAAGGAAGGAAGGAAGGAAGTGGCGGAAGGAAGGAAGGAAGTGGCGGAAGGAAGCGGCGGAAGTGGCGGAAGTGGCGGAAGTGGCGGAAGTGGCGGAAGGAAGGAAGGAAGGAAGGAAGGAAGGAAGGAAGGAAGGAAGTGGCAGAAGGAAGTGGCGGAAGGAAGGAAGTGGCGGAAGGAAGTTGGGGAAGGAAGGAAGTGGAGGAAGGAAGGAAGGAAGGAAGGAAGGAAGGAAGGAAGGAAGGAAGGAAGGAAGGAAGAAAGGAAGGAAGGAAGGAAGGAAGGAAGGAAGGAAGGAAGGAAGGAAGTGGCGGAAGGAAGTGGCGGAAGGAAGTGGCGGAAGTGGCGGAAGGAAGGAAGGAAGGAAGGAAGGAAGGAAGGAAGGAAGGAAGGAAGGAAGGAAGGGAGGGAGGGAGGAAGGAAGGGAGGAAGCGGCGGAAGGAAGCGGCGGAAGTGGCGGAAGGAAGGAAGTGGCGGAAGGAAGAGGCGGAAGGAAGTGGCAGAAGGAAGTGGCGGAAGGAAGGAAGGAAGTGGCGGAAGGAAGTGGCGGAAGGAAGTGGCGGAAGGAAGTGGCGGAAGGAAGTGGCGGAAGGAAGGAAGGAAGGAAGGAAGGAAGGAAGGAAGGAAGGAAGGAAGGAAGGAAGGAAGGAAGGAAACGGCGGAAGGAAGCGGCGGAAGTGGCGGAAGTGGCGGAAGGAAGGAAGGAAGGACGGAAGGAAGTGGCGGAAGGAAGGAAGGAAGTGGCGGAAGGAAGGAAGTGGCGGAAGGAAGTGGCGGAAGGAAGTGGCGGAAGGAAGTGGCGGAAGGAAGTGGCGGAAGGAAGGAAGTGGCGGAAGGAAGGAAGTGGCGGAAGGAAGGAAGTGGCGGAAGGAAGGAAGGTAGGAAGGAAGGTAGGAAGGAAGGAAGGAAGGAAGGAAGGAAGGAAGGAAGGGAGGGAGGGAGGGAGGGAGGGAGGGAGGGAAGATAAAAAATAGTAATACCAAAAAAACCAAATAAACCCACCCCACAGCCAACACTTCCCAAAACCAAAAAAATCCAACTCCCCAAGGAACCAAAACCAAAGGAAAATAAAAAAACCCAAGCAAAGGGGGTCCAATATAAAAAATAAATTACTGTAGTAATTTTAATTGTTCTGCTATCTTCCACCATTCCCTTTTTCTTCTGAAAAGTCATAGATTGTTTCCATTAGCACTACTTTTATTGCTCCATTATGTTTACATTAAAAATTGATGTTCTATTTTCCTACAGAAGCTGTGCAGCATGAAGGGAGATGCTGGCTAGGAACCCAAATTCTAATGAGTGCAATTGCTTAACAAGCAGACTTACCAACACTAATAGGAGAAGGAAGAGGAATAGCACCACCAGGAGAAAGAGGAGCAAATCCGGCTGCTTTGGATTCAAAGTGAACTTGTAAAAATTTTGCTCGGAGGAAGAAATTTTAATAAGCAAGGAAATGACTGAACTGAAGCGGTTATGGTTGCAAAGAAGGGCCAATACAGAAATGTTAATGGTTGCTAACAGAAAGAAAGGAGAAAAGACTTCATTAAAAAAAAAAAAAAAAAGAAAGTGACAGGAAAGAAATGAAAGACAAAAATAACAGAAATCAAAAACCCACCAAAAATCAAAACCCATCAAAAACAAAAAGAAAACATCCACCCAACAACCACCACTACTACCCAGTAACAATAGATTCAACCAACCAAACCCAAACTAAAACCAAAAATATCTAAGCTAATCAGGACCATAGAAAAAAAAATAACAGTAGTAATTTTAATGCCTGTTTTATCTTTCACCATCCCATTTCTATTCTGTAAAGTCACAGATCATTTCTCTTATCATTAGTTTTATTGCACCACTATGTTTAAAATCAAGTATTGTTGTATTTACCTACAGAAGCTGAGCAGCATGGAAACTCACTTCTAAGAAACTATAATTTCTTGAAAAGCAGACTTACCTGCAGGAGCAGGAGGAGTAATAGGAATAGGAGATGAAGTAGCTGGTCCAGGTGCAAAGTCAATTTGCGAGGATTCTGTTCAGAGAAAGTAAATGTTAAAAACCAAGGACATAGACAGAACTGAAGGGGTTATGGTTGCAAAAAAGACTATTACAGAAATGTTATTGTTTATAACAGAAAGAAAGGAAAGTCCTTTGGTAAAAAAAAAAGGAAAGAAAGAGGCAGAGGAAGAGGAAGAGGAAGAGGAAGAGGAAGAGGAAGAGGAAGGGAAAGGGAAAGAGGAAGAGAAGGGGAAGAGAAAGAGAAAGAGAAGGAGAAAGAGAAGAGAAAGAGAAAGAGAAAGAGAAAGAGAAAGAGAAAGAGAAAGAGAAAGAAAGACAGAGAAGGAAAGAGAGAAAGAGAGAAAAAAGAACAGAAATAAAGGTAATGTATAAAAATAAAAAAATTAATACCCACCCACCTGCCACCACCACTCCCCAAACCCAAAAAAACCATCCAACTAATCAACCAAGGAATTTGAACTAAAACCAAAAAACCCACTATCAAATAGTGACCAGCAGAAAAAAAACATACAGTAGTAATTTCAATGACTGTGCTAGCTTTCACCATCCCCTTTCTCTTCTGGAAAATATCTCAGGATGTTTCTCTTTGCAGTAATTTTATTGCTCTCCATTATGTTTACAATTAAGTTTTGCTGTATTGGCCTACAGAAGCTGTGCAGCATGAAGAGAGATGCTGCCTAGGAACCCTCATCCCAGTGACTACAATTGCTTGAAGAGCAGACTTACCCTCAGCAGAACGACTCCCAACAGCTGTTAAGGATCCATAGGTAGAGCCTGAAGAGTCTCTTCCTGCTCTTAATACATCAATTTTGGAAGCTGCCAGTGAGTAGAGATCCTCAAAACTTCTAACCACATTCTTAAATAAAAGTAGAAGGAATCATTAGTGCCAGGCAAACTACACTTAAATGGCAAATAGCACATATCCAAATTTTTTACAAAAGACAGGGGTTTTTTCTAGCAGAGAAATAAAATAGAGTTTGTAAGCCAGGGAGAATGTCAGTCCCAGGACTTAAACATCAAAAACACCTAACAGTGGATTTTCTTTTTTTTTCTAAAATGTTGAATATTAATATCATTGAGGAAAAGGGAATTGCTCTACACCCTAGTTAGGAGATGCTTTGATGAGATGTTTTCAAGCATGCAATACAGCATTGAGCTCTTGAAACAACTTTTTCATTTTATTTCAATACAACACATAGTGCAGGTTCAATTTCTGTTCACAATTACCACACAGTTGAAGGCTAATGTTCACACTTCCAAGATGAATCAATTTACTAATCCTTCCACTCCACAGCAAAAGAATAAACTTGGCAGTAACAAAAGAAACATCACAAACCTACAGACTTCTGAAAACAAATAATATGATTGCACTATAACTGGAAAAATATAGCTGTTTCCATGTATGCAGTGGAAGAATGTCCCAATTTTGTTACATTGATTGGATTGATCATAAAGTTAGCAGGACAAGAGAGCACAGACGATTTGGCAGTACTGGTAACTTTATATCTACCCCTGGTAGTCTCAACTAACTGTTGAAATTATTGGTCTTCTTTACAATGGTTAATCACATTTTATTTGCTATGATTTTTCCCTTCTGACAGTATTACATTGGTCTTTTGAATGTAGACCTGTGATACAGACAAAAATCAGCTTAGTATCACAAACAGGGATTTGAAAAGATTTTTGCCGTTTTCCTTTCCTTTCATCACTTTGACGATTTTCAGAATAGATATTAACGCAGCTAAAATCAATCATGTTATTTCATCATGGTGTCTAGGAAACAGCAGTGGCAAATGAACCCATATCACATCTCTTTTCATCAGAAAGAATCTCCAAATTGTCTTGGTGCTGTGGTCCTAGTCCCAAAAGAGGATTATTGCAGATTATAAGGCATTTAATGGAAATGTTCTCATCACAGACTAAGGCAGTTCTAGAGGATGTGCCTGCAAACAAACTCCAGTGCTTTTAATGACAATAGTCCCTAAAGTCATTCCTAGCTGCTTACCTCACTCAAGATTGCAGGACTGCCCTTAATACAGTTTGGCATAGAGTAAAACTAAAATCCATTAGGTGACCTCTGTCCATAAAAGGCAAATTTTGTAATGAAACCTCAATAATGAGATTGGAAAGAAATCAAACAGGAACTAGAGATGAGGGCTGAGGAGAGAGAGGGGGAAAAGGGGGAAAGAGAGATGATGAAAGGACAAAAAGGAAAAGGGATGAAGAAAAGGAAGGTCACAGTGACACACACTGTGAGCCATTGGTGCTGTTTGTATATGGCCAGAGTTACCAAGTGCACCTGAGGCTGCCAGGTGAACAAGAACTTTACAGTTCTGCCCCACCAGCGAGCTCCCCAGCACACACCGTACTATATTATTTGTACCACAAGCACCTTGTGCAAATACGAAATGCAACTGTTTGTGATTTTATTCTCTTCTGGAGAGAAAGAGGGAACAGGTTGCAGATGCTTCTGCAATCATTGTGAGGTCTAAAAAGAATGGGAGTTGAGATGGGACTTAAAAAAAAAAAAAAAAAAAAAAGCAGCTTTGACGACCAAATTAGAAAAGCAGGATTGAAAAGCTGGCGATTGCCACAATGCCTCCTGTGGAAAGATGCCACCCATGGGAACTTTTGTGAAGCTCTAAAATGGATCATCACTGTACTGGGGAAAAATTTGTAATTCTACCTTTTGACAGAAAAGTTCATCTGTGCTAATTAAGCTTCATGGGAATCTCAAGGCTTTACATATTCCGTATTTCCATATTTTAGTGTGGAAACACCATAATGCACACATAATTTATATCTTTATCATATTGAAGTGTATGTATGCATGCAAGAGGGCAACAGTGAAAAATTTCCAGCTTCGAATCTGCCTTTCTTGAATGTTTGATTTTGTGACCCTGATCTTGCAATTATATACTGCACCAGAACTGAAAATCTACAATAAATTTGAAGGAATTACTGCAGAAGTTTACACACTGTATGCAATATTTACTCTGCCTAAGTTCCTTGCACTTTACTTGATTACCTGCCCTCTCTCTAATTCAGACAGAGCAGCACAATGAAAGAAATATGTACTCACTTTGCCTTTTGTTCTCTCATTGGGAAAAAAAAAATCTGTCTTGGCACTAATGCATTCTGCACAGCTATAAAGACTAATATAGTTTCTGTAGAAGACATCAAACTTAAAAACAATGAGGAGGCATTGCACTGAATCTATGTTCAGAGCTGAAAATATGGCACATCTTCTGTTAATTTCTCCTTTTTCCCACTCATTGTTTTATCCTAACAAAATTAGTATTTTGAAGTGTGCAAGGTTTTAAACCTACATGAGCAACATAGCTTCTATATTTAAACATTCTAAAGAGCAGTTTCTTTTAAATAAGGAATGCTCAAAACCCCACAATTGATTCTAAAACTGTGGGTTGAAAACAAATCTGATACTGACCAAGAAGGAATATGAAAATTTTGGTTTTTTTGTTTGGTTGGTTTTGCTTGTTTCTGGGGATCTTGGCTTTGGTTTTGTTTGGGTTTTTTTGGTTGTTTTTTTTTAATTAGTCTTTTGTATATTAATGGGAGAAAAGGGAGAGGGATAGAGGGATATTAATTTTCAGGTATGTATGCTTCTGTCCATGTTTGTATTGCTGTCAGTTATTTAACGCTGTAACTGCAAAATTAGAAGTTACCATCATCTCTGAAATACCACGTGCAAGAGTATACATGGAAATAGTCTTTCAATTGTTGACTGCAAGAGTTTTGAAGCTTTTTGCTCTCCACATGCTCAGAGCAGTTGTATGTCAGATGCAAAAAATGAAAGAAAATTTAAAAAAAATATTAAATGGGATTGGTTTTAGACTCTAACCTGTAATGAGGCAGCCTCTGGCCTGCCCGCCGTTGCTTCCTCTGGAAGGGTCTGCAGCTGCAGGCTGGGGAGTGGTGCGGCTGCTTCAGCACTTGATGCTGCAGCCTGCTCTTTGGCCTAAAGGGAAAAAACCCCAGCATCAGTGGTAATTCTCCTTCAGACACACCACCTGGGATGAATGGTGTCTCCTTGAGCCCATTGAGCGGACTTGCTTTGATCACTGGACCTAAAATCCATGAATAAAGTATGACTGATTGAATTTTTGTTGCAAATAAATCTCTAATTCAAAGTGCTGGGAGAGAATGCTACCAAAAAAAAAGCACCTTGCCCTGGTCTGAAAAGAGAAAGGCCAAGGATATGGCAAATATGTATTACTGTAAAAACACAGCACTTGCTGCATGACATTCGCTTCCAAAGTTTGAAAGAAGCCGGTATGGAGATGGTGGTGGCACAACGGAAATTTTCTATCAGCAGAGTTTGCTGTAGGAGAAACATGCAGTTCAGATTCTGTCACTTTCCATGAACATTAAAGGAAATAGACTAGAAAAAGAGATCTGAAAAGAAATAAATTAAATAAATAGCAACAGTTTTTGTGATCTCCAAAACTAAAATAGAGATTCCCACATTGCTGGGAATTAAAGATATACTAAGGGAAATTGACACTCCCAGGTAATGAAATCACGGCTGCTCTGTGCTGCTCTAGATTAAAAACAGTTGTGAAACCATCTACCATGAGAGCTATAGTTGAAAATAGTCCTTTCTCCTAAATAATTAATACATACAGCTTTGTTGGACCATCAAATAGTCCTATATCAGGGCACAATTGTACAAGTCAGAGGAAAAACTTGAGATTACTATTAAGTTTAAAATATGATTTAAAAAATACTGTGGAAGTTTCTGACCACAGATTGCTACTTCCTGCCTTTTCCTATTTATGATGTTTCATAGGTTAAAGTAGCAGACACAAAGCCAAATGTTATATGGCCACCAAGCATGTGACTTTTTATTATTCAGTAGAGGGGTAACTTCAGTTGCCAATTTTTTGTGTGTTCATTAGTTTTCACTTGTCAACCAGAAAAAGTGTTCAGTGAGGGAAGGCAAGTGAATTTTGTCATAACTTCTACATTCAGAAAAAGTTGTGTATGTACTACAAACTTGCATTTGATTTCACTGTGGTTTTTTAAGATGGAACAAGTTGAGAGGGGAAACTTCAACACTAAGGGAAAGGAAGTTGTTTTGCAACAGCTTCTCTCCTCCCCTGAGAATTAGCAGTTCTAAGGCTTTAGCCATGTTTAAAAACACAAATCAGAGGGAACAGTTTAAATTCTTACCTTATTCAGGGCAGCTTCCACAGCTTTCATTTGACCAATGATTAACTCTTTGTCTCTATTATAAAAGAAAATAAAACAAAACAAAACCAGAACAACGGAGTAACTTTATGGAACTGAAGCTCTGCCAATGTAGAAATTAATCTTCTGCTACTTTATGGCTGTCATGTCTTGTAAAATAATTGTTGATAACCCAAACTATTAGGATTTTCTCTCTTTTTCATATTTCCAATGCAAACCCTAAAAATAGTTCATGTACCACTATTTGGTGCATTTCCATATGAAAGATGCTTCTGTTGAGGACAAGCAATTAAAATTTAGATAATCATAGGCCTATCAATGAACAACCATCATGGCTTGGATATAGAGGTCATAAAAAGTCTCTAGCAGGATGGAATTATATTCTTGTATTGGAAACCACAGACAGATTCTGTTTATTTCATCTTTTTGCTTATATTCCGAAGGGAGAAATAAAACCTATTAGTTGTGAAGAGTTGCTGTAATAATGGAGGGAAGAGTAGCTTTCTTTGTTGATATTCAGCTGCTATATACAAGAAAAAAAAAAAAAAGCCAGTTTTAAAGTTACTTCACATTAGAATAACCTTTTCTGGATATATATATATATATGGCCACAAGGAATGATCTTTACTGAAATGCCCAAAATAGATTGGGGAAGGATGAAAAGGGCAAGCTTTCTGGAACAAATCTTTCTGCAGGTGACACCTGCTTTGATCAAATCATACCAAATAACATTTGTCATTTTACTTAGCTTGTTAAACATTTAACTGATGACCATACAAATTACATTATTTCCCTGGTGAATAAAACCCTTAAATCTTCTCAGATATTGTTCTTCAGAGGTCAAATGATCCCAGGTATGATGAGAAATTTTAATGAACTAAAATTTATTTAGATCCTAGCCATGGAACAACAATATTCGTAACACATACTTCATACTATGAAAAGTATTAGACAACAAAGTCTGCAAAGACTTATTTTTTTCAAATGGCATAAGAATAAGTTAGTAATAAGCTTCAAGTCAAGGGGGCTCCTTTTGACTACCAATCTTTTCAAGACCACTGCCTGAGCCTTTCCTTCCTCTCCAGGTTATGGTGTAAGTGGTGTGGGGATTAGGTCTAAATCCAAAACTCCCTGAAATCAGCAGGAGGATCTATCTTGTACCACAGGAAAGCCATAGATCCAAAATGGGTTTCAGTCTCTCTGACAGTGAAGACCCGTCCCCTAGCTGATGCTTCTGTATTTACTATAAATAAATTGTATCTGTCTAGAAAAAGTTGGCATGGAAACTCAGAGAACAAACAACAATTTCTTAAATAAACAGAATGTTAAGGATCTGCCAAAGATATGTCAGATCAGTAAGATAGCACAGGTTTTTTTTTTTGCCAGTTATTTCAGCACCCAGAATTTGAAGAACTATTATGGGATAACTGCATCAAATGGATGCCCTAGTATTTTGAACTAATACTTTTGTTTTTAGAAGACTATCCCTGAATTTAAAAATAAAAGAGACAGATGTACTTTTCTCTTCTAATCTTACATTGTCCAGGGCTAAAGCCCCGCCCTTGGAAGTAGAAATTTAAATCTCTGTTCATTTTAAGGTGACATCCCCCAGGCCCCAGGGCTCACTTTATTCCCTGATCAAGGGCACGTTCGGCCTCCTCAAGAGTATCCCACAGCCGCTTCTGGTCCTGCTCCATTTCTTTCAGGAGTTTCTCCTGTTGATCTAGAGCTTGGTCTCTTTTCTTCAGCTCCTCTGCTGCATCAGGGAGGCCCTGCCAGCGGACAGAGAGCAGAGTTACTCTGTAGCCCAAATAAACTTCACTTTACGCCACTGACTACTGACCAATGTGAAGGATAAATTGATTGTAAAGAAGATTTGGACCACTGCATCCTAAGGTTTTATGAATTTCCTAGCAAAAGCATTACTGACCCAGAACCCCCTTAGTGTTTAATATATTTGCTACATATAAATGTTCTTTAGAAAACAAAATGATTGTAGGCAAAAAAAAAAAAAAAAAAAACCCCGAAAAAAACCCCCCATTGAAGACTTTTTCTTAAACTGTTAAAAAACCCCATTAGCTAAAAAAAAATTTAAAAGGAGTCTTTGAAGTGTTTTCTCAGTAGCCTAAAGTTCCAGCAGACTGAGTAGTGCGGGTGTATTTACTCCGGTAATTTTATTTACACAAGGACTGCACTATTTGGCTTATTTAATCAAAAGTAATACTCTGGTATAAGAAGAATTTATTTTATATATATATTATAAGAAGAATAATCTTACCGTCGGAGATACTTGGCTTTTACTTAGCTCAGAAAATGCTTGTGATTCCAGTCTACTACTCAGCTCCTGAATCCGTTGGTGGTGCTCTTGTAAAAGCAATTGTGCCTCATGCTCACGCTGTAAAGCGTTTTGTAACTCCTCCTGTATATTGTCTTTGTTGATGTGCTGGAAAGAGAAACAAGTTGTGCCTGATTCTGTAACTATACCCAATGGCTTCCCTACCACTGAGTGAGTTCCACTTGCAAACATATCAAATTCTAAACTAAATGCATGCTTATGAGTAGTATTGAGGTTTTTTTAACATGAAGACATCGCTGAACAATAAGATGGCAGACCAGTTAATTGCTGTGTTTTTTATAAAGAACATTCATGTAAAGTCTTGGCATTCATTACTCTATTCTAATTAACACCATGGGATGCAAAACTTCAGGATTTAGAAGGAAAACTATGCAGATCAATGTTCAGAATTTTAGTGGAGAGCTTATTAACCCTTGTAAACACCTTTGTGGGCTGTTCTTCTTGTCCAAAAACTGTTCCAGAAAGAAGTAATTCTTCAAAGAAAGCGGTCATCTGCATTTCAACTACTATCTAATATGTGATAATTTTCATCTAACAGTCCAAAACCACTAAGGGCATAAAACCTGTTAAGAGCAAAACTGAAGATGATTAGATATTTTTGAGCTTAAAAAAAATTCCATTTTACTAGCTAAGAACAGGAAGGACAATGGGCGAGACATCATCTAGCAGATATTCTTTGCTTGGTAGAACCCCCTGACAGGTTCTACCAACTAGGCTTCAGGTTGGGGAACCCACAGTGTCTCAGTAAGTCAATCACCAACAGCAAAAGGCTCAGGGGAATTTTGTGCTACTGAGAATATAGACAAAAGCTTTTTTCCCCCTGCCATAAAGTTACTTCTTCAGGGAAACAGACCTGTTAAACTTTGCATTGTATTTATTATAACATTCACCAACATCCCTACAGAGTTTAAACTGCTATGTTTATATTTCATTAAAATTTTTATTGAATACCCTCATTCCCACTGACTTTATTCTATTAAGTGAAATCTTCTTTGAGGATATATAAATCAGATCAACATTTCCAGCAAATGGGAGAACCTGGATTGCTGAAGACCAAACTCTAATTTATACAGGATACCTCCTTCTACAAATCAAAAGATAACTCCAGTGGAAAAGAGATATTTCTAAATAAATCTGTCTTCTGGTTTAGTGACATTTACAAGGCAAGGTTTCTGGAAAATTCTGTTGAAAGTAAATCAATTTGATGCTTGTTTTCCAAAAGAACACAAATCAAAACATGTGTAGAAAGGAGAGTCTCTTTTAAGCAAGAGAGCCTCCAAGTCAAATGCACTTACTTGCTGAACTTCACTTAATTGGGTCTGCAGTCTGTGGGTTTTTTCAGCATCCTTTTGCATCTTGTTGAAAGCCCATCTGCATTCTTGAAGCTGCAGGTACAGTGAGCGGGACTCTACTTCTGCTGCATGAAGCCTTCGTGAAAATTCAAATATTTCTTGCTGCAAAGTTGCTATGTTTCTCTGTCAGCAAACAAAAACAAGTTGATGGGCTATAAAATCTGCTGTTTTAGCAATAAAATAAATAATATTTAAGACTCAAGAAAAAGAAGACAAAACATAATTTTTTCCTCCATCTCTAAAAGACATACACAAGGACAAAAGTTTGAACCTGTCACCTACCAAGGGTAACTGCAAATTCTGTTTACAAGGAAGTACTATTTTCACCTAAGGTTTACTAGAAAAGATTAGTAGGGAAAGAGTTTATCCTTTTATTTTGGTTAAAGGGAAGAAGGTTATCTTTACTGAAAGAAAGGATGGTAAACATGAGAAAGTAGAAAACAAGAATAAAAAGCAACCTTAACATTTACATCAAGCCAAAAGCAAATTTGTGCTTACAAGCTAATGCAGATCTGATAGAACTTAAAAAAAATCTTTTACTTGGATACACTAAACCTCCTCCAAAAATTCTTTCTCAATAAAAGAAAAGACCTATTCACACCCTAATGTGTGACAAATCAACTTCTGAGTGTCCATATAGTAGCACTTCACTGTCATGGACTCATCACCAGTCTGAAACAAAATAAATGCTGCTATCAAGGGAGCTTCAATGTTGCTGTAAACCTTCTGTTTCCATGAAGGAGGACTGCAAGTCTGCTTACTGTGCTGGGCAGTCTGTCATGCAATCCAGCTTCCAGGGCCTGGGCATTTAGTCTGCGGAGCCCACGAGCCAGCCTGTCTATCAGGGAGTCCCTCTCCAGGAAGGCTCTGCACCCACGAGTGTTCCCTTGAACTGTCTCCATCAGAACGCTCAGGTTGTCCATCAGTTTTGCAAAGCAGTTCCTGGCTGTGCCTGTGGGATTTCTGGGCTGTTCAGATGGTCTGGGGAAAAGCCCAAAGATGGCCTTGGGCCCCCGGGTTCGAAAGGACGAGAGGAAGCTTCGGATTTGTTCTCGGTCTCGGTGTTTATTAATTGCTTATCTAAAAGATTTTCTCTTGGCCTGACAGAGTTCTGCTCAGCAGTCAGCCATGGGCACACACACACTGAAAGCCCCTGGGGCGGTCACCTATCTTTATACCCAGAGTTACGTATACAATATTTATCATTTTTCTCCAATACCCTCTACCCTTATTAACCAGTGTTCCCCTAGTAAGGTCCAATCCCGGAGTGCCAACATCACCACAGAAGATGGAGGCCTAGAGGAAGAAGAAGAAGGAGAAGGGCACGCCCCAATCCCTCCATCTTGCCTCTCTAGACCCCCCTGTACAGAGATCTTAAACCCTGTATCTCACACTCCAATTAACTTGTCCCTTCACCATTCACCCCAGTGAAATCCTCCCGTCCTCATACTGATGTCATCTCCCATGTGGGATCAAAGTCCAGCCACCAGACATCTCTGGCAGCATTCCAGGACTCCCGAGCCCCCCAGGGGGGGTCTTGCTCACCCTGCACCCCAGTTCTGAGAGACTGAAATCCCACATCTCCCCCTTCTGTTTGCACCAAAAGACCTTTTTTTACTTTTATGTGAAAACCCCCCAAAGTCCTTAGTTTCTTTTCATTTCTCTTCTGGGTCGTTTTTCGCAGCCCGAGTCTCGACTTCTGTCTGAGTACTCGTCTCTCTGCTTCTTGGATCAGCATTCTCGTGTTCTCGCGTTCGGAATGGCTTCACATGCCGTGCCGACACCCACTTCAGACCTCGATCTGTGGAGATACAAGCAAAACCCTTTCCCCAAATGATTAGTTTGAAAGGACCCTCTATTTGTCCGGTCTCTGGGTTCCTGATCAAAACTAAAGGATTTTCCCTTAGCTTTGCCTATGTGTTGTTTGAACATTTTTGAGCCTCCCAAAAGATGGGTATTTCGTGACATCAGCTTGCCACAACTGAAGACTTTGCAGCCCCAGCGGATTGATGGCCCCGGTAGAAGAAGGTGGCTGCACAAGCTGACAGTCTGGACAAGCACTAATGATCTCCCTCGCATCTGTAGCACTGTCCTCCTTGGGGGTTGTTCTCTTCCTGCATTGCCGTGAGAATTTTGTTGATGTTTTCGTCCTGTTGATGAAGTAGTTTCTCGAACATCTTCTCCAATGTCTTGTCCTCTGATTGCCCTTCTGAGCGTCCCTTTAGCTGTTTCTCCCATTCCTCTTTTAATTCATCCTTTACAATCGCTGCGACGTGCTGAGGCGTCCCCACCTTGCTGCATGCCTCCACCATCTCTGCCAAGGATGGCCGTCCTGGCATGGTGCTAATCACCCGTTGACAATCCGGGTTGGCATTGCCGAAAGCTAAATTCTCCAAGAGAGGCCTCTTCACTTCTTCTGTTGTCACCTGTCGATCCACGGCTTGCGTGAGTCGGTCGATGAATGACATGAATGGCTCTGTGGGACCTTGCCTGATGCAAGAGAACGGGACATCCGGAGCTCCTGTCGGCGTAATTTGCATGATTGCCAATCGCGCTGCTTCTTTGATGTCGCTTAACACTCTCCGTGGAAGCCGCGCTGCTTGTTCCCCTGGATTGTCATCTGGAGGATCCCCTGCTAATTGCCCTTCTGTGAGGTTCGCATTCGGCCCACCTTGGTATCTGTTCCGCAACTCAGCAAGATATTTTCTCCACCTTTTTTCCCAGACAAGACTCTGTGTGTCAGTGAGGATCATTGCCACAATACTTCGAATGTCATATGGTGTGAGATCATACATAGAGAATGTCCCTCTTAATAGCTGTTTG
The DNA here is from genome assembly GCF_028551555.1 of Melozone crissalis. Taxonomy (NCBI): domain Eukaryota; kingdom Metazoa; phylum Chordata; class Aves; order Passeriformes; family Passerellidae; genus Melozone; species Melozone crissalis. The sequence continues at coordinate 4,189,142 of NW_026535783.1, forward strand.
AAGTATTGTGAGTTCAGCCCAAAAGTCTGAGCTGCCTTCCCTAGGTCTTTGAGTGTCTCATGACCCATCCTTTCCCACCTTGGATTCTGTCCCTGGGCATCATATGTCACTGGCATTGTTAAATCCCCTGATCCCGGGAATAAATGCTTTTCCTTTTCCAATGCTTTTCTGATTTGCCTCCAATCCATTGTCTTCACCGGCTCTTGAAACCCCTCTTCATCAGATTCCATTGGGATTTGCATGAATAATGGTGTTGTAGATGTCATCGGTGATTCATAGTGTCTCATTTTTTGCCTTGAGGTTTTTGGCCTTGCTCCTAAATCCGAAAAGGAAACTCGAGGATCCTGTTGATATTTCTTCTTTACTGTATCGAATGAATGCAAGAAGCTTTTTGCTGCTTCTGCTGCTGATAGCATCCATGTTGGGACACCTTCCGATGCTGTGATCCTTATGACATCTTCCCCTTGTAGCTGTTCTTCATCTGAGCTTTCATCATCTTCATGAAATCCCGAAGTGGATGGATAATCCCTTTGTCGTGTTAACATTGTTTTCTTCGAGGTGCTTTTCTTTTTATATATTGTTGGAAAAAATTGCTGCATTGTTGCAGTCTCGCCACGAGATGGCGCTGTGGCTCCGCCGAGCCGACCCGGCATGTCGTGCACTTCTGCCCTCCTGCCACTAGGTGGCGCTGTCACCGGCCTCCCTGGCTCGGATGACGGTGCAATCTCGACTACCCTACTTCCTCTTCCGGCTCGGCGTCTCCCATGAAGGGAAGGAACTGAAACTCCGAGGCTCGAGACCAAAGGCACCAGATCTGGAGACGGTGTGGAGCCGCGGGACGTAGAATCCCTAGCACGGCCCCTCCTCACCCGCGACGTCACAGGGGACCGGGCTCGGGCCCGCCCGCGTCTTACTCTCTGCGCGTGCGTGCTCTCTGAGCTACTTCCGGTGTCCCCCAAGGTAACGTCATCATCGTCTCCCCCCTGTTTCACCTCCGAGGTTCCCGCCCCTCGGTCTGTCCCGGAATCCGACCCCTCCTCCTCTGACGTTGTGTTCGCCTCCCCCGCCGGCACCCCGGCTCTACCCGCGATTCGAGCTGACCGTCGCACCGGCTCTGACGTCACACCCGCGCGCCTCCTGCGTCCCGCCGCGGCGGCCCTCCGGGGCTGCGCGTTTTCCCTCAGCCCGCCTTGCGCGCTCGCGTGTGAGTCTACACCCCGGTTTTTGCGAGTTTCGCCCTCCGCGCGCGTGTCCTCATCCTCACCGGCGCTGCTCGCGCCCGCCGCCGCCGCCGCGTCGCCGCTTTCGCCGCGAGCAGGCCCCCCCCCCGATCCCTTATCTTCCTGCTCCCCCCCTTCTGCTCCTGACTCCTCCACACTCTCTGGAGTTTCAGGACGCCCTTGGGGTTTGTTGCATTTTTTGATCGGGGGTTTTAATATTTTTTCCTGCTCTCTTTTTTCGAGAGCCCTTTCCCCCTGGCCTTTCAAAGCCAGAGCAATTTTTTTCCCGGAGCTCTGCCGCTCCGCCCCCTCCTCTGAGGGTGCCGCAGCTTCTCGCTGCTTTTCCAGTTTTTTAGACTGGACTGCAATACCTTGTAACATGATTCTTGCCGGCGAGAGTAGCTTTAACGCTGTCTCATCTTTTTTTGTTGCTAAAATATATAAATGCCTATTAATCTCTTGCCAAAACCCGACTTCGAACAAAAGATATGTTTCTGCAAGTGGGTAATTGAGCCTTGCCCATAATAACAGCTGTTTTAATTCTTTCTTTGGGATCCCTTCTGTATATAATTCTGCTACACTTTGTAAGGTGGATAAGATTTCCCGTTGTTCTTGGGAGAGTGTTGCCCCCATTATTTTTATTTTGGCCTTCTTACCGAATCCGTCGCCAGCGTGGTCTGGAGGCCCTTGTTCTCCGTCCAGCAGATTACGAGGGATGGATCAGAGGCGCCTTTCTGGTCCCAGTCCAGGCCGCTCTGCTACGAGCTGTCTTCAGCAGAAGCTGAGAGATGGGATTTCTCAGTGACTGCTGATTTTTGCAGCTTCTCCCGGCCGGTTTTTTCTTTTTCTTCTTTCTTTCTTCAGGCTTCCCTCCTCTGGAGTTATCAGTGCTGTTCTCTTGGCTCTTCAGCTCTTCAGGGCTTTCCCCCCCCCCGAAAGGTTTGGTGGGAGATAGCCCGCACAGCGGACGCCAATTGTGGGATTTCTGGGCTGTTCAGATGGTCTGGGGAAAAGCCCAAAGATGGCCTTGGGCCCCCGGGTTCGAAAGGACGAGAGGAAGCTTCGGATTTGTTCTCGGTCTCGGTGTTTATTAATTGCTTATCTAAAAGATTTTCTCTTGGCCTGACAGAGTTCTGCTCAGCAGTCAGCCATGGGCACACACACACTGAAAGCCCCTGGGGCGGTCACCTATCTTTATACCCAGAGTTACGTATACAATATTTATCATTTTTCTCCAATACCCTCTACCCTTATTAACCAGTGTTCCCCTAGTAAGGTCCAATCCCGGAGTGCCAACATCACCACAGAAGATGGAGGCCTAGAGGAAGAAGAAGAAGGAGAAGGGCACGCCCCAATCCCTCCATCTTGCCTCTCTAGACCCCCCTGTACAGAGATCTTAAACCCTGTATCTCACACTCCAATTAACTTGTCCCTTCACCATTCACCCCAGTGAAATCCTCCCGTCCTCATACTGATGTCATCTCCCATGTGGGATCAAAGTCCAGCCACCAGACATCTCTGGCAGCATTCCAGGACTCCCGAGCCCCCCAGGGGGGGTCTTGCTCACCCTGCACCCCAGTTCTGAGAGACTGAAATCCCACAGTGCCGATCAGCGAGTTACTAGAAAGCCACAGCTCTGAATCTTTAAGAAAAAAACAACAAAAAGGAAACATCAAGCAGGTTATTAGTTCCCATTTCTTATAATATCATGTTCGTTTTCACTTCTACAGGATGGAACCTGTAAATATTCTGAAACACAGAATGCTGAATCTGAAACACTGTTCAAACTTTGCTTTTAAAGGATATGAATTCAATTTATTGAAAAGAGCATGATGAAAGAAGAAAGTGCCTGAAACTGAATCTAAACACACTTGATTCAATGTCAACTTTTATACCAATGTAGTGTTTAGGCTTCTGGAAAATGCATCACCTTGTCTTTCTCCTGCTATTTCCCTTTATTCACATAAATTATCCCTCTTCTACTATCCTTTTTTCTGTGACAAAAATCTGGGGACTCTAAAACTATAGGTTAATAAAGAACCAGGGGTGGCGGAAATGCAGATGAATCAAGGGAACCTGTATCAGTTCTCACTGTAAATAAACTCCAGAAACAGCCCTCTGCTTCCATGGCCTCTATATACCGAAAGGATAAAATATCCTATCAGCTGTTTAAGAAAATTAATCTGTTCCAACAGTACAGAAATGTGATCATTCAGAGAATGTAGAAAAGGGTTATTATTTTAGCCTGCAGTAAAATTACTCTTTCAGGGAAACAGCCCCACTTAAATTTGTATTGACTAGCTCAGGACATAACTTCTAGTCAAAGGTGTCTATCATAAATATTCAGAAATATCTCTTCAGAGCTATCTAAACAGAATAGTTTAGATAAAATCATAAAAATGGAAATTATATGACCACCCTGACTTATTTATTTTTTAAATATATTTCTGCTACAACAATATGCAGTTAAAATTACCTTGGTTGTTGAGAACACCCTCCAGATCTGAGATAGAATTGATCATTGCAGTATAGAGGTTAGAGCTACACAACCAGTTAATTGCTTCAATACAGTCAACTCCTTCCTCTCCAAAACCTGTAAAACAGATGTGCAGCTAGCAGGATAAATAAATCACAAAAATATGGCACACTGCTGCCTCCAGCTCTTTAAGAAATTAACCAAAAAGAAGCATATAAACAAGAAATTAGTCAGGACAATTTAGACTGTTTGAAGCATGCTTCCCGAATGACATTTAAAAAAAAAAAAGTAGATGAATCTTCTAATTTGGAAAACATTTTTAATACCATTTATCCTTGTAGAGAGAAATATAAACTGGTCTGGCAACAGAAAGGGGCAAATAGACATAATCTCTAAAGAAAATTTTGAAATCCTATGCTAATGTTTTACCTGAATCAGAAAGCAATTTTTGTGGGTTTTTAGGAAATAAATATTAAAAATTATTTTTAAAAAAAGAGGAAATACCTTTTCCAAAAAAAAGAAAAATCGTTTAGGAACATTGCAAGATATTTACCACAGGGAAGATGCTGTAGCACCTAGTTCTGAAATCCATAACACAAATATCAAAAATATCAGATAATGTTGAGTTCATGAGCATAACTGAACTTTTACCTGCAATTCTTAACCTAAGACTAGGCATTTCCTCCCATAGTGAAATACATTCATCAAGCTATATAAAAAACATAAATCCATAAACAACATTTGTCAAAATGTCATTAAATATGTTTTTATGCCCCAACACTAAAAATAATATTCCTCTTTGTTATTCCCCAAACGTGCAATTTGATGTAACTCTTTAAAAACATTTCACTTACGTGTCACAGGATGCCTGCCTCTGGATTCTCCCAGACAAACTTGAATTCCAGGGCTTCCTCTGCATCCGTCTGACCAGACAAAAAAGGTACAAGAATATCGGGCCAGACCCCTCAGCCTGTTGGCAGCCAGAGCTACAATCACAGCTCTTCGGAAAACATAAGCCAGGTTCTTGGCTCTTCTTTGCCTTGTCCTGACTTCGTCCTGGTTTCTTTCCATGACAGCAGGGAGAGCATAAAGGAGGCTGACGATCTTGTGGTTCAATAGTTGTTGCTGGTTCACCTGTTCCTGGAGAATGTCTCTTTGGCAAGACATGGCGCACAGTCGGCCGTAGAGAGAGCACAGGGCCCCTGATAGCAGTGCAGAGGCTGCCAGCAGGAATGAGCGTGCCTTGAAAGCATCTAATAATGAATTTTTCAAGGTATTGTTTTCTTGGGCCAGTTTGTCAGAGAGTTGTTCAAGGCCACAGAGGTTTTGCCTGTTTTTCTGCACCGTTTCTTCACATTCCTGTGACAGAAACAAACCAAACTATAATGGATGAAACATTAACTACATGGTTTTTACCTAGACAAGAATGAAAAGAAAATTTAGCTTTGCCATTCAAATGATGCATTAAAGGAGCAAAAGTCGTTAGAAATAATCGTGATGAAAGTGTCTCTTCTAGTAAGCAATTACAGAATAAGATGAATGAAACAAAAACAGTGGTAGGAGGGAAATTTACATGATAATCAATTGCAAATGGACTCTTGATTTCTGAAAACAATCCACCAACACTGTGACAGCTCACAGAAGGTCCAACACCACCTGTCTGCCCACAATTCAGTTTTATTAATTGCCTTAACAATACTAATAACATCCTCCAATTTCAGAGAAAACACTGCTGTACCGAGCAGAAAGCCAGTGTAAGTGAGAGGAAAAACATCAGGAAGTCTGGAACATGAAAGCTGACAGATTGAATTTTTCAGCATGCAGAGACTTCCAGTCCTGAAATCTGCATCAAATACAGCATTATTCTGTAAAGTAAGTTGCAGTAACTCACAAATAACAAGGGACATCTATTTCCTTTATTCACTATGCTTTTAATTGAAACAGGCGTGAAGGAGTGTGATGATAAAGACAGTAAATGGTGGTTCTGGAATAACAGGGAACATTTTGGATTGCAAATAACTCATCTAACAAGGAGTGACAGTTTCACACTTTTAGGCCACTCCTCACTGTAGTATCAGAAAAACAGAATTGCTTAACACCATTGAAATCTACCACTGCTCTTAGGATCAGTACATACGTAACTAAATTTATCCCCAGGTGATACCACATTATTGTTATTCTATACAATCTCTGCAAATGATGATGCTGAAAAAGTAGCTGCTGCCATCAGTAATTCTTAAAACAAGCAAAGTTGATCTTACAGCTTTAACATTCTCAGAAAAAGAATACTGCTATCTGCAGATGAAATCAGGCTTCTCAGCTGGGCCTGAAGACTAAATTCTCTTCAACAAATGCTTCATCCAAGTAATTTATTTCTTATTTTAAGTGATGTTAATATTAGCACAGGGATGGGTTGGTTTGTTGTTTGGTTTTGGATTTTTTTAAACTTTAAACGTATACTAAAATTCCCAAATGACCTTTAACTGCTAAGAGGCTTAAACTATTGAAATAATCAATTCAATTTTTAAAGAAAAAAAAATTACAAGTTCACAGCACCATACCTGTGATCTTGCATGAATTTCTGCAAGGGCGTTTGAGTACTGCTGTTCAAGATATTGCTTTTCTTTCTGCGACCAGTGTTCCTGTGCTTTTAACTGTTCAGACATTTTCTCCAAAGCATCCTCCTGGTTCTGCTGAAGGTTGTTCACAGTTTCAGTCTTGTGCTTGCACATATATTCTAGGTGAGATATCTGTGTGACAAGCATTTAAGAAGAAATTCTTATTTACCTTTTCACTTTAAGTTAAGCACAGACTATTCCAGCATAAAATCTAAACTGCAGTTTTTTCAATATTTTATTAAAACTAAGTAAAACCCTTTCATGGCAGATAAATTACTTGGTTCTCAAAACAAAACTGAAATATATTTTTTGGTTTCGGTTTTGCCTTCTACCACCTTGTCACCCTCTTTGCAGGAAACCTGAGCCAGACACTTCATAACTTTTTTTTTTTAAATGATTGTATTCAATTTTAGTAAATTAGTAATCCAAGTATATCCTTTAGAAATTTGTGATGATTGCAAACAATAATTAAAACACAGCCTTTAATTTTTTGTTTGTTTGTTTGTGGTTTTTGATTTTTTTCTTTTGTTGAAAAGTCAAGACATTCCAGGTTATGATTAAGTTTTAAAACAATTTCAGGGAATTCTAGCACAGAGAATTTTTTCCTTACAAATAGCTCATAAGTTTATGATGTATTTTCAACAAACATGAAGGGATTCACTCTTGTGCTTTAACACTGCACTTCTCATGCAAGCTAAATGGAGGAATGAACCAAGCCAACAATGATCCCCAAATGCACACACCTCAACTTTCTGTTCCTAGAAAATATCAAGATACTTCCAGATAGATCACACTGAATTGTGTGGAAAAAAAGTTTTTTCAGCACAGTCTAAAATCCCAGAAAAGCTGCTAAGTACATGAGAAGAGCCCTAGAGACCTCACAATCAGTCTTAATAACAATCCTTAATTAAATAGCAAGCAACAATAAGACACAAGCCCTACAAACACTGCCAACAGTGTTCACCTCCCCTTCCCTTTCCTCATCTACTTCAAAAGAGAAATAAACCAGAACACAAAGTGATACCCTAAAGAGCTCTTTAGGCATAGCTTAGCCTCTGGAGCCAGCTGAGTTATTTTAGAAGGGGCTTTTTCCTTCCTAAAACCACAAGGTTTTCTGGGGAGAAAAGCCATGTAAGCTCATTTGCTTCAAAACCTTTCAGAAAAGTACAGCTCCTCCTTCATACAGATCCTGACATGTTTTAGAATAGGTATTTCTGTTTGTTTCTGAATAAAAATGTCATAATCCAAAGTTACAATTAAACAAAAAAACCCCACACTGGCATTCTTTCAAATAGTACATCTGAATCATAAACACATAATTACAAGGTGATATTCCTTGAGAAAGTGTATTTTGCCTCTGGATTACAGTAAAATAAAGATTTGATTTATGACTGTAAATGACTATGTTCAGTGAATTTCTTCCTCAGTAAGATGAATTTATTGTCTTTTAATTAGGTCCCTGTGGCTACTATCAGATTGTCCTTTCACAATATCCTGCACAGAAGGTGGAGCTGGGAGACTTGATGCACACTCCACTCACATCTAAATGCCCCTGGCAACAAACTGAGCAGTGGACAAGCCATCATTAATGGTGCTCATTTGTTAGTGTCCAAATCCTTTTTTGGGGGCATGAATATCAGTCCTTTTTAACGAGACTGCAGTGTGAATAAAAGTCACTGAGCTCAGCAGAGGCAGCTGATGCCTGGGCACGCTCACCCTCTGCTTAGCCTTGTTGAAGTTCGAGACCAGGGCTTCAACATTCTCACGCAAGAGCGCACAAAGCTCTGTCCAAGGTAATTCTTCCAGGGGGACGTTTGTCTGTCTGGAAAGCACCTGGGCGTTTGCCAGGGTCTGGTATAAGTTCAGGAGGATGGACATCTCCCTCTGGAACACAAAGAAAAAAATTAATTGCTGTAGCTGGGCAATGTTAAAATCAAAAGAGATGCATCATATGTGCAGTAGCAGCGCTGAGCACAGCTGAAAACGAGCCCTTAAGGTTCATTCTCACAGCTTTACAAAATTCCTCAGTTCATTTCTAGTAATTGCAGCCATAATATTACAGCAGAGTAAGAAAACAGATTTCACAAAATTTATCTAGTTAGACACAGTATGTAAATAAAGTATGTGAGTAAATCCCAGTCCTGTGGGAGCCACAACCATGACCTGGCAGCTAAAAATTTCCATGCTCTTAGTGGATGCAATTCATTCACCCATGTTAATACCTTGAGGTGCCTCCAAATTGTCCCCCAACACTTGCACAGCACACAGAAAACTGTCCATTTGGCTTGGCAGCACAATACACTCTAAATTCCTTTAAAAATTTGCTTTGTGTGGATTATATATGATTAATCAGCTGGCCAAAATGGGCCTACAGCTCCATCAGTCAAACTCCACAAGCCATGCCTCATTTCTTTACAGTGATTTTAATCAGTAGTATATTAAATGGATTAAAAATAAATTTTAGCAACAACAGCATGCAGTAGAAATTCAACTGTTCATACTTTCAGTTCATACAAGTGCCTTCAGATAATAGAAAGCTGTTTCTCAAATGCTGTGTCAGTACAGTCAGAGATCACTATAAGATTATCAGACTAGAGTAGAAAGAACATATTCAGGAAGAAAAAAAATGGTATAAAACATGGAAAAATACTGTACAGATCAAGAAAGCAGGAGGGGAAACAATGGAAGAGAACACACTGGCATTTTCACACAATTGAAGCATAGGTATAGCAGAGACTAACAGCAATATATTAAATGTTATCTATACTTAGTTTCTGCTAAAGTCTTCGGCTTTTTCATTTTGGGAAGCAAAAGCAGAGCTGTCTCAATGGAGTAAACAGGACCACCTACAGGCACTTCTGCTTCCCAAACAAATACAAACAGCTTTGGGAAAATGCAAAGCCATCCAAGGCAATAAATACCTGATCTCATAAGACAACTACTAATACAACTCTTCCAAAAATGAACATTTTTATCACCTGCTCAGGACAGTCTTGTGGTTTGAAATCCTTTGAGTAAAACAATTAAAACAACCAGTTCTATGAATATGACAGTGAGACAACCCTTTATTTTTTAACCTTGCGATAATATAACATTAATTTTGAGTCTACCATTAAATACTGTTTCCATTAAAAGAAATCTTGATCATGAATGGAATCTTGTCCATAATTATTGCCATGTCATATATTTTACTAGGGAATACAAATAAAAAGGAAAACTTCTGCCACAGCAACAGCTAGCAAGCACTTTAGGTTAAGCAAGAATTTTAGTAGAATATTTTCAGCTTGCAATTGTCTTTTGTAGTTATAAATAGCAATCATTAATGCCTGTAGTTAGGACAGACAGTTGCTTTTCTCTGCATGTATTCCTTTTGTGCCTGATGAAATTACTTTCTCAGCCTAACTAGGCCAGCAAATGTCTTTTAATACATGAATGCTTGCAGGGAAGAAGCTGTTATTCTCCCAGAAAGAAAAAAGAAGATCCTGATTTTATTTGTCTCCAGCTCATGAATCACAGATCTGTCTGGGCAGTGGACAGCACTGAGACAAAATGTGGAATCACTCCATCAACTGAACAAAAGACACCCACAAATCTGAAGACTCTCTGATGCAGGTCTCTGCTCCTGTCCACAGGGAACAGACCTCATGTACCTTCCATGCTCAGAGCTCTGAGAGAGAAAGAGAAGTTTCCAAGCCACCAGCAAAAAAATATTTATATTGCTAAGAGTAGAAAGAGAGCAGATGTTACCACACTATCAAAGGAGAGATTTTCTAAACATGCTGACAACTTTCCTTTGTCCCTGCTGCTATGCAAAACGATGACAAAATTGTTATTCAAGGTGTAGCTGGGTAAAGACAGTAGAAAAGCCCAAAGTGGTCACATAAGAGGAGAAAGTTTTCAGAAAATAATCCAGCGAAATACATCCAATGTGCCAAAGCCACAGCAAAACAAGTAAAAAACAAAACAACAAGAAAAAAATCCCCTCTGCTTTTCCACCTGAAAGCTTGAAACAATTTTCAAGCAATTTTTACAGTTAAATACTTGCACTAAAACTAAAAAGGTGTATGAAATAGAAAGAAGCATTTCTACAATGGTAGCTAATGAAACTTGACAAAAAAGTTAGGTAGAAAGAACATTCTTCACATGATATGATAATCAATATCTACAAAATGCCTTAATTAGGAATGCCAGTACATCCTACCCATACTTTAAAAATATTTTCAAATGAGCTTCTCCAAGTCATTGGTTACATTTATTCAGGTAGTACATTTTTTTAAAGGTAACATAATAACAAAAAGGGTGAGAGAATGGCAGAGTTCTTCCGCAGCTCAGCACAGCAAATGCAGCAAATCCTCACCACAGTAAATATTTTGACAGTATGTTTTAAAACACCTCAACAATGTGTGTCACATATTTTTCCTTACTATTGAGCACTTTTTATTTGTATTTGCAATTTACTATTGAGGATTTTTTTCCTTACTATTGAGCCTTCATGCAGGCTGAAGCTGTCTGGAGGAACCGCTATTGTGGCATTGGGATCTTGAGCTCTCCTCATGGCCTCAACCTTGTCTTTCCATTCCATACCGTAGGTTATATGCTGTCTTGGTGAACTGGAAAGTTTCCACAAAAAAGATACTTAAACCAAAATTACTTTTGTCGCATGCTCTATGTTCTTTTAAATGATAATCAATGGATATGGCAGATACCACTTTAGCACATCACATGGATCCTGAAGCTGCTTGCCTTTCTTAATTGAATGAAGAAATTTATATTCCTTCTAAGAAAGATTTTTCAAGAGGTTATATTTTCAGTTACCAAGCCTGCTGTCATGCAATTCATAAGATTTTTTGGATGTGGCCTCAAAGTTACATATAACAAACAGAATTCTTCATATTTTAATTAGCACAACAGCTGTCTTCAGAGAGACCATGTCACATGTTGCATCATCAGTCCTGATTTCAAGTACAGTTCTTGCTCTTAAGATTTCCACATGCCTGACCCTACTCTGGTCTGACTTTGAAAGCAAGCTACCCAGAATTTTAATCTGTTCTTGTACTGTGTCAGTCAGGAAAACAGTTATACCAAGAGCCTGGCATGACTAAACAGGCAGCTGATGAGGAAACTACAAGGCAAAACAACAGCATAAACGACACAGAAGCACAGAGAGGGAATGCAAGGAAGAATTTTAAAAGATTGCCTAAGTATTTAGGCATGGTATCAGGAAAGCCAAAAGCTTGCTTAAAAATGATGTTTGCAAAGGATGACAAAGGTTTTTCCAGCTCAAGTTTGAAGTATCTTACTAAAAACATGTCCATAATCATGAATCTTGAACGAGTTGCTCGGGCCACAAACTTCCTCTCTTGTGGGAAAACTGATTTTTTTCCTTCTCCACTACTCCTTGTGTGAGTAAGTCAAAAGAAACACCTGTGTATACGGACCCAAATAGTTCTAGGCTGAAAGAGAGGTCACCCAAGTTCTGCTACCACAGGCACAGCAGACTGTGCTGTGGAAACATCCCAAGAGATTTCCTGTGCTCTCACACTTTTCAATGTTTTTTAACCATGTCAAGCTTTCTACAGTCATTCAAAAGTTGAAAACAAAGATTACCCACTATAAATGATACCCAACTTCTTGACAGGAATCTTAGAGATCCAACTGACTCACTGAAGTGGAAAACAATGTTTTCATAATAATATAAGAATTGGACATCTTTTGAATATCTGCTGGATATCTTTTCCTACACTCACCCCAAACACTACTGGAGGCTGGACCCTACCATAAATATGAGTTTCAAAATTTTTGGTTTGGCAAATAATCTGTAGCAGGCCAGTTATTATCTGTACCATTCACAATAGCTTTGGTTACTGATATGGGCCTGTTATTAATGGACTGCCAGATTCTGAACCTTTAGCTTGGTTTGTCCCATTGCCCTAGAATTTTCTGCTGACTGAAAATTGCAGGGAATTTTCTATTCTGTACTCAAGCTGTCTACTGCCATTTTGGAATGGCTTTAAAAGGAAACTTACGCTTTTTTTCCTGTCTCAAGAGCATTTACTGGCTCTCTGAAATCTTCCCTTGCTACCCCTTCTGGCAAAGCTTGTCTTCTGCCGAGCTGATCTTCATTCAAAACGTCTTCGAGTTCTTGAATTCTCAACTAGCAAATGTTAAGAAAGCAGTTAAGGGAAGTTAGGAAAGATTACCACGGTCTTTCATGCTGTTCACTGCTCTGTTCTGCTTTTTACAGGTGAATATATTCTATTAATTCTGTATGGAATCAGAAAGCATTGAACACACATAGAAATGTATTAATACACAGAGTTCAAAACAGAGAGAAATAGATATGCCAACCAAAAGCACATTTTGTTGTCCTTGCGTGGTGTTTGGATTTTCCTGATTTCAATTATTTATATTACTGAAGTTTTCCAGGGGAATTCTATTCATTAAGTAGGCTCATAAAAGTGTAGGATAAACAGTAAAAGCTACACTTGCACTCAGAGCAAAGCTCATGTGGAGCTTGTTCATGTACATAAACAAGAAAGAAAACCTGCTGTGTTCTTCACCCAAAGAAGAGAAATCTCTAACTTCCAGGAATGTTACCTTTCCCTTTGTATGTTGTAAAAGTAGAGAAGGAATAAAAAAACCTGCATCATCATTACTTATTTAATCATCACTTCAGAAATCCAAGTGCCTGTACTTAGAAAAAGTAATAAAAAAATAACTGACTGAAGAAGTGGAAATGCTTTTTTGAGTTCCTCAGAAAATAAGAAAAAATTAATGAAATTCACTTTTGTTTTCTCATTTAGTGTTTCTAAATTCCACTGCTAGTCAGATCACTCAGCAGATCAAAAGATCACTCAGCAACCATCTTTCAGGTTTTTCACTTTTTTTTTTTAATAAATCCTAATTGCTTTAATGGATCAAACCCTATGTGACACAGTTTAGTGATACAAAAATTTAATATTCAAGTATACATATAGCATTTTTTCATATATTCAAACTTTTCTGGTAACAGCAGATGTAATAGCAGAAATGAACTCTGAATATTTACATTTGGAACTGCAGCCTCAGGATGCATTAATATCTCACACCTAGAGAAGTTGGGTGAGTACACTCTATCTCTGAAATTATATAAGTGCCCATTCCAGAGATATAGGACAGAATATTTTAGCAGTTGAACTATTGTGAAACATTTCCTTTCCCCTCACTGTTTCAATGCTACTTTGAATTCTAAAACATAAGAATGTGACATTTTATTTTAATATTGATTCTATTAACTTGACAGTTCCCTGGAAATAAAGGAGATGTTTTTCCATTACCTTTTACAGTCTTGACAATCATTGCAAAAATATCTACTCAGTGTTTTCACTGGAGCAAGGAAATCTTAACATTTTTGGAAGATTGCACTTTTACAAGTCCATCTTCTATTTTACTGCAAACTTCCACCAAATATTTAATCAAAAGTTTACCTGCATGACATCTGTTGTGTATTTACATTCTACATGTGCTAGTCTTGCTGCTGCAGCATCATCCTCCAGTTCCTTTATTTTCACTGCAGCTGCCTAAAAGTACATTTTAAAAATATTTAAGTCCAGAAAGATGATAACATCATGCAAAGACAACTTTATTTGTTCACTTTATTAGGGCTCCATAAACCAACCTGTGGTATCTGAACTACTTGCACTTTGGAACTGTGAAAACTCATGCCAATAAACAAATGAAACGAAATCATTACATATCCAGAATATCAAAGTAATACTTTCTATTTAGTTTAAGAAATTGATGTAGGATTATGCTCTTGCTACAGTTTTTATAGTCACAGATACGTGTCTCTACATAAAGGCCTGGACATGATATTTCAATTGAAAAAATGTTTTTAGCAAAAGCAGTAACTACAGAGCTGCTGTAATAGAAATTCACATGAAATTTTAATTACATTCTTTCCTATCAAAAACATCCTCTCACTTTGACTGATGATTGATTTGAAAAGAACATCACACCCCAAAATGACTCCTGCCTTCAAGTGATGCCACAAAGATGAAGAAAAGGACATTAATATTAAAAGAAATTGAAGACACTCAAGGTTACACAGATACAAGTAAAGCCATTGATTTTGGACAGGTAAAGCAAAGTAGCAAGTATGTGAGACTGAATCCTAACTCTAAGAACTTCAGTTAGGGAAATGTGAACTTAAAAATAAATAAATAAATAAAATTTACATACTAGCTGTTGGCAATAAATTTAAACTCTGTATAAGCCCGCACATTCACAAAAGGAAATAATTGAGAAACAGAGATCTGTGGAAGGCCTATTAAAGAAAAAGCCACAGCACAGAGATCACCAAACCCCCTCCACAAAAGCATCAGCCAAAAGGCTTAAGCTTTGCCTCCTCCCACAAGACCTATCCGCTTAACATGCTTAAATAAAAAATTTTAAAAAACTCACAAATCCTGCACAAATTCTTCTTCTATACATCTGTATTGCTAAGATTGCTTTCCCAGTGACATAAACCCCTTTCCATCTGCAGTTCAAACACCACTCTCAGGTCGGGCTCACAGCATTCACCTGTGAATCCACATTTCCTGGGAAGTGACACTCCACATTTTGTTAACCAAACACAGGGCACTCATAACCTGACTCAGAGGTTTCACCCCTCAGAAATGACACTGCTCAGTTGTGCCAGTGCTTGCTGAGGCTCCCAGCAGCAGGCAGAAAGCTTTACCTCCAGTTCTTTGAGGAGCCTCTCCTGCCGTTTGTTCTTGATTTCCAGAGAGCTGGCCTGGAGCCTCAGCACCTTGGCGCAGCCATTGTGCTCTGCCTCCATGTCCTTCAGCTTCTTGGCAATGCTTTGCAGAGCAGCATTAGTTTCCTAAAGGTAAGCAGGTAAAGGAATAAATAAATAAATATGCCAAGAGGCACTTTTTCTATGATAAAGTATTGCAGTTGAGAGTTCAACAGAGAAATGGAGACTGCATCAGAAGATGATGTTAGAATTTTAAAATCTACGACGCCAGCACACGTCAACAGAAGTGCTTACCCAACAGCAGAGATGCTTTTGATTCACCATCAAGAAATCTATGTTGAGCTAAAAAATCACTGTGAACATGATCTTCTGTGGTAACACTAAAATCAATACCAGATCTCCACAGGACATCTTTCCCTAAAAGACTACAGCCCTTCCAATCTCTTCTGTCTCCCAGCTCCGTGGCAATGAAACGGAGTGCATTGGGTGAACTTTTGTCCCCCAACAGGGGACATTTTTGTTATGATTTTGATTGCTCAAACTTCAAATCAGATGTTTTTTAGAAACAGCTAGTCCCACAGACTAAATAATTTTGATTTCTGGTATTCTGAAAAGGATTTGCTACTATCTAGAAACTGAATTACTTTAAAAACTTGTGAAATATGAAGTCCTCAGTAGAATAAAATAATCTGGTCTCCACTCAATTTCTGCATACAGAAATTGAACTAAGCTGCAGGCTGGAAGCATTACTTCAATTACTGGACACTGCAGCTCCACGAAATCACTGCTACAGAATCCCCATTGTCCATATGAATTTCATTTAAATTTAAGGTAATCCTCTAGGTTTGAATGTCCAGCAAGACAGTTTTCTTCCCTTTAGAATGCAAGATAAATAAATAAATAAATAAACAAAAATTAACTGTTTTCTACATTTCCTAACATTTCTACTCTATACCTAGAAAGATAGAGAAATATCAGGTTTATATTCCTAATATTAACAAATTTGAACTGGGGAATGTGAAATAAGTAGCAGGTAGTTTGCTGTGAAATACTACAAAAAATTTAAAAACATTTTCTACTGGAGATATAATTCGCATTAGCAAACTAAAATTGTCGTGAGTATATCAAGCTCATTAAACAAGTCAGAATGAGCTGCAGGATTTCAGAGTTCTGAAGAATTTCTGAACTTTTCGGCGGCAATATGACTGTTGAATACTATCCCCATAATATTTGCTCATGAAAAACACAGCTGTTTGGGTTTTTTTGGTTTTGTTTTTTGGGGTTTTTTTTTTTTTTTTGTTTGTTTGTTTGTTTTGAGTTTTTTTTCTTTTTTCTTTTTTTGTTTTTTGGGGGGTTTTTTTGTTTTTTTTTTTAAACGACACAATCTCCCAGGTTTTTGAAGGAAAAAACCATGAAGGGCTATGGACTCCTGCCTAACCACGAGACGATGCTATTGCCCTTCCTATCGCATCCGAGCCCTCCTGTCCCGGGCCAGGATCCGCCCAACAGATCCTGTCACAAAGCAGAGAAGGTGATTTTTCCTGCGTGCTCCTTCCAGAGGCGCATTTCAATACTCCATGACTCCACTCCCATGCCTACCTCAGCATTTTCACAGCCATTTATAAGTTCAGAATTACGGCTTGTGACCTGCAGTTTTTCCGGGAAGGATTTGCCTACATGCTCAGAATCCCACTTCTCTGCACTTATTAAGACCACAATTAAATCTCCTTAGCTTTCATTTTGTAACTCAGAATAACTAAAGGAGATTTAAACCAGGCCTGTAAATACACAACACAAACCCAAACATTTCTGATGTTCATCTGACAAGTTTAAATGAATTCAGCTTTCAATGCAGTCAAGCCCAGATGTAAGAATTTTTATTTCCTGTAATTTTATAACTATCCATAACATAACTCTAGGGTGATGGGCAGGCGAACAGCTACAAAAGCAAAGTGGAAAAATTTAACATTTTTATTACTGAGGCAGGTTAGGGTTTGGCACCTACCAGTGAATCAGATTTTCATTTCAGTTAGTTTTGAAAGTCCTGAAAGAATTTTGAGTTCAGTGACATCAAGACTGAAACCCTACAGCTCACTCTGGCCTGTTTAACTAGATGTATTCATGGCAATCTTAGTCTACTCATGCTAATTACATTTCCTACAATTTTGTATCTTTAATGCATTTACCAACAAAACCCCTTCCTCTACAACCACTGTCAGAGAACACTGCCAGGGGACTGACAGACAACACAATGTCCTGAGCCATACACGGCTCCTTTTGTCCTGTTTCAAGGACAAACATCACTCGACAGAGCATGGCATACTTTTTCAATGCTGATTTTTGATGCAGCATTAAACTCTCTGAAGGTAGCTCCTATAAAACACTGTACACAACAGAAGGCAATACCCTTCCAGAGCCTCCTCAAATTAACTCAGCCACTTCTGTTGGCCAGAACTCAGAGCTTACCCTGCTGCCCCTGGCAACTTAAAAAGGAAAACTCTACCTAAAAGTGGGCTTCTTCACCTCCGATATCCTGCCCAGCTTTACAAGGATCAGCATTGAATAAAAACTGGTTTGTGTTTCTGTTGCAGTGTGTTATAATATCCTGTTTTAAACTTCCGGGTCCCTTCCCCAGGTGTGCCAATACCTCTCTCCCTTCCCCCTCGCCCCCTTGCTGAGTGAGTTCTGTCAATCAGGCTTAACATTCCAGCATGGCCTCCTATGGTTGGTCACTTTCAAAGGATGCCCTTCAAGCCTGGGGATCATTGGCCTGTCTAGGTGTCCCTCGTCCCTTGAGATCCTCCCCCTCCCACCTGGTTGGTGGCACACCTGTCCTTTCCCTTCCCCTCCCCCGGAGCTTAAAAGGGCAATCGGACCATGTGCTCAGGATTGTGTTGGAGCTGTTGCCAAGATTCAGACCTCTGTGACCATGGAATAAAGCTCTGGATATCAACCCTCCACCAGAATCCGTCTCCTTTCTCTTCACCATAGCCTGAAGCCTTCTCTCCTGAGGTAAACGGAGTTCCTAACAAGCCTGGACTTGTTCAGCTGCCCAGCTGCAACCACCAGCAAGCTAAAGGTGTCTCTGGGGTGACACACCACAGTAGCCGCCTTTGGCCCAGCAGCAAGGGTCAGACTGGCCCAGGCACAATCTACCTGGTGATATTGGGATTCATATTCAAATATTTTGGTGCCCAAAATGAGGCTTCATGTTTCTGCTTGTTTTGAGAAGGACATCAGGTCCTGTCCACAAGCTCCTCTGTTTTTCACTACCACTGTGTACTGATAATTTGGGTTAGGTGTTTACCATGACAAACAGGCACAACACCTTCCATCAAAGCCCCAAACCAGCATTACACACTAAGTGTAATAACTTCATAATTCTGTAACTTCATTACTTCTGTAATCTTCAGTATTATTCTGCAGTATTTAGCTATTTGGGGGATTTTTTTCCCCCTTAAACCAGAAAACCTCCAACCCACCCCACACTTTGTACCAAAAACCTTTCAGCCAGCATCTCATGGAACTTTCCATCTATTAATACATCATACCTGAAAAGCCATTTCTGCTTCAGCTTTTTCTCTAATGAGGAATTCTAGCTCAGCAAGGTGTACTCTGTGGATGTTATCCTTCTCCACTGCACATCTTTGTTGCTCTGCTTGAAGCTGCCACTGATCACTTTGAACTAATTTCTCAATCTCTGATGCTTTTTGCTGATGTTTGTCATTGATTACTGTTGTTTACAAAAAAAAAAAAAGAGAAAAAGAAAAAGAAAAATAGCACTGAAAATTAGCATGTTCAGAAAAAAAGTATAATGAACATAAGTTCCTCTGTATATTGTGATATCCTGTGAAACACTGGAACAGTAACACTTCCAGTTTCACTACAGAGAAACAATCACATTTTGTGTTCCTGCAGCAACTTTCACACAAGGACATAGAAATGCTTTGGAGATTTCTACAAGTTTCAGCTCTTCTCCCTTTGGAAAGGAATAAAAATTCAACTCTTTCAAGTGAGGCCTCTATAGCATAGGGAACTTAATAACTTAATTACATTTTTCTGCAACACTTGGCTAGCTTATTTCCAAATATTTATGAGATACTTCAGTCTGTAGCAATTAATTTCAAGCTCATTTTAAGTATCAATAAAGACAAACACCAGCCACATGAAAATGATTCTAGGAAAACCTTAGGCAGGTTGGGCTAATGAGCAAAGGCTTAGCTTTTCTGGGGAAATTTACTGCTGCTCAAGAGAGTTAAATCTTCAGCCCAATGGTTGCCCCAAGATAGGGAAATACTGCATCTACTTCTCCGTTAAAGCGTAAATCCCAAGGAAGAGCTCTTTTCCTAAAAGCAGTTTTACTAGGAACTTTGCTTCATTTCACAAACTCCGTCAAAATATGTTGATTTTTTTTTATGTTGCTGAGTACAACTAGCTATGTTGGCATTTATGTGATCACCACTTTCTAATAGATTTTTACTTCAAATTCATCCCATTCTTCTGAAATTTCTTCCTAGATGGAGAAGGCTGAGAAAACCAGAAGAGACATGTTGGGAAAACACAGAGAATTTGTGGACACAATGATGGAAAAGACCTGTCAGATGTCAGGAATCGAACCTCAAGAAGAACAGCAGAAAAACAGTTTGGAGAGGATACTAAAGAAAGGGCACAAGTGAGGTGCTCTGTCCAAGAAGTTAAGCTGAGATGGTGTCAAAAACACCACACGAGGTGAGCAAGGCTCCAAGAGACAAGGAAGAAGAAGCAGTAAGTTAAAAACTGAAAAAGAAATGAGAAGCAACACTGCAACTATTTGGCTTTGACATTTATCACAATGAAAACAAAACCGGGGGAAAAAAACCAACAAAGAACAGAACAAAACAAAACTAAACTAACAAAAAAAACCCCTACCAAACAAAAAACAGCTTGAGAAATTTAAACCAACCGAGATTTTTGTAATTTGTGTGTTCTCCAAATGAATGAAAGTGCAGAATTCTTATTATCTTTTAAAAATATGGCAGTATAAATGCACTTTCAAGTTTCAGAGTCTCCTTCCATCCTTGTAAGGTTACAAAGTTCAGGAGTGCTCCAGTCTTTTCAGTGAACACCAAAGATTCCCAAATACATCTCCTGTACTGAATTTAAACAGCATTTTATTTACTTAGGTAACAAAAAAAACCAAGCAAACAAACAAAAAAAAATCTCCCCAGCTTTTAAGAGTGAGAAATCTCTTTCTGCTTGAGAATAATTAATAACTTAAGTTTCTGAATGCAAAACTAGTAGGGGAAAAATGTGCAGGTAAAACCATTCTTTTCCACAAACTAAACAAAACCAAAGATGAGATGAAGAGGCCAGATATGAGCAACAAAAAGCTAGAAATATCTGAAAAGGTGAAAGAAAAAAGCAGCACGATGAGAACTCCTGGGGAGAAAGACAAAGCTTTTTGGAAAGAGTGTAAACAAATAAACAGGGTTTGATTTTATTATATTTTTCCCCCTGAAAATAAAAAGGAAGAACTGCTGGACATAGTGATAAGCAGGATGGGGAGAGGGACTCCTTAATTACAATTCTGTACACACTGAAGGAAGGAATAACAGAAGGTAAGGAGCAAGAGAAAACAAAGGTATTGATAGGCATAGCAGGTTATATTTAATTCATACGAGACAGCAAGGGTTTTGCAAACTCTTATGAGCTTATAGAAGCAGATGAGTAAGACATGGGAAAATAAGAAAATAAGAGACTTTCAAAGAATGCTGTAACTGTAAAACCTTATGCAATCTCTGCTTTTTTAATGACTTGGGACTGGTGTATCCTCTGGCCATGATTTTTTTTTTTTTTGAAAATTACCTTGAAGTTCCATAACTTTGGTTTTTGCATCACACAGTTCATCCTCTGCAGAATACAGCTGTAAATTAGCTTCTTTTCTAGCAAATTTCATTTCACTCTCCAGATTTTGACGAAGAAGTTCTCCTTTCTCAAGTTCCAACCTTAATTGCAGTATTTCTTTTTCATAGCGAGACATCTAGAAAATAAATATTTCAGAGATTGCATTCACAGCTGCCATCTTATCCCATCTGATTTTTAAATACAGTCTTGAAACCACACATTTTAGATACTTTTATTTTTTTTATGCAAACTGATCCTGTTCCTAGATCATTTTCATGTACCTTAAATGTACCTCTCTGTTTTTCCAAACATGCTCTGCCTTAAGAAAAGAAAAGCTACAATTATATTCCACAGGCAATTTTATGGTAACTGTATTTAGCAACTAGAAAAGCAGTTGTGTTGGGATATTAGATTATCAGACACCTAGGAACTCACTATGTAAACACAAACTTCAGTCCAATGATGTTCGGCAGTCAAGCAGAATGCTATTAAACACAACAAACAAAACAAAGAAAAGGCTTCAAAAAGGACTCTTATCTGGTGTAAGAAAGATAGTCTAGTCAGTGCTGCCAAAACTAGACCCAGGAAACCACATTCAAGCCATTAGAACTCAAGAAGGTGGAAAGTAAAACATGAATTTCTTCAGAACATCTACAAAGCAGCAGCATCCTTCATGCATGCCCCATTCATAGGAAATAATTTAGCCCCCTTACAAAGGTTTTCCCTGATGCTCTTGTGGCAAACTGGTACCTAAATGAAGTAGCAGTGAGAAAATGCTTCATTAAAATTTTCTTTCGTTTGAATTTTATTACTGATATAAGTAACAATTCTGCTCTTATCAGTTTTTTAGGGGCATCTGGTGTGGATGCTCATTCATCTGTTTCCTATTAAATACAGCCAATAAACCAAGTTTGTTGCTCCCTATCCATTTGTTTAAGGATTGCTGCTTCTTACACAGGGATTTGCCCTTGTCCTGACCCCATTGCTCCATCAATGGTGGGGTGATTCTGTAAAATGGACCCCTGGAATTACTGGGATTAAAATACTCAGACAAACAGACAAACAAACCACATCTTATGCTGAGAATTCCAAAGCTGGGGGTGCAAAATATTCTCCTGCATGGTTGTACTGTTGTGTACTGCTCAGGTTTCTTGCACACACCTTCAGCTCTTAGCAATGACACTAAAAGTGATATCAGTTCCTAGGGACAGGCATGAGATATCTGTACAGTGCTACTTTGTTCTTTTCCAACTTCTGAATGTGATTTTTACTCACCTGATGAGAGGATTATTTCAAGGAAGCAAATTGCATTTAAGGAAATTAATTTTATTTTTACCCGTAGAATAAATTACATTTATTCTAAGGGTAAAATAAAGCAAACAAACAAAAAATCTCCTTACCTCTTTAAAGCGTTGATTGTTTAATTCCAAATTTGTTTTCTCTAGACTTTCGAGTTTTCTTCTCAGATCTTCAACAGTGTCCATTTCCATTTTATTGAAATCCTGATGCAATGGTACCTCTTGTAACTGATTATCTGAGCTGAAAAATGTGTTTTGAAAAAACATGAGCATTCCTTTGAAGTTTTAATGCTTCTTTATTTCCATTCCACAATCATGGGTCCAGAGTTTTAAACCTTCACGTAAGTAAAATTATTTTGTGCAGTTTTCATCTTGCTATTGCTCTTTGAAGAAAGGATTATATAGAATTGCTTATTGTGCAAGATATGAGAGATGTGGCAGCAGGAACTTAAAAGAGAGATTCACTTGGGATTAATAAAGTTGATTTAAGCATAACATATTCATTATTATTTTTCAGTATCTTTGTTTCCAATAATGAACTTCCATAATTTTTGATAATTAACTTCCAGGAGGCTTAGAAATGTAATTCCAATTATGTGAGTTAAAACAACTGCAAGCTTTTTGTCTCCACAAAAAGTCTCATTTTTTAACATTAGTTACCATCTCAAAACCATCTCTGTCACAAAACAAATGCACAGATGTGGGAAAACCCTTTCTTTTTAAACTTTGTCTTCTGAGATACATACATTCAAACCACAGACATGCACCTGATCACAGACACGACACAAATTGAAGGCTTAGTCCTCCAAACTACCCTGTTTCATCATAATTTCCACTACTATTTTACTTAAAACAAAATCTACTTGGCAATTAGCAGAATCAGCCCTCAAGCACCACAAGCAATAACAAAAGAGTCAACACCAAGTTTCCATATAGAAAGTGAAAAATTTATACATATGATATATAAATTTATACATATACATACACACATAAATATATATAGATACATATGTATATGTATGCATATACATATAAATAGTTACATAAAAAACCTATTTATTAACCAGTTAAATAATTTAAAGTGAAATTATTATAACTTCAAACTGGAAAACTTTTCAGTTCTTTCAGTTCTTGAATATCAGTGTTCACATTCTTTTAAATACGTAAGACCGCAACAATTATTTTATCCAGACAAAAGTGCAAGAGTTTATGGGCAGTAAATGTGAAATACACTGATAAAAGAAACATGATTAAATTAAGCACTAAACTAGTATCATATAATGCAGAAATGTAAATACTAAAATACCTTTGTCTGCATGAAGTATTTTTTACAGAAGTAATACTGTACTGCCATTTAAATATTAGATCTTTCTAAATAAAAAGTCACCACTTTACCCCTAGATTTGTGTACAGTTAACATTTTTCATGACCAAAAATTTACCTAATGACATATTTTTCTGTATTTTTTTTTGTCTGGCCAAAGAGACACAAATACTATCAATAAGGGGATCTGTAACTTAGATTAAATCTTGCCTTTAAAGACATTACTATTCTTAAAGAAGGAAATTTCAATTTTAACTGCAGACCATAAATATTTTATAATTGAAGAAATAGTAAGTATTTTCCCATTTAAAAACAAGACAGACATTATCTGTCAGATCAGAACAGCTAGATGTCATCAGAAATTGTTCCATAAGGTGCCGTGTTCTTAACACATTTTATATATTTAATAAATGTAGAGACAATAATCATCAAAACCTGCATGCACTGCATTATTAGTGTTCAGTACTTACTACCAAAGCCATACCCAAAGCAAGCAACATGAATCAAAGAGCAAGAGATCAACAACAATTAAAATCACTATTTTTAGTGCAACTCAGCTCCTGTAGTAAGAAGATTTGGAAATAAGTAGAACCCAAGCAGCTAGAGCATCTGTAAGCTGAATAAAATCTTGTTTGTGGACATCATGTAATAGGTTTGAGTGGCCGTTTTTTCTCTCTTTCTGGGGAAAACACAGAAGAAATAAAGGCAAGTAATATCATTCAGAGATGATGAATAAAGTACCAGTCTCAGCTGAAAATAGCTAAAAGCCAGACAGCACCAAGGGGGAAAAATGAAACCCAAACTGAAAACTGGGCAAGACTTGGTCCAAGAAAAAGGGTTATGGAAAGGGTAACCATTTATTTGGTGTGTAGGCAGCAGGGGAGTAATTTACCTTATTTAAACCTGGTGAGATGTAATATTATTTTCATGGAGACCACACAGAATGGAAGCAAGAGAAAAATGACTTTTTGTAAAAACCTTTAACGCTTTCATTAAATTACATTGGTTTGTGTGGCAGTCAGAGCTAAAGAAATCTGTTTCTTTCAGCTCTCCTATGAAATATCCACCAAGAAAAAATCAGAATGGATAGGCAAATTAAAACTTAGAGGAGAAACTAACTATCCAATTAACTATTCTGCTTAACTGAATCTGTGGGGGGGCTGTAGGGGAGAATTAAAAAAACCCCAAAACCATGCCATGCACAAATTATGTGATACCACAAGGATTAACAAATTAAGGATGCCATGGAAATCAAAAATATGTATTGGAGCATTAAAACAGAGAACATAATATTAAGTACTGGCAAAAAAAGCATTAGACTCTTTTTGAAATAGCAATTTATGCACAGCTTCTGTGCATAAAAATCGCAATGCAATTGGTGGAAACTTAAAGATATATATCAGAAAACCCTAATTTTTTTTCTTAGTATAGAACAGCAACAACAACAAAAAACCAAAAAACACTCCCAAGAAACCAAAACCAGCAACCAAAAAAAACCCCCAAACCAATGAAAACAAACAAATGAACAAAAAATCCCCCAGCCAACCAGTGTCAGAACTGTTGAACTATTGCTTATGTTGCCCCCTTCATTTTGGTTGTCTGCTTATACATTTTCAAATAAAATGGAAACTAGCCTTAAGGATTTTTGTTTCTGTGATACTTTCTTTAATTGTCACAGCATGACCAGCAAGTGCAGTACTTTATGAAAACTTTCTACTACCACTTCTAGGAGATTTTTCCTCCCATCTTCATTTAACAGCTACAAGTGTTACAACCACAAAGCTGTCAGAAGATTCAGCCAAAGGCAAAACCACACAAAGTCCCTAGAAGGTTTCAAAATATGCACAATGTGCAGCCTAACAAAATTCAGAGACTATTTTCTACTTCCATTTTCATATCTTAGTAGTTCATCAACTCTTGATTTTGAGCTGAAATACATTTTTTACCAACTACAGCTTTTAATAAGATACCATTTTTATTAAGACATCATTTTTAACAGGAATTTAAGAGCTTTCAATAAAGCATATGAGCAGGTGAAATAGCTCCTGAGTTCTACATCGCAGAAGGTATTTTGTAGCTCAAAACCTAAATTCTCAGTTTTCACTTCACAAGCCCACTGCTTACAGTCAGCATTGACCATTGCAGAAAAGCAACTTTTCAATAGGTTCAATTCCACAGCTGGCAGAAAATGCAGAGTACTTTTGCAATTGAGAGGAATGTTCTTTCATTTACTACCTAGGAGTGTAATTTTGCTAAACTTCTGCAGCTAAGGGAGCAGACTGCAGTCTGATTTTCTAACCAACTCTGTATTTGTGAAATTTTGCAGTTCCCATAGAACTGGCAGTTTTGTACAGACTAAAGAGAGACAAATTGCTTGTGCCAAAGATCAAACTCTTATCAGGTTATAAAACACAGGGGTCATGATAAGATTTAAAGCCAACCTCTACCATCCCAATTAATTTGGAAAATCCTCCTGTGCCTCCTGGGCAGTGTTCCTGCTTGCTGGCAGAAACTGTCTCTACCTCCTGATGACTCTATGACAGTTTGCATCTATCACACCATATCTGGTTCTTACTCAACCTGAATTGTATCATTTCAGGCATTCAGAAAATAAATAAGCCAAAAAAGCAGGAATTAAACTGCTAGGCTTAAAAAATCCAGAACTGGACCTTACCTAATAGGTTGAACTGGAAGCGACATTGTCTGAAGGAGCTGAACTCATGGTTTCCAAACTGTGGTTTTTTAAAGTCTATAAACTGTGGAGGATTAAGAACACAGTTAACCATATAGACTTTTACTCAATGAGCTTCAAAGATTAGCTTCTTCTATATCATTAAACTATCAAGGCATCTAGCAGAGACATGCTTTGCTTTATTTGTCAGCCTACTAAAATATTGATTTTTTAAACCACTCATACTACCATGTCACATGAACAATTACCACAACTGCAATTTGACATCAGCTCTAGGAAATGGAATTGTACTGCTATTCTTCTAAGCCTGACTATTGTAGAGAAATAAATATGTATATATAGCACGATATCCACTGTCAGAGTTTTCAGAACACCAATACAAAAATATTATCTTTGCATAGATTGAGCTACATTCCTCCTAAGCAGATTACAAACTCTCTGCTTCTCTTCAAAACAATTCTACACAATTCTAAGGGAGATAAATGAAGGTACTGTGATTTTTCAAGTAGATCAGATATCCAAGGTTGCCTGCCTAATAGAACACTTGCTATGTTAAAGGCTGCTAAGTCTTTCACAATTTGTGCAGAATTTTTGCTTTAAGATGTAGCCCTGAAAACTAACAAATTAGTTTTTCATAACATTGTTCTTTTTATTATTGCAACTTACACCAAAATCTCATAATGAATGGGAAAAAAAATTGTAGTCTCATAACAGAATCAAAATGTTTTCTGTCACATCCACGTCATTCTGAAGTTTTAAAACTTCTTTAAATTACTCGGAAGTCACATAGTGGAAAAGAAAAAACCAAATCTGAAGAGTGTCACCTGAGAATGCTAAAGATTTTGAATATGCAACATTCCTCTGCTAAAATATGTATCGATAGCTTACTAGCATACAAAGGATAAATTAAAAAAATGTGCTATTTCACTTAGGAAAAAAAAAATTCCAGTGCCATGGAGCAGCTTGTGGGAGCTCCAAAATTAACCAAAACAGCAGAGGAAGTTTTTGCTTGGGGAATTACGTTTGATGTGTCACTAAAAACTTGTGTCAGTTTATTCTTGCAAACTTCCGAAGAGATGCTGAATACTTCCCAACAGGCCCCTGATTTAGATGTGAGGAATAAATTCTCCTCAGTGAGGGTGCTGAGACCCTGGCACGGCGTGCCCAGAGCAGCCGTGGCTGCCCCGTCCCTGGGGGTGTCCCAGGTCAGGCTGGACAGGGCTTGGAGCAGCAGCCTGGGACAGCGGAATGGATCCCTGCCCATGGCAGAGGGTGGAACAGGACGGCATTGGAAGGTCCCGCGACGTTTGAAGGTGATGAAGAACACTCGAGGATAAACCCAACCGTGATCTTAAGGGGCGCCAACTTAAACCAGGCAAAAGCCCCGACCTATAACAAACCCGCAGTGAGCCCACAGAAACTCACCGGAGTTCTGCAGCTGTCCCGATGGTGCTCGCCCTCCAGCGTGCCAAGCTGGGACTGCCGCAGGAAGTCCAGGGGCCAGGCGGAGCCCCGGACGGGAATTCCGCGGCCGCCTGGATACGCGGGGTGATGTCACAGCGCCCCGAACCCAGCGCGGGGCTCCCGCCGCTCTCTGCCGCCTCCAGAAATGTCTAAAGGCTTCAAAAGGGCTCCCGACGGTAAAACGTAACTGCGGAGAGCCAAAAGGACCGACTGACACCACAGCCGGGCTGATGTGCGTGTCCCCAGGGCAGCGGCCAGGTTATGGGGAGGAACAAACAGGCAGAAAGTTCTGAATGTCTGTGGACAGAATTCAGAGCAGGGGCTCTCTGGATCACGGAAGCACATCTCCCTCCATGAGGAGGGACTTAGGGTTAGGCAAAGGCTCTTGTGAAACCTCTCAAGCTGAGAGATTTCGAGCCCCAGGTGTGTCAAACACCAACTGAATAAAACCCACTCTACAGTATCCTGGGAAAGCGCTTCCTCCTTCTCTGAGCACTGATGTGTTTTCTGCAGCTCCGTTTTTGAAGTTGCTGTTAAATTGTCTCTGTCTGCACACTCAGAGTGCAGATGATTTAACTATTTGCTGGCACCAGCTATGGTATCCTGAGCTTTTTTTAGGTTTTGTCTTACGGCACACATCCATCAGGATACCCAGGATATATGCTTCAAGACTGAAGGTTTTAATTGCAAGAGATAAAAACTCCACAACATTCCACACTCTCTGGGATAACTCTCAAAACTTCATTTCTTGCTTGTGACCTGATCTCTGCAAATGGCTTTCAGCCATAATTTTGTTAATTCTATGTCATGCAGTTTTAAAGATACAGTGCCAAATGAAGTAAGGGGGGGATGGAGGGTGTCTTGTGTGTTGTTTCATTTTTTCATAGTTATTTCCAAGAGATTTTAGTGCACAAGGTTGTGATTTCAAAACTAGTTTAAGTAAAACTAATTTGTGATTTCAAACTAATAATAAAAGTAGAGAGCAAGACAACAAACTAACTCCATGGACAAATCACACACAAGTAAGATTTAAGCTTGGATATGTGAAATAAAGATTGAGTTATAAAATGCAGACTTTCTCACAGTTGTCTTCTATTTCCTTTGGTGAAGAGAAGTCGTCAGGTCCAGTCCATGGCCATGCTCTCTGTGTCATCATTTAAAGTTTCATACAAGGCTTGGCTTTTATCTGCTTCTTCACTGGAGTGCAATTCTAGTTTTTTGTTTGACTCCTGTGGCTGTTACTCCTGTTCATTCAAAAGTGATTGTACCTGATGCTTCCAGTGTAATGCATTATTTAATTCTCCTACACTGTCAAACCTCTCATGTGTGATGAATCTTTGCTGAAGAATATTTAATTGCTCTCACAGGCTCTGGGCTTTGTCAACTTCTTTTTTTCATCTTACTGAAATTCCATTTGAATTCTGCAAGTTGTAGGTGTAGGGAGTGGTGTTCTATCTGTGCAGCATGAAGCCTTCTTGCAAATTCAAATATTGCCTTCTGCAAGTATGATTTTCATACTGGACAGTCTATCACACAATCCACACTCCAGACAAGGACTTTTTCTCCAGATCAGTGGTGCACTTGTTGTGGGCTTGTGGAACTGACTAATGGAACATTTTTACATTCAGCTTCTCCATCATTTCTGAAAAGGAGTTTCTGGCTGCACCTATTTTTAAATATCCACAAAGCCAGGACTTTGGTTTGTTAACAGCATTCTGCTGTTCAGTCATGGAACTGATTATTGCAGCAGGGAAATTAACTGAAGTTAATTTAATTAACTGAGTGCTTCAAAGCTGTCAATTTCTTCATTTTCACAAACCGGCAGATTAGGCCTGTGTTTGGATTCTCCTACACACACTTGAAGTCCAGTGCCTCCTCTTAAGCCCTTTTGTCCAGGTGAAAAGGGAGCAAGAAAACTGGGCTAAAACTTTAACTCTTTTAGCTGCCAAAACTGCAATCACAGCTCCTAGGAACACATCAACCAGGCCTTTGGTTCTTCTTTTCCTCAGCCTTGTTTCATCTTGTTTGTTTTCCTCATCAGCATTAATAGGGAGAGCATTAATTAGGCTCCTGATTTTCTGTTCCACTGATTTGCGGATGTTGACCTGGTCCTGGAGAGAGTCTCTTTGGGAAGACATAAGCACAGAGTAGAGAGGACACAGCCATACCGTGCTCCTTTTTGCCCAATCCTACTTGCTGCAGTCTCTAAATCCCTTTTTTAATTGCCTGCTAACGTCCTGGAGATTGCCTGAAGTTCATAAGTAAGAAGAATTAGAAGCTTATCGAAGTTTTCTATGCATGGAGAGAAATAAAAAATGCCACCATTAAGCAAAGGTGCAAATAAGGAAGAATAAAATAAAGAGCAACTTCCCAGCCACTCTTGCATACAAAATAGATGAGATTTTGTTTCCACAGCAAGACCCAGCTACTGAGGATGTGGAAGGCAGCAG
Organism: Melozone crissalis; assembly: GCF_028551555.1. Taxonomy (NCBI): domain Eukaryota; kingdom Metazoa; phylum Chordata; class Aves; order Passeriformes; family Passerellidae; genus Melozone; species Melozone crissalis. Next base: position 4,219,306 of record NW_026535783.1, read on the forward strand.
ATCTGTTTGTGGCAGCTCACCATTACTCTGGAGCCCAGCAATCACATGCCTTGACTATCATGGACATCCTTTAGAAAGAAAACATGCCAGAGAAAATAATTTTCTTCCAGAGGCCACTCTGAATTCTGCAGGAATAATGATGGTTTGTTTTGTTCTGAGCCAGTTAGCCAGTGGGAAGAGAAATCCTCATGAAAGCATGGTAGTTATAAATTGGACAAATTGGGACTGATTCTAGGAAGCTGAGTTTTGAAGCATTCAGCAGTTTACTCTCCATCCATCAGCTCCTGAGGCATGGACATTGCACAATGAACCACAGGGGGAGAATTGGAACAGAGAGTTTGGAGATTTCAGGGTTGTTACACCAAGCAAAAAACGCTGGAGGGTTTTTAGCCTTAAATCCCGCGGCTGAGAGCAAAACCTCTTACTTAATAAACCTGTTATTCTCTGTTGCTTTTAGGAATTAAACTTCTGTTGCAGCCAAGGATTTTAGAGACATTTAACCCTGACTTGAATTTCCCTGGGAAAGGAGCTGTTCTCCTTGCTATAAATCATGCCCTGCGTGCTGTCATCACTGTCACAGGTGCTGGTATGGGAGAAGATGTCTTTGGGTTTGATCTCATCAGCCAGATTTTCAGCTGCAAAAAAGCAACTTAAACATCACTGCACACTGCTGAAATTCGGGATGCAGTTTTTTAAGTTGTAATAAAATGGTAGAAGTTTTTGTCAGAAAATAATTAATGTCTCTCTGACTCGAGATATCTATCTCCTGTAGGATAAAAGCATAGCTTTAGAAAACATGAGTGTTTCTAATACATCATCTTCTGCTTTCTTGCCTTCCTTCTCCAGAGTCTCACAGCTGATTTTTTTTTGGGTGTAACCAGATGCTCATCCCTCTCCTTAGTCTTGTAATTTGGTTTGAGCATCTCTGGGGAATAAGAGGCTACATTTTGCTCCCCAAAATGTTCCACTTGGTGCTGCACATCTACAGTGAGCTTGCTTTGGGGTGATGCCTGAACTCCTCCAAAACTATCCAGGTTCATGCTTGGTGCATCAAAAGCCATTCTTCAGCAGAGCCTGAATGAGGTCCCTGAGGATCAGCTACAGAGATTCCAAAGGGCTGGGATGAGGGGCTCAAAACCCACCCACAGAGCCTGGGGACACCATAGAATCCCTCACAGCAAATCTGCTTGGAGCTGCCAGGACTGAGCCTTGCAGCTGACACAGGGCCCCAGAGCACCTGGAGCACAGCCCAGGGAAATGCTGCAGCTGCAATCTCCCTCTGCAGGAAGAAGGACAACCTCTGCCTCTCCTCAGCTGCCATCCCTCTGACATCAGCTCTGCCGCCCTCTACCTGAGCAGAAACACAATGAAAAAATTTCCTCAACAAACCATCCCTTGTAAAAGTGGGCAAGATCATTCTCATCACTCATTTGGTCTCCAGGCCTCGAAATGTACTGGGAGCTGTGACAGGACTTCAGGAGGGACATTGACCTCCTGCCACAATTACAGAAACTGCTGAATGGTTACAGAATTGCCCCAACATCTTCTGCAAACTCCTGGAAATTCTTGACCATGGCTCTGCCTGGGTCAATCCCCATTCAATGTCACTACCAACCATCTGAGTCCACCAATATTCCCTGCCTCCCACTGCTTTCAGCAGGAAAATTGAGTGAAGCTGGCCTGATCTTCTGTGTTCACAACTGGGCCCCACTCTCTGGTCACACTCCTGGCTTGAGTCCATACCCAGCAGAGCCTGTGCTGGACAAGAGAGCAAACCAGAAAAGTCAGAGATGCAGATGGGGAAGAAAAACCTCAAACTGACATTTGAAATAAGCACTCACTCAATAAGAAAATGGATTACACGCCCACAGCTCCACATTTCTGCAGGAGAGAAGAAGGGAAAAAGGAGTGCAAAGAGCAGGAGGGATTGTGCTCACTCAGCTCATTATCATGCTTGGAGCTCCATCTCGTGGGTGCTGGCCACCAGCAGCACTGGCCACTGGCCAGGGGGCCTGGAGGCCACCAAATCTCTTGGGCATCTGGGCTCTCAGAGCCATGGACACGCTTTCTGGTGGCCTTTGAGTTAGTACTTTTTAGTGGCATCCACTTTGCATTTCTCAGCATTAATCTCTCTTATGTCCCTGTTGGAGTCACTAATGGGCAAAGCTGCTGCTCGTCTGGCAGCGCTGTCTGTGAGCTCCTCCTGTTTTGCCATGGCTCAGGGCTGCTTTGTCTCAGCACAGCAGTGAATGGGAAAACATTTGTCATCTTTGAGCTGAGACGTTGCTCTGATCCTTCCAGCTCCTCAAGATGTGGGCCTGGCACAGTGCTGGTCAAGGCACAGGTGAGTGCAGGGAGCCAGGCCAGGGCTTCAAGGGCAATGGACAATGAGAAATGAAGCTGACTGCATGCACAGCTGATAATGAAGAATATTTTGGAAAGGGTCTAGGTGGCTACTTTCTTTAGGGCTTGGTTGTCAGCCAGACACATCTTAGTGATGTGGTAAAATGAGAGCTCTGCTTTTGGGGAGTATGTGAGCTTTAATGTGTGAGCTTTGCTCCAGCATCTTCTCCAAAGACTATTTCACCCAGGGAAGTGTTGCCAGATGCTGCCAGCTGAATCTTTCCTAGGTGTTTGCCATTAACTTCTGTTTTAATTAGAAAACTTTAGCTTCTGCACATTTATTGGCGCTGTAAATGGATGGCTTTTATTTTTTTTTTTTAGATTCTTTTTTCTTCTGTAAATAGTTTAGCATGGATGTGTTGAAATGATCCTTAAAGAACTAAGCCATTTTAGCTTGGCTGTACTTCAAGAATATTCACCGTCCAGAGGATTAAATTACACCTTTTGTTTCCCAGGGTAGGGTTTCTTCACTTTATCCATAATGCTCACCACTACTGTGATGTTACTGCCTTGAACATCAACTCAGATTTTTACAACACCTTTTATTGAGAGATTTCCTTTGCAGGAAATGTGCATTGGGCAGTCCATGACACACTGTGTTTCTCCAGCAGCTTTCCACTGACCTCTGCCCCATCGTTATTCTTGATGCACACACCTGACAGAGGCTCCATCCAAGTCTCTCATGGCTTTGTCCTGGTTCTCTCTGAAGAAAAGGCTGTAGGTGATGTGCTACAGCACCATGACATTTAGGGTGGACTATTTCAGAGCTGACATACGAAGAATGGAAATCTTGGGAAGGTCTGAGTCTGACCCGGTGCATCCGGAAGGATCAGAGCAACGTCTCAGCTCAAAGATGACAAATGTTTTCCCATTCACTGCTGTGCTGAGACAAAGCAGCCCTGAACCATGGCAAAACAGGAGGAGCTCACAGACAGCGCTGCCAGACGAGCAGCAGCTTTGCCCATTAGTGACTCCAACAGGGACATAAGAGAGATTAATGCTGAGAAATGCAAAGTGGATGCCACTAAAAAGTACTAACTCAAAGGCCACCAGAAAGCGTGTCCATGGCTCTGAGAGCCCAGATGCCCAAGAGATTTGGTGGCCTCCAGGCCCCCTGGCCAGTGGCCAGTGCTGCTGGTGGCCAGCACCCACGAGATGGAGCTCCAAGCATGATAATGAGCTGAGTGAGCACAATCCCTCCTGCTCTTTGCACTCCTTTTTCCCTTCTTCTCTCCTGCAGAAATGTGGAGCTGTGGGCGTGTAATCCATTTTCTTATTGAGTGAGTGCTTATTTCAAATGTCAGTTTGAGGTTTTTCTTCCCCATCTGCATCTCTGACTTTTCTGGTTTGCTCTCTTGTCCAGCACAGGCTCTGCTGGGTATGGACTCAAGCCAGGAGTGTGACCAGAGAGTGGGGCCCAGTTGTGAACACAGAAGATCAGGCCAGCTTCACTCAATTTTCCTGCTGAAAGCAGTGGGAGGCAGGGAATATTGGTGGACTCAGATGGTTGGTAGTGACATTGAATGGGGATTGACCCAGGCAGAGCCATGGTCAAGAATTTCCAGGAGTTTGCAGAAGATGTTGGGGCAATTCTGTAACCATTCAGCAGTATCTGTAATTGTGGCAGTGTTAGGAATTTCGCTGACTAGAGACTGGAAAAGTACAAGGCCGTGGCTAATGCCAAGTCCTGCACCTGCAAGATGGTGTGTCCTTGGGCCTAGCTGGGTATGGTAACAAGTGGACAGAGAGACGTGGGAAATAGAGAATGTAGGCCCAAAAGAATGAGGAAGAGTTGATGGTATAGTTTAACCAATAGATCGCTTGGCTTACAAAATATTCATAAGGTTATTACTTGCTGTATAAGTGTCTGATGCTCTCTTCAATAAACAGAACTTGCTGATGACTCGTATTGAGCCCCAAGTTTTCCCTGCACCCGACATGGCAGGAGGTCAATGTCCCTCCTGCAGTCCTGTCACAGCTCCCAGTACATTTCGAGGCCTGGAGACCAAATGAGTGATGAGAATGATCTTGCCCACTTTTACAAGGGATGGTTTGTTGAGGAAATTTTTTCATTGTGTTTCTGCTCAGGTAGAGGGCGGCAGAGCTGATGTCAGAGGGATGGCAGCTGAGGAGAGGCAGAGGTTGTCCTTCTTCCTGCAGAGGGAGATAGCAGCTGCAGGATTTCCCTGGGCTGTGCTCCAGGTGCTCTGGGGCCCTGTGTCAGCTGCAAGGCTCAGTCCTGGCAGCTCCAAGCAGATTTGCTGTGAGGGATTCTGTGGTGTCCCCAGGCTCTGTGGGTGGGTTTTGAGCCCCTCATTCCAGCCCTTTGGAATCAGTTTGGAGAGGTGATGTGCCTCTGGCTGGCACCGTGAATCTGGGCCCTGCTGGGTTTGGGATCAGAAGGCCCCAGCTCCAGCAGTCTCTACTCTAAATGCCAGCATTTCAGTAGCTTCTGCCCACTGTCACTGATTTCATATTCCTTAATGATGAGGAAGATTCTTATCTGTTTTGTTCATGTTTGAGTGATGCAGAGCGAGTACTCGACCTCAAGCAAATCTAAAATTGGGGGAAGTAAAACACATAAAATGTGCCATAAATAAAAATGGTACATTGTCTCTGATCACAAGGCCTCTGCTCTACTACAAGTGGGTTTTTTTCATTCACTACCTGCCTTTCACCTTGTGACAGGCTGCCAAGTGGCAGGGTTACCTTTCCTGCAGGGATTTAAAAACTGTATAAACATGGTGATCCAGGACATGGTTTAGTAGTGGGCTTGGCTATGCTGGTTTAACAGCTTGAATTGAGGATCTTAGGGGGCCTCAATGATCCTTGAGGATCTTAGAACCTCAGTGATCCCATGAGTCTGTGGTTATACATTGCCCAGTAAAACACCATGGATTATATCCATTTTACTGTGGAGGGAGTTACATTTAGAAATGGGGAAGTAGAAGACAAGAAAAAAAATGTTTTCAGCTGGAGGGAAACTTGTTTGCCATCGAGAAATATGAAAGGATGGAATAAATCATGGCATTGATGAACCTAGGGAAGTCAGGGGGAACACTTCATGCAGCTAATGATGAGGTGGCAGCCATCCTCATTTCAAGGTCATGCTTTAATTAGAAATTAAACATATGGCCTAGACCAGCTGAAGAAAAAGGTGCTGTGCTTTTCCTGCAAGAGAGCAGTTCCTTCCATAGGTCCCAAGGCAATATGAAAATTACAAAACAGCTTTTCAACTCTTCACAGTAATATTGTTTTTTTCCCTCCATTTAACTGATGGTGAAATCAAGACTACTATTTTAACTTGTATGCTGCAATTGTTGCACAAATAGATAAGATGATTTGTTAAGTAGAGAGAGCAAGAGGTTTTCATGCTGATAATACATTATTATTGACAATTTGATGCTTTTATCAAGTAATGGTAACCAACCTTTGCTTGCTTGATAAATTCATAGCCCAGAGTGTTGATTTTATCAAAATCACCTTCGCAGTTAAGGGTGTAATTTTCTGCTGGTAAAATGAAGGATGTTCTCAGGAATTCGTAATTGTCCAATTATTTGGTATAATTTTTTTTAATGTTTTAACATGTTCCATGAGTTTCAAGGCAGCTTGAGTGCTCTGCATGGTGTGTCAGCATGCTGAATACGAAGGCACCTGTCAGTGTTTTTATTATACACAGTCTTCTTGCTAACTAGGAAAATAAGGCCTGAGGGTGTTTTTTATTGCTGACTGTGAAAAACACATCACATTTTCTCACACCAGAACAAAAAACAAACATTACCCAATTCCCCTTCCACTTCAAAAACAATGTCATTTATTAGTCCCTACCAGGGGACAAAGTGATGCCCAGTTAAAAGAGTTCTGTGTCACTCAGCGGGGACAGCTGCCACCAAAAATGTGATGATTCTGGGTGCAGTGTTAACTCTGATACCACTGATGCACTGCGTGTCTATCCAGAAATAAAGACTCTTCTGATAAAGATTGCAGCCCCGGGGGAGGCTGGCGCTTCCCCAGGGCAGCAGGAAGAATTTGCTGACAGCATGGGCACTCCCATCAGATCAGCTGCTGTCAAGTTCAGCAGCAGCAGAATGAGAAGGGACTGGCTTGCTACAGCCAGCTGCAATGCACAAAGTGACACCAGCAGCACCAGGAAACCCTTCAACCAAAACTGAGCTGTGAGCTGCAAAGGGGAAACTTTTCTTAATTTACATCTATTTACCAGCTTTGTATACTTAGAAGCTGCTTTCCAGCCTGCCTTTCTCCATTTCCACCCCAGCTTTTCCTACATTGCTACCTGAAACAGCAAGGAATGCACCTAAGGGTTTGCAGCTGAACAAGATGAAAACCAAACAGCCATCTGAAATCCATGTTTTCCTCTGCTCCCATGCTTCCTTGAAAATATTACTCCTGTGGTAGGTTGTGCTCAAGAAATAATACCCTGTACCTGATAATTGTAGTAGATGAACTTTGTCACTAAGAAAAGACTCTCTGGGTTTTAGCAGAGAAATGAAACACTGATTACACACAGTGTTTTGTACCACCAGGAATTCAGAAGGCCAAAACCCCCTGAGCAGTGAGCAACAAGTGTTGCCTGGCAGTATCACAGATGTGTTTTTATTCTGAATGTTTTTATTCTGAAAGGATCCAAGCCAAAGAAAGCACTAGAGGGCACAGTTGCAGGAGAGCAAAACCAACCAGATTTGGATTGCAATGAAACACTTGACACACTGATGAAATTCCTCTGTGATAAATTAATGTAAATCAGGCTTGGAAGGAACATTCTCATTTCAAAGTTGGCTGGACGACCAGAACAAAATGATAGCTGACAATACAGCAAACTAGAGAGTGATGGTATAATACAATGGCACAGGGATAGGTGTCTGGAGTTGCTGTATTTTAACACCCTCATCAATGATTCAGAAGAAGAAACAAGCAGAGAGTAATGAGATTTGATACTTGGGAGGATTAGTTAGAATTGGTGAGAGCTGCAAATTATTGCAAAGCAACAGACAGCAGAATCACAAGCACAGAAAAGCAAAAGGCACAAAGCACACGGGTGGAAAGCAAAATTTAATAAAGAGAAACCTGGGGGAATTGCAGGCAAAGTAAATATCAATCCAGCAAGAGGAAACTTAGGAAAGGGTAACATGGGAAGTTATGTCAGCAGGAGAGCTGACAAGTTATCACAGACCAAGCTTTGCTGTAAAGATGCTTCAGGGACATCTGCAGTGCCCAGCGAGGAGCTCCAACACCTCTGGCTCCTGGCACCATACTGGCAATTAATTCCCACCATCGTGCTCAACCTGCACATCCCTGCTGCAGCTGGAATTCAGATGAGAGTAGTGGGAAAGGAGCTGGGTAACTCAATCTCCAGGAGAAGCCTGGAAGTGCTGCAGCCTCACTGCAGTAGAACAGATTGGGAAAGGCACAGCTTTGAAAAGACGGTGGGGAAGCATAGGAAGGAGGCAAAGGAAAGCAAAAGGCAGCTGAGAACATTAAAACCACAGCTTTGTCTGCTGAGCAGGGAAGATGGGACCTTTCCAAAGTATTTGGGCCATGGTGTACATGGAAATTCCAACATTTCAGAACATAAGGGCAGTCTGAGTAAATTGCAATGACAGAGAAAATCTATGAAATCCCCTTAGTGGAGGGACCTCTCTGTTCAAAACTGCAGATTGCTGTTGCAGAGGAGCAGCAAAGGCAGTGAGGATTATTCTGTGTCTGGGCAGCAGTGGGATGTAGGTTTCTCTGCCTGTCCTGAGCAGAAAGCAGACATGTCAAGGAAGCTGCTGAGCAACATCCAGGGAGAAAGAGCTCTGGAAGCTGGCAGCTCCCAGCTTGGAGCCTTTCTGTTAAGAGCGGAAGAAAGCAAGTCATTCACAGAATCCCAGAATCCCGGGATGGGTCAGGTTGGAAGGGACCACGGTGGGTGATCTTATCCAAGTCCCTGCCCCAGCAGGGTGACCCCAGAGGATGTGGCACAGGATTGTGTCCAGGTCCTGGAATATTTCCAGTGAAGAGAAACTCCACAGCCTCTCTTGCAGTCTGTTCAGGGCTCGGTCACTGCACGGGAAGGAGTTCTGCCTCATGTCCAGCTGAAAGTTCCTGGGATCAGTCCCTGCCCATTCCTCGTGTCCCATTGTCCCTACAGAGCAGAGCCTGGACCCTGCTCTGCCCCTCCCTGCAGACAGGGACACCCAGGGTTGAGGCCCCTCTCAGCTGGGGCTCCTCTCCAGGCTGAGCAGCCCCAGCTCCCCCAGCCTTTCCTGGTGAGGGAGATGCCCCAGGCCCTTCCTCACCCCCACAGCCTGGGCTGGCCCTCTCCAGGAGCTCTGTGTCCCTCCTGCCCTGAGGATCCAGAGCTGGACACGGCCCTCCAGAGGTGCCTCCAGGGCTGGGCAGAGGGGCAGGATCCCTCCCTGACCTGCTGGCAATGCCCTCCCAAGGGCACTCCAGGATCCCCTTGGCCTCCTTGTCCCCAGGGCACTCTGCTGGCTCAGGGACAGCTCTTTGTCCCCCAGGAGCTGCAGGTCCTTCTCTGCAGAGCTGTTTGTGCTGGTGCTTGGGGTTATTCCTGCCCAGCTGCAGGACCCTGCATTTCCTTTTTTGAATTTTGGCATGTTTCCGACATCCTTGGCTAGATTTAATTCCAGATGGGCCTTGGCTTTCCTTGTCTCATTTCCACTTACTCTAACAACCTCTTTGTGTTCATTCCAAGTGGCCTGACCCTGCTTCCATCTCCTGTGTATTTCCTGCTTACTGTTGCATAATGGCAGGAGTTCCTTGTTCATCCATGCAGGTCTCTTGCACCCTTTTCACTCTTCTTCTTGCTTCATCCAGCTCTGGTCTGCTCAGTGCTGGCACTGTCATACAAATCCTGTCTGCCAGCTGTTTCCTGCAGCCAGCTTCATCTTGTTCCAGGAGTGTTTATCAGGATAAAGCCAAAGTTTTTTCTAGCAGAGGAAAGCAGTGCTGGGAATTCATGTATTACCCAAAGCCAAAAAAAATCATAAATAACATTTCAGTCTGGCTGAGGCACTTCTGGGCAACCCTATTTGTCAGCAGCACTACTGAGGATATGCCAAGCATTACCCCAGATCAGAAGGTTTTTGAACAGCAGTCACACAGATGGCACAATGAGCTATTAAACATGATATGTATAGGAAGATGACTCAGCCTTCCCCTCTTCAGGGTAAACAATAGGTGATCCTGCCCCCACCTGTGTTATTTTTCTGGTTAGCTGAAGTGCTACTGCTCATCTAACAAGAGTTTTTTCCAATACATTCATGACAAAAGCCAATGTAGAAAATAATGTTACCCCATTCCATAATGAGGAATGTCACCTCACAAACAGAGACACAGACAAGGCAGAGGTTTTTAACACATTCTTTACCTCTGTCTTCAGCATGGATGATGGAGCACAGGAGTTTCAGTGCCCTGAGCTGGAAGACCACATTTGCAAAAACAATTCACTCCCATCTCACCCTTATGTGGGATCTGCTGCTCCAACAGGATCCCTACAGGTCTGTGGGGCCTGATGGGATTTGTGTGAGAATCTTCAGTTGCCAATGTCATCCCAAAGCCTGCCTCAAGGATTTTTGAGCAGTCAGGAGCTGGAGAGATCCCAGCTGCCTGGAAGTGGGTGAACATTGTGGTGATTTTCAAGAAGGGCAAGAAGGAAAACCCCAGAAACAACAGGTCTGTCAGTCTCATTTCACTGACTGGTAAGATCATGGAGAAGATTATCTGGGAGGTATTGAAAAACACCTGAAGAACAATTCCAGCATAGCTTTATGAGGGGAAAGTCCTGCTTGCCAAACCTGATTTCCTTTTACAATAAAATACCTCCCCTTGTGGATCAAGGGAAACCATCTAATGTAATATTTTTGGATTTCAGCACAACTTTCCATACTGTCTTTCCCAGGATCCTTCTGGACAAAATGTCCATCCCACAGCTGGATAAACACATCATGTGATGAGTGAGCAGCTGGCTCATGAGTTGGGAGAAAAGAGTTCTAGAGAATCAGGTGACATCAGAGTGGTCACCTGTCATTAGTGGGGTTTTTCAGGGCTCCGTCTTAGGGCAGGTTCTCTTCAGCATCTTCACAAATGGCCTGAATGCAGACCTGGAAGGAACACGAAGTCTGACAACAGCATTAAGCTGAGAGGAGCTGTTGTCTGCCTCAAAAGAAGAGAGGCCCTTCAGAGGCCACCTTGACAAATTAAAGGGCTGGACAATCTCCACCTGTGTGAAATTCCATGAGGGAAAGTGCTGGATTCTGCACCTGAGATGGTCCTGGAAATCCTGTTTGATGGCCAGCAGGACACGAGCCAGCAATGCCCTGGAGCCAGCAGGGACATCCCTGTCCTGGGGACACCAGGCCCAGCATGGCCAGCCGGGCCAGGCAGGGATTGTCCTGCTCTGCGCTGGGCCGGGCCGGCCTCACCTGGAATATTGGGTGCAGTTCTGGCATCAGAACATAAAAAAGGCATTAAACTGTCAGAGACCAAAGGATGCCATGAGGATGTTGAAGGGCCTGAAGATGAGGAGTTTTTGAGGACCTTGGTGTGTTCAGCTGGAGGAGACTGAGAGGAGACCTCACTAGGGCTCCAACATCCTTGCAAGGGGCAGGTTCCAATCTGCTCACTCTCTGATACCAGTGACAGTATGCCAAAAAATGGCCTGAAATTGAGCTGGGGGAGGTTTAAGTTGTGTAAGAACCAAAATGGGGGATGTGAGACTCTTCAAAATGCAGTTTATTCCATGCAAGAGGTTACAGCAGTGCAGGGTCGTGGGTGACAGAGGCTGTGCCTATAGCTGTCAGCTCCAGCTGGAGGCAGGCCTGGAGACCCTTTGGTTTTGGTCACAATGCATTCTATACTTTTCTTTTGGTTACATGGCATTCTATACTTTTCTTTTGGTTACAATGCATTATAGACTTTTCTTTTGGTTACAATAAATTATATGCTTGTCTTTGCTGAGCATCTTAATACAGTAGAACCAATCTATACCTTAACTATTATCTATAGCCTATCATAACTACTATAATTACCATATTCATGTTACTGTTCTCCAGTCACTAAAAGTTAGTACATTACATTTTAAGCTAGAAGTTGTTTTTCACTTTTCTTGCAGTGGAAAATTCTGAAACCTTTTTTCTACTTGTAACATTTGTTGACTTGTTTGCCTGTGCTTTCTTTCTGCTTGGTAAAAACATCTTCTTGTTTGAGGTGGGTTTATCCTTTGCTCTAAGTCATAAAAACCCCTTCTAACTAACATAACATATCCTTTGCCTTCTTGGTTATCCAGTAAGACTGGCTCAGCAATTCTTTTGTTCTGTATCAAAACTTGCTTCCATCTCTATTCCTCCTTCAGATTCTACATTCAAAAATCTTTCTGCTAAACATATTTATCTCTGAGACTTTGTGGCTGGGCCCTGGAACAGGTGCCCAGGGCAGTGGTCATGGCACCAAGACTGACAGAATTCAGGAAGCATTTGGACAATGCTCTCCGGAACATGATGTGACTCTTGGGATGTCCTGCATGGGACCAGAGCTTGAAATCAATGATCTTGATGGGCCCCTTCCAACTCAGCATGATTCTATGATTCTGTGGTCTTTCTCCTGGCCACCTGTGGGCTGGGAAAAGTTAAAAACCATGGCAGCTGCTGGAACAGGAGGGCTCTGCCACTCTGGTCTCCATTTGCTGTCTACAAAAAAGTGTGAAGCATTGTCACCAAAGGAAAATTAATGCTACTCAAGAGAGCGGTTAGTGATGCTTACCTTTAGACGTTTTCCCCTGATTTATGAAGAGATATATCCATGCTTGTTAGTGTATATTATTGGCAATTCTAAGGACAATGGCCACTACCTTTAAGCTGGGTAGTCCTGTTTCAAATCCAACAGCTTTGGCTGTTTTACAGCTTTCGGGTCCTGAGGATTTTTATTTTTTTTTTTCAGGTTAGTTACTGTCTGAAATCTGCTTTGGAACCAACATCATATGCCCACACATTATAGGATCTGCAAATCTTGCAAACAATGTGTAGATTCAAGTGATAGAGATAAGAATTAAATGCATGAGATACTGAATTAATTGTTATTAATTCCACTCCATCAAATTTGTTGTTAATTTCACTCCACCTTTCACTGAGGGTGAAGGCTAAGACGGTTGAGGGCAGCCTCCATGAAGCAAAATCCTTGCTGTTTTTCAACGTCTAAATCCCAGGAGGCTGTTAATCTTTTTCATAATTTGGTTATTACCGAGGGACAGGAGTACTACTGATGAAAACAAAGTGCCTGAGCTGATGAGCTCCACTTGTGACTCAGGAAAAGAGGAGATGATGGGGCAGGGTGATCTAGACATCAGGTGCAATGCTATGTGCAATGCAGTAAATCAAATCTCTTCCTCTTCCACTCTTACTCCCACACACAAGGAAACTAATTGTATGATTCCACACAGTGCAGATGCAAACACAAGACATTTGGAAGCTGAGCCTTGACTTCGAGCTAACAGAACATTCAACTAGTTCAGTGCATAATCACAGTTGGAAATCCATGCATGGATATTTTGTTCCAGGGAGGTACAATATAGGCTGGGTTTTAAAATATACCCAAAGGGGTTTAGCTCCTCAGCTTCCACTGAAAGGTGAGGAAAGTTGGCCCTCCTTCCTTCCCTCTGCTTCTTTTAAAAGTTTCTGTAAGGACAGACCCTTCCATCAGCAAGCATGGTGTGTGGTGGCCATGATTCTGAAAGGTGTCTGTAGGGTTTTTGAGCAGTGCAACAGGCTCAGCTGAGGAAATTGCCATTAGCTTTTCTGAGAAAGGTAAACTCTCATCATCTCTAAAGGTAAGTACATGTTGATGACTGCTCCCAAAAATGGATAAGAGCTTAGGCTCTCAGCTAGTATAAAATTACAGGGGTGAATTCAAAGAAGCAAGCTCATTAACACAAATTGCAGAGCTGATGAACCTTGAATAGCTGGAAATGCTGGGCTCTGGATTTTATGATTAGGCTTCTGATAGGAAAGAGAGACATGAGAGATCCAGAAAGCAATTAATTCTGTCAAAAAAACAAAAAATATCTGACTCATCAGCATGAGCAGCAGGAAGACCTCTAAAATTTGTCCTTTGAAGCCAGGGTAGTGTAACATGTGGGATCTCAGCCTCTCAGAACTGGGGTGGATGGTGAAGGGCCAAGTTAATTGGAGTGTGAAATACAGGGTTTAAAATTTCTGTACAGGGGGGTCTAGAGAGGTAAGATGGAGGAATTGGGGCGTGCCCTTCTCCTTCTTCTTCTTCCGCTAGGCCTCCATCTTCTGTGGTGGAGTTGGCACTCCAGGATTGGACCTTACTAGGGGAACACTGGTTAATAAGGGTAGAGGGTATTGGAGAAAAATGATAAATATTGTATACGTAACTCCGGGTATAAAGATAGGTGGCCGCCCCAGGGGCTCTCAGTGTGTGCCCATGGCTGACTGCTGAGCAGAACTCTGTCAGGCCAAGAGAAAATCTTTTAGATAAGCAATTAATAAACACCGAGACCAAGAACAATTCTGAAGCTTCCTCTCGTCCTTTCGAACCCCGGGGGCCCAAGGCCATCTTTGGGCTTTTCCCAGACCATCTAGACAGCACCAAAATCCGACAGTAACAGAGCTGTTTGAATAAAGACGATGGAAAAGCACAAAATGCACAAAATGTACTCCTTCTTGCCTGGCTTTGTGTCCAAACTGCCTTCTCTTTCTTTTCAGCTGCTGTGGAATAACACTCAAGTCAAATAATTTTCATCTGTTTTCATTTCTTGGGTATATGAGTGCCTTCAGAGTAAGCCTTGCAGATTTGCTCAAAATTAATAACAAAGCATGTGTCTTCTGACTGTTCTGGAGACATCTGTACAGCCCTATAATATGAAAATAAATTAATTTTATAATACGCTGCACATGGTCTACCTTCTTATAAATGGAGAGCATCCCCTGAGCTTCCAAAGGGTAAGGTCACACAGGTGTGAAATGCTTGAACATCTGACATGTTTGCTAAGGATGTGAAGTTATTATCTGACGTGTTTATTAAGGACTGTGTGGAAGTAAGGTCTCCAAATGCATGATGCTTGTCAGGGGCTCTGCAAGTGTTGTTTCCCTAATAAAGAGGGTTGTACATGCATTTCCCAGAGGGAAGGTGATTCACCATGCCAGGTTAAAACCCAGCACTCTGCAATGTAAGCAGCTCATGGGACTTGGTGGCACAGTGTATGGAAATCCAGGCATGACTCACTCACTCAATATGGAACTGCAAGGAGGTATTTGCAGTAATTGAGCAGAACTTTAGCCTCATATCCCCCCTGTTCCTTGCAGAAGTACCATGCAAGAGTAATCCTTTCTGATTCAGCCAAGTGTTCAGGGAGGTACCTGATCCCATACACGCACTTAAACAGGACAGGAGACTGATTTAAGCAAGAAAATAGGATTAAGTGCAGGCTTAATGGTTTTGCATCACACGCAGCCTGTGCTTTAACGACTTTCCAAAGCCAGGGATGCCTTTTGTTTTCTGAATTGATTTTCCTCAAGCCTGGGGGGTTGAGGAAGGAGAACAATCCAATTGCAGAGACAATATTGAACAGCAGTGGGAGATCCCTGCAAATTTTCTATAACCATCAGTGGACTGGAGTGCTCCATTGTCTGAACACTCAGGGCAAGAGCTTCAGCCCAGCTTTACAAAAGGTGGACTCAGCATGGCTCAGCACCATCCTGGGAGCCAGAAGGGGGAAGAGATGATGGCAATGTTAACACAGCCTAACTGTAGACACATAAATTCAGTGCCTGAATGAAGAGTGTGATTCACAATTGCTGTATAGATCTGGAGACAGTCTCCTCCACAGAGTGACTCAGAATGACCTGTTGAACCTATAGATGCTCTAGAGGAGGCTATGTCTATTAATTTTAAAGTAAATACAAATAAATACTCAAGGTATTATGAATACTTCTTCCTGAAAATCTTCAAATTCGATGCTCAAAGTCTTGAAAGAATTTTGACTAGATGTTTTTGCTAGAGACTCAAGATCCTGTGTTTGCAGTGCCCAATACACACTTGTTGGCTGTCTTACAAAGCCAGCAAAGTTTAGCTGTTCAAACAGTTCAAAGCCCCCTGCAGAGTTGTGCCTATCTTTTGCATTATAAGAGTACAGTTATTTTTCTGTTAGATCAATTGCAAAAATACAGAATTCTTTGGGAAATTCTTCA
Organism: Melozone crissalis; assembly: GCF_028551555.1. NCBI lineage: Eukaryota > Metazoa > Chordata > Aves > Passeriformes > Passerellidae > Melozone > Melozone crissalis. The sequence continues at coordinate 4,234,941 of NW_026535783.1, forward strand.
TCCCCAATTGCTAAAGGGACAACCAAACAAGCAAATCTCCCTTCTTCCTCCCACTCCAAAACAACCTTCACTATTAATACCACTATGACAGAAAATCCAAGCTGAAATTTAGCTTTCAACTCTGTTTTACCAAATTAGTGCTGCAGCTTCTTCCTTCCTGCTAAGAGCTGCTACATTCTAGTATCAAGGAGACTTTACATGGAGTTGTACATGGATGGGGTTGCTACATATGCACATGTGTGTATTTTTCTTTGTAAAAAAATGTAAGTAATGAACTGCATTCAGATAGCTTGGCGCCTGAAACTCTTGGGTGAAGTGGTGTTTTTAATAACTACTGGTATTTTTCAAAAGGTTTCATTGAAGGGCAGTGCACCTCTCTGAAGTGAGGTAAGAAAAATACAGTGTAAAAGAGGAGAAGCTCATAGCTGAGAGTTCATACGAAATCCTCAGTTTTTAATATGTCTCTCATGAGCAGTGAATGAGGGCGGAAGTAGCTGAGCTCGCTGTTGAACTGTGGGGCCAAACTTAGTCCTGACATCCTGTATGTTTGTGGTGCTCTGCACCCCACCAACGTTATTCTGAAGAGAGGAATTAATTCAGTGGATCTAATGGGGCTGGCCTTTGGCTCTGCTCTTTTTCCAGCCTTTATGGATCTGTTTCACATGAGCCCTTTGTGCAGCAGCACAGGCAGGGCTGCACGCCCCTGGTCCTAAGTGCACTTCCTTATCAGAATATATGGCACTGCATTATGCTGCATGTTTATGGTTTGAAACACTGCCTGATAATGTGGCCATAGTCAAACAAAATGCTGCATGCAACAGCAACCAATTAATTTGTTTTAGGGAAAGAATATGACATCAGAAAGAAAGAGATACCTGCTTAGCTACATTTAATTGGAGGCAGTCAAATAGCTGAAATGGCATATACATTAAGATATATTTTCCTGATAAACACTCACTTTCATATATTATCTATTTATTTTTCTCTGGTATCTTAATGGGACTTGGAACATATTAGATTTTTTTTTTCCAGTAGGCATTTAGTGCATTTCTGGAAACAAAATTTCTCATTCTTTCTGGTTACACTATTCTCGCAAATGCAATAGGAAAAGTGATATTTTTAATGGGTACTTGTGTAATTAAATAGAAGAATGTTCACAGAAATTAGCTTTATTAGTGCCTAGAGTGGTTGGAGTTTGAACCTTTTCAGTCTGCAGTTAGAAATATTAGATATCCAATTGATTCCGAGCAAAATACACATTTCTAGAAATTTTCCTTTTCTAAAACGCTGCTGTGAATGGAATGGTCCCTCAGAGCTTTGAAAATGGACTTCCTGAAAGGAAATACTTGATCAAACAGAAAGAGTTTAGGCTGTGCAGGTACTCTGTGTTGTATAATTCTTTCTGTTTCTCCCTATAATTTTTCTTCTATAATTACTTTCAGAGCTGTACTAACTCAGATGCCAACTTTTCTTTTGGAGAATTACAAATCCTCCAGATTTGTAGTGTTTGGAAAACTGCAGTGGCAGAGGCTGGCTTAATGTTGCAGAAGGAGACTCTCAGGGACAGTGCAGTCCCTCCTGAGGCTCTGATGCACAAGGAGTTAATTGTGACTGTCACCTCCATAGTGTGATCTATGCACAAAAACAAAAAAAAATCAACATTTAGTTGTTCGCCCCTCCTGTGCATGTGCTCTTTTAAAAAACAGACCACATCCTCATTTAATCTATGACACTAAGGTAATTCAATAAAAAAAACTAGAGCTAGCATTTTATTTGTAAGGCTCCCCATTCTCTTTCCTAAATTAGCCTTCTATTTACTGAAAATGTTTATGCTTGTTTTCAGAGTGGAGAGGAAAGGGAGAAGTAAGAAAGAGGACACTTCATTAGAAATCTAAATTAACAAGTTTGGGGTTACAAGATGTGACTTAACAGAAACTCTGCTTGGAAAACTCAAAGCTGGGGAAGGTAGAAAGTTCAAGTGCAGCATTTCAAAAGTCAGTCAACTTGAAGGAAAAAATATTGTTTAGTGTGGAAGCTAGGTAGTTTGCTCTAATTTAGGCTTAGATTTCTCTCTTTTCTTAAAACTACTTCAGAAATCAATTTTCTGTGTACATTTAGTGTAAGTATTTCTCACCAGGGAATGTGTCTGTTGAAATCACATTAAGAGTGTTTTAATTATCCTTAGGGTGTTTGACAAAGAAGATTTTGTAAATGAGAGGTAGTTGGTTACACTGTTCAGTGTACAAGGGTTTAAGGGCTCTTTTCTCTGCCAAGCTGAAATGTGAGTGGAGGGAACAACAATTATTTCAACAGTTTTCATGCAAGGAAGAGAAGACCCATGTGTTTAACCTGACCCCCTGACTCTTTTTGCTGCATTATTTCATTTTAGTGCTTCTGACACACACATCTGTGTATTAAATAGGCAGAATTAGTTTAATTGTGGGAATTAGAGACAGTGCTGCTGCCAGTGATGTCCACAGCAAACCTTACTTGGTTGCTGTTGTGAGAAGGAAACAAGTGAGTGTTCCTGCTGAAGAGGTCCCTTGGAAGCCCTCATTCTCAGGACATTCCACATTTCTTTCCACCCAATCCTGATTATTTCCCCAAACCATTATTTTTCATTCTAAACTCAATTTCCCATTCCTTTTAAGTCAATAGCTTGACTTTATCTTGCTGTTTTCTTTACAAATGTTAAGACCACACACTGAGCTCTGCTAACACATTATATTATGCTACTAGTAGACAAATTTTAACATCACATCACATACATGTTGCAGTTGCTGTTGTAACATGCCTTTTAAAAAATATGTTTATTGGATGAAATTGTCTCTTTCTCAAGAAAAAATCTGGTTCTTCAATATAATTTATTATGCCTTTTAAAATTCTGTCTGTTCAATAAAATCTTTGCTATATTATAAATAGCTGTAACGAAAATATAATTTAAAATTCTGAGAGAAAACTTTTTTTTTACTTTTACATTTTTCACAAAACCCACACAGGCACCAAGGAAAGACTAACAATAAAAATAATTTACTCCTGTACAAGCTGATCTGGGTTGGAAACATTCAAAAGAGAGATTTTAAACTTGTCATCTATTGAAACTTTGGCTACAGCATAGGAACCGATCTTAAAACAAAGGAGGGTCTTTAGTTTCCCACCCTTTTAATCTGAACATTTCTTTCAAGGCCTGATGGAGCTTTTGTTGTTAGTACTTTCCTCCCTGTAATATACCTGAATGACGACTGGCTAAATTTGTTGTTATCTGAGGGAACCAGCCTCTAAGCTTCATTGCACAGGACTAAAGGTGGCCCTTACCTTGCCATATGAGCCTATTCTGAAAATTAAACATTAGTGAAAAGAAGTGCTCTCATTCTGTAATAGCAGCAATTAGAAGTTTTCATGGTTTGCTTGTTCATTAGTTATGCACTGCCAGAAAGCTTTTGCATGGAAAGGACAGCAAAGGGAAAAGCTTTCTGATCTGGACCACTTGCAGGAATATATTATTTTTTTTAATGACTTCTCTTCCTAAGCAAATTTCTTAGTAGAGAGGGAGTGATTCAGTACAAGCAGTATTCAGTAGCAGAGATATTATCCTTCAACTGCTGACTAGAAGAATATCAAAGAATCCTGAAAACTGGCAAAAAGGCAGGCTAAGCCCAAGACAGGCATGAAGCCACCACAAAGAATGTTTTTTATATCTTATATTTGGTAAGAAAATTTTCAAGGTTGTCTTAGAGAAGTCCTTTTTTCCACAGAATTCTTAATTAGTTACAGTAGATAGGTTTACCTTTAAATTACAGAATTTAGTGTGAAGTTTGAAAAACTTTTAGTTGAACTGATGGATTATGAGCAAAATGTAAAATTCCTGTGTTAGAGACACTTGCATAATTTTAAGGAATAGACAGTGAGAAAGAATCCAATCAAATGTTTCTAGAGAGTCTGCAAAACACATTTCAATAGTAGGCAAGAGGAAGAAAAGTAAAGAGCAGTCAGCACTTTTTTGGGTATTCTTTAGTACTTCAATGAGATAACTATCCCCTAGGAATCTTCATTTCCTTGTTCTAGATCCCCTAGCTTTTCTGAGCCTCCAACATGGCTTTTTATTTTTTTTTTTCAATTATTAAAAGCAAAATCATATATAACTTTGACTCTCATTAAAGAGGTATGTATGGAAAACTGCTAATGTTAGGGGGTTGCTTACCCTAGTTGCTTTCTGACAGCCACCTCTGCCTCACAAACTCTTCTTACCACTCCACATTCCATGCTCACCCTTCTCAGGGTACTGTTTTAATTTTTTTTTAAATCTCAGACAATTTTGCCTCGCCTTCCTAGATATTTTGGGAATTTTAGAGTCTTTGGGTGGACTTTTCTGCAACAGTCTCTGGCTGCTTGCAGATGTAGGCATCTCAGAAGGCAGCTTTGTACTGCTTTGGAGACCTGACTGAGGCTCCACGGGTCGGAGGTTGGAGCCCAAAGCTCAAATAATTGGCACAAACAGGTCAGTACTCCATCAGGGGATGCATAACTCGTGAAAAGAAAGCCAAGTGCTCTGAAGTGAGACTCTGCCCTCATTGAACACATGGGGCCTAGAAAGACCAGGCTCATAATTCAGGTACTTCACTTGGGTAAGTTCCAAGCCTGCTGGAGAGAATGCCATCCCATGGTCTGGGATGCCTCCTCAGGGGCTCTTTTTTAATTTGGGTGTTTCTGTCTGTATCTAAGTTGTGAATAACTTCATCAGTGTTCACTGATGCCCTAGTCCAACCCCAGCCTCCCAGATGTTCCTCTACAGGAGAACAGAAGGGCAAGGGAGCGTTTGTTTGGAGGAGGAACAAAACACCTATGACGGAAGCAGTACTGGCTGCAAGTATTAAATCGGAATAAATGACAAATATAACAAAGACTGCAATATTCATGACAAATCCATGGATGAGAATATATCCCCATAGCTTTGGCAGTTTGGTTCAAAACTGCTTGGTAATTCAGGTTTTGAATCCTACTGCATGCTTCAGTGAAGAGGGTGGAAGAATAAGCAATGTGAAAATTGTTTAAAATAGAGTATTAGGGTTTTCAGGGGAGTACTATTGCATTTCATGCCTGAGGGGGCAAATCTACTCTGAAGAAAGGTTTTGAAAAAAGATAATACTAAAAAGTGTAATTTTCCTGTCTTATCCCCTCACACCTGTTTTTTCCCTTCCTTAATATTTGTATTAAATATGAAGCAATCAAAGCAGCAATCACACAACTAGAGCGTACACAGACTTTGGAAAAAAAAACTACAGGTGGGGAGAACGAATATTTCCAACTCAGTGCCATGCCCTACAGTTAATTTCCCTCATTTATGATATCAACCAACGCTTGCAGCAGTCTATCTATGCTTGACATCATATGGATTACAGCATCGGAAGGTGTTCCCGCATGGATGCTGTCAGCAGCGGAAGCGGCAAAAAGCTTCTTGCATTCTTTTGATACAGCCAAAAAGAGATATCAACAGGATCCTCAAGTTTCCTTTTCGGATTCAGAAGCGAGACTGAAAATATCAAAGCAAAGAATGAGGTACAACGAATCACTGATGACCTCCACAACTCCATTGTTCATGCAAATACTGATGGAGTCTCCAGAGGAGGAATTTCAACAGCCGGTGAAGACGATGGATTGGAAGTGCATCAGAAAAGCATTGGCAAAAGACATGCATTTATTTCTGGGTTCAGGAGATTTGACAATGCCGGTGACGTATGATGCCCAGGGACAGAACCCGAGATGGGAAAGGATGGGTCACGAAACATTCAAAGACTTAGGGAAGGTGGCTCAAACTTTTGGGCTGGATTCACAATATTTCAAACAACTATTAAGAGGGACATTCACCACGTATGACCTTATGCCATATGATATTCGAAGCATTGTGGCAATGATTCTCACTGACACACAGAGTCTCGTCTGGGAAAAAAGATGGAGAAAGTATCTTCCAGACTTGCGAAATAGATACCAAGGTGGGCCAAACGCGAATCTCACAGAAGCGCAGTTAGCAGGAGATCCTCCAGATGACAACCCAGGGGAACAAGCAGTGCGGCTTCCACGAAGAGTGTTAAATGACATCAAAGAGGCAGGGCGAATGGCAATCATGCAGATTACGCTAACAGGAGCTCCGGATGTTCCGTTCTCTTGCATCAGGCAAGGTCCCGCAGAACCATTCATGTCGTTCATCGATCGACTCACGCAAGCCGTGGATCGACAGGTGACGATTGAGGAAGCGAAGAGGCCTCTCTTGGAGAGCTTAGCTTTTGGCAATGCCAACCCAGATTGTCAACGGGTCATTAGTGCCATGCCAGGACAGCCATCCTTGGCAGAGATGGCGGAGGCATGCAGCAAGGTGGGGACACCTCAGCATGTCGCATCGATTGTGAAGAACGAATTAAGAGAGGAATGGGAAGAACAGATAAAGGGACACTCAGAGACACAATGAGAAGACAAGGCATTGGAAAAGATGCTGGAAAAAATACTTCATCAACAGAACAAGAACACAAACAAAGTTCTTGCAACAATGCAGAAGAAGAGCAATCCCCCAGGAGGACAGTGTTACAAATGTAGGGCGTTTGGACACATGAGAAAGAATTGTCCACAGACACATACACCAGCACCAGCACAAAAAGCGGAAAGGCCAATTGTGCGCGGTGCGGAAGAGGAAGACACTCTGTGAAAGAATGCTATTCTCAGACAGACGTGGAAGGAAATCCTTTACCGTGTCCGGGAAATGGGAGAAGGAGCGCGGGAAATCGCCAGCGCGCTCAGACACAAGTGCTGGCGGTGACACAAGAAACAGGGCAACCATCAGTGAGCGACAAGCAGACGCCCTCAGCAAAACCCTCAGTCGATTCCATAGCGACCCAGACCTCCTCCCACCAGGGGCACAGTGTGCATTTGCAGCTTCTAAACTAGTATGCTTTCTAGACAAAAATCAAGCAGAGATACCAATGAGTATCCGCGGAGATTCATACAAAAAACAAGATTTCTTGATAGTTGGACAAGACAAATGCAGCATTCTTGGACTCATTGTTTATCCTACAGTTGTTTCTGCAGACAAGAACACAGAATTGACAGTTCTGACAAGAGCGCTTCGTCCACCATTGACTGTGCTGGAAAATACTGTGGTTGCGAGAGCTTTCGCCTTGCCGCCACACGCCATTGGAGAAGTCATGTCAATCTTTGATGAAGAAGGGTTTCCTATGAAAGAGCGTGTTGAGATACATACTGCATGGGTGAAGCACATAGGGGTGAAGCACATAGGCCAAGATCTACCCACACTCACGTGCCAATTGACATGTGGAGACAGGACAATAGCAATCAGAGATATGCTCAACACAGGGGCAGATGTCACAGTAATATCGTACATCTTTTGGCCACGCAGTTGGAGCTTGGTCGCGCCCTTGGGTTCTCTCTCAGGCATAGGGGGAGCTTCTCTGTGTCTGCAGAGTTTGTCCATCATTGTCACGGGACCAGGAGACAAGACGGTGATCATTCGTCCTTTTGTCGTCCAAAAGCCGATCACAGTCTGGGGTCGAGACTTTTTGGCACAATGGGGCGCGAAGATCGAAGTGGATTTTTAATAGGGGTCACTGCGGCACTTGCCACATTGAAGTTGACATGGAAAACAGATGATCCAGTTTGGGTGGATCAGTGGCCCCTTGAGCAGAAAAAGTTGAGTGCTTTGAAAAACCTGGTCCAAGAACAATTGCAGAAGCGACACATCGAGCCAACAGATAGCCCTTGGAACTCTCCAGTGTTTGTCATCAAGGAAAAGACATCAGGCAAATGGAGGTTGTTACATGATCTCAGGAAGATCAACGAAGTCACAGAAGACGTAGGACCACTTCAGCTGGGACTTCTATCTGTCTCAATGATTCCCAGAGATTGGCCGCTTGTGGTCATTGACCTCAAGGATTGTTTCTTCAGTATTCCGCTCCATCCAGATGATGCTCCGAGATTTGCCTTTTCAGTTCCGAGTATCAACAAGGAAACACCTCTGCAGCGGTACCATTGGGTGGTCCTTCAACAAGGACTCAAAAATTCTCCGACGATCTGTCAATGGTACCTGGCACGAGCTTTGGCACCAGCGTGGAAGAAATTTCCGAAAGTGAAGATCATTCATTACATGGATGATTTGCTCATTGCAGCATCAACACAACAGGAGCTGCAAGAAGCTCGTGACTGTGTGATCGCAGAGGTGCAAAAGGCAGGTCTGGAAATCAGCATTTCAAAGATTCAAGAGGTTGCACCTTGGAAATATCTAGGGTGGAAGATTTCAGAGAAATCAATAAAACCTCAGAAAATGGAGGTCAGCACAAAGATCAGCAATTTGCATGATTTACAACAGCTTTTGGGAGAGATCAACTGGATGAGGCCAGTTTTGGGAATCACAAATAGCGACATTCCAGCGTTGCTCGATCTTTTGAGAGGAGACACAGACATTCGATCTCCCAGCACTCTCACGCAAGAAGCGAAGAAAGAGTTGGAGAAAGTCACAGACGCAATACAGAAAAGGCAGGCACATCGATTTGTTCCAATGTTGCCTTTTCAGTTGACAGTGCTGGGGAAGAACACACAGTTCCATGGTTTGATCTTCCAATGGGATGAATCACAAAAAGACTCTTTGATAATCATAGAGTGGATTTTTCTACCATACAGGCCTTCAAAGACAATTCTCACGGATTTAGAGATGGCAGCACAAATCATCATAAAGGCGAGAACGAGGTTGCTGACAATGGCAGGATGGGAATTCTCAGTCATCAGATTACCTCTGAAGCAAGACTATTTCGATTGGGCAATGCAACAATCGAAAGACTTATTAATTGCGTTGTTAGCTTTTCCGGAAATTTGCACAATCCATTTTCCACAGCATAGAATACTGCAATCACATGTGGATTGCAGTATTCTATAATCACATATGTTACAGAGCGAAACCAAGAATAAGTGAAGAACCTTTGGACGGGATCATAGTGTTCACTGATGGCTCAGGGAAGACACACAAGTCGGTGATCACGTGGAGAAACTCAACGACAGGGGATTGGGAATCAGATGTAAAGACGGTCCAGGGCTCTCCACAAATCGTGGAGTTGGCAGCCATTGTCCAAGTGTTTCAGTTGTTTGAACAACCTCTCAATCTGGTCACAGATTCCGCATATGTTGCAGGTGTGGTCAAACAATTGGAGGGTTCGCTCTTGAAAGAAGTCAGTAATGAGGTTTTATACTCATATTTGGCAAGCTTGAAAACATTGCTAGAGAGCAGGGAAAGAGAATATTTTATCATGCACATTAGAGTGCACACAACACTTCTGGGGTTTTTAGCAAAAAGGAATGCTCGGGCAGACAGGTTGACAATGCCCATTTCGCAAACACTGACGGACATTTTTGAGCAGGCAAGATTGAGTCACGCGTTCTTTCATCAGAATGCACAGGCGCTGATGGAGTCCTTTCATCTCACAAAGAGTCAGGGGAGGGAGATCACTAGTGCTTGTCCAGACTGTCAGCTTGTGCAGCCACCTTCTTCTACCGGGGCAGTCAATCCGCGGGGACTGCAAAGCCTTCAATTGTGGCAAGCTGATGTCACCAAGTATCCATCCTTTGGGCGGCTCAAAAATATTCATGTTTCAGTAGATACATTCTCAGGTGCAGTCTTTGCCTCAGCACATGCAGGGGAACCAGCAGACCATGCTTGTCGACATTTTCTGCAAGCATTCGCATCATTAGGTGTGCCTCAGGACATAAAAACAGACAATGGTCCAACGTATACAGGCAGGGTGTTTGACAAATTCCTGAAAAGATGGGGTGTCAAACATACATTTGGTATTCCACATTCACCCACAGGTCAGGCAATCATTGAAAGAACACATCACACCCTGAAATCCCTTCTGGACAGACAAAGAAGGGGGGAGCCAGAGGCAACACCTCACATGAAATTAAATAAGGCGTTGTATGTGTTGAATTTCCTAAATAGTTCATTCTCAGAACCCAATCCACCAATCATGAGGCATTTTTTAAACAGCACACAGGCAAAGCTAAGAGAAAATCCTTTCGTTTTGATCAGAAACCCAGAGACAGGACAAACAGAGGGCCCTTTCAAACTAATCACTTGGGCCAAGGGTTTTGCTTGTGTTTCCACAGATCGAGGTCTGAAGTGGGTTTCAGCGCGACACATGAAGCCATTTCAAACACAAGAGCAAGAGAATGCTGATCCGAGAAACAAAGAGACGAGTACTCAGACAGAAGTCGAGACTCAGACTGCAGAAGACATCTCAGAAGAGAAATACAAAGAACTAAAGACTTTGGGGATTTTTCCTTTGGGGTCTTGAGTGAAAACATGACAATGATTTCGCATGAGAGTGAAGCCATGAGCTTCACAATGCTCATGTGCATCACTCTTTCATTCATTGCAATAAGTAATGGGGCAAGTTTACCCATTGATCAACCAAAACAAAATGTGTGGGAGGCTTTAGCTAAAGCAGCGAATTTGGATAGTATTTGTCTGACACATTGGAGGCCAGGGAGACCATTTTCAGCATGGTTGGATTGCCAGTGGATGAATGGCCAATTCCAGGGCACTCCGCAGTTAACATCTCGCAGGTCATTAAAGATCCTGTGAAGGAGTGGTATGCTTGAACACATCTTCTTCCTGTGGCTTCTACAGAACCTCAGGAATTGGAGATTTTTGGGTCCATGACAATGGAACTCTGTATGCAGTTTGAAACTCCAAATGTCACAAAGACAAACAAAACTATTGATGTAACTCCCAATCATGAATTCTATAAAAATGCATCAGCTTGGTGTAAATACACAGAGAAAACTGCCAAAGGATCAATCCAAGTCCCAGTGCACTTGCCACGGGGTTTGTTTTTAATTTGCGGGGACAGAATTTGGCACGGCATTCCTGATAATGCCAGGGGAGCTCCATGCAGCATTGGGAAAATTTCAATGTTATCGCCAGATTTGAAATTGCTAAGAGAGAAAAAACACAATGAAAAAAGATCATTACAACATTATGCGGCAGATTGCAACGACGAAATACATACTTGGGACAAGGCAAGGAGAATTGCTACAGCAATCTTCTCACCTCAAACAGCATCGGGGTTGGCCTTGACTCAACTTGACCGCATGGGTTGTTGGTTGAGCAAACATGCTCAATCTGTGTCTGTCGCATTGAGTGACATGTTAAAAGACATCAGTAGTGTAAGACAGCAACTCTTCAAAACAGAGCGGTGATCGATTATCTATTGCTCGCTCATGGACATGGGTGTGAAGAATTTGAGGGGATGTGCTGCATGAATCTCTCAGACCATTCAAAATCAATTCATGAAAGTATTCAGAAAATAAAAGACAGCATAAATAAAATTGGCGAGATCACAGGATATTGGATCGATGATCTGGCAGCATTTTTTGATCTCTCTCTCGTATGGAGAGGAATTTTAAAGATAGCATTATATGTCTTAATAATTCTCTTGATCCTCATGCTTGTTATCCCATGCATGTTTTTAGGTATAAAGCGTGTCATGAGTCAGGTAGCAAAAGAAGTGCTTTTAGTGCAAACAGAAAGGGGAGATGTGGGAACTCCGCACATAGTTCCTGATATCCAGAGTTGCTGAGACAACCCTTGGGGGGCTCAGAAGCCCTGGAACGTTGCCAGAAGTGTTTGGTGGCTAGACTTTGATCCTGCACGGGATGCAGCACCTGTATGAGGATGAGAGGATCACATGGGGATAAGTGGTGAAGGGATAGATTAATTATAGGGTGAAAACACAGGTTTTAGAATTTCGGTACAGGGGGGTTCTAGGGGACAAGATGGAAGAATTAGGGTGTGTCCTGTCCTTCTTCTTCTTGTCATCCATCTTTGATGGTGATGGTGGCACTTTGAGATTGGTTCTTACTGAATTTGCACTTGTCAATAAGAGTGAAAGGTATTGGGAGGAAAAGGTAAATATCCTACACGTAGTTTTTGGTATAAAAATAAGCGGCCACCGCGAGGGAGGTCAGTGTGCCTATGACTGACTTGCTGTGCGGACCTCTGTCGGGCTGGGAGACAACATTGTAGATAAGAATTAATAAACAACAGTGAAGAACTAAAAAACTGGAAGACTCCTTTTGTCCTTTCGCGCGCGGGCTGCCTCAAGGCCATCCAGAGCCTTACCAGGCAATTTCAACAGCCAAGACAGGACACCTGTGCTTTGTTTCCTGTCAAGAGAACTCTTCAAAGGACAGTACAAAATCAATCTCTGTGCAAGTCATCTGCACTGCAGGGCTGCCATCCTGTTGCTGTTGTGGTGGTTGTTACCCAGCTGAGCACAAAGGGCTGAGAGCCCCAGAGAGTGGGGCTGCGTTTTGTATCTCCTGGAAGCTGGCATCTCTGCTTTAAATCCAATCTTGCATTTTGTTTCCCTCAGGGACAATAGAAATCAGGAAAATCCCGTGAGGATATACACTGAACTGGACCATACTGGCAGCAGAGGAGTCCAACTGCAGATACCCCTGCACAGTCATGGGTAAGGTGTTTTTCTGGTGGAATGTCTATTCAATGTGAAGTTAGGCCAGCTACAAACATGTTCCCACACTGGGGACAGATGGTCCCATCTCTCAGTGCTTCTCAGAATTTGTGAAGATGCTCAGAAGGCACTGTCAGAGACATCTCCATGCTGCTGAGGTCTTGCCTGCATCAAGAACAGGACCTGGAAGATTTACTTGCGTCTCAAGCGTGAGATGCATGTGTCACAGTCCGTTCCGGTGGGCGGGTGACGTGATAATTTTTTGCTGCAAAAATAACCAGCAAGGCACTGGGGATTTGCAGTAACAAATCAACAAACTGCAGTTTTAGTGAAATAACCACAACTGATATGTGTTGGTGAGGGGATCTGGGGAAGAAAAGGAGAAGATTAGGGAAGAGGGAGGAAAGCAGGAATGCGGGGCTATAGCTACCGAGACATGGTGCCGCTTTCGTCCTTCGGGCTCCAGCCGTCGAAGCTCACTGGGGCACGTGAGGGGAGATCTCAAAGCACAGCTGAATTGCACCCCAAATTATACTCTTTTTCGTTGGGGGGAAGGGGAGCCGAAACAAAGGTCTCCAAGGAGGAGAAAGAACAGAAAAAGGGGGAGAGTACACAGAGTCATTGTTTTCATGGCCCAATGCTTGCAGGTGCGCTTATTCTGGGCAGACTTTCCCCCCTTTGTGCACACTTCCCCCGAGCTCGGGGGGTGTTCAGTCCCAGTCCCTGGAAGAAGGTGCGAGGGGGGTTTTCTTGCATGGCGATTTCTTGTCTTGGTTCTCTGATGAGGAGGCTCACATCTCTGTTTGTCTGTCACGGTGGTTGAAGGCAGGCGAGAGGGGTCTTCTCGTGGAGGGGGGAACCACCCCAGAGCTCAGACCAGCCAGGCCGGGAGGTAGGGAGAAAGTCCAGATCCATTGCTCAGGAAGGGCAGCATGCCCCCTTCAAGTTCAGCATGGCATGTTCTGCAAACAACACCTCTGAACACACTAAGCTAATAGGCATATTGTTGGAATCCATAAAATTAGAGAGTTTTTGGGAAATGGTTAAAATGGTTAAAAAAGTATATAGGCCTCAGACTGAAGTTCTGTTAGCACTGCAGATACAGCAGAAAAGTTTCCCAAGCAAGCAGAAAAGTTTCCCAAGCAGTACAGCACACGTGACAAATAACAATAGGCCTCTGTAGAACTGGCTTTAGGATGGCAACAAGGTTATTTAATGTATATCTTTAGAAGGTTAGCATGAATAGAGCTCTGTTCTTTGTCTCTTATGAACCAGTCTGTGTTTTAACTACCATTACGTGTGTTTTATAAGATTGGATAGAATGCTTGTCAATATGTGTTGTTCTGCGTATGATTAGCTGAAATCTAGACTGAGATGATTTTATGTCTTTCTCTATCACCCCACCCTCTCCAGACATTTTCAGTAGATCGGCGAACTGTTAACATCCTGTCTCCATTGTAACAATGTTCTGAGACTGATGTACCAACAATAAAAAAAAGCTCTTCACTAATCTACTTCCAATGTTGTCCATATCTAGATGTTTTGCTGCAGCAAGTAAATTCCTTTTTTAAAATGTGAGTTCCTAACACAATTAGACCTCTATCTACCCTTTAACCCCATAGCATATGACTTTCCCTCCCCACTGGCTCAGCAGTTTTTAACTTTTCGGTGGTCTTTTTCTTCATGACAATTGTGAGGCAAAAATGAAAGATATTTTGGACAGACTCTCACAGCATACCTGTGCTTTGTTTCCTGTTAAGAGAACTTCTCAAAGGACTGTACAAAATCAGTCTCTGTGCCAGCCATCTGCACTGCAGGGCTGCCCGTCCTGTTGCTGTTGTGGTGGTTGTTACCCAGCTGAGCACAAAGGGCTGAGAGCCCCCAAGAGTGGGGCTGCGTTTTGTATCTCCTGGAAGCTGGCATCTCTGCTTTAAAGTCAGCATCTTGCATTTTGTTTCCCTCAGGGAGAATGGTGAACCAGGAAAATCCCATGACGATATACACCGAACTAGAACATACTGGCAGCAAAGGAGTCCAACTGCAGATACCCCTGCACAGTCATGGGCCAGGTGTTTTTCTGGTGGAATGTCTATCCAGTGTGAAGTTAAGCCAGCTGCAAACATGTTCCCACACTGGGGATAGATGGTCCCATCTCTCAGTGCTGCTCAGAATTTGTGAATATGCTCAGAAGGCACTGTCAAGAGACATGTCCATGCTGCCGACGTCTTGCCTGCATCAAGAACAGGACCAGGAAGATCTCCTTGTCTCTGAAGCGTGGGATGCTTCTACCTGTGCTTTGTTTCCTGTCAAGAGAACTCTTCAAACAACTGTATAAAATCAGTTGTTAGCCTCTGTGCCAGCCATCTACACTGCAGGGTTGCCTGTCCTGTTGCTATTGTGGTGGTTGTTACCCAGCTGAGCACAAACGGCGGAGAGCCCCAGATAGTGGGGCTGCCTTTTATATGTCCTGCAAGCTGGGATCTCTTCTTTAAAGTCAGCATCTTGCATTTTGTTTCCCTCTGAGAAAATAGTAGAGAAGGAAAATCCCATCATGAAATTCACTGAACTGGAAGATACTGGCAGTGGGTGAGCCAGCTCTTCCTCTCAATGGCACTGTGTTCTGCCAATACTCCCCATTCCCCTGGAGAGGGAATCTTTGAGAGAGTTTGTTTTCTTTCTGTTGTGATGAACTCACATTTTTTTGCCCTCCTCTTCCTGTTTTCTCTTGTTGTGCCTGCAAGGACTGCATTTTCTGCCCTCAAACTACGTGAGCCACCAAGATGTGAAGAGCAGCAACATCCTTCTCAGAACTGATGGCTCTGTCAAGCTGGGTCAGTATATTCTTGGTCAGGTGCAGCATTCCAGGGATTTGCGGTGTAGGGCTGCTTTGAGTCGTAGCCAGGTCGCCAAAAATCATGCTGGTGGCAGTGCAGGGACACCCGCTGTGAGCTGGTGACATGGTTGCAACGTGTACAGAGGTATGACAAGGAACAAACAGTCAAGAGAGCCGTTGATACCAAGCAAGAGCCTGCCCTGGTCCTGTCCAGTGACAGACAAGTACTTGACCTCTCACCACGTGACTGTGGGAAGTTGACCTCTTCTTCTGGCCAAGCTGTGCTCACTTGTTCCCAGAAGTATAACCATGCAGATTTGGCACCCTGAGGGTGGGCATCCCCGGGCAGGCAAGGAAACCAAGTGGACCAAGGACATGGGAGATGGTTGTGCAGAGACAGTCTGCACTGCTGCCACAACTTGCAGAGGGCAGAGTCAGGGCTGGGGCAGCTTTTCCCAGTTACACATCAGCTCTCAGGAGCCTCGGAGCCACAAGCACACGCCAGCTGTTGTTCCTTGTCCAGGATGTCCAGGTTCTGCACAGCGCTGAAGGCAGCGTTAGGGCAGGACAGACTGCAGCAGCAATGGCCTGGTGTTCTCCACCGACAGCCTTTGGTTCTCCTTCCCTCAGCAGCAGCAGCAGCAGCAGCAGCAGCAGCAGCAGCAGCAGCAGCAGTAGCAGTAGCAGCAAGGAGCAGTGGCAGGGTCAGGACGAGGAGGAGGTGGCTGCCCTGGCCCTTTGCTCCCAGGCCGCAGGCCAGGAGGGCTCTGGCTGCAGCAGGGCGCTCTTCGGGCAGCCCCTGGCAGCCTCTGCAGGGAGCATAGCACGCTGCCCCATCCTGCCTGGGTCACTTTTCTTCAGCAATACCCTACTAGCTCCTCTTCAGAAGGAAAAAAATTCCAGCAATGTAAAAAGAGCTAATTCAAGTACAGTTCTACCTGCCTTTCTATTGTAATTCAGGGCATCTATTTGTCTTTAATTTCATGATTTTTATGAAAACATGCATTCATATCTTCACATTTTTTGTGTTTCTAATTATTCCTATACCAAATAATTTCTTTTTTACCTCTTGATTTATTGCAGTTGGTAATTCTGAAGTAGTATTATTTTAAAATGTCCCAAAACAACACCCTTTGGGTAGTTTTCCTCACTTTTAAAACAAACCCTATAAGCCATTTCAGTCTCTGTCTCTCCAAGTTGGTTCATACTGGTCTATTTTAAATCAGGGCTACAATACTTTTATAGGATTGAGAGAGGTCCATGAAATGCACACCAGTGATTCCTCTTGTGGAATGTCATGGCCCTGTCATAAGCCTCTTGGGTTTGGCGCTTTTTTGGTTGGTTTTTTGGTTTTTGGGGTTTTTTCCCTCTCATCACCTCAACGGCAAACACATGTTTAGTTCCAAACTTACACAAGATGAGCAAAATCAAAACAATGTGATGGGCCTTTGGGAACTCCTTGCTGATCTTTCTGCTTTTTCAGCTGAGCAAGGCTCTGATCCAGGCAAAGAGAGTGCACTTAGAACCATTTGGCTGGAACTCTGCTGATTTCTAGGAAAAGCTGGAGGCCTCTCTCTCCCCAGGATGTTTTGGCTGAGCCAAGCTTTGCTGGGTTTTGGCTGCAAATACCATTGCCCTTGCTTTCTTCTATCCACAAGTACCATGGCTGGGCAAAAACTCCCCAGTGGGCCATATTCCAAAGGCACTTGGGTCTGGAGTTTGTGAGTGAAGGAGAGCCTTATCCACTTCCAAACCACATGGAAAAAAATCATGAAAGACAACTTCCCATCCTTAACAAATAACTGACAATTCGCAAGTGGATCTAGAGCTTCTTTACAGAATGAAAAGGAAGGCAATCTTCCAATGGAGTTGTGCTTTCTGGAGTCTTTCTTCTGACTCCCACTCACAGCTGGCATTGGAAAAAGTCACATCTCTGCAAGTGTCAGTGTCTTCTGTCTGCCATCAATTGTTTTGCTGCAACAATCAGAACAGGCATCAGGCTGGAGAGAGGCTCAGCTGATGCTAGGGACAGGAGCTGCCCCAAGGGAAAAAAAAAGCAATGAACTTTTACCTCCCAAACCCATCTCCCCAGAGGCTCAAAGCAGGATTCCTCTGGTTCCCAGAAATACAAAGAGGGCTGAGAAGACCATCTGCATCTATGTGTTTATGCCCAAGACTTTGCTGATGCCATTTGGGTTATGCCTTTTTCTTTTCTGTTTTCTGTATTCTTTGCATATCTATTTAGAGCTCTATAGGGCACTCTATTTGTGACTACTTTTCCCAGCCCTTCTCTATGGCCTCTGCCTGTTGTGTTGTGTTGGTTTGTTCCAGTTCTCCCTTATTTGTTATGATGGTTCTGTCCTCCTAGTTTTCCCCTCCCTAGTGTCTGTCTGTTATGTTGTTGCTATGGTTGCCCCCCTGTTATGTAACTTCCCCGCCCCATATTTCCAAATATGTATAATTTTCTCTCCTCCCTGGGCCCAGTCAATCACTCCCCACCACTCCCTGTCTTCTAGAAGGTTCCCTTCAGTGGGAGTAGTGATTGGCTGAGGTCCCGGGGCCCCTCCTTTACATTGTATCCATTGGTTCTTTCCTCAAGTCTGTTATGTTAAACCCTTCCCCTGACCTCCCCGGATTGGTCCATTGTAAACTCCTCCCCCAGTTACCACCTCCCTTTATAATCCCATGTTCTGCTCATTTTCTTTGTCACTCTCTGCTGGTCCTTCCCAGTTTGTCACCCCCTGCTGGCCGTCCCCCGGGACATTAAACCAGTTCTACCCCAGAGAGTGTCCGGCTCTTGCTTCACTCCGCCCTGCCTCACAGCTTTTCTCCGAAGACCTCGTCCTGCAGGCACAGCCCGAGGCTTTCACCGCCGAGGGGTGCCTGAAGCTGCCAGTCCTGGGGCCTAGCCACCGGGACTGACACCCCCTGCTGCAGTGGGGCTGTTGGCCACCCTCTCAGCTAGCCAGGCACACGACTTTTGGCCGCGGCATCGCTGCAGCTTGGCCCCCAACGTGGGGCCAGAGCCGTCGCTCGGACCCCGCGGACGAGGTCACCGGACCTCTGGACAACAGTCTACCACCGGTCGCAGCAGGCTCCGTTGTAGGAGCGGCGCTCCCGGTGGACCCGGAGCTGCAACTCTCGACACCCAGGGAGAGCTCCGAGGGCGGAGTCCTGCCTTTCCTGGATTTCTTTTCGCTGCTCGTCTGATTGGTAAGCCCCTGCCTTGGGGGTCTTCCCTCCCACCTTTTTTAACCCCTCCCAGGAGCCGAGCCCTGCTTTGGGGACTGTTCCAAATCCTACTTCTCCATAGACCCCCTTCCTTTGTTGTTTTTCTCTTTCCTGTGGTTGCCGTGCTCATGCCTTTCCTAGGACCGGCAGCTTAGTGGTCATGCCCGACGGGGACCGCCACTAAGTAAAGGCTCCCACTTCCCTTAAACCTTCTTTACTGCTTGGCCTTTAGGGGGTTCATGCCTGCTCTGGGACCGATCCTCTAAGCCAGCAGTAGGGTGGAGCAGACGAGCAGACGGTCCTTGTTTTAGTTATAGTTCGCTCCGGTTAAGGCGGCTTTGTCACCGTAGGGGACTCTTTTCTTTGATTTTCTTCTCGTTTTTCTTTGCGTTCCGCGATGGGTGCGCAGCAGAGTTCCCCTCAAAAAAGAGCCTTTCACCAGGTTAGAAGTTTGTTGATTGGGGGAGGGTTGGATCCCCCGAAAGTTGATTTAAAGAAATTAGTACGGTGGATCTTTTCTCAGTTCCCCAACACCACCCCAGAGCAACTTAAGGACCCGCGTTATTGGAAAGCCGTATTGGCCAAATTAGATCAGGAGGTCAGCTCTGGGGAGGCGAAACTTTACCCGGCCGCTTATTGGGCGGGTAAAGTTTTGCACCAGTTGACTCCACAGGGGGAGCTGCAGAAAAATCCATCTTCTTCAGGTTCTCACCCCAGTTCTCCCAGTCCTGCTGTCCCTACCCCGTCTACCTCACCCCGTGTTCCTCGGTCGGAGCCCTTGAGGGGGGTCCTTAAGGCCAACATGCAGCAGAGGCTCCATCCTCCCTCTGCCCCCTCTCGATCAGCCCGACCTGGCCCTCCTAAAGGAGGACTCCGAGGAGATCCTGGCCAGACTCCTCGGAGCAGGTTTTCCTACCCCTTTTCTCATTCCCCCCAGTTCCCAGTTGAGAACCCTAAACAGGTTCGATTTAATGTCCCCCCAGTTAATGCCCCACCGCCTCCACAAGATGGCTCCTATGGAGCCCAAGATGGAGGCGGCCACGTTGCTTCTCCCACCAATTTTTCTTCTCCTTCCCATAATCCCTTTGCCTCTCAACCCAACCCCTTCCTACCCCTAGATCCACCCCCTTCTCCACCCTTTTCTCCCCTGCCTTCCCCCCCCTGTTCCTTCCTGCGCTCCTCCCCTCAGTAATCCCTCCTCGTTCCCACCTCCTCACTCTGCCCCGCCTCCAGACTCCACCTCGGAGGCGGAGAAAGTCCAGCTGCCACCTCCTGTTCCGCCACGCCCATCAGCCTGCCCCTCCCAAATGGTGGGCCCCGCCTCTGCCTCCCCCCTTTCCGGTTCCCACGCCTTCCCTTCCGGTTCCCACGCTCCGTGTTCCGGTGGGGGGGGGGGGGGGTGGGTAACCAGAAGCCAGGGCGAGCCCCGGTTTTTGAAGCCACCCCGGTTAGCTACCGCCTGAGCGGGGAGGGGAGCTCCCAGGCTCAGTGGGTTCCTATAGCACAAGACCGGATCAAGGATCTGTGCAAGGCCCAGAGAGAGTATTCCCGGGAATCAGAGTATTTCCGGGGGCTCCTCTGCTCGGCCCTTGCACCAGGAGATCTGGTCCCCGCTGACCTGAGGGCTCTCTTCTCCAGCCTTTTAGGTCCTATGGAGTTTAGGGCCTGGGCGGTAGAGTGGGGGAGAGAGGTCGCGGAAGTTCTCCCAATCCTCTGGGAGAACCAAGCGACCGCTCATGACACAGAGGGCCAATTAATATCCACAAATCATCTGGTGGGTACAGGGGCATGGGCCGGTGGGGTGACCCAGGTGCGAGTGCTCTTCCCAGACCACATTACAGAATCCTGTCGTGCTGCGGAGAGGGCTTTCTTTAAACTCCCCGCAGTCTTCTCACAGGAGGACGAGGAAGAGCCTCAGCAAGGGTCTCAGGAACCATACTTACATTTCTTAGAGAGACTCTACAGGTACGTGGAGACACAAGCTTCGGAGGAAGGCGAAAGGGAAAACCTGTTACGGAGGATGGCGTTTAAAAACGCAAACTCTGACTGCCGGAGAGCCATCCGATCCCTCCCCCGTAGCCCGCGGCCTTCCATCGAGATGATGATGGAGGTCGTGGCACGGAAGGTCCCACTGCCAGGAGCGCCTGACCCCAAGACCAAGAATAGACGGACCTCGGTGGCGTTCGCGTCGACCTCCAGCACCGATGAGGAAGACTACTGTGCGGCGGCGGCCGGATCGTCAACCCCAGGAGCAGCCAGAAGGCATCCAGGCACCCACCCGTGTCACTTATGCGGGAAGACTGGGCACTGGATGCCTGACTGCCCTCTGAAGGAGGAATTTTAAACTTATCGGAGGAAGGAGTGCCCTGCTGGAAAACAGGAGGGGAAATCTTCAAAAAACTAGGAAGTGAGCGCAGCCCCTCCCTGCGCAAAGATAGAAATAAGGCGGGCAAGTTAATGCTGAGCAGGGAGGAGGGAACAGAGAAAGGCCCACCACGTGCCTCTACTAGATGTGACATTTCTTTCCCGGATTTGACGTATTGTACCTGTTGGTTACAGCCTCAGCCTGCCGTAACAACTATTTCTTCATTCTCCCCATTCAGGCTGCAGCTGACCCGTAATATTCATCTAACGGACACTGACTTCCACCTGGTAACTGCCGACGTTCAACATCCTGGCAGCTGGAGGAGACTTGGACGCAGCAGGTGGATCATTGTTGGGGACACAAAATATACACCCATAGATTTACACATCGTCCCGGGGTTGGTAGCAACCGACCGGGACCGATTTGCCTTGGGGCTGTACTGCGTCCTGCCCCCGCTTTCTCTCCACAAGGGCTGGGTCATCGCCCAAGCCATCCCAGTGCCGGAGGAGGTGCAGGAACCCAAGCCATCTCAAGGGACCTCACCTCCAACGGTTGCTTGGGCACAAGTTGTGGGGAGAGAGAAGCCCAGGTTGACATGTCAACTGTCCCTGGGCGCGGATCGCAAGATCATGCGGGGGTTACTGGACACGGGAGCAGATGTGACGATCATTCCCTCTCGGGATTGGCCGTCACATTGGGATTTGCAAAGCGCAGCCGGACATATACAAGGTGTAGGGGGTCTTAAATTGGCAAAACAATCCAAGAGCATTGTACAAATTACGGGGCCGGATGGGCAATTGGCTTCTGTGCGCCCATTCGTTTTAGATTACACCGAGCCCCTGTGGGGAAGGGACCTGTTAGCCCAGTGGGGAGCCAGAATTGACCTCCCAAAGGCTCCCCAGGTTTTTCGGGCGGTGGCCACTGAGGAGCGCCCTACCTGGAAGCTGGATTGGCGATCAGATGAGCCAGTACAGGTGGTACAGTGGCCACTTAACAAACAAAAATTGAAGGCGCTCAACGAGCTGGTGCAGGAGCAGTTACTCAAGGGCAACCTGGTGGAGACCATGTCACCTTGGAACTCCCCAGTATTTGTAATCAAGAAGCCCAACAAGGACAAGTGGCGGCTCCTGACCGACCTCCGCCAAATTAATGAACTAATAATTGATATGGGTCCCCTCCAACCAGGGATGCCATCCCCTACAATGCTCCCTCAAAACTGGAATTTGGCAATTATCGACATCAAAGACTGTTTTTTCCAAATTCCCCTACACCCTGATGATGCCCCGCGTTTTGCTTTCACGGTTCCTTCCATCAACCGTGAGTCCCCGGCCAAGCGCTACCACTGGCGTGTTCTTCCACAAGGAATGAAGAACAGTCCTGTCATCTGCCAGTGGTATGTCGCTTCGCTGCTGTCTCCTGTTCGTACAGCCCTCGGGGATGTCATCCTGTTACACCACTATATGGATGACATCCTCGTCTGCGCCCCAACAGATGATCTGCTTGCCCATGCGCTTGACCTGACAACCAGTGCGTTGGTTGCTGCAGGGTTCGAGCTCCAAGCAGACAAAATTCAAAGGATGCCGCCTTGGAAATACCTGGGCCTTGAAATTACGAAGCGGACCATTGTTCCGCAAAAATTGGCCATAAGGACTTCAGTCCAGACCCTTGCGGATGTCCATCAACTGTGTGGGTCTTTAATTTGGGTGAGGCCCTGGCTAGGTATACCAACTGAAGACCTAGCCCCTCTTTTCAATTTATTGAAAGGGGGAGAGGAGCTGAGTTCTCCTAGGGAACTCACCCCAGAGGCTCAGGTAGCCCTAGAGAAGGTGCAAAAAACCATTTCGGCCAGGCAGGCCCACCATTACCACTGGGGCCTGCCATTCAAATTTATAATTTTGGGGAAACTGCCACATCTTCACGGCTTGATCCACCAATGGGACAAGAGTTTAAAGGACCAGGGTCTGGGCGACCCCCTCTTAATCATAGAGTGGGTGTTCCTCAGCCACCACAGGTCCAAAAGAATGACAAGGCCACAAGAGCTGATAGCCAAACTGATCCGAAAAGCGAGATCTCGGATCAGGGAGCTGGCGGGCTGTGATTTTGCATCCATCCATCTTCCAATTCGATTGGTTTCGGGCCAACTTAAATTAAAGACTTTCAATGAACTGCTTGAGACTAACGAAATGCTGCAATTTGCGTTAGACAGCTACACTGGCCGTGTTGCAGTCCATCGGCCGGCCCATAAACTTTTTAATTCGGAATTTAAATTATCAATTAAAGGGATTCAGAGCAGGAAGCCTCTAGATGCTCTGACAGTTTTTACTGACGCGTCCGGAGCATCCCACAAGTCAGTAATGACTTGGAAGGATCCTCAGACTCAGCGGTGGGAGGCTGATGTTGCCATCGTGGAGGCTTCTCCACAAATAGCTGAGTTGGACGCAGTCGTCCGAGCATTTGAGAAGTTTCCTGGTCCCTTCAATTTGGTAACAGATTCTGCATACGTAGCTGGTGTGGTGTCTAGGGCAGAATCGGCAGTTCTACAGGAGGTCTCTAATCAAAAATTGTTTAACTTGCTCTCAAAGTTAGTTGAATTGGTCTCCCGCCGAGAGCATCCCTTCTTTGTGATGCATGTAAGATCACACACCGACCTGCCAGGGTTCATCGCTGAGGGCAACCGTCGGGCCGACTCTTTGGCCGCAGCTGCTGTCACGATGGGCCCGCTCCCAGATGTGTTCGGCCAGGCTAAGATCAGCCATCAGCGGTTCCATCAGAATGCGCCAGGTCTGGTCAGGCAATTCCATCTTACGCAGGACCAGGCCAAGGCGATCGTGGCCACATGTCCCCAATGCCAAGCCCATCAGATGCCCACCATCGCATCTGGGGTGAATCCCCGGGGCTTGGCGAGCTGTGAAGTGTGGCAGACGGACGTGACGCACATCCCATCTTTTGGGAACTTGTGTTACGTCCACGTCTCCATTGACACCTTCTCGGGAGCTATCTTTGCCTCTGCCCACACAGGTGAGAGGGCAGCGGATGTCCAGAAGCATCTGCTTCTGGCGTTCGCTGTCCTGGGCATCCCTAGGGCCTTAAAAACTGATAACGGCCCAGCGTACACCTCCAAGGAACTGCGGAGCTTCCTGCAGCAATGGGGAATAGAACACAAGACCGGCATCCCCTATTCCCGACAGGCCAAGCCATGGTGGAGAGGGCCCACCAGAGCCTGAAGAAGACTTTAGAAAAAGAGCGCGCGGCAGTGAAGGTGGAGACCCCCCACGTCCGGTTGTCGAGAGCATTGTACACTCTTAATTTTCTCAATTGCTCTTTTGACAACCTGAACCCTCCAGTTGTCCGGCATTTTGGCAGTCACCAACAGCTGCAGCCGAAAGCCAGGCCCCCGGTTCTCATAAGGGATCTGGAGACCTGGCGAATGGAAGGGCCATTTGACCTGGTCACTTGGGGGAGGGGATACGCTTGCGTGTCCACTCCCTCAGGACCCAAATGGATACCATCTAAATGGGTCAAGCCCTTCCTTCCCAAGCAAGCGAAGACATCAGAGGCTGTACCACAGGTACAAGAGGCATGTTGGTGGCGGAGGAGGAAACCTTCCACCTCTTCTCATTTTTATCTCCTTGACAGGTTCCCTCCGATGGAGTCCCCTTCATCTCCTCCTTTGTTTCGTGCCCCTTTTTGTGTTGCTTTTGACTCCCGACCTTCCTCCCCGATGTCAGACTCTTCCTCCGAGCTTAAGTTATTGTTCGGGACAGAACCATCCATTTGAAATTTGTGTAGTTAATAAGGTTTATTTTGCTTTTCCAGTTCATCTCCTGATTTCCGGCCCCCGCTTCATCAGAATGGCCCAACTCAGCCCTCAACTGTGGCAGCGCCCAAGCACTCTCTTGTTTCTCATGGTCATCGGCTCCCTCCTACCACCCTGGGCAGCATGGATTATCCCTCAGCCAAAGGTGAATGTCTGGCGTACCTTGGCTCAAGCGTTGGGGCAAGATCATATCTGCCTCGATGCAGGATCAGCAGAGGACCCGATGTCGTCATGCCTTGTGGGGATCCCCTTCTCTCCAGGCGAGTTCCCCTCCGCGTTTCAATCAGCCCTTTCCCCTATTCTGGCCCGGAGCCTCACTATCCTGCCTAGTTTTGATTCCAGCAACGCCTGGAGAGACGGAGTGGTGAGGCTGGATCCTCTACCCTCCGAGCCCACTGAACTCCATCTACTCGGTTCGACCAATTCCTCTATTTGTTTTCAGTTTGAGTATTCCCTTTCCCCCATAGAGAAGGGAAATGAAGTGGTGCAGCAGAATAAAATTGAATATCAAGCTTACCAGTGGTGCAAGGCCGTTTTAAAGATCAGTGGCCCCACCACCACTGGCCGCACCCCATATGCCCTCCCTAAGGGAACCTTTTTGATTTGTGGCGACCGAGCGTGGGCAGGCATCCCCTCTGGTCTGGTCGGAGGGCCGTGCACATTTGGCAAGCTGACGCTGCTTACCCCCAACATGACCCAAATTGTGAATTGGAAAAGGACAAACATCACAGCAGAATTGGCTAGGTCCAAAAGAGAACTTAAAGATCTCCCCGAAGACTGTGATGACGAAATTACTCATTGGTCTCATTCCAAAACCATCGCTTTTACCATCTTATTGCCGTGGGTATCAGTGGCGAAATCTCTAGGCGAATTGGGCCGCCTAGAGTGTTGGGTGGTTAAGCAAGCCAATTTGACCTCGGCTGCAATATACGACCTCCTTACAGATGAGGAATTAACAAGGAAGGCGACACTCCAAAACAGGGCGGCAATAGACTTTCTATTGCTGCTCCATCACCACAATTGTGAGGAGTTTGAGGGCCTCTGCTGCATGAATTTGTCATCACGAGCTGAGGACGTCAGACACACCATCCAGCGCATGAAAGACCAAGTTCACCGGATGGAACAAGAAGCATCAGATTGGCTGAGGGACATTTTTAAGGGTTGGGGCTTGGGCAGTTGGGCCAGTTCTGTGTTAGAATCAGTTTTAAAAGTTGTTTTAGTTTTGTTTCTACTTTTGATTTGCTTTTCGTTGATCTGTGGGCTGGTCCAAAGACTCGTTATTAAGATCACAGCTCCTAGCGTCAACCAAGTAGAAGCGGGAGAAACTGCTGAAGTGGGAGACTACTCCTCAGAGGCAGACAGAGCCGCAGAGGAAGAGGAGCCTCCCCCGTACCATCAGGAGCTGTATGGCGACGAAGAGATCTCTTGGATTGACCAGCCCCGGAATCCAGCCTTTTGAACTTTTAACATGGACATTTACGTTCGTTTCAATTTTATTTAACAAAAAACGGGGAGATGTTGTGTTGTGTTGGTTTGTTCCAGTTCTCCCTTATTTGTTATGATGGTTCTGTCCTCCTAGTTTTCCCCTCCCTAGTGTCTGTCTGTTATGTTGTTGCTATGGTTGCCCCCCTGTTATGTAACTTCCCCGCCCCATATTTCCAAATATGTATAATTTTCTCTCCTCCCTGGGCCCAGTCAATCACTCCCCACCACTCCCTGTCTTCTAGAAGGTTCCCTTCAGTGGGAGTAGTGATTGGCTGAGGTCCCGGGGCCCCTCCTTTACATTGTATCCATTGGTTCTTTCCTCAAGTCTGTTATGTTAAACCCTTCCCCTGACCTCCCCGGATTGGTCCATTGTAAACTCCTCCCCCAGTTACCACCTCCCTTTATAATCCCATGTTCTGCTCATTTTCTTTGTCACTCTCTGCTGGTCCTTCCCAGTTTGTCACCCCCTGCTGGCCGTCCCCCGGGACATTAAACCAGTTCTACCCCAGAGAGTGTCCGGCTCTTGCTTCACTCCGCCCTGCCTCACAGCTTTTCTCCGAAGACCTCGTCCTGCAGGCACAGCCCGAGGCTTTCACCGCCGAGGGGTGCCTGAAGCTGCCAGTCCTGGGGCCTAGCCACCAGGACTGACACCCCCTGCTCCAGTGGGGCTGTTGGCCACCCTCTCAGCTAGCCAGGCACAGGACTTCTGGCCGCGGCATCGCTGCATCTGCCTAAGCAGAAAGACAAACTTCCAGAGCTCCAAATGCTGGGGGGTAGAAGGCCCCAGTGTTATCTTGGTTCTTCCTGGGACAGACCCTTCCAGGGAGCTGGTGGACTCACCATCCCTGCAAGCCTTTAAAAGAAGACTGGATGTGTCACTCAGTGCCGTGCTTTAGTTGAGCTGTTAGGACATGGGTTGGAGTCGATCATCTTGAAGGTGTCTGTCTTCCAAGCCACTGACTCTGTGATTCTGTCACTGAGAGAGCTTTTCTTGCACGCCTGGAAAGGGCTGCGGGGGCCCTTTGCCAAGGACGGGCATCAGGGCTCCTGGAAAAGAAGCAAAAGGCTCAAGGCGAAGGCCGAGAGGGCAGAGCTGCCCCAGCGCGGCCCACAGCGAGCCTCATGTCCTCCTCCTCAACCTGCGCCCTCGGCGCTGCCCTTTGCGGCGCCGGCTGCTCCTCTAGCTGCGGGGCTCCAGGCCGTGCTGGGGGCCGGGCCCCTCGTCTTCGGGAAGCGCCGGAGCCTCGGAGGCGACCGGCTGCTGCTGTGGCCGGCAGGGGAGAGCTGCGGCTGCGGCCCCGGGCACGGCGAGCTGCCGCTATGGCCGGCTCCTGCCGCAGCTCCTGCCGCGGCTCCTGCCTCTGCTCCGGCCACAGCTCCCGCCCGTGTCTCCATGGCCGCGGCTGCTCGGCACAGCGGGCTGAGCACAGCCACCGCCAGCAGCAGCTCCTCACGGGCCCAGGCCCCGCGCGCTCCGAGCCCGCCCAACCCCGAATTCCAGCCCTGAGAGGCTTGGCGTCCCAATGCATACCCTGGGGACAGCAGAGTCGGCCGCTGAGTTCAGCCCATGGGGCCTCCACCAAGTGACCAATGGAAAATTCACCAAATCCCCATCAGAGACAACAGAAAACTCCCATAGTGCCTAACAGCCTGAAACAACTGCCAATTACAGAACATTCCATCCATGTAGGAAAAGAACCTCTTGCATTAAAGCAGGAAAGAGTTATCTACAAGGAGGGCTGAAACAAACAACCAAGTTATTGGACTTAGATTTGTTGTGTCTGTTGGAAAAACCAAGAAAATTCAATCTTTGCTCTTCTCAGTTCATGTGGGACAACAAGCGCCGATATGCAGGAGCTGATGGAAGGGACATGGACAAGGTTGCAGCAGCAGACACAGCGCCAAGCTGACAGAAGGATGATCTCTGGCAATAGCACTGAAGGAGAAGAGTTTGCAAGCAGGACAAAAAACGGCATTGTTTCACCTCTTCTTTCAGTGCTGCTAAAAATGTAGCCTGGAGCAAGCTGGGAACACCAGAGGATGGAGCCCTTTCCAGGCAGGGCTGTGTCTGCTGAAGGGGCAGAGAGAGCCAAGTAGGGATGAGACATAAACCAGCAAGGCACTGAGGAGCCCCTCTGGTGGCAGTGACCAGCCTTGGGCTCTGCTCACTGCTGGTGGCATTTTTCTATTGAACCATCTCCGAGAACTTTTGCGCTCTGTGTTTCTAAATATTTTTCCTCTTGGGATTTCTTGGTTGTCTTCTGCGTCTTTATTTCTCCAAATTTTCCTACCCTGGCAACAGCAACTTCTGTCCCAAACTGGGTGGAACATACGAGCAAAGCAGTTGGCAACACCAATGGGTGGAATCCTGTGGATCAGGAATTCTCATGCCCGAGCCCTGCTTGTGCCTTATGTTTGTCAGCACCTCCTCCTCTGTGCAAAAACTAGTCATCAGTGGAATTTTTTTGCCTAAGAGGTCCTGAGAAACAAATGCTGTGTGGGG
The DNA here is from genome assembly GCF_028551555.1 of Melozone crissalis. Classification (NCBI taxonomy): domain Eukaryota; kingdom Metazoa; phylum Chordata; class Aves; order Passeriformes; family Passerellidae; genus Melozone; species Melozone crissalis. The sequence goes on from NW_026535783.1 coordinate 4,263,702, forward strand.
ATACTCATGAGTGTATCCATTAAATTCATTGCTAGGAAACAGAAAGTAAGGCCAGGGTAGCAGAGCAGCTGGGAGCTGATCACTCCCTGAAAAGTGCTGGTAGAGGATGGGGGAACATCACGTTCCAGAATAGACGAGAAGAGTAAATGTGCTCAAGGTGCTGCAGGTGAGGTTTGGGTGCACTGAGCAAGCAGTCAGAGCTGGTGAGCACTGGGAGATGCAGCTGCAGTCCCCATCCATGTCCCTCTCAGTGCTGGCTTTAGGGTGTCTGCAGCCTGGATCCAGAGTGCTCTGGGGGGCACCTGTGGCTGCCTTTGCACTTTGCACTCAGGGTGAAGATGCCCAGGAGCTGCTGCAGTTGGCAGTGGGGACCAGGGCTGGGGCTTGTGGCCTGGCAGGTGTGGCTCTGGGGGCTGTGACATGCCAGGGCATGGGTCACTGTCCCTCCAGAGCCCTGGCTAGCTCTGTGATGTTCCAAGGACAGTGGCAAGAATGGGGAACTGGCTAGCTTAGGGTTTTGCCTGAGCCAGAACCTCTAAGCTAATTGCCTACCAGTAGAGACCTGTAGAGCACCAACAAGGACCAAGTGAAGGAGACAGAGGAAGCTCTTCTGCAGTGTAAAATACAGCAGATTTATCAGAAAAGGCGGGAGAAAAGCACATAGAAATGAATTGCAAACAACAAGCAAAACTAAAAACAACTCCCAACTCCCATCCCTGCTGTGCACGGGTTTTTAAAATCTTTCAAAACAGGGGGTGGACACCATATAGTAACCAATAAGCGACTCTCATGGTGTGGTTTCGAAGGCTACAACAAATCAGAACAAGGGGAGGAGACAGGGTTGGGGTGGGGATTGGATCTTGGGGTGAGGGACAGGGAACTTTCTGGAACAAAGGGTAGGGTTTGGGCTGATGGATGGGCCCAAGGGGCCGGGTTGTCTTGACAGACAGGGAAAAATCTGGTGAGGAGGGAGGAGATTCCTTGACGGCCATTTGGGTAGGAGATCATAACACAGGGGAGACCGAAGTGTAATTACTTGGGGAACACTTGAACACACCACAAGATAACAGAAGATTTAAGTCAATAAACTAAGACATCGTGACACAGAAATTCAGGGTTTCAGCAGCCGAGAGGTGGCACTATTAGAACCCACAGGAGCTGGTGAAAGCCATCTCTGTACTTCAGGTTCTTGCTGTGTGGGAAAGTGCTGCGAGTTGTGGTGGCTGCACTCCCCCTTTGCTGGGAGGATGATCTGTACCAGGGGAGAGCAGAAAGTTGCCGTGGTGAGCAGAACATGCTCAGAGCATTCCAGTTCAGAGAATGGCACTGCCCCTGAAGGGCAAAAAGCTTGAAAGCATAGAATTCTGTGCAGAATCATTTTACAAATTTTGTCTTCTAGAACGTGCCCATTTTTGTATTCTGTAGATGGATACTCTGGGTTTTACAGGATACATGGGGTTTTTTTCTTAAGGTTTTTTGGCAGAATTCTCAAGTTTATTTTTATTTGCATTTTACATCCAGCATGTATACAGATTTTTTGTTTTTTAATTGTTCCTTTGTAAATACTTAGGGAGCAAATACACAACCATTTTTTGGGATATTGTGATTAATATTCTTAGAAAGAAAACCTTGTTGAACAAGTGTGAAAACACAGAGAGAGGGAAAACAGTGTAAAAGTCTTTGAGAACAGGGCATGTAATAGGTAGGTTCTGTATCCAAGGGTAGAGACCTCAGAATTGTTTTGCATTGTTCATTTGGGTTACTCATGGCAAGCTTGCATAACAGCCCCTTTCTTGCCTCTGTGCTGTTTTTTCAGAGCATCTTTAATTCTGTCCAGAAATTTGATAAAGCTTTCATCTACTCCTTGTTTAACATTAGAAAAGTGTTGGGTAGGGATAGAGTTATCTGGGGTAAGAAGCAAGGAAGTTTTTGCTGCAAGTGCCACATCGTGTAATGCTTCCTTAGGTAAGGGGTCAGCTTGGTCAGAGGGTTTCTGTAAATCCCCTTCCTCAGCCAGCTGTTCAACGGTGAAATCAGACTTACCAGCATTTGTAGAATATGAATCTAATAATGTTTTTAATTGTCTTTTCCAATGCCTTTTCCAAAACATATATTCTGCTGGGGCAAGGAGTCAGTGGGCAATATTTTTAATGTCATGGGGTACTAAAATATGTGTTGAGAACATAGCTTCTAGGAAATGTCTAAAAATATGTGAACTTCTGCCATGTACTTTGGCTATATTTCTTAATTGTGTGAGTTCCTTCTTTGAGTTAGGTTCCCATGTTTTTCTCTTAGTGGCTCCTTCTCTTTTTCCCTTTTTATAATCTACGGAGAAGGTGTTAATTTTTTGTGCCATCTGCCAGTCTCCTGCCTTGGTCGCTTCTATCTTAATGAGAGCCCATGGGTCAATGTCCTCTGTATGAGAATCAGAGTCACTGCCACTGCTGTCCTTAGAGGAGGAATGAGAGCGAGCAGGCCGTGGCCTATGCTTTTTACGGCGCGTTGGAGTGAGATTTTGCAGGGGTTTTTATGGCTGAGAGAAGGCACAAAAGAGCTTGGCCAGAGGGAGCCAGCAGTGGAGCTGGAAGGGCAGCAGAATGACATGCACAGGCTTGAGGAAGTGGGGTGGTACCGTGGGGGGTCTCTGAGGTTCCGTTCGGGTGACATTGAGGGTGGGTGGGCGGCTGGAAAGCCTGGGGTGGGGGTAAAGGAGAAGCGGGGGAGAGGGGCCGGTGGGATTGGTCTGGGCTGCCGCGGGTACAGCGTGGTGTGCTGCGGCTGGGGTGTGCCGGCATGCAGGGAGACCTGCCAGTGCAGCAGGCAGGGATGGGATGGGGATACACGCCCGGGTGCAGGTGGCAGCAGCAGGGGTGGGGGCTGGGATTGAGGGACTGGTGGCGGGGATGGGAAGGACTGCGGCGGGAGCGGGGGGAGAACGGGAGGAGGGGTAGGGGGAGCCGCAGCAGAGGTGGCTGCAGTGGGGGCGGGCGCAGTGGGGGCAGGGGAAGCCGTGGTCGGGGTAGGAGAAGCAGCAAGAAGGGTGGGGGGAGCTGACTCAGAGGAAAGAGGCACCTTTGCACTTGCAGATAACACAGAGGATGCCGCGGAATTCGTGTTTGCCACGTCCGGGAGGGGAAGGGGGGACCACGCAAACCCCGCGGGCGCGGAGGTGGTGGGGGGAAGCGGCGAGAGGTTTGCAGGGAAAAGGGCAGAGGATGGAACAGCGGCAGAGGTGGCACTGGGACCTTGGGGACCCGGAGGCGGAGGGCAGAATTCCAGGGAAAGATTGTTATCAGTGTGATTGGGATTTGAAGGGAGGTAGTCTGTCCCTGCTGTGGGAGGTTGCAGGGAATGTGAGGTATTTCTGTTGGCTTTCTCTATGGCTTTAGTTATAATGTGGAACATAGGAATAAACTGAGTTACAGAGAAATCTTGGTTAGTTTGGAGCGTATGTATTGTGTTCCCAACTTTGTCCTAAAAGAAGTCTTTAGTAATGATGTCTGTGTTAGTATGCGGAAGCTGAGAAAGAATCCATTTTATAAATTTTTTCAGGTTAGTTTTTGAAAGATTACCTTTAGAGAAAGAGAAGTTGTTAGAAGATAGGATTTCTAGGATTAGTAAGTATAAATCTCTCTTATTGTGGGATCCTTTCAATATACTAAGTTTTGATCCCATGTTTTCCCGTTCCCTACCAGCAGACAAACCATTTATTGTGACCTTTTGCTGGGTTTCGGGGTGTCTCCAGCAGGCTGCAGCGGTCCAGATAGCGCAGTCTGGTTCAGGACAGACTGTCGGAGCTCCCAAGCAATTCTTAGCCACAGGCCATTTAGCAAGCTTAAGTGATATCAGCTCTTTAGTGATTATCAGCTCATTATGATTTCAGCCCTTCAGCTTTCTAGGTGCCTAGGCAGGCAGATGCAGGGAGAGAGAGGAGAAGTCTGTGTGGGGTTCCACAGGAGCGTCTTTGTTGATTCTTGGGAGAAGGTTCCCAGTGACAGCTCTTCTGCCCAAGCTGGGCAAAAGCAGCTCTTTACATAGGGTACCTGGGTATCAGAAATTGTCCAATAGCAAGGGTTAAAGGAAAGTGACCTACAGTCTTACAGAGAGGTAAGCAGGGGTCCAAAGGCAGAAGAGAGGGGCTTCTAGCCCATTCACCATGACTTGGCATTTCCTATCTTAGACTTCTGCACACCAGGGAGCCCTTGCAAGGCCCTGTGCCTGCTACATTGCTTGTCATCTGCCCAGTCACAAGTTACTGCAGCTGGCAAAAACAACCAGTCTGTCCTTATGGCCAAATAATAGTTGAGTGCCAGTGCAGGGACCCACCGTCTCCACTGGCGGCTCAGGAAAAACAGGGAAGGCCATTGTTACCTGGAAGGATGATGAGTCTGTATGGCAAGTGCTGGAAGGCCATGTGTCCAGCTCGGCCCAACTGGTTGAACTAAAAGCTGTTGCCATGGCATTCCAGAAATTTTCTGCCTCTGAATTTGGTCACTGACTCTGCCTATGTCGCAGACATAACCAAGCGTTTGGATTGCTCGCTTCTGAAAGAGGTCAATAATGCAGCTTTGTTTGTTATTGGAAGCCTTGGGGTGTGCAATTCAAACCCAGGTTCATTTGTGTTACATCCTGCACATTCGGAGTCTCACCACTTTACCAGGTTTCATAGCAGAAGGTAATGCCAGGGCTGACAGGTTGGCTAATGCTGCATGGGTAGCGCTTCAGCCTGACAAGATTGCGCAAGCCAAAGCATCGCATGATTTTTTTCATCAAAGTGCACATACTCTGCAAAATTTCAGTTAATGTTGACTGAAGCTCATGGCATTGTCAGTTCCTGTGCTGAGTGCCATGGCCTTGCTGCACCTTTACCAGCAGGGGTGAACCTCGGAGGCTTAAGGGGCTTGTAGCTCTGGCAAATAGATATTACATTGCTGAGTTTTGTATGTGCATGTGTCTATTGACGCCTTCTCCTCTGCCATGTGGGCATCTGCTCAAAGGGGTTGTGATGTGTTTGCTTGTTGGAGGATGGCTTTTGCAGTTTTGGGGATACCTTCTTCTATGGAAACTGACAATGGCCCTGCCTTGTCTCACAAGAAGACACGTCAGGTTTTACACATATGGGGAGTCTCACACAAACTTGGTATTCTGCATTCACCAGTGGGTCAAGCTATTGTTGAACATGCTCATGGCACTTGAAAGCATGTTCTGGAAAAACAAAAGAGGGGAATTCTGGGAGAGACTGCCCACAGTCAACTGGAAAAAGCTTTATGCAAATAATCACCTTACAGTGCCAAAGAATTCAGAGATTCCTGTAATTCTGAATCATTTTCTCTTGTTGAATTCAGCAGGTGAGACACACCTGCGTCGAGCGAAGGTCTGGATATGGGACCTTGCCACCAATAAGTGTGAGGGCCCGTGCGACCTTATCACCTGGGGCCTCGGATATGCATGCGTCTCCACAGGTACCAGGGTACGATGGATACCTGCAAGGAGTGTTTGCCCTGACTTGCGACATCAGAAACAGAATGTGGCCAGCAGGCAACCTTCAAGCAGTGGCCAAAGTGCTGACCATCAGTCACAGTCTTTGAATGATGATCAAGATACTGACCATCAAGCTGGCCCCTCTGCGAGTGGGGTATGAGCGTTTTATCTTTTCCTTGTTTCCGGAAACAGATTGTTGATGAGTTCGACTCCCAGTGTTATGAGCAGATTAACAATGTTACTATACTAAAAGTTGGTAACTGACTTTTAGAATTAATAGTTAAAGTTTATGGAATGTAATGGTAGAGAATTTATAGTATAAGTATGAGATCTCTTTGACCATTCTGAGCCAATGTCTGTTTGCGGTTTTGATTGATAACTGATAAACCTCTGGAGCTGTGTTTATTCTCTTTCCTGCAAGGGATCCCACAGGAGATTACAAACACTGCCTCCTCCTTTAAACAAAAAGGGGGAATTGTGGGTATCCTTTGTTCAGTGGAAGAAAGAACAGAGAAAATTTCTCCCAGGCCGAGCCTGGGAAAAGAATTAAAACAATTATTATCTCTCTTTCTGTAACCGTTGTTTATAGATAGGGTTCTCCAGAGTGTGCTATTCATAGTTTACCAATAGTGTGAGAGGTTTTTACTTTGAGACCAACCAAGTCTTGCCTTAGTGAGTCATACTGTAAAAGACACATTACCATCATTAACTTGCCTTCTGATTCAGCTTCTGAAGACTGGAGTCTTTCATTCCATCCCTGACTCAACAGCATCAGTTAATTATTCTATTCATTCATCTGGAGGTTGCTGCGGCAGCAGCAATGCAGTTCAATATCAAAGATTTGTTATTGTTTAGGTCACATTATGAAATCTCTTGATTATCCATGTGCAGCATGATTTATTCCTTTGGCTAATATTTGTGCTCTTGGTAAGCAGCTATGGCTTGTAGGAGACATTTTAGATCACAGACTCTATGGTTTCCATCTAGGAAAAGTAATACTAAAAATGCTTTAATATTCTTCTTCTTTATATTCTTCTTTAATATTTTATTATTTTAAGCCATCTAAGCCAAGAATCACTTTTGCCTGAGTTTTCGTCTTTGCTCTTCTGGGCTGCTCCAAGATTGTATATGAAGGTTCATCAAGTCTGTGAGAACAAGGTATCTAGAATTTAAATATCTATACTTTAGAGCCAGATATCTAGAATTTATCTGTAGTCTCAGCACAGCTGTCTAATATTGTTTTAAATGCAAAATGTCCACAATATGACCCAAGACCTGCAGAACATGCCCTTTGGCAAAGAAAAAATTTCATATACCATTAAAATTGATAACAAACACTCTTAGGCAGCTACATAAAGTCTCTATAGTAGGACTGCATCTTCTTTGCATTCCTTATTTCCCCCCATTCCTTATTTCCACAGGTGTATTGTAGTTAGAGATTTAATAATTTGGGGCTGTACTTTAGTTTTCCATGTACCTGTGCCTCCATGGGAGCTTGTTTAGATAGATATAGATATATAGATTTATACATATATACATCTAGAGATTAGATACAGCTATAGATATAGATACATAGATATCCATCTATATAGATATGTAGATGTATAGATATATAGATACATGAAAATCTAGCTCAGCTCGGAGGCATGACGGTCTGCAGGAAATGTTGGCAGCTGCAGATGTGCTCAGCTGGCACTTCTGCTCTTAATTCTCAAGACAAACCCAAGAGGCTTTGTTGAGGAGGTCTCCATCGGTGGGAAAGCAGCTTCATGAAGGGCACTGACTTTAGGAGTCTGACTTTTGAAACAAATTATTCCCTTTGCTGAATTGCTGTGATATTTAGCAGGTATTAATGGTTAAGATGAAACTCACTTAAGGAGAGGGTCACACACGTATGTGACGTAGCAATCAAAAACCAAAAAGACCACACAATTGGGGTGCACTTTTTGACTCTTCACTGTCGCTACTCATGTGACTGCTAGAAGAATAGAAAGGAGAACAGCAAATTCAATTTTAAGAGTGGTGTGAAATACCAAACTAAGACTAATAGCAGAGGAATGATTGTGATTTATAAGCATGTATCTTGTTTTTATTGGAGGAAACAGACTGATTACAAATGATATGAAGATCAGTTTAATGCTTTCTCTGGGATCTTTTCACAAAGTTAATTATTTCCAATTTGCATTTTCCAACCCACTGCAGTCAGCAAGAATCTTTTCACTGATCTGAACTGACCTAACACTTATGCATGGATATTTATTAAAGATGTCATAGCCAATCTTGTTTTTTTTTACATTTATCCTGGTGTTTCTACCGTTCCTTTCAGTTAGTGACTGACCAGCAGACTTCAGATAGCTTCAGAAATTGCTTGACATGATTTGATTCTGCCTGTGTTTAACATCACTCTTTAGACGGTACTAGGTGTACTTCCTGCTTTTCTTACTTTATTAGTACAGTCCTACTTAAAAATAAATGATGGAAAATACATAAAAACTTATACAACTTGAAATAAAAGTTTCGGAGTCATAGCCATTCAGTGTATAAGATAGGTTAAAATCTGTATTATGTGTTTCTGTGCTTTTATTCTCAGCTCTAAGCTAAGTTTCTTTTTGTTCCCTATATTGTTCATTGCCTTTTCTGAAGTGCAGCTTTCTCAGGCAAATCTAGGGAATTCCCTATTGTAAACACTATTTTTTTCTTTGGAAAACCAACATTTTTTCTTACCCATAAATCACAGATCAAGCCAGGAGAGGATATTTTTCCAATATCCCTTAACTTCTTTATTAAACACTGCTCAGAGTATGTAAGGATTACCATCTAACTCATGAAATGCAAGTTGGTCCGTTCAGGCTTTACTCATTATGCAGTTCTTGAGGCATAGAGAGGGATTATCCACAAGTTCCTGAGAAAAGCAGTTCTTGACCATACTAACTGCCTGACCAATCAGCACCGAGTAAAATCATGTTCTCCTGTGTGTTTGGGCCATCTGCTTGCCTGGAAGACACAAAATAAAAACTGATCTTTGAAGAGTTAAGTTGGAATAGAATTGAAGAGTTGTTCATATTGTCTATTCCTACTTTTGCCTGTCCCTTCAGGATGGTAAGAGGAACAACTTGGAGCTACTGAGAGCATTCAGCTGTTTATTGCAACTTGCAGAATGAGTTGTGAGATGAGAGAGCAAGTGTGTTTATGTACATATTTGTATATGGGGTTTAGTTACATAGACTGGTATCTGTATAGGTACAGGCCTCTTTTTTATAGGCCTGTTTCACTGCTCTGCTTCCTCCCTCACTGAAATAAACAAGGGCCAGGAGACTTCTTCTCCTTTTTAATGCCTTTATTAAAAGTGATCAGCTCAGGATTGGGTGGCTCGACGGGTCTGCAGTCTCCGTCGTCTTCCCGGGCGACTCAGAGGAGGAGGATATGCGCAGCTCTGTCCACAAGGGGCAGAGCTGGGGGAATCCAGTCCTCGTGGGAGCCTTTAGGGCGTGATTCCCAGTCAGATGTTGCCCCACCCACTCAGTCGGCCTGGTCTCACCGCCGGGGTCGTCTCTCTTGGTCAGGGCGAGAGGGTCTGAAGGGGTTCTGCATCTCTGCAGGCTCAGCACTCGGCTCCTCATGTCCAGACATCACTCCAGTCTCTCAACTCTTAGGTGGCTCGTCGTTTTGGGGTCTTCTCTGTACACCGGGGGACCCATGCTGCATTGTGGTCTTGGAGTCACTTTGCATAGCCCCCCTCACCTTCTCAGGTTTCTTCTACTGTTCGGGAAGGTTCCCACCCTTCTGGGAAAGGTACAATTTAGCCTCGGGCGAGGCTCTGCTGATACAAAAGGAGCGATTAGCCACAAGGACTCGTGATTACAATAACAAAACACGAAGAACTTCAGCAGCTACCCGTGGTCTGGCTGCTTTTTTGTAACTTTTTCTCACAAAAAAATATTACCCGAATTTTGTTCATAACACTCACTTCCTGCTTTTCCCCCGGTGTCCCCTGTGTCCCTGTCCCTGTGCTGGGTCCGAGCTGGCGGCCAGGCCGGGCGGAGCAGCACTTCCAGCCCTGGCTGTCCCTGGAGCAGTGGGAGTTGCCGCTGCCCCAGGCACTGTCCCCTGAGGAGCTACTGAAGGACGGTGAGACAGAGGGGGCTGAGGGGGCAGTGGCTGCTGCTGGGCCTGAGGGCAGTTGGGCAGCCGAGGGCCATGGTGGCCCTGAGGTGACAGGGAAGTAGCACAGGCTGAGGGTTGGTGGGTCTAAGGGGACGGGATGGCTCAGAAGGGACTGAGGGGGGTGAGAGGACTGTGAGGGGCTGAAGAAACTGAAGGGGGCTGGGGCTTCACCGAGAGCATGGCGGGGCTGAGGGGATGGAGCAGGCCAGCAGGGATCACAGCAGGGACTGCAGCTCTGCCAGGCCTTGGAAGCAATTCCAGAAACCTCCACTTTTGCCACAGCTGCAAGGAAAAACCTTGAGGACAGCCGGAGACTGACGGGAGGCAGTAGGGAGGAGCTGAAGGCCAGCAGCAAGAGCAGTGAACAGGGACCTGCTGCTGCCAGCCTGCAGAGAGCCCAGCTGAGGCCACAGGCCCCGGGAGGCAGGCTGGGGCTGAGGCTGCCGTGGGCTGTGGCCGTGGGCACTGCCCGGCGGGGCAGGAGCGGGCCCTGCCCCTGCTGGGGCTGCTCAGCGCAGCTGCCCCAGCTGGCACAGGGGCTGTCCTTGGGCAAGGCAGCTGTTGTTAATTCAGGTTTGTCCTTTATCAACTCTGTTGCATAGAAATCACTTTTTTACAGTAGAGACTTGTGGCCGCGCAGAGAGAGGCACGACTTGCCCAGGATTTTACTTGGGGAAGGCAGTGAGAAAGCTCAGAGAAGAAGAAAAACAATTCTTTTTTCTGCTTGCTGCGTCTATTGTTTGGCACATGTGTTATGTGGAATGTGTAATGGAGATTGTTTACCCAAAAGGGATTTGTTAATTGGAGACTAGACATGGTGTTTGGATTGATTGACCAATTAGGTCAAAGTTGTGTTGTGACTGACTGTAATGGGTCACGGGTTTTTCTTTAGTATATTTTAGTATTAGTATAGTATAGTAGTACAGTACAATATAGTATAGCTTAATAAAGCATTTATTCAGCCTTCTGAAATCATGGAGTCAAAGCTCACTATTCCCTGCTCGGGGGTCACACTGCTACTATAGACTAAATTAAATTCCTTAATACAGATGAGAATTTGCCAATTCAGGCTTTATTAAAGGGCAAGTGTTCTGCTTTTGTGGAAAGATAATCTAGATAACTGTTTGCTGTACATCCTAGAGGGAGCTTTGCAGTTTAGGATGAAAAGGAAAAAGACATTTCTCTTCAGAAGAGTCTTGAAAGAGCTTTTTGTATTGCCAGAAGCCGCTACACTGATATTGACCAATGTGGGAAATGGATTTGTAGAGAGTTCTCAGGGCCTGACAGGAGGCTCACACAGTATGCATCCATATGCAAGCTTTGAGATAAGAAATGCTGACTTAGAAATGCTACGGAATAGAACAGATATTGTTGAGAAAGAATTGGAGCTAGAAAAAAATTTCAAAGGATGGTCTTGTAAATAAGACTGGATACTTTGGAGAGAAAGAACTATAAAAGATGCATTGTAGTAGGACAATGAGGGGTAATTTTAGATTATTGGCTTGAAGGCATCTACAGCATGGTGTGGCAAAAAAAGCTGATAGGCCAAGAAACGCTGATAGGAAATAGTCAGCTTCTGATTATGGTAGCGTGAATGATTGTGAACATCTGTATTGTCTCACCCTTCTTATGAGATTGAAAATGGAATAAAAGTTTTTAAAATGCCTCTCAGTTGCCCCATCTCTGGGTCAGAAAAGGGTGTTGTCCAACACATTGGTGTTCCCGTGTCAGGAGCAAATAACTTGACTAAACTGACTGACCTAAAAGCCCTGAGGTAATTTCTGTAAAGTTCTGCTGAGAGAAGCACAAATCCCAGGATCGTAACTCTTACAAAAAGAGAGAAGTTGGATTTCTCCCCTTGTTGCTGGCTCGATCAGGATGGAGATGCGACAAGGACTTGCATGTTGTTCAACATCAGGTGAGCCTCAGGGAACATATTAGGACACAACATGGCCAATTTACCTAGAGATGTTTATAAAAACCTCAAAGATCTGGTCAAATCTAATTCCTGTAATGTTTCAAAAACCGAGTTAAAAGACTTATTATTATATATTCAGAAGTAGTTTCCAGCTACAGATAAAACTTCCATGTTTTCACTCCCTCTTTGGAAACTATTAGGACTGAAACTATACAGTGCTTTTACCACAAACAGAGATCAAACAGCTGCTAAGTTGCTTCTGATGTGTTGTCCTACCATGATTGATATGTTTAAACATTCTACTAAACCCTCCACTTCCTCAGCTGCATCTGCGCCTTCCCCCAACACTGAGTCCCCAGACCTCCCACCTCTGCTTCAGCTGTAACTCAAGACCCTGACATTCAGACTGGGGCTGTGACACCTCCACCCCTAGCATGGCAGTGTGCCCCCCAACTTTCACCATTTTCCAAGCCATGTCTGGGTCCCCACTCTGCCCCCCCAGAACATGAGAGCTCCTTGCTACTTGTGAGAAAAAGTGCAGGGAGAGAAAGAGGGAAAAAATTCTCGACACCAGTATCTCTGTTAGCAAAAGGCAGGATTTCTCTGTTAGTATTACAAAACAAACAGTCTCTAGTCACCGTGAAATTCCTCCGAGACAGTCTGTAATGTACAAGGTTGTGAGGGAGGAAAATAACAGTGATAATTCTAGTGATTCTGAACAATAAGTTAACCTATTACATACTAGTCCCGCAAAAACAGAAAGAAAACCTACTTTACCTTCTGTTGATTCAAGAAATAATTCAAAAAGACTGTCCGATTAGGGTAAGATGAGATGTAAAGTCATACAAGATAAAACCATCTCCCAAGTGATCCCAACTTATTACCCCCAGGGGCACCATGCAAACTAACAAATTCCAAATTAATTTATTTTTAAAAAAACTTTTACCATGAATACATTCACATAGGAAATGTATTCACAACAAAAGCAAGACTTTTTAATTATAGGCAAGGACAGTAATAAAATTCTTCAACTTTCAATTTTTCCGACTGTGGTCTCAGCAAATTATAATGAAGAGGTGATCATTTCAGCTCTTACTTACAATGCTCCAATGGTAATTGAAACAAAACCAGAAATAGCTATCACTATTGCATTACCAATGAGTAGAAATAAGCAAGTTGTATGCTGAGAAATGCCTTTTGAGAGTTCTGGCCCGGTGCCTAATGTCCTTTGGCTAAAACATGTCAGCAATGAATGGCCAGAGCTGACGTGCAGTCTAATGCACTTTGGTCAAACTGTTCATATTGCAGGTATGCTGGACACAGGGGCTGACATCACTGTGATTTCTCGTGCATCCTGGCTGTGCAATTGGAATTTGGTGACACCCATGGGTGCTCTCACAGGAATTGGAGGAGCTATCTTGTGTCTGCAAAGTGAATTCATGGTTACTGTTACCCAAGGCCCAAGGTCCCAAGGCAAGGACAGCAGCCATCAGTCCCTTCATGGTGCAGAAGCCCATCACAGTACAGGGAAGAGATGTGTGTCCCAGTGGGGAGCAAAGATAGAAGTGGGTGTTTGACAAAAACCACAGCAATGCCTGCCGCTCTGAAATTATCATGGAAAACCAATCAGCCAATTTGATCAATGGTTTCTTGAGCAGAAAAAATTGAATATTCTCCAAAAATTAGTAAGTGAACAACTGCAAAAGGGCCACATCAGACCTACAAACAGTCCCTGGAATTCCCCAGTTTTTGTAATTCATAAGGCAACTTTTGATTCCTGAAGATTGCTCCATGACCTGAGGAAGATCAACGATATCATAGAGGACATGGGGCCTCTGCAACCTGGACTTCCCTCTCTTTTGATGATTGCACAGGATTGGCCTCTTGTCATCTCTGGATGCTGACAGAGAGAAAAACAGACAACTTTCCCAGGCATTGTCCTAGGGAAGTTGTGAGAATGCTCAGAGAAAGAATTAAAACAATTATCTTAATCTCTGCACCTGGTATTTGTGAACATGTGGAATGTTTGTACATGTTTATGGAAAGATATTTTACCAGAAGATGTTGTTCGTCATTAACCAGTGGTGTGAGGGGCATTCAGGTTCTGGGTGAACAATCTTGTCTATAAATATGTGAAGTTCCTAATAAATCTCGCTTTATGCCCTCTGATCAAAGGAATCAATGTCACCTTTCTTCATTCGTTCCTAACTCAACAACAACAGTGTATCACAGGGAAACCTAGTCTTAAGTAAGAACTGTGTGTAAGGTTTCATGGTGTCAAGTTTATTGATTTGAGTATAATGTAAGTACTAATGGAAGAAGGGGTGGATAATGTCTTAGGTTGGAAAATGTGTCTGGGAGTATGTGTTCTATTGCTGTCTGTTAGAGATAGGGCAGTTATCTTCTGCTAATTGGGCCACCTGTTAAAACCAGGTGGGGCAGATTTCTTCATCTCTTCCACAACCAATCCTCCCTCCAGAAAATATCTTCTGTTAGTGGGCCACTGAATCTCACTGCATGATGAAAAAATTACATCATCCCACTGGGAGATGGTCTACCCAGGGGAAGGACTCAAGCATTCCTACCTGGATATAATCTGAGATTTGGAACACCATGGCAGCCTTTTCCCACTAGATTCCCAGAAGAGCAGCTTTTTTTTCACTAGATTTCCAGAAGAAGACCAAGCGCATCTACACGACCGCTGAACCTTCAGAGGAAGACTATACCCTTCTACAGGATCACTGCTTCAAAAGAACCACATCCACCACTCCAAGAAAGCTACAGCCACCATGCTGTCCATTTTTGGACTGCTACCAACACCCTGACCAACAGAGTGTCAGGGCATATTCTGACTCTGTCAGTAGTTTGTTTTTGTACTAGTGCATTTGTGTTTTAATTTTCCTAATAAACAACTACTATTCCTACTCCCATGTCTTTGCCTGAGAGCCCCTTAATTTCAAAATGATAATTCAGAGAGAGGGAGTTTGCATTTTTGATTTCAAGGGAGGCTCCTTCCTTTCTTAGCAGACACCTGCCTTTTCAAACCAAAACACAGGGCCATGACTTTCCACAAGAGGAGTCACTGGTGTACATATCATGGACCTCTCTCAATCCTATTAAAGTATGGAAATCCTGGTTTAGAATACACGGATATGAAACAACTTTGAGAGACAGAGACTAAAATGGCTTGTGGATTTATTATTTTTTAGTAATGGGGAAAATTACCCAAAAGGCGTTGTTTTATAACATTTTAAAATATACTACATAAAAATTAAAAACTGCAATAAAAAGAGTTATATAAAGAAGTGCTTTTTAATTAGAAACACAGAAATGTGAAGATATGGATGACATTTTCATAACAATATGAAATTACAAAAAATATCTACAGTGAACCACAATACAAAAGTAGGTAAGACTGTACTTTATTTAGATCTTGTGTTGCTGGAGAGTTTTTCTTCGGGAGAGAAGCTAGTATTTCTATGAAGAACTCTCTCACATCTGATAATTAAATTTCCTTATTTCTTCTAGTGCTGGGTATCACATCCCGCCTGAAAGGAGCTACTGAAGGCAAAGAACTGGTTCTGCGTGGTCTGAAACTGAAGGATGAAGACCCAATACCAGCTGTGTTTCCTGTCAGGTGGGAGGGCGTGTTGCTTGAGGGCATGGTAAAAGCTCTGTTTTGTCTCGTGTGGGAGGATGCATCCATGGATGGCCCAATATTGGATCTGGTTGGAATCAGGTTGATGGCTGGTTCCATTGATGACCCAAAACCTGTTCGACGTGGCATCGCACTGGAGGGGATGTTGGTGTCAGATGCACTGTAAGGTCTGGCTGGTAGCACAAAGGGGGGTACGTTGGTTCCAGACACAGTGTGGACTCTGTGTCTAGGCACTCTCCGCTGTGCTAGAGTAAACAAAAGGATAAAAAACAAATCGAGAGAGAATTAACGTTTGCTCTTAAATGCTCCTTACAAGGGCATGTATGTGAAGTACTTCTAGATGTTTGCTCCTTAAATGCTTCTTTGAAACACATGGCACCTGATTATTATATATAAATATTTAATAGACAAAGGACATTAGCACAAGTATCCTAGCCTGTAAATAGTTGCTATAGCACTTTAAATGAAGTGCTACAAGTATTCACATAAAGACATCTTTTATTTCTCATCATATTAACTCCAAAGCTGTGTTTTTTATTCAAGGAAACAAACTTATTCTGAATGTTAATGTTTTATAACAGAAAGAAAGGAAAAAGCCTTTGGCTCTTAAAAAGAAAGAAAGAACAAAAGAAAGAATGAAAGAAAGAATGTAATTAAACTAAGTTAGAAAAGAAAACATTCAAAAAGAAGACTTACCAGCAGGAGTAGAAGTAGCAGGTGTACGGGGTGCTCTGGGTCCAAAGCTCACCTGAAATATATCTGTTCAGAGATAATACATTTACTTCAGAGAAGGTAAATTTTTAAAAGCAATGAAAAGCACAGAACTGAAATGGTTGTGTTTGCAAGAGAATATGATTAAAAAACGCTAATGGTATGTAACATAATGAAAGGAAGAAGCATATGGCAAAAAAAAAAAAAAAGTAAGAAAAAAATTCAAAACATCAAAAAGCCACCCACACACTACTGCTACTCTGGAAAACCAAAAAAATCATAAAAAGCAACCAACCAAAAAAGAACCCCAAACCAAAAATAGCCAAGCTATTGGGCACCAATGGAGAGAATCACGGCAGTAATTTTAATGCCTGTGTTAGCTTTCACCACCCCTTTCTCTTCTGATAAATGTCTCAGAATATTTCTGTTAGCAATAGTTTTAATGCTCCATTATGTTTACAATTAAGGATTGTTGTATTTGACTGCAGAAGCTGTGCAGCATAAAGGCAGATGCTGGCTAGGAACTCACATCCCAGTGACTACAATTATTTGACAAGCAGACTTACCATCATGAGCTTGTGCTAGTGCAGGAGGTGTACGAGCAGCTTGGGCTGAAACCGGAAACTGAAAAGAGGCTGTTCAGAGAAAATAAAATGACTTCAGAGGAGGTACATTTTTAAACGCAAAGAAATGCACAGATTTGAAATGGCTATAGTTGCAATAAATTACTATTTCAAAATATCTGCGATAGTGTTATTGCTCCATTATGTTTACAATCAAGTATTGTTGTATTTGTCTTCAGAAGTTGTGCAGCATGAAGCAAGATGCTGGCAAGGAACCTACATCCAAATGACTATAATTTCTTGACAAGCAGACTTACCATTAGGATCAGGAGTACGAGGTGAAATGGTTCCTTGGGGTACGAAGACAAGCTGAAATGATTCTGTGTAGAGAAAGTAAATGTACTTCAGAGAAGGTGAATTTTAAAAATATGGAAATATATGAAACTGAAATGGTTATGTTTGCAAGGGAAGGCTATTACAATGATTTATCACATAAAGAAAAGAAATGCCTTCAGTAAAAAAAAAAGTTGAAGGCGGAGATAATTTTAAAACAAAAAAATTAGAGCCCCAACACCAAACCACCCAGCGGAACCACTCCCCAAAACCAAAGAACCCAACCAACCAAATCCAAACTGAAAACAAAAATTTTTCATGCAGTCAAGAACCAAAAGAAAAATTACACAAGTAATTTTAATCCCTGTGTTAGGTTTCACCATCCTCATTCTCTCTTTAAAAAATCTCACATTTCTGTTAGCACTCGTTTTATTGCTCCTTATGTTTAAAATAAAGTATTGTTGTATTTACGTACAAGATCTGTTCAGCATGAAGGGAGATGCTGCCTAGAAACCCGCATCCAAGAGACTATAATTTCTTGAAAAGCAGACTTACCATCAGGAGAAGTAGGAGTAGCAGGTGTACTGGCTGCGTGGGATGAAATTGAAGGCTGAAAATTACCTGTTGAAAAAAAGTAAGTTTTAACAAACAAGGAAACACTAAGACCTGAAATGCTTATGGTTGAAAGGAAAAGTTATCATAAAAATGTTAATGGTTTAAAACAGAAAGAAAGGAGAAGGGACTTAGTTTAAGAAATGTAATTAAAAGAAATACTAGAAAAATAAATCAAAACTAAAACACCACCCAACCACAAGGACCACTTTGAAAAACCAAAAAGAATCCAACCAACCAAGCAGCTAAACCCAGACTAAAAAAAAAAAAAATCTAAGCAAATACAGGACACATAGGGAAAAAAAATCCTCCAGTATTAATTTTAATCCCTGTGTTAGCCTACATCTTAAAAAGTATTATAACATTTCTGTTTGCACGAGGTTTAAAGCTCCATTGTGTTTATAATTAAGTGTTGCGGGATAGGCCTACAGAAGCTGTGCAGCAGGAAGGGAGATGGCAGCTAGGAACCCACATCCCAGTGACTACAATTGCTTGAAAAAGTGACTTAAAAGAAGGAGCAGGATGACCAGGAGGTGTACAAGCTGCTAGGGCTGAAACACGAGGCTGAATATTATCTCTTGAGGAAAAATGGGATTTACAAACCAAGGAAATGCACTGATTGCAAATGGTTATGATTGAAAAAAAAAGCCTATTACAGGATATGAATGGTTTGTAATAGAAATAAATGAAAACCAATTTTGCTATTAAAAAAAGGAAAAAGCAAGCAAGCATGCAATTAAAAGAAGTAATAAAAGGAAAAAAATCAAAATGCACACACCCACCCAATCACCTCAATCTCTCCCCATGGATGTGGGCTCTCAACCCATATCCAAATCACTATAACGTTTTCACAAGCAGACTTATAATCAATAGCAGGAGTAGGAACACGAGGTGTACTGGCTCCTTGGGGAGGCCCTATGGAGTCTGTTCAGAGAAAGTGAATTTGCTTCAGAGATGGTAAATTTTAAAAAGAAAGGAGATGTATGGAATGGAAATGCTTATAGTTGGAAGGAAAGGCAATGTTGGTTCCAGAGACAGTACAGTTTCTGTAGGATGACACACCTCCAAATATGTTGCTTCCAGACGCAGTATAGTATCTGCTGGGTGATTCGCCTTCAGACGCAGCATAGTATCGGCTGGGTGACGTACTGAAGGCTGAGCCGCTTCCAGACACAGTATAGGTTCTGCCGAGTGTCAGACTACGGAGGCCTGAGTCGGTTCCAGATAGACTATAGGATCTGCTGGGTGACGAAGTGAAGACAGAGTCGCTTCCAGACACAGTATAGGTTCCGTCGGGGGTCATACTACTGTAGTTTGAATCGGTTTCAGACAGACTGTAGGTATTGAATCTTGGACGTCCCCAGAATGCTGGAATAAAAAAAAATGAATAGAAGCAAATCAGGAGAGAATCTACATTTGCTGTTAAATAGCTCTGACAAGAGTAAGTGTTTGAAGTACTTACAACTGCTTGCTCCTTATCTTAATTGCTTATTTGAAAGACATGGCATATAAATATTCTATATTAATCCTTAATAGACAAAGGACATTAGCACAAGTATCTTGCCCTAGGAATTATTGTAATCACATGTTGTTTGAAGTTCTACATATTCTCACAGACATATTTTTCCCCACGTCCTTATAAATTCTAGGGTGTGGTTTTTAATCAAGGAAACAAACTTCTTCTATAGTTGGATAAAAATTTAAATCCCTGTGTTACTTACACCACTTCTTTCTTGTGTGAAGAATGTCTCAGAACATTTCTCTTTGCACTAGGTGAATTGCTCCATTATCGTTATACTAAAGTGTTGCTGTATTTGCCTACAGAAGCTGTGTAGCGTGAAGGGAGATGCTGGCTAGGAAGCCACATCCCAGTGACTACAGTGACTGCTCTCTTGAAGAAGAGACTTACCAGCAGGACCAGGACCAGGAGCCGGAGCAGAACCAGGAGCTGGAGCAGGAGCAGGAGCAGGAGCTGGAGCAGGAGCAGGAACAGGAGCTGCTAGACATGAAAAGCGAAGCTAAATATTATTTCTTGAGTAAAAGTAAGATTTAAAAATCACATCGATGCACATTGGAAATGGTTATGGTTGAAAAGAAAGGCTATTAAAAAATATAAATATTTTACAATAGAAAAATAGGAAAAACAATCCTGTTATTTAAAAAAAAAATCTTTAAAAGAAGCAATGAAAGAAAAAAATTAAAAATCAAACACCCACCCACCCACCCACTTCAACAGGTCCCGAAAACTAAAGGGTCCAACCAACCAAGCACCCAAACCCAATGTAAAACCAAAACAAACCCATAAGTATAAAGAGACCAACGGAAAAAACTTTCCAATAATTATTTTAAACCCTGTGTTAGCTTCCACCATCCTATTTAACTTCTCTAAAGAGATCATAAGATTTCTGTGCACTAGGTGTAATGGTCCATTTTGTTTACAATGAAGTGTTGCTGTATTTGCATACAGGAGCTGTGCAACATGAAGAGAGATGTTGGCTAGGAACCCACATCCTAGTGACTGCAAATTGCTTGAAAAAGAGACTTACCAGCAGGAGCAGGAGCCGGACCAGGACCAGGACCAGGGCCAGGAGGACCAGGAGGTGTACGAGCCGCTTGGGGTGAAACATGAGACTGAATATTATCTCTTGAGGAAAAATAGGATCTCCAAGCCAAGGAAATACACCCATTGGAAATGGTTATGGTTGAAAAGAAAGGCTGTTACACAATATGAATGGTTTGTAATAGAAATAAAGGAAAACTACATTTGCAATTAAAAAAAAAAGGAAAAATCATGCAAGCATGCAATTAAAAGAAGTAATAAAAGGAAAAAAATCAAAATGCAAACACCCACCGCAAACAGTCCCCTAGGATGTGGGATGTCAACCCACATCCAAATCACTATAACATTTTCACAAGCACACTTACCACCAACAGCAGGAATAGGAGCACAAGGTGTACTGGCTCCTTGGGGAGGCCCGATGGAGTCTGTTCAGAGAAAGTGAATTTGCTTCAGAGATGGTAAATTTTAAAAAGAAAGGAGATGTGTGGAACGGAAATGCTTGTAGTTGGAAGGAAAGGCAATGTTGGTTCCAGAGACAGTACAGGTTCTGTAGGATGACACACCTCCAGACATGTTGCTTCCAGATGCAGTAAAGTATCTGCTGGGTGACGTACTGAAGAATGAGTTGCCTTCAGATGCAGTATAGTATCTGCTGGGTGATTCGCCTTCAGATGCAGTATAGTATCTGCTGGGTGACGTACTGAAGGCTGAGCCGCTTCCAGACACAGTATAGGTTCTGCCGAGTGTCAGACTATGGAGGCCTGAGTCGGTTCCAGATAGACTATAGGATCTGCTGGGTGATGAAGTGAAGACTGAGTCGCTTCCAGACAGAGTGTAGGTTCTGTCGGGTGTCATACTACTGTAACCTGAGTCGGTTTCAGACAGACTGTAGGTTCTGAATCTTGGACGTCCCCAGAATGCTGGAATAAAAAAAATGAACATAAACATATCAGGAGAGAATCTACATTTGCTGTAAAATAGGCCTGACAAGAGTGCGTATTGTAAGTTCTTACTATTGTTTGCTGCTTGTCTTAATTGCTTATATAAAATGCATGGCATATAAATATTCTATATTAATCCTTAATTGTCAAACGACAAGTATCTTGCCCTAGGAAGTATTGTAATCAGACGTTGTTTTGAAGTTTTACATATTCTCACAGACATATTTTTCCCCTCATCCTTATAAATTCTAGGGTGTGTTTTTTAATCAAGGAAAGCAACTTCTTCTACAGCCTGACAAAAACTTTAATCCCTGTGTTAGTTACACCACTTCTTTCTTGTGTGAAGAATGTCTCAGAACATTTCTCTTTGCACTAGGTGAATTGCTCCATTATCGTTATACTAAAGTGTTGCTGTACTTGCCTACAGAAGCTGTGTAGCGTGAAGGGAGATGCTGGCTAGGAAGCAACATCCCAGTGACTACAGTGACTGCTCTCTTGAAGAAGAGACTTACCAGCAGGACCAGGACCCGGACCCGGACCAGGACCAGGACCAGGACCAGGAGCAGCAACGAGAGCCAGAGCAGGAGCAGGAGCAAGAGCAGGAGCAGGAGCAGGAGCTTGAGGTCTAGGCATTGCTAGGTGTGAAACATGAGGTGAAATTTATTTCTTGAGTAAAAGTAACTTTTAAAACCAAGGCAATTAACAGATTGGAAATGGTTATGATTGAAAGGAAAGGCTATTATAAAATAAGAATCGTTTATAAAAGAAAAATAGGAAAAAACAATTCTGTAAAAAAAAAAAGTTTTTAAAAGAAGCAATTAAATAAGAAAATAAAATATCAAACACCCACACACCCACCTCAGCCACTCCCCAAAACCAAAAAAACTCCAAGCAACCAAACATCCAAACCCTTATAAAACCAAAAGAAACACACAAGGACAAAGACACCAATGGAAAAAGTTTCCATTAATAATTTTAAACCCTGTGTTAGCTTCCACCATTGCCTTTCCCTTCTCTAGAAAGTATCATAACATTTCTGTTTGCACTAGGTGTAATGCTCCATTACGTTTACAATGAAGTGTTGCTGTATTTGCCTACAGAAGCCGTACAGCATGAAGAGAGATCCTGGCAAGGAATCCACATGCCAATGACTACAATTGCTTGAAAAAGAGACTTACCAGCAGGAGCAGGAGCCGGACCAGGCCCAGGACCAGGACCAGGACCAGGACCAGGACCAGGACTAGGACCAGGACCAGGAGGACCAGGAGGTGTACGAGCTGCTTGGGGTGAAACAGGAGGCTGAATATTATCTCTTGAGGAAAAATGGGATTTAGAAACCAAGGAAATGCACCAATTGGAAATGGTTATGGTTGAAATAAAAAGCGTATTAGAGAATATGAATGGTTTGTAATAGAAATAAATGAAAACCAATTTTGCAATTAAAAAAAAGGAGAAAGCAAAAAAGCATGCAATCAAAAGACGTAATAAAAGGAAAAAGATCGAAATGCAAACACCCACACACCCTCCTCAATCCCTCCCCATGGATGTGATCTCTCAACCCATATCCAAATGGCTCTAATATTTTCAGAAGCAGACTTATAATCAACAGCAGGAAGAGGAGCACAAGGTGTACTGGCTCCTTGGGGATGCCCTAAGGAGTTGAGTCAGAGATAGTAAATTTACTTCTGAGATGGTACATTTTAAAAAGAAAGGAGATGCATAGAATTGAAATGGTTATAGTTGGAAGGAAAGGCATTGTTGGTTCCAGAGATAGTACAGGTTCTGTAGGATGACACACCTGCAAATATGTTGCTTCCAGACGCAGTATAGTATCTGCTGGGTGAATCGCCTTCAGATGCAGTATAGTATCTGCTGGGCGAGTCGCCTTCAGATGCAGTATAGTATCTGCTGGGTGATGTACTGAAGGCTGAGCCGCTTCCAGACACAGTATAGGTTCTGCCGAGTGTCAGACTATGGAGGCCTGAGTCGGTTCCAGATAGACTATAGGATCTGCTGGGTGACGAAGTGAAGACAGAGTCGCTTCCAGACAGAGTGTAGGTTCCGTCGGGGGTCATACTACTGTAGTTTGAATCGGTTTCAGACAGACTGTAGGTATTGAATCTTGGACGTCCCCAGAATGCTGGAATAAAAAAATAGAAACAAATCACGAGAGAATCTACATTTGCTGTTAAATAGGTCTCTGTACGTATTTGAAGTACTTACAACTGTTTGCTCCATGTCTTAATTGCTTATTTGAAAGACATTTCATATAAATATTCTATATTAGTCCCTAATAGACAAAGGACATTGTCACAACTGTCGTGCCCTAGGAATTATTGTAATCAGACGTTGTTTGAAGTTTTAGATATTCTCACAGACATATTTTTCCCCTGGTCCTTATAAATTCTAAAGTGTGTTTTTTAATCAAGGAAACCAGAAACTTCTACAGTCTTGACAAAAATTTTTATCCCTGTGTTATTTACACCACTTCTTTCTTGTGTGAAGAATGTCTCAGAACATTTCTCTTTGCACTAGGTGAATTGCTCCATTGTCGTTATACTAAAGTGTTGCTGTATTTGCCTACAGAAGCTGCGCAGCATGAAGGGAGATGCTGGCTTGGATCCCACATCCCAATGACTACAATTGCTTGAAGGAGAGACTTACCAGCAGGACGAGGACCAGGCCCAGGACCAGGACCAGGGGCAGGAACGCGAGCAGGAAGTGGAGCAGGAGCAGGAGGAGCAGGAGGTCTATGAGCTGCTAGGGGTGAAGCGCGAGGCTGTATACTATCTCTTGATTAAAAGTAATATTTAAAAACTAAGGCAATGCACAGATTGGAAATGGTTATGGTTTAAAGGAAAGGCTATTAATAAATAAGAATGATTTGTAAGAGAAATAAAGAAAAAACAATTTGAAATGAAATTTGAAAATGACATACAATTTGAAACAATTTGGAAAAAAAAATTGAAACAATTAGAAAAATAAAACTTTCCAATAATAATTTTAAACTGTCTGTTAGACATTGCCATCCCCTTACACTTCTCTAAAAAGTATAAAAACATTTCTGTTTGCCATATTTGTAATGGCAAATTCATTACGTTTCCAGTGAAGCGTTTCTGTATTGGTATACAGAAGCTGTGCAGCATGAAGAGAGATGTTGGCTAGGAACCCACATCCCAGTGAGTACAATTGCTGGAAAAAGAGACTTACCAGCAGGAGCAGGAGCAGGAGCAGGAGCAGGAGCAGCACCAGGATGACCAGGAGGTGTACGAGCTGCTTGAGGGGAAAACATGAGGCTGAATATTATCTCTTGAGGAAAAATAGGATTTATAAACCATGGAAAGGCACCCATTGGAAATGGTTAAGTTTAAAAAGAAGGGCTATTACAGAATATGAATGGTATGTCATAGAAATATAGGAAAAACAACTTTGCAATTTAAAAAGGAAAAAAAAAAAGAAAGCAAGCAAGCATGCAATTAAAAGAGGTAGTAAAAGGAAAAAAATCAAAATGCATACACCCACCCACCCACCGCAAACAGTCCACTTGGATGTGGGATGTCAACCCACATCCAAATCACTATAACATTTTTACAAGCACACTTACCACCAAAAGCAGGAATAGGAGCATGAGGTGTACTGGCTCCTTGGGGAGGCCCGATGGAGTCTGTTCAGAGAAAGTGAATTTGCTTCAGAGATGGTAAATTTTAAAAAGAAAGGAGATGTGTGGAACGGAAATGCTTGTAGTTGGAAGGAAAGACAATGTTGGTTCCAGAGACAGTACAGGTTCTGTAGGATGACACACCTCCAGACATGTTGCTTCCAGATGCAGTATAGTATCTGCTGGGTGACGTACTGAAGAATGAGTTGCCTTCAGACGCAGTATAGTATCTGCTGGGTGATTCGCCTTCAGATGCAGTATAGTATCTGCTGGGTGACGTACTGAAGGCTGAGCCGCTTCCAGACACAGTATAGGTTCTGCCGAGTGTCAGACTATGGAGGCCTGAGTCGGTTCCAGATAGACTATAGGATCTGCTGGGTGATGAAGTGAAGACTGAGTCGCTTCCAGACAGAGTGTAGGTTCTGTCGGGTGTCATACTACTGTAACCTGAGTCGGTTTCAGACAGACTGTAGGTTCTGAATCTTGGACGTCCCCAGAATGCTAGAATAAAAAAAAATGAACATAAACATATCAGGAGAGAATCTACATTTGTTGTAAAATAGCTTTGACATGACTATGTATTTGAAGTATTTACAACTGCCTGCCTCTTAATTGCTTATTTGAAAGACATGGCATATAAATATTCTTTATTATCCTTAATAGGCAAACGACATTAGCACAAGTATCTTGCCCTACAAAGTATTGTAATTAGACATTGTTTGAAGTTTTACATATTTTCACACACATATTTTTCCCCTGGTCCTTATAAATCCTAAAGTGTGTTTTTTAATCAAGGAAAGCAACTTCTCCAACAGTCTGACAAAAACTTCAATCCCTGTGTTAGTTACACCACTTCTTTCTTGTGTGAAGAATGTCTCAGAACATTTCTCTTTGCACTAGGTGAATTGCTGCATTATTGTTATACTAAAGTGTTGCTGTATTTGCCTACAGAAGCTGTGCAGCGTGCAGGGAGATGCTGGCTAGGAAACCACATCCCAGTGACTACAGTGACTGCACTCTTGAAGAAGAGACTTACCAGCAGGACCCGGACCAGGACCAGGAGCAGGAGCAGCAACGAGAGCAGGAACTGGAGCAGGACCAGGAGCAGCTGCAGGTCTATGAGCTGTTAGGGTGAAACACAAGGCTTAATATTATCTCTTCTATAAAAGATTTAAGGACCAAGGCAATGAATATATTGGAAATGGTTATGATTGAAATGAACAATGATTAAATATATGAATGGTTTGTAACAGAAAAATAGAAAAACAAATCTATTATTAAAAAAAAGAGTATTAAAATAAGCATTTAAATAAGAAAATAAAAATCAAACACCCACACACCCACCTCAACCACTCCCCAAAACCAAAAGAATCCAAGCAACCAAGCATCCAAACCCAAAGAAAAACCAAAGCAAACCCACAAGGACATAGAGACGAATGGAAAATATTTCCAATAATAATTTTAAACCCTATGTTTGCATCCACCTACAGCTTTCCCTTCTCTATAAAGTATCATGACCTTTCTGTTTGCACTAGTTGTAATGCTCCATTATGTTTACAATGAAGTGTTGCTGTATTTGCCTACAGAAGCTGCACAGCGTGAAGGGAGATGCAGGCAGTTGTAGTGACATCCCAGTCACTACAACTGCCTGAAAAGAAAACTTACCAGCAGGAGCTGGAGCAGGAGCAGGAGCAGGAGCAGGAGCAGGCCCAGGGCCAGGAGCAGGACCAGGACCAGGACCAGGAGGACCAGGAGGTGTACGAGCTGCTTGGGGTGAAACATGAGGCTGAGTATTATCCCTTGAGGAAAAATAGGATTTACAAACCACAGAAATGCAGTGATTGGAAATGGTTATGTTTGAAAGGAAAGGCTATTACAGAATATGAATGGTTTGTAATAGAAATAGAGGAAAAACAATTTTGCTATGAAATAAAAAGAGAAATCAAGCAAGCATGCAAATAAAAGATGTAATAAAAGGAAAAAAATTCAAAATGCAAACACCCACCCACCTCAACCACTCCCCATGGATGTGGTCTCTCAACCCACATCCAGATGGCTCTAATATTTTCAGAAGCAGACTTATAGTCAATAGCAGGAATAGGAGCACGAGGTGTACTGGCTCCTTGGGGATGCCCTAAGGAGTTGAGTCAGAGATAGTAAATTTACTTCTGAGATGGTACATTTTAAAAAGAAAGGAGATGCATAGAATGGAAGTGTTGGTTCCAGAGACAGTACAGGTTCTGTAGGATGACACACCTGCAAATAAGTTGCTTCCAGACGCAGTATAGTATCTGCTGGGTGAGTCGCCTTCAGATGCAGTATAGTATCTGCTGGGTGAGTCGCCTTCAGATGCAGTATAGTATCTGCTGGGTGATGTACTGAAGGCTGAGCCGCTTCCAGACACAGTATAGGTTCTGCCGAGTGTCAGACTATGGAGGCCTGAGTCGGTTCCAGATAGACTATAGGATCTGCTGGGTGACGAAGTGAAGACAGAGTCGCTTCCAGACAGAGTGTAGGTTCCGTCGGGGGTCATACTACTGTAGTTTGAATCGGTTTCAGACAGACTGTAGGTATTGAATCTTGGACGTCCCCAGAATGCTGGAATAAAAAAATAGAAACAAATCACGAGAGAATCTACATTTGCTGTTAAATAGGTCTCTGTACGTATTTGAAGTACTTACAACTGTTTGCTCCATGTCTTAATTGCTTATTTGAAAGACATTTCATATAAATATTCTATATTAGTCCTTAATAGACAAAGGACATTGTCACAACTGTCGTGCCCTAGGAATTATTGTAATCAGACGTTGTTTGAAGTTTTAGATATTCTCACAGACATATTTTTCCCCTGGTCCTTATAAATTCTAAAGTGTGTTTTTTAATCAAGGAAACCAGAAACTTCTACAGTCTTGACAAAAATTTTTATCCCTGTGTTATTTACACCACTTCTTTCTTGTGTGAAGAATGTCTCAGAACATTTCTCTTTGCACTAGGTGAATTGCTCCATTGTCGTTACACTAAACTGTTGCTGTATTTGCCTACAGAAGCTGCGCAGCATGAAGGGAGATGCTGGCTTGGAACCCCCATCCCAATGACTACAATTGCTTGAAGAAGAGACTTACCAGCAGGACGAGGACCAGGCCCAGGACCAGGACCAGGGGCAGGAACGCGAGCAGGAAGTGGAGCAGGAGCAGGAGCAGGAGCAGGAGCAGGAGGAGCAGGAGGTCTATGAGGTGCTAGGGGTGAAGCGCGAGGCTGTATACTATCTCTTGATTAAAAGTAATATTTAAAAACTAAGGCAATGCACAGATTGGAAATGGTTATGGTTTAAAGGAAAGGCTATTAATAAATAAGAATGATTTGTAAGAGAAATAAAGAAAAAACAATTTGAAATGAAATTTGAAAATGACATACAATTTGAAACAATTTGGAAAAAAAAATTGAAACAATTAGAAAAATAAAACTTTCCAATAATAATTTTAAACTGTCTGTTAGACATTGCCATCCCCTTACACTTCTCTAAAAAGTATAAAAACATTTCTGTTTGCCATATTTGTAATGCTTCATTACGTTTCCAGTGAAGCGTTTCTGTATTGGTATACAGAAGCTGTGCAGCATGAAGAGAGATGTTGGCTAGGAACCCACATCCCAGTGAGTACAATTGCTGGAAAAAGAGACTTACCAGCAGGAGCAGGAGCAGGAGCAGGAGCAGGAGCAGCACCAGGATGATCAGGAGGTGTACGAGCTGCTTGAGGGGAAAACATGAGGCTGAATATTATCTCTTGAGGAAAAATAGGATTTATAAACCATGGAAAGGCACCCATTGGAAATGGTTAAGTTTAAAAAGAAGGGCTATTACAGAATATGAATGGTATGTCATAGAAATATAGGAAAAACAACTTTGCAATTTAAAAAGGAAAAAAAAAAAGAAAGCAAGCAAGCATGCAATTAAAAGAGGTAGTAAAAGGAAAAAAATCAAAATGCATACACCCACCCACCCACCGCAAACAGTCCACTTGGATGTGGGATCTCAACCCACATCCAAATCACTATAACATTTTCACAAGCACACTTACCACCAAAAGCAGGAATAGGAGCATGAGGTGTACTGGCTCCTTGGGGAGACCCTATGGAGTCTGTTCAGAGAAAGTGAATTTGCTTCAGTGATGGTAAATTTTAAAAAGAAAGGAGATGTGTGGAACGGAAATGCTTGTAGTTGGAAGGAAAGGCAATGTTGGTTCCAGAGACAGTACAGGTTCTGTAGGATGACACACCTCCAGACATGTTGCTTCCAGATGCAGTATAGTATCTGCTGGGTGACGTACTGAAGAATGAGTTGCCTTCAGACGCAGTATAGTATCTGCTGGGTGATTCGCCTTCAGATGCAGTATAGTATCTGCTGGGTGATTCGCCTTCAGACGCAGTATAGTATCTGCTGGGTGATGTACTGAAGGCTGAGCCGCTTCCAGACACAGTATAGGTTCTGCCGAGTGTCAGACTACGGAGGCCTGAGTCGGTTCCAGATAGACTATAGGATCTGCTGGGTGATGAAGTGAAGACTGAGTCGCTTCCAGACAGAGTGTAGGTTCTGTCGGGTGTCATACTACTGTAACCTGAGTCGGTTTCAGACAGACTGTAGGTTCTGAATCTTGGACGTCCCCAGAATGCTGGAATAAAAAAAAATGAACATAAACATATCAGGAGAGAATCTACATTTGTTGTAAAATAGCTTTGACACGACTATGTATTTGAAGTATTTACAACTGTCTGCCTCTTAATTGCTTATTTGAAAGACATGGCATATAAATATTCTTTATTATCCTTAATAGGCAAACGACATTAGCACAAGTATCTTGCCCTACAAAGTATTGTAATTAGACATTGTTTGAAGTTTTACATATTTTCACACACATATTTTTCCCCTGGTCCTTATAAATCCTAAAGTGTGTTTTTTAATCAAGGAAAGCAACTTCTTCAACAGTCTGACAAAAATTTCAATCCCTGTGTTAGTTACACCACTTCTTTCTTGTGTGAAGAATGTCTCAGAACATTTCTCTTTGCACTAGGTGAATTGCTGCATTATTGTTATACTAAAGTGTTGCTGTATTTGCCTACAGAAGCTGTGCAGCGTGCAGGGAGATGCTGGCTAGGAAACCACATCCCAGTGACTACAGTGACTGCTCTCTTGAAGAAGAGACTTACCAGCAGGACCCGGACCAGGACCAGGAGCAGGACCAGGAGCAGGAGCAGCAACGAGAGCAGGAACTAGAGCAGGACCAGGAGCAGCTGGAGGTCTATGAGCTGTTAGGGTGAAACACAAGGCTTAATATTATCTCTTCTAGAAAAGATTTAAGGACCAAGGCAATGAACATATTGGAAATGGTTATGATTGAAATGAACAATGATTAAATATATGAATGGTTTGTAACAGAAAAATAGAAAAACAAATCTATTATTAAAAAAAGAGTATTAAAATAAGCATTTAAATAAGAAAATAAAAATCAAACACCCACACACCCACCTCAACCACTCCCCAAAACCAAAAGAATCCAAGCAACCAAGCATCCAAACCCAAAGAAAAACCAAAGCAAACCCACAAGGACATAGAGACGAATGGAAAATATTTCCAATAATAATTTTAAACCCTATGTTTGCATCCACCTACAGCTTTCCCTTCTCTATAAAGTATCATGACCTTTCTGTTTGCACTAGTTGTAATGCTCCATTATGTTTACAATGAAGTGTTGCTGTATTTGCCTACAGAAGCTGCACAGCGTGAAGGGAGATGCAGGCAGTTGTAGTGACATCCCAGTCACTACAACTGCCTGAAAAGAAAACTTACCAGCAGGAGCTGGAGCAGGAGCAGGAGCAGGAGCAGGAGCAGGCCCAGGGCCAGGAGCAGGACCAGGACCAGGACCAGGAGGACCAGGAGGTGTACGAGCTGCTTGGGGTGAAACATGAGGCTGAGTATTATCCCTTGAGGAAAAATAGGATTTACAAACCACAGAAATGCAGTGATTGGAAATGGCTATGTTTGAAAGGAAAGGCTATTACAGAATATGAATGGTTTGTAATAGAAATAGAGGAAAAACAATTTTGCTATGAAATAAAAAGAGAAATCAAGCAAGCATGCAAATAAAAGATGTAATAAAAGGAAAAAAATTCAAAATGCAAACACCCACCCACCTCAACCACTCCCCATGGATGTGGTCTCTCAACCCACATCCAGATGGCTCTAATATTTTCAGAAGCAGACTTATAATCAATAGCAGGAATAGGAGCACGAGGTGTACTGGCTCCTTGGGGATGCCCTAAGGAGTTGAGTCAGAGATAGTAAATTTACTTCTGAGATGGTACATTTTAAAAAGAAAGGAGATGCATAGAATGGAAGTGTTGGTTCCAGAGACAGTACAGGTTCTGTAGGATGACACACCTGCAAATAAGTTGCTTCCAGACGCAGTATAGTATCTGCTGTGTGATTCACCTTCAGACGCAGTATAGTATCTGCTGGGTGAGTCGCCTTCAGACGCAGTATAGTATCTGCTGGGTGATGTACTGAAGGCTGAGCCGCTTCCAGACACAGTATAGGTTCTGCCGAGTGTCAGACTATGGAGGCCTGAGTCGGTTCCAGATAGACTATAGGATCTGCTGGGTGACGAAGTGAAGACAGAGTCGCTTCCAGACAGAGTATAGGTTCCATCGGGGGTCATACTACTGTAGTCTGAGTCGGTTTCAGACACAGTATAGGTTCTGAATCTTGGACGTCCCCAGAATGCTGGAATAAAAAAAAAATGAATAGAAGCAAATCACGAGAGAATCTACATTTGCTGTTAAATAGTTCTGACAAGACTACGTATTTGAAGTACTTACAACTGTTTGCTCCATGTCTTAATTGCTTATTTGAAAGACATTTCATATAAATATTCTATATTCATCCTTAATAGACAAAGGACATTAGCAAAATATCTTGCCCTAGGAAGTATTGTAAGACGTTGTTTGAAGTTTTACATATTCTCACAGACATATTATACCCCTCCTGCTCATAAATCCTAAAGTGTGTTTTTTAATCAAGGAAAGCAAGTTTTTCTACAATCTGATAAAAATTTTAATCCCTGTATTATTTACTCCTCCCCTTCTTGTGTGAAGAATGTCTCAGAGCATTTCTCTTTGCATGAGCTGAATTGGACCATTATCGTTATACTAAAGTGTTGCTGTATTTGCCTACAGAAGCTTTGCAGCATGAAGGGAGATGCTGGCTAGGAAGGCATAACCCAGTGACTACAGTGACTGTTGTCTTGAAGAAGAGACTCACCAGCAGGACGAGGACCATGAGCCGGAGCAGGAACGAGAGCAGGAACTGGAGCAGGAGCAGGGGCAGGACCAGGAGCAGGAGGAAGAACAAGAGCTGGAACTGGAGCAGGAGCAGGAGCAGGAGCAGGAGCCAGAGCAGGAATAGGAGCAAGAACAGGAGCAGGAACAGGAGCCGGAATTGCACGAGCTGCTTGGGGTGAAACACGAGGCTGGAGAATATCTGTTGAGTAAAAGTAGGATTTAAAAACTAAGGAAATGAACTGTTTGGAAATGGTTGTGTTTGAAAGGAAATCCTAATTCAAAATGGGAGTATTTTATATCAGATAGAAATGAAAAACCCTTTGGGTATTAAAAAAAAAGGAAAGAAAGAATGAAAGAAAGAACAAAAGAAAATAGGATAGAAAGAAAATTAGAAAAGAAAAATTTCTAAAATCAAACACCCATCCACCTACCCACGTCAATCACTCCCCAAAACCAAAATAGTCCAAGCAACCAAACATCGAAACCCCAAATAAAACCAAAACAAACCCACAAAAGGCATAGGAACTAAGAGTAAATACATTCCAGTAATGATTTTAATCCCTGTGTTAGCTTTCACCATTCCCTTTCTCTTCTGATAAATGTCTCAGAATGTTTCTGTTTGCACTAGTTGTGTTGCTCCATTATGTTAACATTTAAATATTTTTGCATTTGTCTGCAGAAGCTGTGCAGCATGAAGGCAGATGCTGGCTAGGAATCCACATCCCAGTGAGTACAATTGCTTGACAAGCAGACTTACCATCATGAGCTTGTGCTAGTGCAGGAGGTGTACGAGCAGCTTGGGCTGAAACAGGAATCCAGAAAAAATCTTTTCAAAAACAGTAAAATTACTTCAGAGGAGGTACATTTTAAAAAGCAAGGAAATGCAAGGAACTGAAATAGTTATGGATGCAAGAAATGGCCATTTCCAAATGTTTGCAGTAGTGTTATTATGTTTAAAATGTAGTGTCCATTATGTTTAGTAGTGTCCATTATGTTTAAAATGATGTATTTGTCTGCAGAAACTGTGCAGCATGAAGGCAGATGCTGGCTAGGAACACACATCCAAATGCCTATAATTTCTTGACAAGCCAACTTATCATCAGGAGCAGGAGTACAAGGTGTAGCGGGTCCTTGGGGTTGAATGCGACTGTGAAAGGAGTCTGCTCAGAGAAAGTAAATTTACTTCAGTGTCTTAGGCTGTCATGGAAAATGTAACCCCGAGGTGTGTAGTCTATTACCATCTATGTCAGCTGTTTAGAGAAATGGGGCAGTATTCTTTATTGTCTCCATGACTCATCACTGACAACTCCCTCCAGGGGCCTATGTCTGCTCGTGGACCATCAAGGTCTCACTGCATCACCCATAAAATTACATCATCCCATTTGAGATGCTCTGCCCAACGGGGAGAACCAAGCATTCCTTCCTGGATACAATCTGAGGTTTGGAACACCAGAATGACCTTACTGACTGGATTCCCAGAGGACAAGAAGTACATAACCACCACTGGATCTTCAGAGGAAGACCAGAACCTTCTACAGGATCAGCGCATCAACAGAACCACATCTATCACTCCGGCAGGACTGCAGCCACCATTTGATCAGACTGCTACCACCACCTCGTCCAACTGGGTGTCAGGTTGTATCCTGACTCTCTAGGTTTCCTGCCAGTGTTTTCTGCCTGTATTTTAATTGTCCTATTAAACTGTAGTTCTGGCTTGGAATCTGACACTAGTTTGTTTTCAAGCTAGATCACAGTACAAGATACCAGCTGGTTGGGGTTTGAAGTGATGCCAGAAAGATTCTGGTCAGAGAAAGTAATTTTACTTCAGAGAAGATAAATTTTGAAAACCAAGGAAATGCACAGAATGGAAATGGTTATGGTTGAATGGAAAGATGATTTAAAAAATGTTAATCGTTTACAACATAATGAAAGGAAAAAGTCTTCAGTTAAAAAAAATAAAGAAATAAAAAGAAGAAATAAAAGAAAAAAAACCAAAAATCAAACAGCCACCCGCTCACCACGACCGCTTCCCAAAATCAAAAATAATCCGACCAACCAAGCAGCTAAACCTAGTGTAATATCAAAAGTATCAAAGCATATTAAAGACCCATTATTAACAAAAATTCCTCCAGCATTAATTTTAATCCCTATGTCAGCTTTCACCATCCCCTTTCTCTTCTGAAGAGTGTCTTTGAATGTTTCTCTTTGCGTTAACTTTATTGCTCCATTATGTTTACAATTAAGTGTTGTCACATTTTCCTACAGAAGCTGTGCAGCATGAAGGGAGATGCTGGCTAGGAACCCACATCCCAGTGACTACAATTGCTTGAAAAAGAGACTCACCAGCTGAAACCGGAGCAGGAACAGGAGGCGGAGGAGGTGCAGGAGGTGTACGAGGTGCTTGGGGTGAAACACAAGGCAAAATATTATCTCTTGAGTAAAAATAGGATTTATAAACCAAGGAATTGCACAGATTGCAAGTGGCTATGTTTGAAAGGAAAGGCTATTACAGAATTTGAATGGTTTGGAACAGAAATGAAAACCCCTTTTGTTATTAAAATAAAAGAAAGTATTTAAAAGAAGTAATAAAAGGAAAAAACCAAAATGCAAACACCCATCCACCCACTTCTACCACTCCCCAAAACCAAAAAAGTCCATACAACCAAGCCTTCAAACTCAAACTAAAACAAAAAAAAGCTAGAAGGAAATAGAGACCAACCAAAAAACTTTCCAGTAATAATTTTAATCCCTATTTTAGCTTCTACCATCCCCTTTCTCTTCTTTAGAAAGTATGACAACATTTCTGTTAGCACTAGTTTTAATGCTCCATTATGTTTTCCCTTAAGTGTTGCTGTATTTGCCTACAGAAGATGTGCAGCATGAAGGGTGATGCTGGCTAGGAACCCACATCCAGGGGACTAGAATTGTTTGACAAGCAGACTTACCTGCGGGAGCTGGAACAGGAATAGTAGGTGTACGGGGTGGTCTAATCCGAAATAGATCTGTTCAGAGAAGGTAAGTTTTTAAAAGCAAGGAAATGCATAGAACTGAAATGGTTATTTTTGCAGAAGATGATCAAAAACTATTATTGCTTTACAATAAAATGAAAGGAAGAAGCCTTTGGGGGGCAAAAAAAGGGAGAAAATATGAAAAAAAAGTCAAAAAACAAACACCCACCCACTCACTACTGCTACTTTGCAAAACAAAAAAAAATCCAAGCAACCAACCAAAAAAAAAAAAAAAAACAAACCCAACCCTAAAATATCCAAGCAAATGGGGACCAATAGAAAAAACCCACAGTATTCACAGAATTCACAGAATGACTAGGTTGGAAAAGACCTGAAACATCATTGAGTCCAACCCATGCCTTAACATCTCCACTAAAGCACTAAACCATGGCATCGAGTGCCACATCCAGTCTTTTTTTAAGCACATGCAGGGATGGTGACTCCACCGCCTCCTTGAGTAGACCATTCTGCTACTTTATCACCCTTTCTATAAAAAACTTTTTCCTATTATCAAACCTATATTTCCCCTGATGCAGCTTGAGACTGTGTCCTTGGGTTCTGTCAGTTGCTGCCTGGAGAAAGAGACCAACCCCCACCTGAGCACAGCCGCCTTTCAGGAAGTTGCAGAGAG
Organism: Melozone crissalis; assembly: GCF_028551555.1. Taxonomy (NCBI): domain Eukaryota; kingdom Metazoa; phylum Chordata; class Aves; order Passeriformes; family Passerellidae; genus Melozone; species Melozone crissalis. The sequence continues at coordinate 4,299,272 of NW_026535783.1, forward strand.
TGCTAAAGTCGCCTCTGAGTCTCCTTTTCTCCAGGCTGAACAGCCCCAGCTCCCTCAGTCATTCCTCACAGGATTTGTGTTCCCAGCCCCTCACCAGCCTTGTTGCCTCCTTTGGATGCCCTTAAGTATCTCAACATCCTTCTTAAACTGAGGGACCCAGAACTGGACACAACACTCAAAGTGTGGCCTCACCAGTGCCAAGTATAGGGGAAGGATGACCTCCCTGCTCCTGTTGGCCACACAATCCCTGACACAGGCCAGGATGCCATTGGCTTTCTTGGCCACCAGGGCACACTGCTGGCTCATGTTCAGCCAGTGTCAAACAGTAACCCCAAGTCCTTTTCTGCCTGGGCACTGTCCAGCCCCACCATCCCCAGCCCATAACATTGCAGGTGGCTATTGTGGCCAAAATGCAGGACTCAGCACTTGGATTTATTAAACTTCACCTTGTTAGGCTCTGCCCATCCATCCAACCATTCCAGATCTCTCTGCAGAGCCCTCGTACCCTCCAACAGATCAACACACGCTCCCAGCTTAGTGTTGTCTGCAAACTTACTAATGAAAGACTCAATTCCCTCATCCATGGCATCAGTGAAGATATTGAACAGAACTGGCCCCAGCACAGAGCCCTGAGGGACACCCCTGGTGCCTGGCTGCCAGCTGGATGCAGCACTGCTCACCACCACTCTCTGGGCCTGGCCCTGCAGCCAGTTCGGAACCCAGCACAGAGTGCTCCTGCCCAAGCCGTGGGCTGCCAGCTTGTCTAGGAGTATGCTGTTGGAGACAGTGCCAAAGGCCTTGCTGGAGTCCAGGCACACAACATCAACAGCCTTTTCTACTTTGACCAGGTGGGTCACTTGGTCATAAAAGGAGACCACGTTGGTCAAACATGACCAACTCCTCCTAAACCCTTGCTGGGTCTGACTGGGTCTGATACTCTGGCCATCCTGTAAGCGCTGTGTGATGACACTCCATATAAACTTACTGGGGGACTGAGCTCAGGCTGACTGGCCTATAATTAACAGGATCCTCCTTTCCACCCATTTTTTATGAATGATTGACACATTGGCCAGCTTCCAGTCATCTGGAACCTCACCAGTGAGCCGGGACTGTTGGTAAATGATAGAGAGCAGCTTCGCAAGCTCATCTGCCTGCTCTCTCATCACCCTGGGATGGATCCCACCTGGACCCATGGATTTATGAACATCCAAGCAGCTCAGTTCTCTGACTGCCTCCTTGGAAAATGGGGGGACCATTCTGCTCCCTAGTATCATCGAGCAACCCAAGAGGACGGTTGTCCTGAAGGCAAGCCTTCCCACTAAAAACTGAGGCAAAGAAGGTGTTAAGCACCTCTGCCTTCTCCTCATCTGCAGTTACTAAGTTCCTTTCTGCATTTAATAAACAACAAAGGTTGATCTTACTCTTCCTTTTACCATTAATATATTTACAAAAGTATTTTTTATTAATCTTTACAAAAGTCGCCATTTTAAGTTCAAACTGAGCTTTGGCCTCTCTAATTTTTTCCTACATGCTCTAGCAGCCCCCTTAAATACTTCCTGAGAGATCTGACTCTCCTTCCAAAGATAATACATCCTTTTTTTTATTCCTAACTTCCTCCAAAATCTTCTTGCCCATCCAGGCTGGACATTTACCCCGCTGACTGATCTTTTGGCACCCAGGGACAGTCTGTTCCTGTGCCCTCAAGATCTCTGTTTTGAAGCTCACCTACACTTCCTGAACTCCTTTGTTTTTAAGGGCTGCTTCCCAAGGAATTCTCTGAATAAGTGTCCTGAGCAGGCCAAAGTCTGCCCTCCAGAAGTCACCTGTGAAAGTCTTATTAATGTTCCTCTTGATTTAACCAAATATAGAGAATTTTAGAATTTTATTATCACTGTGCCCTGAGTGACTTCCAACTACCACATCTCCCACCAGTCCATCTCTATTTGCAAATAACAGATTTAACATTATCACTCCCCTGGTGGGTTCACCTACCAGCTGTGACAAAAAATTGTCCTCTGCAAACTCTAAAAAATTTCCTGGACTGCCTTTTTACAGCTGTATTGAGTTCCCAAAAAATGTCCGGCAGGTTGAAATCGCCAGCAAGAAAAATGTCTGATGATCCAGAAACATTCTCTAGCTGATTATAGAATGAATTGCCCACCACTTCTTCCTGGTTGGGTGGACAATAACAGACTCCCAGTAGGATGTCAGCCTTGTTGGCCTTCCCCTTAATTCTTACCCGTAGCCATTCATCTTCATAACTTTCAATACCCATGGTATCAAAAGCCTCCCTAATATAAAGGGCCACCCCTCCACCTCTTCTCCCTTTCCTGTCTCTCCTGAAGAACTTGTAGCCATCCAGTGCAGCACTCCGGCCATGTGAGTCATGCTACCACATTTCTGTGGTGGCAATTACATCATAGCTTTGCTGCTTTACCATGGCCTCGAGCTCTTGTTTGTAACCTGTGCTGCGTGTATTGGTATACCTGCAACTCAGCTGGGCTGCTGATTTCACTCCTGTCTCAGGCTTACCACCCTTGGGCCTGCTTCCAGACAGCCCAGATGCATCCCCTTTCCCCTTCAGACCTAGTTCGATGTCCTTTCAACAAGTTCTGCCAGTTCATGAGCTAAAAACCTTCCGTCCTTAACAGAAAGATGGAGCCCATCTGGTTCCAGTAGAGCAGGTGCTGTAAAAGTTGCCCCATGATCAAAGAACCCAAATTCTGCTGATGACACCAATCTTTGAGACACTTGTTGATAATGCGAGCTCTCCTATTCCTTTCACTGTACCCCTGTCCTATCAACCACTTGTCCCAGTGCCCTAAAGTCCCTTTTAATTGTCCTGACACTCCTCTTTTCAATCTCATCACTGGCAGCCTGGAATATCTGCAGTGGATAATAATCAAAGGGCTGACTCAGCCCAGGAAGTCTCTCAGTGATATCCCAGGCCCCAGGGAGGCAGCAGACCTCTCTGTGGGGTGGGTCCTGTTGTCATTTGGGGCCCTCTGTTCCCCTTAGAAGGGAGCCACCCACTACAATGACCCTTTTTTTCTTCCTGATGCCAGAGGTGGTAATCCTTCTCACAGATGAGTGGGAGGCTCACTGGGCAGATAATTTTCTTCTAAATCATCTGGCTGACTCTCTAGATCCAGGGGTTCATACCTATTCTGAAGTGGCATCTGGCTTGGGGATGAGGGTCGGGAGGAATTTTTATTATTACCTCCTCAAGTAGGTACCCATTTCCACTCCACTTACCAGGTGTCCTTCTATTGTCCGACAGTGAGAGGCATGGGAGTCCTCTGACTCTTGGTGGGCTTCCCTCAAGGATGGAAGGGCAAATCCACCAGTCTATTCCCCTTTCACTATCCCTGATACTCCTTAGTCTTTAAACTTCCTCTCTAAGCTCAGCCACCAGTGAAAGGAGATTGTTCACCTGTTCACACTGCAGGCAGGTTTCCTCCACAACTGCCCCTGAAACTGCTGCTAAGCTCAAACACTCTGCACAAGAATGGGTCTGGACAGATGTAACCTTTTTGGAGGGTTCCATTTGACTATGTACACTTGTACTAACTACAGTTTTCAATTGCATAGAAATCATTACTAATACAAACCCCAAAACCCACCAACCAACAGAAACACTGCAAACAACACACAGCAAACCTTACTGGCAAGAAAAGTTGCAACTCTGCCTGCACAAAGTGCTATGCAAACTGCTGTGCCACACCCTCAGAGAATAAAAAATTATAGTAGTAATTTCAATCCCTGTGTTAGGTTTCACCATCCTCTTTCTCTTCTGAGAAAAGTCTTACAGCTTTGCTGTTAGCTCCAGTTTTACTACTTCATGATGTTTGCAATCAAATATTGTTGTATTTGCCTGCAGAAGCTGTGCAGCATGGAAGGAGATGCTGGCTAGGAACCCACATCCAAGGGACCACAATTGCTTGACAGGTAGACTTACCAGCAGGAGCAGAAACAGGAGTACGAGGTCTTCCAGCTGCTTGGGGTGAAATGCGATGCTGAAAGGCGTCTGTTCAGAGAAAGTAAATTGACTTCAGAGAAGAAATTTTAAAAGGCAAGGAAATGCTGAATTGGTTATGGTTGAAAGGAAAGACGATTAAAAAAAGGTTACTGGTTTTTAACATAATGAAAGGAAGAAGTCTTCAGTTAAAATAAACATAAAGAAATAGAAAGAAGAAATAAAAAAAAAAAAAAAAAAATCAAACACCCACCCACCCACCACAACAACTCTCCAAAACTAAAAAATCCAAGCAGCTAAGCATCCAAACCCAAACTAAAATCAAAAATAGGGACCAAGAGAAAACAAACATGACAGGAGTAATTTCAATCCCTTTGTTAGCTTTCACCATCCCCTTTCTATTTTGAAAAAAGTCTCAGAAAATGTTTCTCTTAGCAGGAGATTTAATGTTCCCTTATGTTTCTATTTAAGTATTGTTTGCCTACAGAAGCTGTGCAGCCTGAAGGGAGGTGCTGGCTAGGAACCCACATCCCTGTGACTACAATTGCTTGGAAAACAGACTTACCAGCGAGAGCAGGAACAGCAGCAGCAGAAGGAACAGGAGCAGGAGCAGAAACAGGAAAAGCAGCAGGAACAGAAGCAGGAATAGGAGGAGGAAGAGGAATAGGAGCAGGAGGTGTAACACTAGGTTCAAAGTGAACTTGCAGAGATCCTGTTTGGAGACAGTAAATTTTAATAAGCAAGGAAATGCACAATACTGGAATGTTTGTGACTGCAAGGAAAGGTTATTACAAAATGTCAATGGTTTCTAATACAAAGAATGGAAAAAGCCTTTGTTAAAAAAAAAAGGAAGGAAGTGACGGAAGGAAGTGGAGGAAGGAAGTGGCAGAAGGAAGTGGCGGAAGTGGTGTAAGTGGCGGAAGTGGCGGAAGTGGCGGAAGTGGCGGAAGGAAGTGGCAGAAGGAAGGAAGGAAGTGGCGGAAGTGGCGGAAGTGGCGGAAGTGGCGGAAGGAAGGAAGGAAGGAAGGAAGGAAGGAAGGAAGGAAGGAAGTGGCGGAAGGAAGGAAGTGGCGGAAGGAAGTGGCGGAAGGAAGTGGCGGAAGGAAGGAAGGAAGGAAGGAAGGAAGGAAGGAAGGAAGGAAGGAAGGAAGGAAGGAAGGAAGGAAGGAAGTGGCGGAAGGAAGGAAGGAAGGAAGGAAGGAAGGAAGGAAGGAAGGAAGGAAGGAAGGAAGTGGCGGAAGGAAGGAAGGAAGGAAGTGGCGGAAGGAAGTGGCGGAAGGAAGGAAGGAAGGAAGGAAGGAAGGAAGGAAGGAAGGAAGTGGCGGAAGGAAGTGGCGGAAGGAAGTGGCGGAAGGAAGGAAGGAAGGAAGTGGCGGAAGGAAGGAAGGAAGGAAGGAAGGAAGGAAGGAAGGAAGGAAGGAAGGAAGGAAGGAAGGAAGTGGCAGAAGGAAGGAAGGAAGGAAGGAAGGAAGGAAGGAAGGAAGGAAGGAAGGAAGGAAGGAAGGAAGTGGCGGAAGGAAGTGGCGGAAGGAAGTGGCGGAAGGAAGGAAGTGGCGGAAGGAAGGAAGTGGCGGAAGGAAGGAAGTGGCGGAAGGAAGGAAGGAAGGAAGGAAGGAAGGAAGGAAGGAAGGAAGTGGCGGAAGGAAGGAAGTGGCGGAAGGAAGGAAGGAAGGAAGGAAGGAAGGAAGGAAGGAAGGAAGGAAGTGGCGGAAGGAAGGAAGTGGCGGAAGGAAGGAAGGAGGGAAGGAAGGAAGGAAGGAAGGAAGGAAGGAAGGAAGGAAGGAAGGAAGGAAGGAAGGAAGGAAGGAAGGAAGGGAGGGAGGAAGGGAGGAAGGGAGGGAGGGAGGGAGGGAGGGAAGACAAAAAATAGTAATACCAAAAAAACCAAATAAACCCACCCCACAGCCAACACTTCCCAAAACCAAAAAAATCCAACTCCCCAAGGAACCAAAACCAAAGGAAAATAAAAAAACCCAAGCAAAGGGGGTCCAATATAAAAAATAAATTACTGTAGTAATTTTAATTGTTCTGCTATCTTCCACCATTCCCTTTTTCTTCTGAAAATTCATAGATTGTTTCCATTAGCACTACTTTTATTGCTCCATTATGTTTACATTAAAAATTGATGTTCTATTTTCCTACAGAAGCTGTGCAGCATGAAGGGAGATGCTGGCTAGGAACCCAAATTCTAATGAGTGCAATTGCTTAACAAGCAGACTTACCAACACTAATAGGAGAAGGAAGAGGAATAGCACCACCAGGAGAAAGAGGAGAAAATCCGGCTGCTTTGGATTCAAAGTGAACTTGTAAAAATTTTACTCGGAGGAAGAAATTTTAATAAGCAAGGAAATGACTGAACTGAAGGGGTTATGGTTGCAAAGAAGGGCCAATACAGAAATGTTAATGGTTGCTAACAGAAAGAAAGGAGAAAAGACTTCATTAAAAAAAAAAAAAAAAAAAGAAAGTGACAGGAAAGAAATGAAAGACAAAAATAACAGAAATCAAAAACCCACCAAAAATCAAAACCCATCAAAAACAAAAAGAAAACATCCACCCAACAACCACCACTACTACCCAATAACAATAGATTCAACCAACCAAACCCAAACTAAAACCAAAAATATCTAAGCTAATCAGGACAATAGAAAAAAAAAAAAACAGTAGTAATTTTAATGCCTGTTTTATCTTTCACCATCCCCTTTCTATTCTGTAAAGTCACAGATCATTTCTCTTATCATTAGTTTTATTGCACCACTATGTTTAAAATCAAGTATTGTTGTATTTACCTACTGAAGCTGAGCAGCATGGAAACTCACTTCTAAGAAACTATAATTTCTTGAAAAGCAGACTTACCTGCAGGAGCAGGAGGAGTAATAGGAATAGGAGATGAAGTAGCTGGTCCAGGTGCAAAGTCAATTTGCGAGGATTCTGTTCAGAGAAAGTAAATGTTAAAAACCAAGGACATAGACAGAACTGAAGGGGTTATGGTTGCAAAAAAGACTATTACAGAAATGTTATTGTTTATAACAGAAAGAAAGGAAAGTCCTTTGGTAAAAAAAAAAGGAAAGAAAGAGGCAGAGGAAGAGGAAGAGGAAGAGGAAGAGGAAGGGAAAGGGAAAGAGGAAGAGAAGAGGAAGAGAAAGAGAAAGAGAAGGAGAAAGAGAAGAGAAAGAGAAAGAGAAAGAGAAAGAGAAAGAGAAAGAGAAAGAGAAAGAAAGACAGAGAAGGAAAGAGAGAAAGAGAGAAAAAAGAACAGAAATAAAGGTAATGTATAAAAATAAAACAATTAATACCCACCCACCTGCCACCACCACTCCCCAAACCCAAAAAAACAATCCAACTAATCAACCAAGGAATTTGAACTAAAACCAAAAAACCCACTATCAAATAGTGACCAGCAGAAAAAAAACATACAGTAGTAATTTCAATGACTGTGCTAGCTTTCACCATCCCCTTTCTCTTCTGGAAAATATCTCAGGATGTTTCTCTTTGCAGTAATTTTATTGCTCTCCATTATGTTTACAATTAAGTTTTGCTGTATTGGCCTACAGAAGCTGTGCAGCATGAAGAGAGATGCTGCCTAGGAACCCTCATCCCAGTGACTACAATTGCTTGAAGAGCAGACTTACCCTCAGCAGAACGACTCCCAACAGCTGTTAAGGATCCATAGGTAGAGCCTGAAGAGTCTCTTCCTGCTCTTAATACATCAATTTTGGAAGCTGCCAGTGAGTAGAGATCCTCAAAACTTCTAACCACATTCTTAAATAAAAGTAGAAGGAATCATTAGTGCCAGGCAAATGACACTTAAATGGCAAATAGCACATATCCAATTTTTTTACAAAAGATGGGTTTTTTTCTAGCAGAGAAATAAAATAGAGTTTGTAAGCCAGGGAGAATGTCAGTCCCAGGACTTAAACATCAAAAACACCTAACAGTGGATTTTCTATTTTTTTCTAAAATGTTGAATATTAATATCATTGAGGAAAAGGGAATTGCTCTACACCCTAGTTAGGAGATGCTTTGATGAGATGTTTTCAAGCATACAATACAGCATTGAGCTCTTGCAACAACTTTTTCATTTTATTTCAATACAACACATAGTGCAGGTTCAATTTCTGTTCACAATTACCACACAGTTGAAGGCTAATGTTCACACTTCCAAGATGAATCAATTTACTAATCCTTCCACTCCACAGCAAAAGAATAAACTTGGCAGTAACAAAAGAAACATCACAAACCTACAGACTTCTGAAAACAAATGATATGATTGCACTATAACTGGAAAAATATAGCTGTTTCCATGTATGCAGTGGAAGAATGTCCCAATTTTGTTACATTGATTGGATTGATCATAAAGTTAGCAGGACAAGAGAGCACAGACGATTTGGCAGTACTGGTAACTTTATATCTACCCCTGGGGTAGTCTCAACTAACTGTTGAAATTATTGGTCTTCTTTACAATGGTTAATCACATTTTATTTGCTATGATTTTCCCCTTTTGACAGTATTACATTAGTCTTTTGAATGTAGACCTGTGATACAGACAAAAATCAGCTTAGTATCACAAACAGGGATTTGAAAAGATTTTTGCAGTTTTCCTTTCCTTTCATCACTTTGACGATTTTCAGAATAGATATTAACGCAGCTAAAATCAATCATGTTATTTCATCATGGTGTCTAGGAAACAGCAGTGGCAAATTAACCCATATCACATCTCTTTTCATCAGAAAGAATCTCCAAATTGTCTTGGTGCTGTGGTCCTAGTCCCAAAAGAGGATTATTGCAGATTATAAGGCATTTAATGGAAATGTTCTCATCACAGACTAACTAAGGCAGTTCTAGAGGATGTGCCTGCAAACAAACTCCAGTGCTTTTAATGACAATAGTCCCTAAAGTCATTCCTAGCTGCTTACCTCACTCAAGATTGCAGGACTGCCCTTAATAATTTGGCATAGAGTAAAACTAAAATCCATTAGGTGACCTCTGTCCATAAAAGGCAAATTTTGTAATGAAACCTCAATAATGAGATTGGAAAGAAATCAAACAGGAACTAGAGATGAGGGCTGAGGAGAGAGAGGGGGAAAAGGGGGAAAGAGAGATGATGAAAGGACAAAAAGGAAAAGGGATGAAGAAAAGGAAGGTCACAGTGACACACACTGTGAGCCATTGGTGCTGTTTGTATATGGCCAGAGTTACCAAGTGCACCTGAGGCTGCCAGGTGAACAAGAACTTTACAGTTCTGCCCCACCAGCGAGCTCCCCAGCACACACCGTACTATATTATTTGTACCACAAGCACCTTGTGCAAATACGAAATGCAACTGTTTGTGATTTTATTCTCTTCTGGAGAGAAAGAGGGAACAGGTTGCAGATGCTTCTGCAATCATTGTAAGGTCTAAAAAGAATGGGAGTTGAGATGGGACTTAAAAAAAAAAAAAAAAAAAAAGCAGCATTGACTACCAAATTAGAAAAGCAGGATTGAAAAGCTGGCGATTGCCACAATGCCTCCTGTGGAAAGATGCCACCCATGGGAACTTTTGTGAAGCTCTAAAATGGATCATCACTGTACTGGGGAAAAATTTGTAATTCTACCTTTTGACAGAAAAGTTCATCTGTGCTAATTAAGCTTCATGGGAATCTCAAGGCTTTACATATTCCGTATTTCCATATTTTAGTGTGGAAACACGATAATGCACACATAATTTATATCTTTATCATATTGAAGTGTATGTATGCATGCAAGAGGGCAACAGTGAAAAATTTCCAGCTTAGAATCTGCCTTTCTTGAATGTTTGATTTTGTGACCCTGATCTTGCAATTATATACTGCACCAGAACTGAAAATCTACAATAAATTTGAAGGAATTACTGCAGAAGCTTACACACTGTATGCAATATTTACTCTGCCTAAGTTCCTTGCACTTTACTTGATTACCTGCCCTCTCTCTAATTCAGACAGAGCAGCACAATGAAAGAAATATGTACTCACTTTGCCTTTTGTTCTCTCATTGGGAAAAAAAAAATCTGTCTTGGCACTAATGCATTCTGCACAGCTAGAAAGACTAATATAGTTTCTGTAGAAGACATCAAACTTAAAAACAATGAGGAGGCATTGCACTGAATCTATGTTCAGAGCTGAAAATATGGCACATCTTCTGTTAACTTCTCCTTTTTCCCACTCATTGTTTTATCCTAACAAAATTAGTATTTTGAAATGTGCAAGTTTTTAAACCTACATGAGCAACATAGCTTCTATATTTAAACATTCTAAAGAGCAGTTTCTTTTAAATAAGGAATACTCAAAACCCCACAATTGATTCTAAAACTGTGGGTTGAAAACAAATCTGATACTGACCAAGAAGGAATATGAAAATTTTGTCTTTTTTGTTTGGTTGGTTTTGCTTGTTTCTGGGGATCTTGGCTTTGGTTTTGTTTGGGTTTTTTTGGTTATTTTTTTTTAATTAGTCTTTTGTATATTAATGGGAGAAAAGGGAGAGGGATAGAGGGATATTAATTTTCAGGTATGTATGCTTCTGTCCATGTTTGTATTGCTGTCAGTTATTTAACGCTGTAACTGCAAAATTAGAAGTTACCATCATCTCTGAAATACCACGTGCAAGAGTATACATGGAAATAGTCTTTCAACTGTTGACTGCAAGAGTTTTGAAGCTTTTTGCTCTCCACATGCTCAGAGCAGTTGTATGTCAGATGCAAAAAATGAAAGGAAATTTAAAAAAAATATTAAATGGGATTGGTTTTAGACTCTAACCTGTAATGAGGCAGCCTCTGGCCTGCCCGCCGTTGCTTCCTCTGGAAGGGTCTGCAGCTGCAGGCTGGGGAGTGGTGCGGCTGCTTCAGCACTTGATGCCGCAGCCTGCTCTTTGGCCTAAAGGGAAAAAACCCCAGCATCAGTGGTAATTCTCCTTCAGACACACCACCTGGGATGAATGGTGTCTCCTTGAGCCCATTGAGCGGACTTGCTTTGATCACTGGACCTAAAATCCATGAATAAAGTATGACTGATTGAATTTTTGTTGCAAATAAATCTCTAATTCAAAGTGCTGGGAGAGAATGCTACCAAAAAAAAAGCACCTTGCCCTGGTCTGAGAAGAGAAAGGCCAAGGATATGGCAAATATGTATTACTGTAAAAACACAGCACTTGCTGCATGACATTCGCTTCCAAAGTTTGAAAGAAGCCGGTATGGAGATGGTGGTGGCACAACGGAAATTTTCTATCAGCAGAGTTTGCTGTAGGAGAAACATGCAGTTCAGATTCTGTCACTTTCCATGAACATTAAAGGAAATAGACTAGAAAAAGAGATCTGAAAAGAAATAAATTAAATAAATAGCAACAGTTTTTTGTGATCTCCAAAACTAAAATAGAGATTCCCACATTGCTGGGAATTAAAGATATACTAAGGGAAATTGACACTCCCAGGTAATGAAATCACTGCTGCTCTGTGCTGCTCTAGATTAAAAACAGTTGTGAAACCATCTACCATGAGAGCTATAGTTGAAAATAGTCCTTTCTCCTAAATAATTAATACATACAGCTTTGTTGGACCATCAAATAGTCCTATATCAGGGCACAATTGTACAAGTCAGAGGAAAAACTTGAGATTACTATTAAGTTTAAAATATGATTTAAAAAATACTGTGGAAGTTTCTGACCACAGATTGCTACTTCCTGCCTTTTCCTATTTATCATGTTTCATAGGTTAAAGTAGCAGACACAAAGCCAAATGTTATATGGCCACCAAGCATGTGACTTTTTATTATTCAGTAGAGGGGTAACTTCAGTTGCCAATTTTTTGTGTGTTCATTAGTTTTCACTTGTCAACCAGAAAAAGTGTTCAGTGAGGGAAGGCAAGTGAATTTTGTCATAACTTCTACATTCAGAAAAAGTTGTGTATGTACTACAAACTTGCATTTGATTTCACTGTGGTTTTTTAAGATGGAACAAGTTGAGAGGGGAAACTTCAACACTAAGGAAAAGGAAGTTGTTTTGCAACAGCTTCTCTCCTCCCCTGAGAATTAGCAGTTCTAAGGCTTTAGCCATGTTTAAAAACACAAATCAGAGGGAACAGTTCAAATTCTTACCTTATTCAGGGCAGCTTCCACAGCTTTCATTTGACCAATGATTAACTCTTTGTCTCTATTATAAAAGAAAATAAAACAAAACAAAACAAGAACAACGGAGTAACTTTATGGAACTGAAGCTCTGCCAATGTAGAAATTAATCTTCTGCTACTTTATGGCTGTCATGTCTTGTAAAATAATTGTTGATAACCCAAAGTATTAGGATTTTCTCTCTTTTTCATATTTCCAATGCAAACCCTAAAAATAGTTCATGTACCACTATTTGGTGCATTTCCATATGAAAGATGCTTCTGTTGAGGACAAGCAATTAAAATTTAGATAATCATAGGCCTATCAATGAACAACCATCATGGCTTGGATATAGAGGTCATAAAAAGTCTCTAGCAGGATGGAATTATATTCTTGTATTGGAAACCACAGACAGATTCTGTTTATTTCATCTTTTTGCTTATATTCCGAAGGGAGAAATAAAACCTATTAGTTGTGAAGAGTTGCTGTAATAATGGAGGGAAGAGTAGCTTTCTTTGTTGATATTCAGCTGCTATATACAAGGAAAAAAAAAAAAAAAGCCAGTTTTAAAGTTACTTCAGATTAGAATAACCTTTTCTGGATATATATATATATATGGCCACAAGGAATGATCTTTACTGAAATGCCCAAAATAGATTGGGGAAGGATGAAAAGGGCAAGCTTTCTGGAACAAATCTTTCTGCAGGTGACACCTGCTTTGATCAAATCATACCAAATAACATTTGTCATTTTACTTAGCTTGTTAAACATTTAACTGATGACCATACAAATTACATTATTTCCCTGGTGAATAAAACCCTTAAATCTTCTCAGATATTGTTCTTCAGAGGTCAAATGATCCCAGGTATGATGAGAAATTTTAATGAACTAAAATTTTTTTAGATCCTAGCCATGGAACAACAATATTCGTAACACATACTTCATACTATGAAAAGTATTAGACAACAAAGTCTGCAAAGACTTATTTTTTTCAAATGGCATAAGAATAAGTTAGTAATAAGCTTTAAGTCAAGGGGGCTCCTTTTGACTACCAATCTTTTCAAGACCACTGCCTGAGCCTTTCCTTCCTCTCCAGGTTATGGTGTAAGTGGTGTGGGGATTAGGTCTAAATCCAAAACTCCCTGAAATCAGCAGGAGGATCTATCTTGTACCACAGGAAAGCCATAGATCCAAAATGGGTTTCAGTCTCTCTGACAGTGAAGACCCGTCCCCTAGCTGATGCTTCTATATTTACTATAAATAAATTGTATCTGTCTAGAAAAAGTTGGCATGGAAACTCAGAGAACAAACAACAATTTCTTAAATAAACAGAATGTTAAGGATCTGCCAAAGATATGTCAGATCAGTAAGATAGCACAGGTTTTTTTTTTTGCCAGTTATTTCAGCACCCAGAATTTGAAGAACTATTATGGGATAACTGCATCAAATGGATGCCCTAGTATTTTGAACTAACACTTTTGTTTTTAGAATACTATCCCTGAATTTAAAAATAAAAGAGACAGATGTACTTTTCTCTTCTAATCTTACATTGTCCAGGGCTAAAGCCCCGCCCTTGGAAGTAGAAATTTAAATCTCTGTTCATTTTCAGGTGACATCCCCCAGGCCCCAGGGCTCACTTTATTCCCTGATCAAGGGCACGTTCGGCCTCCTCGAGAGTATCCCACAGCCGCTTCTGGTCCTGCTCCATTTCTTTCAGGAGTTTCTCCTGTTGATCTAGAGCTTGGTCTCTTTTCCTCAGCTCCTCTGCTGCATCAGGGAGGCCCTGCCAGCAGACAGAGAGCAGAGTTACTCTGTAGCCCAAATAAACTTCACTTTACGCCACTGACTACTGACCAATGTGAAGGATAAATTGATTGTAAAGAAGATTTGGACCACTGCCTCCGAAGGTTTTATGAATTTCCTAGCAAAAGCATTACTGACCCAGAACCCCCTTAGTGTTTGCTACATATAAATGTTCTTTAGAAAACAAAATGATTGTAGGCAAAAAAAAAAAAAACCCGAAAAAAACCCCCCATTGAAGACTTTTTCTTAAACTGTTAAAAAACCCCATTAGCTAAAAAAAAATTTAAAAGGAGTCTTTGAAGTGTTTTCTCAGTAGCCTAAAGTTCCAGCAGACTGAGTAGTGCGGGTGTATTTACTCCGGTAATTTTATTTACACAAGGACTGCACTATTTGGCTTATTTAATCAAAAGTAATACTCTGGTATAAGAAGAATTTATTTTATATATATATATTATAAGAAGAATAATCTTACCGTCGGAGATACTTGGCTTTTACTTAGCTCAGAAAATGCTTGTGATTCCAGTCTATTACTCAGCTCCTGAATCCGTTGGTGGTGCTCTTGTAAAAGCAATTGTGCCTCATGCTCACGCTGTAAAGCGTTTTGTAACTCCTCCTGTATATTGTCTTTGTTGATGTGCTGCAAAGAGAAACAAGTTGTGCCTGATTCTGTAACTATACCCAATGGCTTCCCTACCATTGAGTGAGTTCCACTTGCAAACATATCAAATTCTAAAATAAATGCATGCTTATGAGTAGTATTGAGGTTTTTTTAACATGAAGACATCGCTGAACAATAAGATGGCAGACCAGTTAATTGCTGTGTTTTTTATAAAGAACATTCATGTAAAGTCTTGGATTTCATTACTCTATTCTAATTAACACCATGGGATGCAAAACTTCAGGATTTAGAAGGAAAAATATGCAGATCAATGTTCAGAATTTTAGTGGAGAGCTTATTAACCCTTGTAAACACCTTTGTGGGCTGTTCTTCTTGTCCAAAAACTGTTCCAGAAAGAAGTAATTCTTCAAAGAAAGCTGTCATCTGCATTTCAACTACTATCTAATATGTGATAATTTTCATCTAACAGTCCAAAACCACTAAGGGCATAAAACCTGTTAAGAGCAAAACTGAAGATGATTAGATATTTTTGAGCTTAAAAAAAATTCCATTTTACTAGCTAAGAACAGGAAGGACAATGGGCGAGACATCATCTAGCAGATATTCTTTGCTTGGTAGAACCCCCTGACAGGTTCTACCAACTAGGCTTCAGGTTGGGGAACCCACAGTGTCTCAGTAAGTCAATCACCAACAGCAAAAGGCTCAGGGGAATTTTGTGCTACTGAGAATATAGACAAAAGCTTTTTTCCCCCTGCCATAAAGTTACTTCTTCAGGGAAACAGACCTGTTAAACTTTGCATTGTGTTTATTATAACATTCATCAACATCCCTACAGAGTTTAAACTGCTATGTTTATATTTCATTAAAATTTTTATTGAATACCCTCATTCCCACTGACTTTATTCTATTAAGTGAAATCTTCTTTGAGGATATATAAATCAGATCAACATTTCCAGCAAATGGGAGAACCTGGATTGCTGAAGACCAAACTCTAATTTATACAGGATACCTCCTTCTACAAATCAAAAGGTAACTGCAGTGGAAAAGAGATATTTCTAAATAAATCTGTCTTCTGGTTTAGTGACATTTACAAGGCAAGGTTTCTGGAAAATTCTGTTGAAAGTAAATCAATTTGATGCTTGTTTTCCAAAAGAACACAAATCAAAACATGTGTAGAAAGGAGAGTCTCTTTTAAGCAAGAGAGCCTCCAAGTCAAATGCACTTACTTGCTGAACTTCACTTAATTGGGTCTGCAGTCTGTGGGTTTTTTCAGCATCCTTTTGCATCTTGTTGAAAGCCCATCTGCATTCTTGAAGCTGCAGGTACAGTGAGCGGGACTCTACTTCTGCTGCATGAAGCCTTCGTGAAAATGCAAATATTTCTTGCTGCAAAGTTGCTATGTTTCTCTGTCAGCAAACAAAAACAAGTTGATGGGCTATAAAATCTGCTGTTTTAGCAATAAAATAAATAATATTTAAGACTCAAGAAAAAGAAGACAAAACATAATTTTTTCCTCCATCTCTAAAAGACATACACAAGGACAAAAGTTTGAACCTGTCACCTACCAAGGGTAACTGCAAATTCTGTTTACAAGGAAGTACTATTTTCACCTAAGGTTTACTAGAAAAGATTAGTAGGGAAAGAGTTTATCCTTTTATTTTGGTTAAAGGGAAGAAGGTTATCTTTACTGAAAGAAAGGATGGTAAACATGAGAAAGTAGAAAACAAGAATAAAAAGCAACCTTAACATTTACATCAAGCCAAAAGCAAATTTGTGCTTACAAGCTAATGCAGATCTGATAGAACTTAAAAAAAATCTTTTACTTGGATACACTAAACCTCCTCCAAAAATTCTTTCTCAATAAAAGAAAAGACCTATTCACACCCTAATGTGTGACAAATCAACTTCTGAGTGTCCATATAGTAGCACTTCACTGTCATGGACTCATCACCAGTCTGAAACAAAAGAAATGCTGCTATCAAGGGAGCTTCAATGTTGCTGTAAACCTTCTGTTTCCATGAAGGAGGACTGCAAGTCTGCTTACTGTGCTGGGCAGTCTGTCATGCAATCCAGCTTCCAGGGCCTGGGCATTTAGTCTGCGGAGCCCACGAGCCAGCCTGTCTATCAGGGAGTCCCTCTCCAGGAAGGCTCTGCACCCACGAGTCTTCCCTTGAACTGTCTCCATCAGAACGCTCAGGTTGTCCATCAGTTTTGCAAAGCAGTTCCTGGCTGTGCCGATCAGCGAGTTACTAGAAAGCCACAGCTCTGAATCTTTAAGAAAAAAACAACAAAAAGGAAACATCAAGCAGGTTATTAGTTCCCATTTCTTATAATATCATGTTCGTTTTCACTTATACAGGATGGAACCTGTAAATATTCTGAAACATAGAATGCTGAATCTGAAACACTGTTCAAACTTTGCTTTTAAAGGATATGAATTCAATTTATTGAAAAGAGCATGATGAAAGAAGAAAGTGCCTGAAACTGAATCTAAACACACTTGATTCAATGTCAACTTTTATACCGATGTAGTGTTTAGGCTCCTGGAAAATGCATCACCTTATCTTTCTCCTGCTATTTCCCTTTATTCACATAAATTATCCCTCTTCTACTATCCTTTTTTCTGTGACAAAAATGTGGGGACTCTAAAACTACAGGTTAACTAAGAACGAGGGATGGCGGAAATGCAGATGAATCAAGGGAACCTGTATCAGTTCTCAGTGTAAATAAACTCCAGAAACAGCCCTCTGCTTCCATGGCCTCTATATACCGAAAGGATAAAATATCCTATCAGCTGTTTAAGAAAATTAATCTGTTCCAACAGTACAGAAATGTGATCATTCAGAGAATGTAGAAAAGGGTTATTATTTTAGCCTGCAGTAAAATTACTCTTTCAGGGAAACAGCCCCACTAAAATTTGTATTGACTAGCTCAGGACATAACCTCTAGTCAAAGGTGTCTATCATAAATATTCAGAAATATCTCTTCAGAGCTATCTAAACAGAATACTTTAGATAAAATCATAAAAATGGAAATTATATGACCACCCTGACTTATTTATTTTTTAAATATATTTCTGCTACAACAATATGCAGTTAAAATTACCTTGGTTGTTGAGAACAACCTCCAGATCTGAGATAGAATTGATCATTGCAGTATAGAGGTTAGAGCTACACAACCAGTTAATTGCTTCAATACAGTCAACTCCTTCCTCTCCAAAACCTGTAAAACAGAAGTGCAGCTAGCAGGATAAATAAATCACAAAAATATGGCACACTGTTGCCTCCCCCTCTTTAAGAAATTGACCAAAAATAAGCATATAAACAAGAAATTAGTCAGGACAATTTAGACTGTTTGAAGCATGCTTCCCGAATGACATTAAAAAAAAAGTAGATGAATCTTCTAATTTGGAAAACATTTTTAATACCCTTTATCCTTGTAGAGAGAAATATAAACTGGTCTGGCAACAGAAAGGGGCAAATAGACATACCTCTAAAGAAAATTTTGAAATCCTATGCTAATATTTTACCTGTATCAGAAAGCAATTTTTGTGGGTTTTTAGGAAATTAATATTAAAAATTATTTTTAAAAAAAGAGGAAATACCTTTTCCAAAAAAAAAGAAAAATCATTTAGGAACATTGCAAGATATTTACCACAGGGAAGATGCTGTAGCACCTAGTTCCAAAATCCATAACACAAATATCAAAAATATCAGATAGCGTTTAGTTCATGTGCATAACTGAAATTTTACCTGCAATTCTTAACCTAAGACTAGGCATTTCCTCTTAGAGTGAAATGCATTTGTCAAGCAATATAAAAAACATAAATCCATAAATAGCATTTGTCAAAATGTCATTAAATATGTTTTTATGCCCCAGCAATAAAAATAATATTCCTCTTTGTTATTCCCTAAACGTGCAATTTGATGTAACTCTTTAAAAACATTTCACTTACGTGTCACAGGATGCCTGCCTCTGGATTCTCCCAGACAAACTTGAATTCCAGGGCTTCCTCTGCATCCGTCTGACCAGACAAAAAAGGTACAAGAATATCGGGCCAGACCCCTCAGCCTGTTGGCAGCCAGAGCTACAATCACAGCTCTTCGGAAAACATAAGCCAGCTTCTTGGCTCTTCTTTGCCTTGTCCTGACTTCGTCCTGGTTTCTTTCCATGACAGCAGGGAGAGCATAAAGGAGGCTGACGATCTTGTGGTTCAATAGTTGTTGCTGGTTCACCTGTTCCTGGAGAATGTCTCTTTGGCAAGACATGGCGCACAGTCGGCCGTAGAGAGAGCACAGGGCCCCTGATAGCAGTGCAGAGGCTGCCAGCAGGAATGAGCGTGCCTTGAAAGCATCTAATAATGAATTTTTCAAGGTATTGTTTTCTTGGGCCAGTTTGTCAGAGAGTTGTTCAAGGCCATAGAGTTTTTGCCTGTTTTTCTGCACCGTTTCTTCACATTCCTGTGACAGAAACAAACCAAACTATAATGGACGAAACATTAACTACATGGTTTTTACCTAGACAAGAATGAAAAGAAAATTTAGCTTTGCCATTCAAATGATGCATTAAAGGAGCAAAAGTCGTTAGTAATAATTGTGATGAAAGTGTCTCTTCTAGTAAGCAATTACAGAATAAGATGAATGAAACAAAAACAGTGGTAGGAGGGAAATTTACATGATAATCAATTGCAAATGGACTCTTGATTTCTGAAAACAATCCACCAACACCGTGACAGCTCACAGAAGGTCCAACACCACCTGTCTGCCCACAATTCAGTTTTATTAATTGACTTAACAATACTAATAACATCCTCCAATTTCAGAGAAAACACTGCTGTACCGAGCAGAAAGCCAGTGTAAGTGAGAGGAAAAACATCAGGAAGTCTGGAACATGAAAGTTGACAGATTGAATTTTTCAGCATGCAGAGACTTCCAGTCCTGAAATCTGCATCAAATACAGCATTATTCTGTAAAGTTAGTTGCAGTAACTCACAAATAACAAGGGACATCTATTTCCTTTATTCACTATGCTTTTAATTGAAACAGGCATGAAGGAGTGTGATGATAAAGACAGTAAATGGTGGTTGTGGAATAACAGGGAACATTTTGGATCGCAAATAACTCATCTAACAAGGAGTGACAGTTTCACACTTTTAGGCCACTCCTCACTGTAGTATCAGAAAAACAGAATTGCTTAACACCATTGAAATCTACCACTGCTCTTAGGATCAGTACATACGTAACTAAATTTATCCCCAGGTGATACCACATTATTGTTATTCTATACAATCTCTGCAAATGATGATGCTGAAAAAGTAGCTGCTGCCATCAGTAATTCTTAAAACAAGCAAAGTTGATCTTACAGCTTTAACATTCTCAGAAAAAGAATACTGCTATCTGCAGATGAAATCAGGCTTCTCAGCTGGGCCTGAAGACTAAATTCTCTTCAACAAATGCTTCATCAAAGTAATTTATTTCTTTTTTTAAGTGATGTTAATATTAGCACAGGGATGGGTTGGTTTGTTGTTTGGTTTTGGATTTTTTTAAACTTTAAACGTATACTAAAATTCCCAAATGACCTTTAACTGCTAAGAGGCTTAAACTATTGAAATAATCAATTCAATTTTTAAAGAAAAAAAAATTAGAAGTTCACAGCACCATACCTGTGATCTTGCATGAATTTCTGCAAGGGCGTTTGAGTACTGCTGTTCAAGATATTGCTTTTCTTTCTGCGACCAGTGTTCCTGTGCTTTTAACTGTTCAGACATTTTCTCCAAAGCATCCTCCTGGTTCTGCTGAAGGTTGTTCATAGTTTCAGTCTTGTGCTTGCACATATATTCTAGGTGAGATATCTGTGTGATAAGCATTTAAGAAGAAATTATTATTTACCTTTTCACTTTAAGTTAAGCACAGACTATTCCAGCATAAAATCTAAACTGCAGTTTTTTCAATATTTTATTAAAACTAAGTAAAACCCTTTCATGGCAGATAAATTACTTGGTTCTCAAAACAAAACTGAAATATATTTTTTGGTTTCGGTTTTGCCTTCTACCACCTTGTCACCCTCTTTGCAGGAAACCTGAGCCAGACACTTCATAACTTTTTTTTTTAAATGATTGTATTCAATTTTACTAAATTAGTAATCCAAGTATATCCTTTAGAAGTTTGTGATGACTGCAAACAATAATTAAAACACAGCCTTTAATTTTTTGTTTGTTTGGTTGTGGTTTTTGATTTTTTTCTTTTGTTGAAAAGTCAAGACATTCCAGGTTATGATTAAGTTTTAAAACAATTTCAGGGAATTCTAGCACAGAGAATTTTTTCCTTACAAATAGCTCATAAGTTTATGATGTATTTTCAACAAACATGAAGGGATTCACTCTTGTGCTTTAACACTGCACTTCTCATGCAAGCTAAATGGAGGAATGAACCAAGCCAACAATGATCCCCAAATGCACACACCTCAACTTTCTGTTCCTAGAAAATATCAAGATACTTCCAGATAGATCACACTGAATTGTGTGGAAATAAAGTTTTTTCAGCACAGTCTAAAATCCCAGAAAAGCTGCTAAGTACATGAGAAGAGCCCTAGAGACCTCACAATCAGTCTTAATAACAATCCTTAATTAAATAGCAAGCAACAATAAGACACAAGCCCTACAAACACTGCCAACAGTGTTCACCTTCCCTTCCCTTTCCTCATCTACTTCAAAAGAGAAATAAACCAGAACACAAAGTGATACCCTGAAGAGCTCTTTAGGCATAGCTTAGCCTCTGGAGCCAGCTGAGTTATTTTAGAAGGGGCTTTTTCCTTCCTAAAACCACAAGGTTTTCTGGAGAGAAAAGCCATGTAAGCTCATTTGCTTCAAAACCTTTCAGAAAAGTACAGCTCCTCCTTCATACAGATCCTGACATGTTTTAGAATAGGTATTTCTGTTTGTTTCTGAATAAAAATGTCATAGTCCAAAGTTACAATTAAACAAAAAAACCCCACACTGGCATTCTTTCAAATAGTACATCTGAATCATAAACACATAATTACAAGGTGATATTCCTTGAGAAAGTGTATTTTGCCTCTGGATTACAGTAAAATAAAGATTTGATTTATGACTGTAAATGACTATGTTCAGTGAATTTCTTCCTCAGTAAGATGAATTTATTGTCTTTTAATTAGGTCCCTGTGGCTACTATCAGATTGTCCTTTCACAATATCCTGCACAGAAGGTGGAGCTGGGAGACTTGATGCACACTCCACTCACATCTAAATGCCCCTGGCAACAAACTGAGCAGTGGACAAGCCATCATTAATGGTGCTCATTTGTTAGTGTCCAAATCCTTTTTTGGGGGCATGAATATCAGTCCTTTTTAACGAGACTGCAGTGTGAATAAAAGTCACTGAGCTCAGCAGAGGCAGCTGATGCCTGGGCACGCTCACCCTCTGCTTAGCCTTGTTGAAGTTCGAGACCAGGGCTTCAACATTCTCACGCAAGAGCGCACAAAGCTCTGTCCAAGGTAATTCTTCCAGGGGGACGTTTGTCTGTCTGGAAAGCACCTGGGCGTTTGCCAGGGTCTGGTATAAGTTCAGGAGGATGGACATCTCCCTCTGGAACACAAAGAAAAAAATTAATTGCTGTAGCTGGGCAATGTTAAAATCAAAAGAGATGCATCATATGTGCAGTAGCAGCGCTGATCACAGCTGAAAACGAGCCCTTAAGGTTCATTCTCACAGCTTTACAAAATTCCTCAGTTCATTTCTAATAATTGCAGCCATAATATTACAGCAGAGTAAGAAAACAGATTTCACAAAATTTATCTAGTTAGACACAGTATGTAAATAAAGTGTGTGAGTAAATCCCAGTCC
Organism: Melozone crissalis; assembly: GCF_028551555.1. Classification (NCBI taxonomy): domain Eukaryota; kingdom Metazoa; phylum Chordata; class Aves; order Passeriformes; family Passerellidae; genus Melozone; species Melozone crissalis. The sequence continues at coordinate 4,321,638 of NW_026535783.1, forward strand.
TGTGGGAGCCACAACCATGACCTGGCAGCTAAAAATTTCCATGCTCTTAGTGGATGCAATTCATTCACCCATGTTAATACCTTGAGGTGCCTCCAAATTGTCCCCCAACACTTGCACAGCACACAGAAAACTGTCCATTTGGCTTGGCAGCACAATACACTCTAAATTCCTTTAAAAATTTGCTTTGTGTGGATTATATATGATTAATCAGCTGGCCAAAATGGGCCTACAGCTCCATCAGTCAAACTCCACAAGCCATGCCTCATTTCTTTACAGTGATTTTAATCAGTAGTATATTAAATTGATTAAAAATAAATTTTAGCAACAACAGCATGCAGTAGAAATTCAATTGTTCATACTTGCAGTTCATACAAGTGCCTTAAGATAATAGAAAGCTGTTTCTCAAATGCTGTATCAGTACAGTCAGAGATCACTATAAGATTATCAGACTAGAGTGGAAAGAACATATTCAGGAAGCATAAAAATGGTATAAAACATGGAAAAATACTGTACAGATCAAGAAAGCAGGAGGGGAAACTGAATGGAAGAGACCACACTGGCATTTTCACACAATTGAAGCATAGGTATAGCAGAGACTAACAGCAATATATTAAATGTTATCTATACTTAGTTTTTAACTTTGGGAAGCAAAATCAGAGCTGTCTCAATGGAGTAAACAGGACCACCTACAGGCACTTCTGCTTCCCAAACAAATACAAACAGCTTTGGGAAAATGCAAAGCCATCCAAGGCAATAAATACCTGATCTCATAAGACAACTACTAATACAACTCTTCCAAAAATGAACATTTTTATCACCTGCTCAGGACAGTCTTGTGGTTTGAAATCCTTTGAGTAAAACAATTAAAACAACCAGTTCTATGAATATGACAGTGAGACAACCCTTTATTTTTTAACCTTGCGATAATATAACATTAATTTTGAGTCTACCATTAAATACTGTTTCCATTAAAAGAAATCTTGATCATGAATGGAATCTTGTCCATAATTATTGCCATGTCATATATTTTACTAGGGAATACAAATAAAAAGGAAAACTTCTGCCACAGCAACAGCTAGCAAGCACTTTAGGTTAAGCAAGAATTTTAGTAGAATATTTTCAGCTTGCAATTGTCTTTTGTAGTTATAAATAGCAATCATTAATGCCTGTAGTTAGGACAGACAGTTGCTTTTCTCTGCATGTATTCCTTTTGTGCCTGATGAAATTACTTTCTCAGCCTAACTAGGCCAGCAAATGTCTTTTAATACATGAATGCTTGCAGGGAAGAAGCTGTTATTCTCCCAGAAAGAAAAAAGAAGATCCTGATTTTATTTGTCTCCAGCTTATGAATCACAGATCTGCCTGGGCAGTGGACAGCACTGAGACAAAATGTGGAATCACTCCATCAACTGAACAAAAGACACCCACAAATCTGAAGACTCTCTGATGCAGGTCTCTGCTCCTGTCCACAGGGAACAGACCTCATGTACCTTCCATGCTCAGAGCTCTGAGAGAGAAAGAGAAGTTTCCAAGCCACCAGCAAAAAAATATTTATATTGCTAAGAGTAGAAAGAGAGCAGATGTTACCACACTATCAAAGGAGAGATTTTCTAAACATGCTGACAACTTTCCTTTGTCCCTGCTGCTATGCAAAACGATGACAAAATTGTTATTCAAGGTGTAGCTGGGTAAAGACAGTAGAAAAGCCCAAAGTGGTCACATAAGAGGAGAAAGTTTTCAGAAAATAATCCAGCGAAATACATCCAATGTGCCAAAGCCACAGCAAAACAAGTAAAAAACAAAACAACAAGAAAAAAATCCCCTCTGCTTTTCCACCTGAAAGCTTGAAACAATTTTCAAGCAATTTTTACAGTTAAATACTTGCACTAAAACTAAAAAGGTGTATGAAATAGAAAGAAGCATTTCTACAATGGTAGCTAATGAAACTTGACAAAAAAGTTAGGTAGAAAGAACATTCTTCACATGATATGATAATCAATATCTACAAAATGCCTTAATTAGGAATGCCAGTACATCCTACCCATACTTTAAAAATATTTTCAAATGAGCTTCTCCAAGTCATTGGTTACATTTATTCATGTAGTAAATTTTTTTAAAGGTAACATAATAACAAAAAGGGTGAGAGAATGGCAGAGTTCTTCCGCAGCTCAGCACAGCAAATGCAGCAAATCCTCACCACAGTAAATATTTTGACAGTATGTTTTAAAACACCTAAACAATGTGTGTCACATATTTTTCCTTACTATTGAGCACTTTTTATTTGTATTTGCAATTTACTATTGAGGATTTTTTTCCTTACTATTGAGCCTTCATGCAGGCTGAAGCTGTCTGGAGGAACCGCTATTGTGGCATTGGGATCTTGAGCTCTCCTCATGGCCTCAACCTTGTCTTTCCATTCCATACCGTAGGTTATATGCTGTCTTGGTGAACTGGAAAGTTTCCACAAAAAAGATACTTTAACCAAAATTACTTTTGTCGGATGCTCTATGTTCTTTTAAATGATAATCAATGGATATGGCAGATACCACTTTAGCACATCACATGGATCCTGAAGCTGCTTGCCTTTCTTAATTGAATGAAGAAATTGATATTCCTTCTAAGAAAGATTTTTCAAGAGGTTATATTTTCAGTTACCAAGCCTGCTGTCATGCAATTCATAAGATTTTTTGGATGTGGCCTCAAAGTTACATATAACAAACAGAATTCTTCATATTTTAATTAGCACAACAGCTGTCTTCAGAGAGACCATGTCACATGTTGCATCATCAGTCCTGATTTCAAGTACAGTTCTTGCTCTTAAGATTTCCACATGCCTGACCCTACTCTGGTCTGACTTTGAAAGCAAGCTACCCAGAATTTTAATCTGTTCTTGTACTGTGTCAGTCAGGAAAACAGATATACCAAGAGCCTGGCATGACTAAACAGGCAGCTGATGAGGAAACTACAAGGCAAAACAACAGCATAAACGACACAGAAGCACAGAGAGGGAATGCAAGGAAGAATTTTAAAAGATTGCCTAAGTATTTAGGCATGGTATCAGGAAAGCCAAAAGCTTGCTTAAAAATGATGTTTGCAAAGGATGACAAAGGTTTTTCCAGCTCAAGTTTGAAGTATCTTACTAAAAACATGTCCATAATCATGAATCTTGAACGAGTTGCTCGGGCTACAAACTTCCTCTCTTGTGGGAAAACTGATTTTTTTCCTTCTCCACTACTCCTTGTGTGAGTAAGTCAAAAGAAACACCTGTGTATACGGACCCAAATAGTTCTAGGCTGAAAGAGAGGTTACCCAAGTTCTGCTACCACAGGCACAGCAGACTGTGCTGTGGAAACATCCCAAGAGATTTCCTGTGCTCTCACACTTTTCAATGTTTTTTAACCATGTCAAGCTTTCTACAGTCATTCAAAAGTTGAAAACAAAGATTACCCACTATAAATGATACCCAACTTCTTGACAGGAGTCTTAGAGATCCAACTGACTCACTGAAGTGGAAAACAATGTTTTCATAATAATATAAGAATTGGACATCTTTTGGATATCTGCTGGATATCTTTTCCTACACTCACCCCAAACACTACTGGAGGCTGGACCCTACCATAAATATGAGTTTCAAAATTTTTGGTTTGGCAAATAATCTGTAGCAGGCCAGTTATTATCTGTACCATTCACAATAGCTTTGGTTACTGATATGGGCCTGTTATTAATGGACTGCCAGATTCTGAACCTTTAGCTTGGTTTGTCCCATTGCCCTAGAATTTTCTGCTGACTGAAAATTGCAGGGAATTTTCTATTTTGTACTCAAGCTGTCTACTGCCATTTTGGAATGGCTTTAAAAGGAAACTTACGCTTTTTTTCCTGTCTCAAGAGCATTTACTGGCTCTCTGAAATCTTCCCTTGCTACCCCTTCTGGCAAAGCTTGTCTTCTGCCGAGCTGATCTTCATTCAAAACGTCTTCGAGTTCTTGAATTCTCAACTAGCAAATGTTAAGAAAGCAGTTAAGGGAAGTTAGGAAAGATTACCACGGTCTTTCATGCTGTTCACTGCTCTGTTCTGCTTTTTACAGGTGAATATATTCTATTAATTCTGTATGGAATCAGAAAGCATTGAACACACATAGAAATGTATTAATACATAGAGTTCAAAACAGAGAGAAATAGATATGCCAACCAAAAGCATATTTTGTTGTCCTTGCGTGGTGTTTGGATTTTCCTGATTTCAATTATTTATATTACTGAAGTTTTCCAGGGAAATTCTATTCATTAAGTAGGCTCATAAAAGTGTAGGATAAACAGTAAAAGTTACACTTGCACTCAGAGCAAAGCTCATGTGGAGCTTGTTCATGTACATAAACAAGAAAGAAAACCTGCTGTGTTCTTCACCCAAAGAAGAGAAATCTCTAACTTCCAGGAATGTTACCTTTCCCTTTGTATGTTGTAAAAGTAGAGAAGGAATAAAAAAACCTGCATCATCATTACTTATTTAATCATCACTTCAGAAATCCAAGTGCCTGTACTTAGAAAAAGTAATAAAAAAATAACTGACTGAAGAAGTGGAAATGCTTTTTTGAGTTCCTCAGAAAATAAGAAAAAATTAATGAAATTCACTTTTGTTTTCTCATTTAGTGTTTCTAAATTCCACTGCTAGTCAGATCACTCAGCAGATCAAAAGATCACTCAGCAATCATCTTTCAGGTTTTTCACTTTTTTTTTTTAATAAATCCTAATTGCTTTAATGGATCAAACCCTATGTGACACAGTTTAATGATACAAAAATTTAATATTCAAGTATACATATAGCATTTTTTCATATATTCAAACTTTTCTGGTAACAGCAGATGTAATAGCAGAAATGAACTCTGAATATTTACATTTGGAACTGCAGCCTCAGGATGCATTAATATCTCACACCTAGAGAAGTTGGGTGAGTACACTCTATCTCTGAAATTATATAAGTGCCCATTCCAGAGATATAGGACAGAATATTTTAGCAGTTTAACTATTGTGAAACATTTCCTTTCCCCTCACTGTTTCAATGCTACTTTGAATTCTAAAACATAAGAATGTGACATTTTATTTTAATATTGATTCTATTAACTTGACAGTTCCCTGGAAATAAAGGAGATGTTTTTCTATTACCTTTTACAGTCTTGACAATCATTGCAAAAATATCTACTCAGTGTTTTCACTGGAGCAAGGAAATCTTAACATTTTTGGAAGATTGCACCTTTACAAGTCCATCTTCTATTTTACTGCAAACTTCCACCAAATATTTAATCAAAAGTTTACCTGCATGACATCTGTTGTGTATTTACATTCTACATGTGCTAGTCTTGCTGCTGCAGCATCATCCTCCAGTTCCTTTATTTTCACTGCAGCTGCCTAAAAGTACATTTTAAAAATATTTAAGTCCAGAAAGATGATAACATCATGCAAAGACAACTTTATTTGTTCAGTTTATTAGGTCTCCATAAACCAACCTGTGGTATCTGAACTACTTGCACTTTGGAACTGTGAAAACTCATGCCAATAAACAAATGAAACGAAATCATTACATATCCAGAATATCAAAGTAATACTTTCTATTTAGTTAAAGAAATTGATGTAGGATTATGCTCTTGCTACAGTTTTTATAGTCACAGATACGTGTCTCTACATAAAGGCCTGGACATGATATTTCAATTGAAAAAATGTTTTTAGCAAAAGCAGTAACTACAGAGCTGCTGTAATAGAAATTCACATGAAATTTTAATTACATTCTTTCCTATCAAAAACATCCTCTCACTTTGACTGATGATTGATTTGAAAAGAACATCACACCCCAAAATGACTCCTGCCTTCAAGTGATGCCACAAAGATGAAGAAAAGGACATTAATATTAAAAGTAATTGAAGACACTCAAGGTTACACAGATACAAGTAAAGTCATTGATTTTGGACAGGTAAAGCAAAGTAGCAAGTATGTGAGACTGAATCCTAACTCTAAGAACTTCAGTTAGGGAAATGTGAACTTAAAAATAAATAAATAAATAAAATTTACATACTAGCTGTTGGCAATAAATTTAAACTCTGTATAAGCCCGCACATTCACAAAAGGAAATAATTGAGAAACAGAGATCTGTGGAAGGCCTATTAAAGAAAAAGCCACAGCACAGAGATCACCAAACCCCCTCCACAAAAGCATCAGCCAAAAGGCTTAAGCTTTGCCTCCTCCCACAAGACCTATCTGCTTAACATGCTTAAATAAAAAATTTTAAAAAACTCACAAATCCTGCACTAATTCTTCTTCTATACATCTGTATTGCTAAGATTGCTTTCCCAGTGACATAAACCCCTTTCCATCTGCAGTTCAAACACCACTCTCAGGTCGGGCTCACAGCATTCACCTGTGAATCCACATTTCCTGCGAAGTGACACTCCACATTTTGTTAACCAAACACAGGGCACTCATAACCTGACTCAGAGGTTTCACCCCTCAGAAATGACACTGCTCAGCTGTGCCAGTGCTTGCTGAGGCTCCCAGCAGCAGGCAGAAAGCTTTACCTCCAGTTCTTTGAGGAGCCTCTCCTGCCGTTTGTTCTTGATTTCCAGAGAGCTGGCCTGGAGCCTCAGCACCTTGGCGCAGCCATTGTGCTCTGCCTCCATGTCCTTCAGATTCTTGGCAATGCTTTGCAGAGCAGCATTAGTTTCCTAAAGGTAAGCAGGTAAAGGAATAAATAAATAAATATGCCAAGAGGCACTTTTTCTATGATAAAGTATTGCAGTTGAGAGTTCAACAGAGAAATGGAGACTGCATCAGAAGATGATGTTAGAATTTTAAAATCTACGACGCCAGCACATGTCAACAGAAGTGCTTACCCAACAGCAGAGATGCTTTTGATTCACCATCAAGAAATCTATGTTGGGCTAAAAAATCACTGTGAACATGATCTTCTGTGGTAACACTAAAATCAATACCAGATCTCCACAGGACATCTTTCCCTAAAAGACTACAGCCCTTCCAATCTCTTCTGTCTCCCAGCTCCGTGGCAATGAAATGGAGTGCATTGGGTGAACTTTTGTCCCCCAACAGGGGACATTTTTGTTATGATTTTGATTGCTCAAACTTCAAATCAGATGTTTTTTAGAAACAGCTAGTCCCACAGACTAAATAATTTTGATTTCTGGTATTCTGAAAAGGATTTGCTACTATCTAGAAACTGAATTACTTTAAAAACTTGTGAAATATGAAGTCCTCAGTAGAATAAAATAATCTGGTCCCCACTCAATTTCTGCATACAGAAATTGAACTAAGCTGCAGGCTGGAAGCATTACTTCAATTACTGGACACTGCAGCTCCACGAAATCACTGCTACAGAATCCCCATTGTCCATATGAATTTCATTTAAATTTAAGGTAATCCTCTAGGTTTGAATGTCCAGCAAGACAGTTTTCTTCCCTTTAGAATGCAAGATAAATAAATAAATAAATAAACAAAAATTAACTGTTTTCTACATTTCCTAACATTTCTACTCTATACCTAGAAAGATAGAGAAATATCAGGTTTATCTTCCTAATATTAACAAATTTGAACTGGGGAATGTGAAATAAGTAGCAAGTAGTTTGCTGTGAAATACTACAAAAAATTTAAAAACATTTTCTACTGGAGATATAATTCGCATTAGCAAACTAAAATTGTCGTGAGTATATCAAGCTCATTAAACAAGTCAGAATGAGCTGCAGGATTTCAGAGTTCTGAAGAATTTCTGAACTTTTCGGCGGCAATATGACTGTTGAATACTATCCCCATAATATTTGCTCATGAAAAACACAGCTGTTTGGGTTTTTTTGGTTTTGTTTTTTGTTTTTTGTTTTGTTTTTTTTTTGTTTGTTTGTTTGTTTGTTTGCTTTGGGTTTTTTTTCTTTTTTCTTTTTTTGATTTTTGGGGGGTTTTTTTGTTTTTTTTTTGTTTTTTTTTAAACGACACAATCTCCAAGGTTTTTGAAGGAAAAGACCATGAAGGGCTATGGACTCCTGCCTAACCACGAGACGATGCTATTGCCCTTCCTATCGCATCCGAGCCCTCCTGTCCCGGGCCAGGATCCGCCCAACAGATCCTGTCACAAAGCAGAGAAGGTGATTTTTCCTGCGTGCTCCTTCCAGAGGCGCATTTCAATACTCCATGACTCCACTCCCATGCCTACCTCAGCATTTTCACAGCCATTTATAAGTTCAGAATTATGGCTTGTGACCTGCAGTTTTTCCGGGAAGGATTTGCCTACATGCTCAGAATCCCACTTCTCTGCACTTATTAAGACCACAATTAAATCTCCTTAGCTTTCATTTTGTAACTCAGAATAACTAAAGGAGATTTAAACCAGGCCTGTAAATACACAACACAAAAGACTGCAGTGTATGCAAAGTCATAATTTATAAACCCAAACATTTCTGATGTTCATCTGACAAGTTTAAATGAATTCAGCTTTCAATGCAGTCAAGCCCAGATGTAAGAATTTTTATTTCCTGTAATTTTATAACTATCCATAACATAACTCTAGGGTGATGGGCAGGCGAACAGCTACAAAAGCAAAGTGGAAAAATTTAACATTTTTATTACTGAGGCAGGTTAGGGTTTGGCACCTACCAGTGAATCAGATTTTCATTTCAGTTAGTTTTGAAAGTCCTGAAAGACTTTTGAGTTCAGTGACATCAAGACTGAAACCCTACAGCTCACTCTGGCCTGTTTAACTAGATGTATTCATGGCAATCTTAGTCTACTCATGCTAATTACATTTCCTACAATTTTGTATCTTTAATGCATTTACCAACAAAACCCCTTCCTCTACAACCACTGTCAGAGAACACTGCCAGGGGACTGACAGACAACACAATGTCCTGAGCCATACACTGCTCCTTTTGTCCTGTTTCAAGGACAAACATCACTCGACAGAGCATGGCATACTTTTTCAATGCTGATTTTTGATGCAGCATTAAACTCTCTGAAGGTAGCTCCTATAAAACACTGTACACAACAGAAGGCAATACCCTTCCAGAGCCTCCTCAAATTAACTCAGCCACTTCTGTTGGCCAGAACTCAGAGCTTACCCTGCTGCCCCTGGCAACTTAAAAAGGAAAACTCTACATAAAAGTGGGCTTCTTCACCTCCGATATCCTGCCCAGCTTTACAAGGATCAGCATTGAATAAAAACTGGTTTGTGTTTCTGTTGCAGTGTGTTATAATATCCTGTTTTAAACTTCCGGGTCCCTTCCCCAGGTGTGCCAATACCTCTCTCCCTTCCCCCTCGCCCCCTTGCTGAGTGAGTTCTGTCAATCAGGCTTAACATTCCAGCATGGCCTCCTATGGTTGGTCACTTTCAAAGGATGCCCTTCAAGCCTGGGGATCATTGGCCTGTCTAGGTGTCCCTCGTCCCTTGAGATCCTCCCCCTCCCACCTGGTTGGTGGCACACCTGTCCTTTCCCTTCCCCTCCCCCGGAGCTTAAAAGGGCAATCGGACCATGTGCTCAGGATTCTGTTGGAGCTGTTGCCAAGATTCAGACCTCTGTGACCATGGAATAAAGCTCTGGATATCAACCCTCCACCAGAATCCGTCTCCTTTCTCTTCACCATAGCCTGAAGCCTTCTCTCCTGAGGTAAACGGAGTTCCTAACAAGCCTGGACTTGTTCAGCTGCCCAGCTGCAACCACCAGCAAGCTAAAGGTGTCTCTGGGGTGACACACCACAGTAGCCGCCTTTGGCCCAGCAGCAAGGGTCAGACTGGCCCAGGCACAATCTACCTGGTGATATTGGGATTCATATTCAAATATTTTGGCGCCCAAAGTGAGGCTTCATGTTTCTGCTTGTTTTGAGAAGGACATCAGGTCCTGTCCACAAGCTCCTCTGTTTTTCACTACCCCTGTGTACTGATAATTTGGGTTAGGTGTTTACCATGACAAACAGGCACAACACCTTCCATCAAAGCCCCAAACCAGCATTACACACTAAGTGTAATAACTTCATAATTCTGTAACTTCATTACTTCTGTAATCTTCAGTATCATTCTGCAGTATTTAGCTATTTGGGGGATTTTTTTCCCCCTTAAACCAGAAAACCTCCAACCCACCCCACACTTTGTACCAAAAAATTTTCAGCCAGCATCTCATGGAACTTTCCATCTATTAATACATCATACCTGAAAAGCCATTTCTGCTTCAGCTTTTTCTCTAATGAGGAATTCTAGCTCAGCAAGGTGTACTCTGTGGATGTTATCCTTCTCCACTGCACATCTTTGTTGCTCTGCTTGAAGCTGCCACTGATCACTTTGAACTAATTTCTCAATCTCTGATGCTTTTTGCTGATGTTTGTCATTGATTACTGTTGTTTACAAAAAAAAAAAAAGAGAAAGAGAAAAAGAAAAATAGCACTGAAAATTAGCATGTTCAGAAAAAAAGTATAATGAACATAAGTTCCTCTGTATATTGTGATATCCTGTGAAACACTGGAACAGTAACACTTCCAGTTTCACTACAGAGAAACAATCACATTTTGTGTTCCTGCAGCAACTTTCACACAAGGACATAGAAATGCTTTGGAGATTTCTACAAGTTTCAGCTCTTCTCCCTTTGGAAAGGAATAAAAATTCAACTCTTTCAAGTGAGGCCTCTATAGCATAGGGAACTTAATAACTTAATTACATTTTTCTGCAACACTTGGCTAGCTTATTTCCAAATATTTATGAGATACTTCAGTCTGTAGCAATTAATTTCAAGCTCATTTTAAGTATCAATAAAGACAAACACCAGCCACATGAAAATGATTCTAGGAAAACCTTAGGCAGGTTGGGCTAATGAGCAAAGGCTTAGCTTTTCTGGGGAAATTTACTGCTGCTCAAGAGAGTTAAATCTTCAGCCCAATGGTTGCCCCAAGATAGGGAAATACTGGATCTACTTCTCTGTTAAAGCGTAAATCCCAAGGAAGAGCTCTTTTCCTAAAAGCAGTTTTACTAGGAACTTTGCTTCATTTCACAAACTCCGTCAAAATATGTTGATTTTTTTTATGTTGCTGAGTACAACTAGCTATGTTGGCATTTATGTGATCACCACTTTCTAATAGATTTTTACTTCAAATTCATCCCATTCTTCTGAAATTTCTTCCTAGATGGAGAAGGCTGAGAAAACCAGAAGAGACATGTTGGGAAAACACAGAGAATTTGTGGACACAATGATGGAAAAGACCTGTCAGATGTCAGGAATCGAACCTCAAGAAGAACAGCAGAAAAACACTTTGGAGAGGATACTAAAGAAAGGGCACAAGTGAGGTGCTCTGTCCAAGAAGTTAAGCTGAGATGGTGTCAAAAACACCACACGAGGTGAGCAAGGCTCCAAGAGACAAGGAAGAAGAAGCAGTAAGTTAAAAACTGAAAAAGAAATGAGAAGCAACACTGCAACTATTTGGCTTTGACATTTATCACAATGAAAACAAAACCGGGGGAAAAAAACCAACAAAGAACAGAACAAAACAAAACTAAACTAACAAAAAAAACCCCAACCAAACAAAAAACAGCTTGAGAAATTTAAACCAACCAAGATTTTTGTAATTTGTGTGTTCTCCAAATGAATGAAAGTGCAGAATTCTTATTATCTTTTAAAAAATATGGCAGTGTAAATGCACTTTCAAGTTTCAGAGTCTCCTTCCATCCTTGTAAGGTTACAAAGTTCAGGAGTGCTCCAGTCTTTTCAGTGAACACCAAAGATTCCCAAATACATCTCCTGTACTGAATTTAAACAGCATTTTATTTACTTAGGTAACAAAAAAAAAACCAAGCAAACAAACAAAAAAAAATCTCCCCAGCTTTTAAGAGTGAGAAATCTCTTTCTGCTTGAGAATAATTAATAACTTAAGTTTCTGAATGCAAAACTAGTAGGGGAAAAATGTGCAGGTAAAACCATTCTTTTCCACAAACTAAACAAAACCAAAGATGAGATGAAGAGGCCAGATATGAGCAACAAAAAGCTAGAAATATCTGAAAAGGTGAAAGAAAAAAGCAGCACGATGAGAACTCCTGGGGAGAAAGACAAAGCTTTTTGGAAAGAGTGTAAACAAATAAACAGGGTTTGATTTTATTATATTTTCCCCCTGAAAATAAAAAGGAAGAACTGCTGGACATAGTGATAAGCAGGATGGGGAGAGGGATTCCTTAATTACAATTCTGTACACACTGAAGGAAGGAATAGCAGAAGGTAAGGAGCAAGAGAAAACAAAGGTATTGATAGGCATAGCAGGTTATATTTAATTCATACGAGACAGCAAGGGTTTTGCAAACTCTTATGAGCCTATAGAAGCAGATGAGTAAGACATGGGAAAATAAGAAAATAAGAGACTTTCAAAGAATGCTGTAACTGTAAAACCTTGTGCAATCTCTGCTTTTTTAATGACTTGGGACTGGTGTATCCTCTGGCCATGATTTTTTTTTTTTTTTTGAAAATTACCTTGAAGTTCCATAACTTTGGTTTTTGCATCACACAGTTCATCCTCTGCAGAATACAGCTGTAAATTAGCTTCTTTTCTAGCAAATTTCATTTCACTCTCCAGATTTTGATGAAGAAGTTCTCTTTTCTCAAGTTCCAACCTTAATTGCAGTATTTCTTTTTCATAGCGAGACATCTAGAAAATAAATATTTCAGAGATTGCATTCACAGCTGCCATCTTATCCCATCTGATTTTTAAATACAGTCTTGAAACCACACATTTTAGATACTTTTATTTTTTTTATGCAAACTGATCCTGTTCCTAGATCATTTTCATGTACCTTAAATGTACCTCTCTGTTTTTCCAAACATGCTCTGCCTTAAGAAAATAAAAGCTACAATTATATTCCACAGGCAGTTTTATGGTAACTGTATTTAGCAACTAGAAAAGCAGTTGTATTGGGATATTAGATTATCAGACACCTAGGAACTCACTATGTAAACACAAACTTCAGTCCAATGATGTTCGGCAGTCAAGCAGAATGCTATTAAACACAACAAACAAAACAAAGAAAAGGCTTCAAAAAGGACTCTTATCTGGTGTAAGAAAGATAGTCTAGTCAGTGCTGCCAAAACTAGACCCAGGAAACCACATTCAAGCCATTAGAACTCAAGAAGGTGGAAAGTAAAACATGAATTTCTTCAGAACATCTACAAAGCAGCAGCATCCTTCATGCATGCCCCATTCACAGGAAATAATTTAGCCCCCTTACAAAGGTTTTCCCTGATGCTCTTGTGGCAAACTGGTACCTAAATGAAGTAGCAGTGAGAAAATGCTTCATTAAAATTTTCTTTCGTTTGAATTTTATTACTGATATAAGTAACAATTCTGCTCTTATCAGTTTTTTAGGGGCATCTGGTGTGGATGCTCATTCATCTCTTTCCTATTAAATACAGCCAATAAACCAAGTTTGTTGCTCCCTATCCATTTGTTTAAGGATTGCTGCTTCTTACACAGGGCTTTGCCCTTGTCCTGACCCCGTTGCTCCATCAATGGTGGGGTGATTCTGTAAAATGGACCCCTGGAATTACTGGGATTAAAATACTCAGACAAACAGACAAACAAACCACATCTTATGCTGAGAATTCCAAAGCTGGGGGTGCAAAATATTCTCCTGCATGGTTGTACTGTTGTGTACTGCTCAGGTTTCTTACACACACCTTCAGCTCTTAGCAATGACACTAAAAGTGATATCAGTTCCTAGGGACAGGCATGAGATATCTGTACAGTGCTACTTTGTTATTTTCCAACTTCTGAATGTGATTTTTACTCACCTGATGAGAGGATTATTTCAAGGAAGCAAATTGCATTTAAGGAAATTAATTTTATTTTTACCCGTAGAATAAATTACATTTATTCTAAGGGTAAAATAAAGCAAACAAACAAAAAATCTCCTTACCTCTTTAAAGCGTTGATTGTTTAATTCCAAATTTGTTTTCTCTAGACTTTCGAGTTTTCTTCTCAGATCTTCAACAGTGTCCATTTCCATTTTATTTAAATCCTGATGCAAGGATACCTCTTGTAACTGATTATCTGAGCTGAAAAATGTGTTTTGAAAAAACATGAGCATTCCTTTGAAGTTTTAATGCTTCTTTATTTCCATTCCACAATCATGGGTCCAGAGTTTTAAACCTTCACGTAAGTAAAATTATTTTGTGCAGTTTTCATCTTGCTATTGCTCTTTGAAGAAAGGATTATATAGAATTGCTTATTGTGCAAGATATGAGAGATGTGGCAGCAGGAACTTAAAAGAGAGATTCACTTTGGATTAATAAAGTTGATTTAAGCATAACATATTCATTATTATTTTTCAGTATCTTTGTTTCCAATAATGAACTTCCATAATTTTTGATAATTAACTTCCAGGAGGCTTAGAAATGTAATTCCAATTATGTGAGTTAAAACAACTGCAAGCTTTTTGTCTCCACAAAAAGTCTCATTTTTTAACATTAGTTACCATCTCAAAACCATCTCTGTCACAAAACAAATGCACAGATGTGGGAAAACCCTTTCTTTTTAAACTTTGTCTTCTGAGATACATACATTCAAACCACAGACATGCACCTGATCACAGACACGACACAAATTGAAGGCTTAGTCCTCCAAACTACCCTGTTTCATCATAATTTCCACTACTATTTTACTTAAAACAAAATCTACTTGGCAATTAGCAGAATCAGCCCTCAAGCACCACAAGCAATAACAAAAGAGTCAACACCAAGTTTCTATATAGAAAGTGAAAAATTTATACATATGATATATAAATTTATACATATACATACACACATAAATATATATAGATACATATGTATATGTATGCATATACATATAAATAGTTACATAAAAAACCTATTTATTAACCAGTTAAATAATTTAAAGTGAAATTATTATAACTTCAAACTGGAAAACTTTTCAGTTCTTTCAGTTCTTGAATATCAGTGTTCACATTCTTTTAAATACATAAGACCGCAACAATTATTTTATCCAGACAAAAGTGCAAGAGTTTATGGGCAGTAAATGTGAAATACACTGATAAAAGAAACATGATTAAATTAAGCACTAAACTAGTATCATATAATGCAGAAATGTAAATACTAAAATACCTTTGTCTGCATGAAGTATTTTTTACAGAAGTAATACTGTACTGCCATTTAAATATTAGATCTTTCTAAATAAAAAGTCACCACTTTACCCCTAGATTTGTGTACAGTTAACATTTTTCATGACCAAAAATTTACCTAATGACATATTTTTCTGTATTTTTTTTTTGTCTGGCCAAAGAGACACAAATACTATCAATAAGGGGATCTGTAACTTAGATTAAATCTTGCCTTTAAAGACATTACTATTCTTAAAGAAGGAAATTTCAATTTTAACTGCAGACCATAAATATTTTATAATTGAAAAAATAGTAACTATTTTCCCATTTAAAAACAAGACAGACATTATCTGTCAGATCAGAACAGCTAGATGTCATCAGGAAATTGTTCCATAAGGTGCCGTCTTCTTAACACATTTTATATATTTAATAAATGTAGAGACAATAATCATCAAAACCTGCATGCACTGCATTATTAGTGCTCAGTACTTACTACCAAAGCCATACCCAAAGCAAGCAACATGAATCAAAGAGCAAGAGATCAACAACAATTAAAATCACTATTTTTAGTGCAACTCAGCTCCTGTAGTAAGAAGATTTGGAAATAAGTAGAACCCAAGCAGCTAGAGCATCTGTAAGCTGAATAAAATCTTGTTTGTGGACATCATGTAATAGGTTTGAGTGGCCCTTTTTTCTCTCTTTCTGGGGAAAACACAGAAGAAATAAAGGCAAGTAATATCATTCAGAGATGATGAATAAAGTACCAGTCTCAGCTGAAAATAACTAAAAGCCAGACAGCACCAAGGGGGAAAAATGAAACCCAAACTGAAAACTGGGCAAGACTTGGTCCAAGAAAAAGGGTTATGGAAAGGGTAACCATTTATTTGGTGTGTAGGCAGCAGGGGAGTAATTTACCTTATTTAAACCTGGTGAGATGTAATATTATTTTCATGGAGACCACACAGAATGGAAGCAAGAGAAAAATGACTTTTTGTAAAAACCTTTAACGCTTTCATTAAATTACATTGGTTTGTGTGGCAGTCAGAGCTAAAGAAATCTGTTTCTTTCAGCTCTCCTATGAAATATCCACCAAGAAAAAAATCATAATGGATAGGCAAATTAAAACTTAGAGGAGAAACTAACTATCCAATAAACTATTCTGCTTAACTGAATCTGTGGGGGGGCTGTAGGGGAGAATTAAAAAAAACCCAAAACCATGCCATGCACAAATTTTGTGATACCACAAGGATTAACAAATTAAGGATGCCATGGAAATCAAAAATATGTATTGGAGCATTAAAACAGAGAACATAATATTAGGTACTGGCAAAAAAAGCATTAGACTCTTTTTGAAATAGCATTTTATGCACAGCTTCTGTGCATAAAAATCGCAATGCACTTGGTGGAAACTTAAAGATATATATATCAGAAAACCCTCATTTTTTTTCTTAGTATAGAACAGCAACAACAACAAAAAACCAAAAAACACTCCCAAGAAACCAAAACCAGCAACCAAAAAAAACCCCCAAACCAATGAAAACAAACAAATGAACAAAAAATCCCCCAGCCAACCAGTGTCAGAACTGTTGAACTATTGCTTATGTTGCCCCCTTCATTTTGGTTGTCTGCTTATACATTTTCAAATAAAATGGAAACTAGCCTTAAGGATTTTTGTTTCTGTGATACTTTCTTTAATTGTCACAGCATGACCAGCAAGTGCAGTACTTTATGAAAACTTTCTACTACCACTTCTAGGAGATTTTTCCTCCCATCTTCATTTAACAGCTACAAGTGTTACAACCACAAAGCTGTCAGAAGATTCAGCCAAAGGCAAAACCACACAAAGTCCCTAGAAGGTTTCAAAATATGCACAATTTGCAGCCTAACAAAATTCAGAGAATATTTTCTACTTCCATTTTCATATATTAGTAGTTCATCAACTCTTGATTTTGAGCTGAAATACATTTTTTACCAACTACAGCTTTTAATAAGATACCATTTTTATTAAGACATCATTTTTGACAGGAATTTAAGAGCTTTCAATAAAGCATATGAGCAGGTGAAATAGCTCCTGAGTTCTACATCGCAGAAGGTATTTTGTAGCTCAAAACCTAAATTCTCAGTTTTCACTTCACAAGCCCACTGCTTACAGTCAGCATTGACCATTGCAGAAAAGCAACTTTTCAATAGGTTCAATTCCACAGCTGGCAGAAAATGCAGAGTAGTTTTGCAATTGAGAGGAATGTTCTTTCATTTACTACCTAGGAGTGTAATTTTGCTAAACTTCTGCAGCTAAGGGAGCAGACTGCAGTCTGATTTTCTAACCAACTCTGTATTTGTGAAATTTTGCAGTTCCCATAGAACTGGCAGTTTTGTACAGACTAAAGAGAGACAAATTGCTTGTGCCAAAGATCAAACTCTTATCAGGTTATAAAACACAGGGGTCATGATAAGATTTAAAGCCAACCTCTACCACCCCAATTAATTTGGAAAATCCTCCTGTGCCTCCTGGGCAGTGTTCCTGCTTGCTGGCAGAAACTGTCTCTACCTCCTGATGACTCTATGACAGTTTGCATCTATCACACCATATCTGGTTCTTACTCAACCTGAATTGTATCATTTCAGGCATTCAGAAAATAAATAAGCCAAAAAAGCAGGAATTAAACTGCTAGGCTTAAAACATCCAGAACTGGACCTTACCTAATAGGTTGACTGGAAGCGACATTGTCTGAAGGAGCTGAACTCATGGTTTCCAAACTGTGGTTTTTTAAAGTCTATAAACTGTGGAGGATTAAGAACACAGTTAACCATATAGACTTTTACTCAATGAGCTTCAAAGATTAGCTTCTTCTATCTCATTAAACTATCAAGGCATCTAGCAGAGACATGCTTTGCTTTATTTGTCAGCCTACTAAAATATTGATTTTTTAAACCACTCATACTACCATGTCACATGAACAATTACCACAACTGCAATTTGACATCAGCTTTAGGAAATAGAATTGTACTGCTATTCTTCTAAGCCTGACTATTGTAGAGAAATAAATATGTATATATAGCACTATATCCACTGTCAGAGTTTTCAGAACACCAATACAAAAATATTATCTTTGCATAGATTGAGCTACATTCCTCCTAAGCAGATTACAAACTCTCTGCTTCTCTTCAAAACAATTCTATACAATTCTAAGGGAGATAAATGAAGGTACTGTGATTTTTCAAGTAGATCAGATATCCAAGGTTGCCTGCCTAATAGAACACTTGCTATGTTAAAGGCTGCTAAGTCTTTCACAATTTATGCAGAATTTTTGCTTTAAGATGTAGCCCTGAAAACGAACAAATTAGTTTTTCATAACATTGTTCTTTTTATTATTGCAACTTACACCAAAATCTCATAATGAATGGGAAAAAAATTTGTAGTCTCATAACAGAATCAAAATGTTTTCTGTCACATCCACGTCATTCTGAAGTTTTAAAACTTCTTTAAATTACTCGGAAGTCACATAGTGGAAAAGAAAAAACCAAATCTGCAGAGTGTCACCTGAGAATGCTAATGATTTTGAATATGCAACATTCCTCTGTTAAAATATGTATCGATAGCTCACTAGCATACAAATGATAAATGAAAAAATTTCACTTAGGAAAAAAAAAATTCCAGTGCCATGGAGCAGCTTGTGGGAGCTCCAAAATTAACCAAAACAGCAGAGGAAGTTTTTGCTTGGGGAATTACGTTTGATGTGTCACTAAAAACTTGTGTCAGTTTATTCTTGCAAACTTCCGAAGAGATGCTGAATACTTCCCAATAGGCCCCTGATTTAGATGTGAGGAATAAATTCTCCTCAGTGAGGGTGCTGAGACCCTGGCACGGCGTGCCCAGAGCAGCCGTGGCTGCCCCGTCCCTGGGGGTGTCCCAGGTCAGGCTGGACAGGGCTTGGAGCAGCAGCCTGGGACAGCGGAATGGATCCCTGCCCATGGCAGAGGGTGGAACAGGACGGCATTGGAAGGTCCCGCGACGTTTGAAGGTGATGAAGAACACTCGAGGATAAACCCAACCGTGATCTTAAG
Organism: Melozone crissalis; assembly: GCF_028551555.1. Lineage (NCBI taxonomy): Eukaryota > Metazoa > Chordata > Aves > Passeriformes > Passerellidae > Melozone > Melozone crissalis. The sequence goes on from NW_026535783.1 coordinate 4,340,823, forward strand.
GGGCGCCAACTTAAACCAGGCAAAAGCCCCGACCTATAACAAACCCGCAGTGAGCCCACAGAAACTCACCGGAGTTCTGCAGCTGTCCCGATGGTGCTCGCCCTCCAGCGTGCCAAGCTGGGACTGCCGCAGGAAGTCCAGGGGCCAGGCGGAGCCCCGGACGGGAATTCCGCGGCAGCCTGGATACGCGGGGTGATGTCACAGCGCCCCGAACCCAGCGCGGGGCTCCCGCCGCTCTCTGCCGCCTCCAGAAATGTCTAAAGGCTTCAAAAGGGCTCCCGACGGTAAAACGTAACTGCGGAGAGCCAAAAGGACCGACTGACACCACAGCCGGGCTGATGTGCGTGTCCCCGGGGCAGCGGCCAGGTTATGGGGAGGAACAAACAGGCAGAAAGTTCTGAATGTCTGTGGACAGAATTCAGAGCAGGGGCTCTCTGGATCACGGAAGCACATCTCCCTCCATGAGGAGGGACTTAGGGTTAGGCAAAGGCTCTTGTGAAACCTCTCAAGCTGAGAGATTTCAAGCCCCAGGTGTGTCAAAAACCAACTGAATAAAACCCACTCTACAGTATCCTGGGAAAGCGCTTCCTCCTTCTCTGAGCACTGATGTGTTTTCTGCAGCTCCGGTTTTGAAGTTGCTGTTAAATTGTCTCTGTCTGCACACTCAGAGTGCAGATGATTTAACTATTTGCTGGCACCAGCTATGGTATCCTGAGCTTTTTTTAGGTTTTGTCTTACGGCACACATCCATCAGGAGACCCAGGATATATGCTTCAAGACTGAAGGTTTTAATTGCAAGAGATAAAAACTCCACAACATTCCACACTCTCTGGGATAACTCTCAAAACTTCATTTCTTGCTTGTGACCTGATCTCTGCAAATGGCTTTCAGCCATAATTTTGTTAATTCTATGTCATGTAGTTTTAAAGATACCGTGCCAAATGAAGTAAGGGGGGGATGGAGGGTGTCTTGTGTGTTGTTTCATTTTTTCATAGTTATTTCCAAGAGATTTTAGTGCACAAGGTTGTGATTTCAAAACTAGTTTAATTAGTTTGAAATCACAAAACTAATTTGTGATTTCAAACTAATAATAAAAGTAGAGAGTAAGACAACAAACTAACTCCATGGACAAATCACACACAAGTAAGATTTAAGCTTGGATATGTGAAATAAAGATTGAGTTATAAAATGCAGACTTTCTCACAGTTGTCTTCTATTTCCTTTGGTGAAGAGAAGTCGTCAGGTCCAGTCCATGGCCATGCTCTCTGTGTCATCATTTAAAGTTTCATACAAGGCTTGGCTTTTATCTGCTTCTTCACTGGAGTGCAATTCTAGTTTTTTGTTTGACTCCTGTGGCTGTTACTCCTGTTCATTCAAAAGTGATTGTACCTGATGCTTCCAGTGTAATGCATTATTTAATTCTCCTACACTGTCAAACCTCTCATGTGTGATGAATCTTTGCTGAAGAATATTTAATTGCTCTCACAGGCTCTGGGCTTTGTCAACTTCTTTTTTTCATCTTACTGAAATTCCATTTGAATTCTGCAAGTTGTAGGTGTAGGGAGTGGTGTTCTATCTGTGCAGCATGAAGCCTTCTTGCAAATTCAAATATTGCCTTCTGCAAGTATGATTTTCATACTGGACAGTCTATCACACAATCCACACTCCAGACAAGGACTTTTTCTCCAGATCAGTGGTGCACTTGTTGTGGGCTTGTGGAACTGACTAATGGAACATTTTTACATTCAGCTTGTCCATAATTTCTGAAAAGGAGTTTCTGGCTGCACCTATTTTTAAATATCCACAAAGCCAGGACTTTGGTTTGTTAACAGCATTCTGCTGTTCAGTCATGGAACTGATTATTGCAGCAGGGAAATTAACTGAAGTTAATTTAATTAACTGAGTGCTTCAAAGCTGTCAATTTCTTCATTTTCACAAACCGGCAGATTATGCCTGTGTTTGGATTCTCCTACACACACTTGAAGTCCAGTGCCTCCTCTTAAGCCCTTTTGTCCAGGTGAAAAGGGAGCAAGAAAACTGGGCTAAAACTTTAACTCTTTTAGCTGCCAAAACTGCAATCACAGCTCCTAGGAACACATCAACCAGGCCTTTGGTTCTTCTTTTCCTCAGCCTTGTTTCATCTTGTTTGTTTTCCTCATCAGCATTAATAGGGAGAGCATTAATTAGGCTCCTGATTTTCTGTTCCACTGATTGGTGGATGTTGACCTGGTCCTGGAGAGAGTCTCCTTGGGAAGACATAAGCACAGAGTAGAGAGGACACAGCCATACCGTGCTCCTTTTTGCCCACTCCTACTTGCTGCAGTCTCTAAATCCCTTTTTTAATTGCCTGCTAACGTCCTGGAGATTGCCTGAAGTTCATAAGTAAGAAGAATTAGAAGCTTATCGAAGTTTTCTATGCATGGAGAGAAATAAAAAATGCCACCATTAAGCAAAGGTGCAAATAAGGAAGAATAAAATAAAGAGCAACTTCCCAGCCACTCTTGCATACAAAATAGATGAGATTTTGTTTCCACAGCAAGACCCAGCTACTGAGGATGTGGAAGGCAGCAGATCTGTTTGTGGCAGCTCACCATTACTCTGGAGCCCAGCAATCACATGCCTTGACTATCATGGACATCCTGTAGAAAGAAAACATGCCAGAGAAAATAATTTTCTTCCAGAGGCCACTCTGAATTCTGCAGGAATGATGATGGTTTGTTTTGTTCCGAGCCAGTTAGCCAGTGGGAAGAGAAATCCTCATGAAAGCATGGTAGTTATAAATTGGACAAATTGGGACTGATTCTAGGAAGCTGAGTTTTGAAGCATTCAGCAGTTTACTCTCCATCCATCAGCTCCTGAGGCATGGACATTGCACAATGAACCACAGGGGGAGAATTGGAACAGAGAGTTTGGAGATTTCAGGGTTGTTACACCAAGCAAAAAACGCTGGAGGGTTTTTAGCCTTAAATCCCGCGGCTGAGAGCAAAACCTCTTACTTAATAAACCTGTTATTCTCCTTTGCTTTTGGGAATTAAACTTCTGTTGCAGCCAAGGATTTTAGAGACATTTAACCCTGACTTGAATTTCCCTGGGAAAGGAGCTGTTCTCCTTGCTATAAATCATGCCCTGCGTGCTGTCATCACTGTCACAGGTGCTGGTATGGGAGAAGATGTCTTTGGGTTTGATCTCATCAGCCAGATTTTCAGCTGCAAAAAAGCAACTTAAACATCACTGCACACTGCTGAAATTCGGGATGCAGTTTTTTAAGTTGTAATAAAATGGTAGAAGTTTTTGTCAGAAAATAATTAATGTCTCTCTGACTCGAGATATCTATCTCCTGTAGGATAAAAGCATAGCTTTAGAAAACATGAGTGTTTCTAATACATCATCTTCTGCTTTCTTGCCTTCCTTCTCCAGAGTCTCACAGCTGATTTTTTTTTGGGTGTAACCAGATGCTCATCCCTCTCCTTAGTCTTGTAATTTGGTTTGAGCATCTCTGGGGAATAAGAGGCTACATTTTGCTCCCCAAAATGTTCCACATGGTGCTGCACATCTACAGTGAGCTTGCTTTGGGGTGATGCCTGAACTCCTCCAAAACTATCCAGGTTCATGCTTGGTGCATCAAAAGCCATTCTTCAGCAGAGCCTGAATGAGGTCCCTGAGAATCAGCTACAGAGATTCCAAAGGGCTGGGATGAGGGGCTCAAAACCCACCCACAGAGCCTGGGGACACCATAGAATCCCTCACAGCAAATCTGCTTGGAGCTGCCAGGACTGAGCCTTGCAGCTGACACAGGGCCCCAGAGCACCTGGAGCACAGCCCAGGGAAATGCTGCAGCTGCAATCTCCCTCTGCAGGAAGAAGGACAACCTCTGCCTCTCCTCAGCTGCCATCCCTCTGACATCAGCTCTGCCGCCCTCTACCTGAGCAGAAACACAATGAAAAAATTTCCTCAACAAACCATCCCTTGTAAAAGTGGGCAAGATCATTCTCATAACTCATTTGGTCTCCAGGCCTCGAAATGTACTGGGAGCTGTGACAGGACTGCAGGAGGGACATTGACCTCCTGCCACAATTACAGAAACTGCTGAATGGTTACAGAATTGCCCCAACATCTTCTGCAAACTCCTGGAAATTCTTGACCATGGCTCTGCCTGGGTCAATCCCCATTCAATGTCACTACCAACCATCTGAGTCCACCAATATTCCCTGCCTCCCACTGCTTTCAGCAGGAAAATTGAGTGAAGCTGGCCTGATCTTCTGTGTTCACAACTGGGCCCCACTCTCTGGTCACACTCCTGGCTTGAGTCCATACCCAGCAGAGCCTGTGCTGGACAAGAGAGCAAACCAGAAAAGTCAGAGATGCAGATGGGGAAGAAAAACCTCAAACTGACATTTGAAATAAGCACTCACTCAATAAGAAAATGGATTACACGCCCACAGCTCCACATTTCTGCAGGAGAGAAGAAGGGAAAAAGGAGTGCAAAGAGCAGGAGGGATTGTGCTCACTCAGCTCATTATCATGCTTGGAGCTCCATCTCATGGGTGCTGGCCACCAGCAGCACTGGCCACTGGCCAGGGGGCCTGGAGGCCACCAAATCTCTTGGGCATCTGGGCTCTCAGAGCCATGGACACGCTTTCTGGTGGCCTTTGAGTTAGTACTTTTTAGTGGCATCCACTTTGCATTTCTCAGCATTAATCTCTCTTATGTCCCTGTTGGAGTCACTGATGGGCAAAGCTGCTGCTCGTCTGGCAGCGCTGTCTGTGAGCTCCTCCTGTTTTGCCATGGCTCAGGGCTGCTTTGTCTCAGCACAGCAGTGAATGGGAAAACATTTGTCATCTTTGAGCTGAGATGTTGCTCTGATCCTTCCAGCTCCTCAAGATGTGGGCCTGGCACAGTGCTGGTCAAGGCACAGGTGAGTGCAGGGAGCCAGGCCAGGGCTTCAAGGGCAATGGACAATGAGAAATGAAGCTGACTGCATGCACAGCTGATAATGAAGAATATTTTGGAAAGGGTCTAGGTGGCTACTTTCTTTAGGGCTTGGTTGTCAGCCAGACACATCTCTGTGATGTGGTAAAATGAGAGCTCTGCTTTTGGGGAGTATGTGAGCTTTAATGTGTGAGCTTTGCTCCAGCATCTTCTCCAAAGACTATTTCACCCAGGGAAGTGTTGCCAGATGCTGCCAGCTGAATCTTTCCTAGGTGTTTGCCATTAACTTCAGTTTTAATTAGAAAACTTTAGCTTCTGCACATTTATTGGCGCTGTAAAGGGATGGCTTTTATTTTTTTTTTAGATTCTTTTTTCTTCTGTAAATAGCTTAGCATGGATGTGTTGAAATGATCCTTAAAGAACTAAGCCATTTTAGCTTGGCTGTACTTCAAGAATATTCACCGTCCAGAGGATTAAATTACACCTTTTGTTTCCCAGGGTAGGGTTTCTTCACTTTATCCATAATGCTCACCACTACTGTTATGTTACTGCCTTGAACATCAACTCACATTTTTACAACACCTTTTATTGAGAGATTTCCTTTGCAGGAAATGTGCATTGGGCAGTCCATGACACACTGTGTTTCTCCAGCAGCTTTCCACTGACCTCTGCCCCATCGTTATTCTTGATGCACACACCTGACAGAGGCTCCATCCAAGTCTCTCATGGCTTTGTCCTGGTTCTCTCTGAAGAAAAGGCTGTAGGTGATGTGCTACAGCACCATGACATTTAGGGTGGACTATTTCAGAGCTGACATACGAAGAATGGAAATCTTGGGAAGGTCTGAGTCTGACCCGGTGCATCCGGAAGGATCAGAGCAACATCTCAGCTCAAAGATGACAAATGTTTTCCCATTCACTGCTGTGCTGAGACAAAGCAGCCCTGAGCCATGGCAAAACAGGAGGAGCTCACAGACAGCGCTGCCAGACGAGCAGCAGCTTTGCCCATTAGTGACTCCAACAGGGACATAAGAGAGATTAATGCTGAGAAATGCAAAGTGGATGCCACTAAAAAGTACTAACTCAAAGGCCACCAGAAAGCGTGTCCATGGCTCTGAGAGCCCAGATGCCCAAGAGATTTGGTGGCCTCCAGGCCCCCTGGCCAGTGGCCAGTGCTGCTGGTGGCCAGCACCCATGAGATGGAGCTCCAAGCATGATAATGAGCTGAGTGAGCACAATCCCTCCTGCTCTTTGCACTCCTTTTTCCCTTCTTCTCTCCTGCAGAAATGTGGAGCTGTGGGCGTGTAATCCATTTTCTTATTGAGTGAGTGCTTATTTCAAATGTCAGTTTGAGGTTTTTCTTCCCCATCTGCATCTCTGACTTTTCTGGTTTGCTCTCTTGTCCAGCACAGGCTCTGCTGGGTATGGACTCGAGCCAGGAGTGTGACCAGAGAGTGGGGCCCAGTTGTGAACACAGAAGATCAGGCCAGCTTCACTCAATTTTCCTGCTGAAAGCAGTGGGAGGCAGGGAATATTGGTGGACTCAGATGGTTGGTAGTGACATTGAATGGGGATTGACCCAGGCAGAGCCATGGTCAAGAATTTCCAGGAGTTTGCAGAAGATGTTGGGGCAATTCTGTAACCATTCAGCAGTTTCTGTAATTGTGGCAGTGTTAGGAATTTCGCTGACTAGAGACTGGAAAAGTACAAGGCCGTGGCTAATGCCAAGTCCTGCACCTGCAAGATGGTGTGTCCTTGGGCCTAGCTGGGTATGATAACAAGTGGACAGAGAGACGTGGGAAATAGAGAATGTAGGCCCAAAAGAATGAGGAAGAGTTGATGGTATAGTTTAACCAATAGATCGCTTGGCTTACAAAATATTCATAAGGTTATTACTTGCTGTATAAGTGTCTGATGCTCTCTTCAATAAACAGAACTTGCTGATGACTCATATTGAGCCCCAAGTTTTCCCTGCACCCGACATGGCAGGAGGTCAATGTCCCTCCTGCAGTCCTGTCACAGCTCCCAGTACATTTTGAGGCCTGGAGACCAAATGAGTTATGAGAATGATCTTGCCCACTTTTACAAGGGATGGTTTGTTGAGGAAATTTTTTCATTGTGTTTCTGCTCAGGTAGAGGGCGGCAGAGCTGATGTCAGAGGGATGGCAGCTGAGGAGAGGCAGAGGTTGTCCTTCTTCCTGCAGAGGGAGATTGCAGCTGCAGCATTTCCCTGGGCTGTGCTCCAGGTGCTCTGGGGCCCTGTGTCAGCTGCAAGGCTCAGTCCTGGCAGCTCCAAGCAGATTTGCTGTGAGGGATTCTGTGGTGTCCCCAGGCTCTGTGGGTGGGTTTTGAGCCCCTCATTCCAGCCCTTTGGAATCAGTTTGGAGAGGTGATGTGCCTCTGGCTGGCACCGTGAATCTGGGCCCTGCTGGGTTTGGGATCAGAAGGCCCCAGCTCCAGCAGTCTCTACTCTAAATGCCAGCATTTCAGTAGCATCTGCCCACTGTCACTGATTTCATATTCCTTAATGATGAGGAAGATTCTTATCTGTTTTGTTCATGTTTGAGTGATGCAGAGCGAGTACTCGACCTCAAGCAAATCTAAAATTTGGGGAAGTAAAACACATAAAATATGCCATAAATAAAAATGGTACATTGTCTCTGATCACAAGGCCTCTGCTCTACTACAAGTGGGTTTTTTTCATTCACTACCTGCCTTTCACCTTGTGACAGGCTGCCAAGTGGCAGGGTTACCTTTCCTGCAGGGATTTAAAAACTGTATAAACATGGTGATCCAGGACATGGTTTAGTAGTGGGCTTGGCTATGCTGGTTTAACAGCTTGAATTGAGGATCTTAGGGGGCCTCAATGATCCTTGAGGATCTTAGAACCTCAGTGATCCCATGAGTCTGTGGTTATACATTGCCCAGTAAAACACCATGGATTATATCCATTTTACTGTGGAGGGAGTTACATTTAGGAATGGGGAAGTAGAGGACAAGAAAAAAATGTTTTCAGCTGGAGGGAAACTTGTTTGCCATCGAGAAATATGAAAGGATGGAATAAATCATGGCATTGATGAACCTAGGGAAGTCAGGGGGAACACTTCATGCAGCTAATGATGAGGTGGCAGCCATCCTCATTTCAAGGTCATGCTTTAATTAGAAATTAAACATATGGCCTAGACCAGCTGAAGAAAAAGGTGCTGTGCTTTTCCTGCAAGAGAGCAGTTCCTTCCATAGGTCCCAAGGCAATATGAAAATTACAAAACAGCTTTTCAACTCTTCACAGTAATATTGTTTTTTTCCCTCCATTTAACTGATGGTGAAATCAAGACTACTATTTTAACTTGTATGCTGCAATTGTTGCACAAATAGATAAGATGATTTGTTAAGTAGAGAGAGCAAGAGGTTTTCATGCTGATAATACATTATTATTGACAATTTGATGCTTTTATCAAGTAATGGTAATCAACCTTTGCTTGCTTGATAAATTCATAGCCCAGAGTGTTGATTTTATCAAAATCACCTTCGCAGTTAAGGGTGTAATTTTCTGCTGGTAAAATGAAGGATGTTCTCAGGAATTTGTAATTGTCCAATTATTTGGTATAATTTTTTTTAATGTTTTAACATGTTCCATGAGTTTCAAGGCAGCTTGAGTGCTCTGCATGGTGTGTCAGCATGCTGAATACGAAGGCACCTATCAGTGTTTTTATTATACACAGTCTTCTTGCTAACTAGGAAAATAAGGCCTGAGGGTGTTTTTTATTGCTGGCTGTGAAAAACACATCACATTTTCTCACACCAGAACAAAAAACAAACATTACCCAATTCCCCTTCCACTTCAAAAACGATGTCATTTATTAGTCCCTACCAGGGGACAAAGTGATGCCCAGTTAAAAGAGTTCTGTGTCACTCAGCGGGGACAGCTGCCACCAAAAATGTGATGATTCTGGGTGCAGTGTTAACTCTGATACCACTGATGCACTGCGTGTCTATCCAGAAATAAAGACTCTTCTGATAAAGATTGCAGCCCCGGGGGAGGCTGGCGCTTCCCCAGGGCAGCAGGAAGAATTTGCTGACAGCATGGGCACTCCCATCAGATCAGCTGCTGTCAAGTTCAGCAGCAGCAGAATGAGAAGGGACTGGCTTGCTACAGCCAGCTGCAATGCACAAAGTGACACCAGCAGCACCAGGAAACCCTTCAACCAAAACTGAGCTGTGAGCTGCAAAGGGGAAACTTTTCTTAATTTACATCTATTTACCAGCTTTGTATACTTAGAAGCTGCTTTCCAGCCTGCCTTTCTCCATTTCCACCCCAGCTTTTCCTACATTGCTACCTGAAACAGCAAGGAATGCACCTAAGGGTTTGCAGCTGAACAAGATGAAAACCAAACAGCCATCTGAAATCCATGTTTTCCTCTGCTCCCATGCTTCCTTGAAAATATTACTCCTGTGGTAGGTTGTGCTCAAGAAATAATACCCTGTACCTGATAATTGTAGTAGATGAACTTTGTCACTATGAAAAGACTCTCTGGGTTTTAGCAGAGAAACGAAACACTGATTACACACAGTGTTTTGTACCACCAGGAATTCAGAAGGCCAAAACCCCCTGAGCAGTGAGCAACAAGTGTTGCCTGGCAGTATCACAGATATGTTTTTATTCTGAATGTTTTTATTCTGAAAGGATCCAAGCCAAAGAAAGCACTAGAGGGCACAGTTGCAGGAGAGCAAAACCAACCAGATTTGGATTGCAATGAAACACTTGACACACTGATGAAATTCCTCTGTGATAAATTAATGTAAATCAGGCTTGGAAGGAACATTCTCATTTCAAAGTTGGCTGGACGACCAGAACAAAATGATAGCTGACAATACAGCAAACTAGAGAGTGATGGTATAATACAATGGCACAGGGATAGGTGTCTGGAGTTGCTGTATTTTAACACCCTCATCAATGATTCAGAAGAAGAAACAAGCAGAGAGTAATGAGATTTGATACTTGGGAGGATTAGTTAGAATTGGTGAGAGCTGCAAATTATTGCAAAGCAACAGACAGCAGAATCACAAGCACAGAAAAGCAAAAGGCACAAAGCACATGGGTGGAAAGCAAAATTTAATAAAGAGAAACCTGGGGGAATTGCAGGCAAAGTAAATATCAATCCAGCAAGAGGAAACTTAGGAAAGGGTAACATGGGAAGTTATGTCAGCAGGAGAGCTGACAAGTTATCACAGACCAAGCTTTGCTGTAAAGATGCTTCAGGGACATCTGCAGTGCCCAGCGAGGAGCTCCAACACCTCTGGCTCCTGGCACCATACTGGCAATTAATTCCCACCATCGTGCTCAACCTGCACATCCCTGCTGCAGCTGGAATTCAGATGAGAGTAGTGGGAAAGGAGCTGGGTAACTCAATCTCCAGGAGAAGCCTGGAAGTGCTGCAGCCTCACTGCAGTGGAACAGATTGGGAAAGGCACAGCTTTGAAAAGACGGTGGGGAAGCATAGGAAGGAGGCAAAGGAAAGCAAAAGGCAGCTGAGAACATAAAAACCACAGCTTTGTCTGCTGAGCAGGGAAGATGGGACCTTTCCAAAGTATTTGGGCCATGGTGTACATGGAAATTCCAACATTTCAGAACATAAGGGCAGTCTGAGTAAATTGCAATGACAGAGAAAATCTATGAAATCCCCTTAGTGGAGGGACCTCTCTGTTCAAAACTGCAGATTGCTGTTGCAGAGGAGCAGCAAAGGCAGTGAGGATTATTCTGTGTCTGGGCAGCAGTGGGATGTAGGTTTCTCTGCCTGTCCTGAGCAGAAAGCAGACATGTCAAGGAAGCTGCTGAGCAACATCCAGAGAGAAAGAGCTCTGGAAGCTGGCAGCTCCCAGCTTGGAGCCTTTCTGTTAAGAGCGGAAGAAAGCAAGTCATTCACAGAATCCCAGAATCCCGGGATGGGTCAGGTTGGAAGGGACCACAGTGGGTGATCTTATCCAAGTCCCTGCCCCAGCAGGGTGACCCCAGAGGATGTGGCACAGGATTGTGTCCAGGTCCTGGAATATTTCCAGTGAAGAGAAACTCCACAGCCTCTCTTGCAGTCTGTTCAGGGCTCGGTCACTGAACGGGAAGGAGTTCTGCCTCATGTCCAGCTGAAAGTTCCTGGGATCAGTCCCTGCCCATTCCTCGTGTCCCATTGTCCCTACAGAGCAGAGCCTGGACCCTGCTCTGCCCCTCCCTGCAGACAGGGACACCCAGGGTTGAGGCCCCTCTCAGCTGGGGCTCCTCTCCAGGCTGAGCAGCCCCAGCTCCCCCAGCCTTTCCTGGTGAGGGAGATGCCCCAGGCCCTTCCTCACCCCCACAGCTTGGGCTGGCCCTCTCCAGGAGCTCTGTGTCCCTCCTGCTCTGAGGATCCAGAGCTGGACACGGCCCTCCAGAGGTGCCTCCAGGGCTGGGCAGAGGGGCAGGATCCCTCCCTGACCTGCTGGCAATGCCCTCCCAAGGGCACTCCAGGATCCCCTTGGCCTCCTTGTCCCCAGGGCACTCTGCTGGCTCAGGGACAGCTCTTTGTCCCCCAGGAGCTGCAGGTCCTTCTCTGCAGAGCTGTTTGTGCTGGTGCTTGGGGTTATTCCTGCCCAGCTGCAGGACCCTGCATTTCCTTTTTTGAATTTTGGCATGTTTCCGACATCCTTGGCTAGATTTAATTCCAGATGGGCCTTGGCTTTCCTTGTCTCATTTCCACTTACTCTGACAACCTCTTTGTGTTCATTCCAAGTGGCCTGACCCTGCTTCCATCTCCTGTGTATTTCCTGCTTACTGTTGCATAATGGCAGGAGTTCCTTGTTCATCCATGCAGGTCTCTTGCACCCTTTTCACTCTTCTTCTTGCTTCATCCAGCTCTGGTCTGCTCAGTGCTGGCACTGTCATACAAATCCTGTCTGCCAGCTGTTTCCTGCAGCCAGCTTCATCTTGTTCCAGGAGTGTTTATCAGGATAAAGCCAAAGTTTTTTCTAGCAGAGGAAAGCAGTGCTGGGAATTCATGTATTACCCAAAGCCAAAAAAAATCATAAATAACATTTCAGTCTGGCTGAGGCACTTCTGGGCAACCCTATTTGTCAGCAGCACTACTGAGGATATGCCAAGCATTACCCCAGATCAGAAGGTTTTTGAACAGCAGTCACACAGATGTCACAATGAGCTATTAAACATGATATGTATAGGAAGATGACTCAGCCTTCCCCTCTTCAGGGTAAACAATAGGTGATCCTGCCCCCACCTGTGTTATTTTTCTGGTTAGCTGAAGTGCTACTGCTCATCTAACAAGAGTTTTTTCCAATATATTCATGACAAAAGCCAATGTAGAAAATAATGTTACCCCATTCCACAATGAGGAATGTCACCTCACAAACAGAGACACAGACAAGGCAGAGGTTTTTAACACATTCTTTACCTCTGTCTTCAGCATGGATGATGGAACACAGGAGTTTCAGTGCCCTGAGCTGGAAGACCACATTTGCAAAAACAATTCACTCCCATCTCACCCTTATGTGGGATCTGCTGCTCCAACAGGATCCCTACAGGTCTGTGGGGCCTGATGGGATTTGTGTGAGAATCTTCAGTTGCCAATGTCATCCCAAAGCCTGCCTCAAGGATTTTTGAGCAGTCAGGAGCTGGAGAGATCCCAGCTGCCTGGAAGTGGGTGAACATTGTGGTGATTTTCAAGAAGGGCAAGAAGGAAAACCCCAGAAACAACAGGTCTGTCGGTCTCATTTCACTGACTGGTAAGATCATGGAGAAGATTATCTGGGAGGTATTGAAAAACACCTGAAGAACAATTCCAGCATAGCTTTATGAGGGGAAAGTCCTGCTTGCCAAACCTGATTTCCTTTTACAATAAAATACCTCCCCTTGTGGATCAAGGGAAACCATCTAATGTAATATTTTTGGATTTCAGCAGAACTTTCCATACTGTCTTTCCCAGGATCCTTCTGGACAAAATGTCCATCCCACAGCTGGATAAACACATCATGTGATGAGTGAGCAGCTGGCTCATGAGTTGGGAGGAAAGAGTTCTAGAGAATCAGGTGACATCAGAGTGGTCACCTGTCATTAGTGGGGTTTTTCAGGGCTCCGTCTTAGGGCAGGTTCTCTTCAGCATCTTCACAAATGGCCTGAATGCAGACCTGGAAGGAACACGAAGTCTGACAACAGCATTAAGCTGAGAGGAGCTGTTGTCTGCCTCAAAAGAAGAGAGGCCCTTCAGAGGCCACCTTGACAAATTAAAGGGCTGGACAATCTCCACCTGTGTGAAATTCCATGAGGGAAAGTGCTGGATTCTGCACCTGAGATGGTCCTGGAAATCCTGTTTGATGGCCAGCAGGACACGAGCCAGCAATGCCCTGGAGCCAGCAGGGACATCCCTGTCCTGGGGACACCAGGCCCAGCATGGCCAGCCGGGCCAGGCAGGGATTGTCCTGCTCTGCGCTGGGCCGGGCCGGCCTCACCTGGAATATTGGCTGCAGTTCTGGCATCAGAACATAAAAAAGGCATTAAACTGTCAGAGACCAAAGGATGCCATGAGGATGTTGGAGGGCCTGAAGATGAGGAGTTTTTGAGGACCTTGGTGTGTTCAGCTGGAGGAGACTGAGAGGAGACCTCACTAGGGCTCCAACATCCTTGCAAGGGGCAGGTTCCAATCTGCTCACTCTCTGACACCAGTGACAGTATGCCAAAAAATGGCCTGAAATTGAGCTGGGGGAGGTTTAGGTTGTGTAAGAACCAAAATGGGGGATGTGAGACTCTTCAAAATGCAGTTTATTCCATGCAAGAGGTTACAGCAGTGCAGGGTCGTGGGTGACAGAGGATGTGCCTATAGCTGTCAGCTCCAGCTGGAGGCAGGCCTGGAGACCCGTTGGTTTTGGTCACAATGCATTCTATACTTTTCTTTTGGTTACATGGCATTCTATACTTTTCTTTTGGTTACAATGCATTATAGACTTTTCTTTTGGTTACAATAAATTATATGCTTGTCTTTGCTGAGCATCTTAATACAGTAGAACCAATCTATACCTTAACTATTATCTATAGCCTATCATAACTACTATAATTACCATATTCATGTTACTGTTCTCCAGTCACTAAAAGTTAGTACATTACATTTTAAGCTAGAAGTTGTTTTTCACTTTTCTTGCAGTGGAAAATTCTGAAACCTTTTTTCTACTTGTAACATTTGTTGACTTGTTTGCCTGTGCTTTCTTTCTGCTTGGTAAAAACATCTTCTTGTTTGAGGTGGGTTTATCCTTTGCTCTAAGTCATAAAAACCCCTTCTAACTAACATAACATATCCTTTGCCTTCTTGGTTATCCAGTAAGACTGGCTCAGCAATTCTTTTGTTCTGTATCAAAACTTGCTTCCATCTCTATTCCTCCTTCAGATTCTACATTCAAAAATCTTTCTGCTAAACATATTTATCTCTGAGACTTTGTGGCTGGGCCCTGGAACAGGTGCCCAGGGCAGTGGTCATGGCACCAAGACTGACAGAATTCAGGAAGCATTTGGACAATGCTCTCCGGAACATGATGTGACTCTTGGGATGTCCTGCATGGGACCAGAGCTTGAAATCAATGATCTTGATGGGCCCCTTCCAACTCAGCATGATTCTATGATTCTGTGGTCTTTCTCCTGGCCACCTGTGGGCTGGGAAAAGTTAAAAACCATGGCAGCTGCTGGAACAGGAGGGCTCTGCCACTCTGGTCTCCATTTGCTGTCTACAAAAAAGTGTGAAGCATTGTCACCAAAGGAAAATTAATGCTACTCAAGAGAGCAGTTAGTGATGCTTACCTTTAGACGTTTTCCCCTGATTTATGAAGAGATATATCCATGCTTGTTAGTGTATATTATTGGCAATTCTAAGGACAATGGCCACTACCTTTAAGCTGGGTAGTCCTGTTTCAAATCCAACAGCTTTGGCTGTTTTACAGCTTTCGGGTCCTGAGGATTTTTATTTTTTTTTTTTCAGGTTAGTTACTGTCTGAAATCTGCTTTGGAACCAACAAGAGAACCATCATATGCCCACACATTATAGGATCTGCAAATCTTGCAAACAATGTGTAGATTCAAGTGATAGAGATAAGAATTAAATGCATGAGATACTGAATTGTTATTAATTCCACTCTATCAAATTTGTTGTTAATTTCACTCCACCTTTCACTGAGGGTGAAGGCTAAGACGGTTGAGGGCAGCCTCCATGAAGCAAAATCCTTGCTGTTTTTCAACGTCTAAATCCCAGGAGGCTGTTAATCTTTTTCATAATTTGGTTATTACCGAGGGACAGGAGTACTACTGATGAAAACAAAGTGCCTGAGCTGATGAGCTCCACTTGTGACTCAGGAAAAGAGGAGATGATGGGGCAGGGTGATCTAGACATCAGGTGCAATGCTATGTGCAATGCAGTAAATCAAATCTCTTCCTCTTCCACTCTTACTCCCACACACAGGGAAACTAATTGTATGATTCCACACAGTGCAGATGCAAACACAAGACATTTGGAAGCTGAGCCTTGACTTCGAGCTAACAGAACATTCAACTAGTTCAGTGCATAATCACAGTTGGAAATCCATGCATGGATATTTTGTTCCAGGGAGGTACAATATAGGCTGGGTTTTAAAATATACCCAAAGGGGTTTAGCTCCTCAGCTTCCACTGAAAGGTGAGGAAAGTTGGCCCTCCTTCCTTCCCTCTGCTTCTTTTAAAAGTTTCTGTAAGGACAGACCCTTCCATCAGCAAGCATGGTGTGTGGTGGCCATGATTCTGAAAGGTGTCTGTAGGGTTTTTGAGCAGTGCAACAGGCTCAGCTGAGGAAATTGCCATTAGCTTTTCTGAGAAAGGTAAACTCTCATCATCTCTAAAGGTAAGTACGTGTTGATGACTGCTCCCAAAAATGGATAAGAGCTTAGGCTCTCAGCTAGTATAAAATTACAGGGGTGAATTCAAAGAAGCAAGCTCATTAACACAAATTGCAGAGCTGATGAACCTTGAATAGCTGGAAATGCTGGGCTCTGGATTTTATGATTAGGCTTCTGATAGGAAAGAGAGACATGAGAGATCAAGAAAGCAATTAATTCTGTCAAAAAAACAAACAATATCTGACTCATCAGCATGAGCAGCAGGAAGACCTCTAAAATTTGTCCTTTGAAGCCAGGGTACTGTAACAGAGCTGTTTGAATAAAGACGATGGAAAAGCACAAAATGCACAAAATGTACTCCTTCTTGCCTGGCTTTGTGTCCAAACTGCCTTCTCTTTCTTTTCAGCTGCTGTGGAATAACACTCAAGTCAAATAATTTTCATCTGTTTTCATTTCTTGGGTATATGAGTGCCTTCAGAGTAAGCCTTGCAGATTTGCTCAAAATTAATAACAAAGCATGTGTCTTCTGACTGTTCTGGAGACATCTGTACAGCCCCATAACATGAAAATAAATTAATTTTATAATACGCTGCACATGGTCTACCTTCTTATAAATGGAGAGCATCCCCTGAGCTTCCAAAGGGTAAGGTCACACAGGTGTGAAATGCTTGAACATCTGACATGTTTGCTAAGGATATGAAGTTATTATCTGACGTGTTTATTAAGGACTGTGTGGAAGTAAGGTCTCCAAATGCATGATGCTTGTCAGGGGCTCTGCAAGTGTTGTTTCCCTAATAAAGAGGGTTGTACATGCATTTCCCAGAGGGAAGGTGATTCACCATGCCAGGTTAAAACCCTGCACTTTGCAATGTAAGCAGCTCATGGGACTTGGTGGCATAGTGTATGGAAATCCAGGCATGACTCACTCACTCAATATGGAATTGCAAGGAGGTATTTGCAATAATTGAGCAGAACTTTAGCATCATATCCCCCCTGTTCCTTGCAGAAGTACCATGCAAGAGTAATCCTTTCTGATTCAGCCAAGTGTTCAGGGAGGTACTTGATCCCATACACGCACTTAAACAGGACAGGAGACTGATTTAAGCAAGAAAATAGGATTAAGTGCAGGCTTAATGGTTTTGCATCACACGCAGCCTGTGCTTTAACGACTTTCCAAAGCCAGGGATGCCTTTTGTTTTCTGAATTGATTTTCCTCAAGCCTGGGGGGTTGAGGAAGGAGAACAATCCAATTGCAGAGACAATATTGAACAGCAGTGGGAGATCCCTGCAAATTTTCTATAACCATCAGTGGACTGGAGTGCTCCATTGTCTGAACACTCAGGGCAAGAGCTTCAGCCCAGCTTTACAAAAGGTGGACTCAGCATGGCTCAGCACCATCATGGGAGCCAGAAGGGGGAAGAGATGATGGCAATGTTAACACAGCCTAACCGTAGACACATAAATTCAGTGCCTGAATGAAGAGTGTGATTCACAATTGCTGTATAGATCTGGAGACAGTCTCCTCCACAGAGTGACTCAGAATGACCTGTTGAACCTATAGATGCTCTAGAGGAGGCTATGTCTATTAATTTTAAAGTAAATACAAATAAATACTCAAGGTATTATGAATACTTCTTCCTGAAAATCTTCAAATTCGATGCTCAAAGTCTTGAAAGAATTTTGACTAGATGTTTTTGCTAGAGACTCAAGATCCTGTGTTTGCAGTGCCCAATACACACTTGTTGGCTGTCTTACAAAGCCAGCAAAGTTTAGCTGTTCAAACAGTTCAAAGCCCCCTGCAGAGTTGTGCCTATCTTTTGCATTATAAGAGTACAGTTATTTTTCTGTTAGATCAATTGCAAAAATACAGAATTCTTTGGGAAATTCTTCATCCCCAATTGCTAAAGGGACAACCAAACAAGCAAATCTCCCTTCTGTCCCACTCCAAAACAACCTTCACTATTAATACCACTATGACAGAAAATCCAAGCTGAAATTTAGCTTTCAACTCTGTTTTACCAAATTAGTGCTGCAGCTTCTTCCTTCCTGCTAAGAGCTGCTACATTCTAGTATCAAGGAGACTTTACATGGAGTTGTACATGGATGGGGTTGCTACATATGCACATGTGTGTATTTTTCTTTGTAAAAAAATGTAAGCAATGAACTGCATTCAGATAGCTTGGCGCCTGAAACTCTTGGGTGAAGTGGTGTTTTTAATAACTACTGGTATTTTTCAAAAGGTTTCATTGAAGGGCAGTGCACCTCTCTGAAGTGAGGTAAGAAAAATACAGTGTAAAAGAGGAGAAGCTCATAGCTGAGAGTTCATACTAAATCCTCAGTTTTTAATATGTCTCTCATGAGCAGTGAATGAGGGCGGAAGTAGCTGAGCTCGCTGTTGAACTGTGGGGCCAAACTTAGTCCTGACATCCTGTATGTTTGTGGTGCTCTGCACCCCACCAACGTTATTCTGAAGAGAGGAATTAATTCAGTGGATCTAATGGGGCTGGCCTTTGGCTCTCCTCTTTTTCCAGCCTTTATGGATCTGTTTCACATGAGCCCTTTGTGCAGCAGCACAGGCAGGGCTGCACGCCCCTGGTCCTAAGTGCACTTCCTTATCAGAATATATGGCACTGCATTATGCTGCATGTTTATGGTTTGAAACACTGCCTGATAATGTGGCCATAGTCAAACAAAATGCTGCATGCAACAGCAACCAATTAATTTGTTTTAGGGAAAGAATATGACATCAGAAAGAAAGAGATACCTGCTTAGCTACATTTAATTGGAGGCAGTCAAATAGCTGAAATGGCATATACATTAAGATATATTTTCCTGATAAACACTCACTTTCATATATTATCTATTTATTTTTCTCTGGTATCTTAATGGGACTTGGAACATATTAGATTTTTTTTTCCAGTAGGCATTTAGTGCATTTCTGGAAACAAAATTTCTCATTCTTTCTGGTTACACTATTCTCGCAAATGCAATAGGAGAAGTGATATTTTTAATGGGTACTTGTGTAATTAAATAGAAGAATGTTCACAGAAATTAGCTTTATTAGTGCCTAGAGTGGTTGGAGGTTGAACCTTTTCAGTCTGCAGTTAGAAATATTAGATATCCAATTGATTCCGAGCAAAATACACATTTCTAGAAATTTTCCTTTTCTAAAACGCTACTAACTCAGATGCCAACTTTTCTTTTGGAGAATTACAAATCCTCCAGATTTGTAGTGTTTGGAAAACTGCAGTGGCAGAGGCTGGCTTAATGTTGCAGAAGGAGACTCTCAGGGACAGTGCAGTCCCTCCTGAGGCTCTGATGCACAAGGAGTTAATTGTGACTGTCACCTCCATAGTGTGATCTATGCACAAAAACAAAAAAAATCAACATTTAGTTGTTCGCCTCACCTGTGCATGTGCTCTTTTAAAAAACAGACCACATCCTCATTTAATCTATGACACTAAGGTAATTCAATAAGAAAAACTAGAGCTAGCATTTTATTTGTAAGGCTCCCCATTCTCTTTCCTAAATTAGCCTTCTATTTACTGAAAATGTTTATGCTTGTTTTCAGAGTGGAGAGGAAAGGGAGAAGTAAGAAAGAGGACACTTCATTAGAAATCTAAATTAACAAGTTTGGGGTTACAAGATGTGACTTAACAGAAACTCTGCTTGGAAAACTCAAAGCTGGGGAAGGTAGAAAGTTCAAGTGCAGCATTTCAAAAGTCAGTCATCTTGAAGGAAAAAATACTGTTTAGTGTGGAAGCTAGGTAGTTTGCTCTAATTTAGGCTTAGATTTCTCTCTTTTCTTAAAACTACTTCAGAAATCAATTTTCTGTGTACATTTAGTGTAAGTATTTCTCACCAGGGAATGTGTCTGTTGAAATCACATTAAGAGTGTTTTAATTATCCTTAGGGTGTTTGACAAAGAAGATTTTGTAAATGAGAGGTAGTTGGTTACACTGTTCAGTGTACAAGGGTTTAAGGGCTCTTTTCTCTGCCAAGCTGAAATGTGAGTGGAGGGAACAACAATTATTTTAACAGTTTTCATGCAAGGAAGAGAAGACCCATGTGTTTAACCTGACCCCCTGACTCTTTTTGCTGCATTATTTCATTTTAGTGCTTCTGACACACACATCTGTGTATTAAATAGGCAGAATTAGTTTAATTGTGGGAATTAGAGACAGTGCTGCTGCCAGTGATGTCCACAGCAAACCTTACTTGGTTGCTGTTGTGAGAAGGAAACAAGTGAGTGTTCCTGCTGAAGAGGTCCCTTGGAAGCCCTCATTCTCAGGACATTCCACATTTCTTTCCACCCAATCCTGATTATTTCCCCAAACCATTATTTTTCATTCTAAACTCAATTTCCCATTCCTTTTAAGTCAATAGCTTGACTTTATCTTGCTGTTTTCTTTACAAATGTTAAGACCACACACTGAGCTCTGCTAACACATTGTATTATGCTACTAGTAGACAAATTTTAACATCACATCACATACATGTTGCAGTTGCTGTTGTAACATGCCTTTTAAAAAATATGTTTATTGGATGAAATTGTCTCTTTCTCAAGAAAAAATCTGGTTCTTCAATATAATTTATTATGCCTTTTAAAATTCTGTCTGTTCAATAAAATCTTTGCTATATTATAAATACCTGTAACGAAAATATAATTTAAAATTCTGAGAGAAAACTTTTTTTTTACTTTTACATTTTTCACAAAACCCACACAGGCACCAAGGAAAGACTAACAATAAAAATAATTTACTCCTGTACAAGCTGATCTGGGTTGGAAACATTCAAAAGAGAGATTTTAAACTTGTCATCTATTGAAACTTTGGCTACAGCATAGGAACTGATCTTAAAACAAAGGAGGGTCTTTAGTTTCCCACCCTTTTAATCTGAACATTTCTTTCAAGGCCTGATGGAGCTTTTGTTGTTAGTACTTTCCTCCCTGTAATATACCTGAATGACGACTGGCTAAATTTGTTGTTATCTGAGGGAACCAGCCTCTAAGCTTCATTGCACAGGACTAAAGGTGGCCCTTACCTTGCCATATGAGCCTATTCTGAAAATTAAACATTAGTGAAAAGAAGTGCTCTCATTCTGTAATAGCAGCAATTAGAAGTTTTCATGGTTTGCTTGTTCATTAGTTATGCACTGCCAGAAAGCTTTTGCATGGAAAGGACAGCAAAAGGAAAAGCTTTCTGATCTGGACCACTTGCAGGAATATATTTTTTTTTTTTAATGACTTCTCTTCCTAAGCAAATTTCTTAGTAGAGAGGGAGTGATTCAGTACAAGCAGTATTCAGTAGCAGAGATATTATCCTTCAACTGCTGACTAGAAGAATATCAAAGAATCCTGAAAACTGGCAAAAAGGCAGGCTAAGCCCAAGACAGGCATGAAGCCACCACAAAGAATGTTTTTTATATCTTATATTTGGTAAGAAAATTTTCAAGGTTGTCTTAGAGAAGTCCTTTTTTCCACAGAATTCTTCATTAGTTACAGTAGATAGGTTTACCTTTAAATTACAGAATTTAGTGTGAAGTTTGAAAAACTTTTAGTTGAACTGATGGATTATGAGCAAAATGTAAAATTCCTGTGTTAGAGACACTTGCATAATTTTAAGGAATAGACAGTGAGAAAGAATCCAATCAAATATTTCTAGAGAGTCTGCAAAACACATTTCAATAGTAGGCAAGAGGAAGAAAAGTAAAGAGCAGTCAGCACTTTTTTGGGTATTCTTTAGTACTTCAATGAGATAACTATCCCCTAGGAATCTTCATTTCCTTGTTCTAGATCCCCTAGCTTTTCTGAGCCTCCAACATGGCTTTTTATTTTTTTTTCAATTATTAAAAGCAAAATCATATATAACTTTGACTCTCATTAAAGAGGTATGTATGGAAAACTGCTAATGTTAGGGGGTTGCTTACCCTAGTTGCTTTCTGACAGCCACCTCTGCCTCACAAACTCTTCTTACCACTCCACATTTCATGCTCACCCTTCTCAGGGTACTGTTTTAATTTTTTTTTAAATCTCAGACAATTTTGCCTCGCCTTCCTAGATATTTTGGGAATTTTAGAGTCTTTGGGTGGACTTTTCTGCAACAGTCTCTGGCTGCTTGCAGATGTAGGCATCTCAGAAGGCAGCTTTGTACTGCTTTGGAGACCTGACTGAGGCTCCACGGGTCGGAGGTTGGAGCCCAAAGCTCAAATAATTGGCACAAACAGGTCAGTACTCCATCAGGGGATGCATAACTCGTGAAAAGAAAGCCAAGTGCTCTGAAGTGAGACTCTGCCCTCATTGAACACATGGGGCCTAGAAAGACCAGGCTCATCATTCAGGCACTTCACTTGGGTAAGTTCCAAGCCTGCTGGAGAGAATGCCATCCCATGGTCTGGGATGCCTCCTCAGGGGCTCTTTTTTAATTTGGGTGTTTCTGTCTGTATCTAAGTTGTGAATAACTTCATCAGTGTTCACTGATGCCCCAGTCCAACCCCAGCCTCCCAGATGTTCCTCTACAGGAGAACAGAAGGGCAAGGGAGCGTTTGTTTGGAGGAGGAACAAAACACCTATGACGGAAGCAGTACTGGCTGCAAGTATTAAATCGGAATAAATGACAAATATAACAAAGACTGCAATATTCATGACAAATCCATGGATGAGAATATATCCCCATAGCTTTGGCAGTTTGGTTCAAAACTGCTTGGTAATTCAGGTTTTGAATCCTACTGCATGCTTCAGTGAAGAGGGTGGAAGAATAAGCAATGTGAAAATTGTTTAAAATAGAGTATTAGGGTTTTCAGGGGAGTACTATTGCATTTCATGCCTGAGGGGGCAAATCTACTCTGAAGAAAGGTTTTGAAAAAAGATAATACTAAAAAGTGTCATTTTCCTGTCTTATCCCCTCACACCTGTTTTTTCCCTTCCTTGATATTTGTATTAAATATGAAGCAATCAAAGCAGCAATCACACAACTAGAGCGTACACAGACTTTGGAAAAAAAAACTACGAATATTTCCAACTCAGTGCCATGCCCTACAGTTAATTTCCCTCATTTATGATATCAACCAACGCTTGCAGCAGTCTATCATCTCTATGCTTGACATCATATGGATTACAGCATCGGAAGGTGTTCCCGCATGGATGCTGTCAGCAGCGGAAGCGGCAAAAAGCTTCTTGCATTCTTTTGATACAGCCAAAAAGAGATATCAACAGGATCCTCAAGTTTCCTTTTCGGATTCAGAAGCCAGACTGAAAATATCAAAGTAAAGAATGAGGTACAACGAATCACTGATGACCTCCACAACTCCATTGTTCATGCAAATACCGATGGAGTCTCCAGAGGAGGAATTTCAACAGCCGGTGAAGACGATGGATTGGAAGTGCATCAGAAAAGCATTGGCAAAAGACATGCATTTATTTCCGGGTTCAGGAGATTTGACAATGCCGGTGACGTATGATGCCCAGGGACAGAACCCGAGATGGGAAAGGATGGGTCACGAAACATTCAAAGACTTAGGGAAGGTGGCTCAAACTTTTGGGCTGGATTCACAATATTTCAAACAACTATTAAGAGGGACATTCACCACGTATGACCTTATGCCATATGATATTTGAAGCATTGTGGCAATGATTCTCACTGACACACAGAGTCTCGTCTGGGAAAAAAGATGGAGAAAGTATCTTCCAGACTTGCGAAATAGATACCAAGGTGGGCCAAACGCGAATCTCACAGAAGCGCAGTTAGCAGGAGATCCTCCAGATGACAACCCAGGGGAACAAGCAGTGCGGCTTCCACGAAGAGTGTTAAATGACATCAAAGAGGCAGGGCGAATGGCAATCATGCAGATTACGCTAACAGGGGCTCCGGATGTTCCGTTCTCTTGCATCAGGCAAGGTCCCGCAGAACCATTCATGTCGTTCATCGATCGACTCACGCAAGCCGTGGATCGACAGGTGACGATTGAGGAAGTGAAGAGGCCTCTCTTGGAGAGCTTAGCTTTTGGCAATGCCAACCCAGATTGTCAACAGGTCATTAGTGCCATGCCAGGACGGCCATCCTTGGCAGAGATGGCGGAGGCATGCAGCAAGGTGGGGACACCTCAGCATGTCGCATCGATTGTGAAGAACGAATTAAGAGAGGAATGGGAAGAACAGATAAAGGGACACTCAGAGACACAATGAGAAGACAAGGCATTGGAAAAGATGCTGGAAAAAATACTTCATCAACAGAACAAGAACACAAACAAAGTTCTTGCAACAATGCAGAAGAAGAGCAATCCCCCAGGAGGACAGTGTTACAAATGTAGGGCGTTTGGACACATGAGAAAGAATTGTCCACAGACACATACACCAGCACCAGCACAAAAAGCGGAAAGGCCAATTGTGCGCGGTGCGGAAGAGGAAGACACTCTGTGAAAGAATGCTATTCTCAGACAGACGTGGAAGGAAATCCTTTACCGTGTCCGGGAAATGGGAGAAGGAGCGCGGGAAATCGCCAGCGCGCTCAGACACAAGTGCTGGTGGTGACACAAGAAACAGGGCAACCATCAGTGGGCGACAAGCAGACGCCCTCAGCAAAACCCTCAGTCGATTCCATAGCGACCCAGACCTCCTCCCACCAGGGGCACAGTGTGCATTTGCAGCTTCTAAACTAGTATGCTTTCTAGACAAAAATCAAGCAGAGATACCAACAAGTATCCGCGGAGATTCATACAAAAAACAAGATTTCTTGATAGTTGGACAAGACAAATGCAGCATTCTTGGACTCATTGTTTATCCTACAGTTGTTTCTGCAGACAAGAACACAGAATTGACAGTTCTGGCAAGAGCGCTTCGTCCACCATTGACTGTGCCGGAAAATACTGTGGTTGCGAGAGCTTTCGCCTTGCCGCCACACGCCATTGGAGAAGTCATGTCAATCTTTGATGAAGAAGGGTTTCCTATGAACGAGCATGTTGAGATACATACTGCATGGGTGAAGCACATAGGCCAAGATCTACCCACACTCACGTGCCAATTGACATGTGGAGACAGGACAATAGCAATCAGAGATATGCTCAACACAGGGGCAGATGTCACAGTAATATCGTACATCTTTTGGCCACGCAGTTGGAGCTTGGTCGCGCCCTTGGGTTCTCTCTCAGGCATAGGGGGAGCTTCTCTGTGTCTGCAAAGTGAGAATTCCATCATTGTCACGGGACCAGGAGACAAGACGGCGATCATTCGTCTTTTTGTCGTCCAAAAGCCGATCACAGTCTGGGGTTGAGACTTTTTGGCACAATGGGGCGCGAAGATCGAAGTGGATTTTTAATAGGGGTCACTGCGGCACTTGCCACATTGAAGTTGACATGGAAAACAGATGATCCAGTTTGGGTGGATCAGTGGCCCCTTGAGCAGAAAAAGTTGAGTGCTTTGAAAAACCTGGTCCAAGAACAATTGCAGAAGCGACACATCAAGCCAACAGATAGCCCTTGGAACTCTCCAGTGTTTGTCATCAAGGAAAAGCCATCAGGCAAATGGAGGTTGTTACATGATCTCAGGAAGATCAACGAAGTCACAGAAGACGTAGGACCACTTCAGCTGGGACTTCTATCTGTCTCAATGATTCCCAGAGATTGGCCGCTTGTGGTCACTGACCTCAAGGATTGTTTCTTCAGTATTCCGCTCCATCCAGATGATGCTCCGAGATTTGCCTTTTCAGTTCCGAGTATCAACAAGGAAACGCCTCTGCAGCGGTACCATTGGGTGGTCCTTCAACAAGGACTCAAAACTTCTCCGACGATCTGTCAATGGTACGTGGCACGAGCTTTGGCACCAGCGTGGAAGAAATTTCCGAAGGTGAAGATCATTCATTACATGGATGATTTGCTCATTGCAGCATCAACACAACAGGAGCTGCAAGAAGCTCGTGACTGTGTGATTGCAGAGGTGCAAAAGGCAGGTCTGGAAATCAGCATTTCAAAGATTCAAGAGGTTGCACCTTGGAAATATCTAGGGTGGAAGATTTCAGAGAAAACAATAAAACCTCAGAAAATGGAGGTCAGCACAAAGATCAGCAATTTGCATGATTTACAACAGCTTTTGGGAGAGATCAACTGGATGAGGCCAGTTTTGGGAATCACAAATAGCGACATTCCAGCGTTGCTCGATCTTTTGAGAGGAGACACAGACATTCGATCTCCCAGCACTCTCACGCAAGAAGCGAAGAAAGAGTTGGAGAAAGTCACAGACGCAATACAGAAAAGGCAGGCACATCGATTTGTTCCAATGTTGCCTTTTCAGTTGACAGTGCTGGGGAAGAACACACAGTTCCATGGTTTGATCTTCCAATGGGATGAATCACAAAAAGACTCTTTGATAATCATAGAGTGGATTTTTCTACCATACAGGCCTTCAAAGACAATTCTCACGGATTTAGAGATGGCAGCACAAATCATCATAAAGGCGAGAACGAGGTTGCTGACAATGGCAGGATGGGAATTCTCAGTCATTAGATTACCTCTCAAGCAAGACTATTTCGATTGGGCAATGCAACAATCGAAAGACTTATTAATTGCGTTGTTAGCTTTTCCGGAAATTTGCACAATCCATTTTCCACAGCATAGAATACTGCAATCACATGTGGATTGCAGTATTCTATAATCACATATGTTACAGAGCGAAACCAAGAATAAGTGAAGAACCTTTGGACGGGATCATAGTGTTCACTGATGGCTCAGGGAAGACACACAAGTCGATGATCACGTGGAGAAACTCAACGACAGGGGATTGGGAATCAGATGTAAAGACGGTCCAGGGCTCTCCACAAATCGTGGAGTTGGCAGCCATTGTCCAAGTGTTTCAGTTGTTTGAAGAACCTCTCAATCTGGTCACAGATTCCGCATATGTTGCGGGTGTGGTCAAACAATTGGAGGGTTTGCTCTTGAAAGAAGTCAGTAATGAGGTTTTATACTCATATTTGGCAAGCTTGAAAACATTGCTAGAGAGCAGGGAAAGAGAATATTTTATCATGCACATCAGAGTGCACACAACACTTCTGGGGTTTTTAGCAGAAAGGAATGCTCGGGCAGACAGGTTGACAATGCCCATTTCGCAAACACTGCCGGACATTTTTGAGCAGGCAAGATTGAGTCACGCGTTCTTTCATCAGAATGCACAGGCGCTGATGGAGTCCTTTCATCTCACAAAGAGTCAGGGGAGGGAGATCACTAGTGCTTGTCCAGACTGTCAGCTTGTGCAGCCACCTTCTTCTACCGGGGCAGTCAATCCGCGGGGACTGCAAAGCCTTCAATTGTGGCAAGCTGATGTCACCAAGTATCCATCCTTTGGGCGGCTCAAAAATATTCATGTTTCAGTAGATACATTCTCAGGTGCAGTCTTTGCCTCAGCACATGCAGGGGAACCAGCAGACCATGCTTGTCGACATTTTCTGCAAGCATTCGCATCATTAGGTGTGCCTCAGGACATAAAAACAGACAATGGTCCAACGTATACAGGCAGGGTGTTTGACAAATTCCTGAAAAGATGGGGTGTCAAACATACATTTGGTATTCCACATTCACCCACAGGTCAGGCAATCATTGAAAGAACACATCACACCCTGAAATCCCTTCTGGACAGACAAAGAAGGGGGGAGCCAGAGGCAACACCTCACATGAAATTAAATAAGGCGTTGTATGTGTTGAATTTCCTAAATAGTTCATTCTCAGAACCCAATCCACCAATCATGAGGCATTTTTTAAACAGCACACAGGCAAAGCTAAGAGAAAATCCTTTCGTTTTGATCAGAAACCCAGAGACAGGACAAACAGAGGGCCCTTTCAAACTAATCACTTGGGCCAAGGGTTTTGCTTGTGTTTCCACAGATCGAGGTCTGAAGTGGGTTTCAGCGCGACACATGAAGCCATTTCAAACACAAGAGCAAGAGAATGCTGATCCGAGAAACAAAGAGACGAGTACTCAGACAGAAGTCGAGACTCAGACTGCAGAAGACGTCTCAGAAGAGAAATACAAAGAACTAAAGACTTTGGGGATTTTTCCTTTGGGGTCTTGAGTGAAAACATGACAATGATTTTGCACGAGAGTGAAGCCATGAGCTTCACAATGCTCATGTGCATCACTCTTTCATTCATTGCAATAAGTAATGGGGCAAGTTTACCCATTGATCAACCAAAACAAAATGTGTGGGAGGCTTTAGCTAAAGCAGCGAATTTGGATAGTATTTGTCTGACACATTGGAGGCCAGGGAGACCATTTTCAGCATGGTTGGATTGCCAGTGGATGAATGGCCAATTCCAGGGCACTGCGCAGTTAACATCTCGCAGGTCATTAAAGATCCTGTGAAGGAGTGGTGTGCTTGAACACATCTTCTTCCTGTGGCTTCTACAGAACCTCAGGAATTGGAGATTTTTGGGTCCATGACAATGGAACTCTGTATGCAGTTTGAAACTCCAAATGTCACAAAGACAAACAAAACTATTGATGTAACTCCCAATCATGAATTCTATAAAAATGCATCAGCTTGGTGTAAATACACAGAGAAAACTGCCAAAGGATCAATCCAAGTCCCAGTGCACTTGCCACGGGGTTTGTTTTTAATTTGCGGGGACAGAATTTGGCACGGCATTCCTGATAATGCCAGGGGAGGTCCATGCAGCATTGGGAAAATTTCAATGTTATCGCCAGATTTGAAATTGCTAAGAGAGAAAAAACACAATGAAAAAAGATCATTACAACATTATGCGGCAGATTGCAACGACGAAATACATACTTGGGACGAGGCAAGGAGAATTGCTACAGCAATCTTCTCACCTCAAACAGCATCGGGGTTGGCCTTGACTCAACTTGACCGCATGGGTTGTTGGTTGAGCAAACATGCTCAATCTGTGTCTGTCGCATTGAGTGACATGTTAAAAGACATCAGTAGTGTAAGACAGCAACTCTTCAAAACAGAGCGGTGATCGATTATCTATTGCTCGCTCATGGACATGGGTGTGAAGAATTTGAGGGGATGTGCTGCATGAATCTCTCAGACCATTCAAAATCAATTCATGAAAGTATTCAGAAAATAAAAGACAGCATAAATAAAATTGGCGAGATCACAGGATATTGGATCGATGATCTGGCAGCATTTTTTGATCTCTCTCTCGTATGGAGAGGAATTTTAAAGATAGCATTATATGTCTTAATAATTCTCTTGATCCTCATGCTTGTTATCCCGTGCATCTTTTTATGTATAAAGCATGTCATGAGTCAGGTAGCAAAAGAAGTGCTTTTAGTGCAAACAGAAAGGGGAGATGTGGGAACTCCGCACATAGTTCCTGATATCCAGAGTTGCCGAGACAACCCTTGGGGGGCTCAGAAGCCCTGGAACGTTGCCAGAAGTGTTTGGTGGCTAGACTTTGATCCTGCACAGGATGCAGCACCTGTATGAGGATGAGAGGATCACATGGGGATAAGTGGTGAAGGGATAGATTAATTATAGGGTGAAAACACAGGTTTTAGAATTTCGGTACAGGGGGGTTCTAGGGGACAAGATGGAAGAATTAGGGCGTGTCCTGTCCTTCTTCTTCTTGTCATCCATCTTTGATGGTGATGGTGGCACTTTGAGATTGGTTCTTACTGAATTTGCACTTGTCAATAAGAGTGAAAGGTATTGGGAGGAAAAGGTAAATATCCTACACGTAGTTTTTGGTATAAAAATAAGCGGCCACCACGAGGGAGGTCAGTGTGCCTATGACTGACTTGCTGTGCAGACCTCTGTCGGGCTGGGAGACAACATTGTAGATAAGAATTAATAAACAACAGTGAAGAACTGAAAAACTGGAAGACTCCTTTTGTCCTTTCGCACGCGGGCTGCCTCAAGGCCATCCAGAGCCTTACCAGGCAATTTCAACAGCCAAGACAGGACACCTGTGCTTTGTTTCCTGTCAAGAGAACTCTTCAAAGGACAGTACAAAATCAATCTCTGTGCAAGTCATCTGCACTGCAGGGCTGCCATCCTGTTGCTGTTGTGGTGGTTGTTACCCAGCTGAGCACAAACTGCGGAGAGCCCCAGAGAGTGGGGCTGCGTTTTGTATCTCCTGGAAGCTGGCATCTCTGCTTTAAATCCAATCTTCCATTTTGTTTCCCTCAGGGACAATAGAAATCAGGAAAATCCCGTGAGGATACACACTGAACTGGACCATACTAGCAGCAGAGGAGTCCAACCACAGATACCCCTGCACAGTCATGGGTAAGATGTTTTTCTGGTGGAATGTCTATTCAATGTGAAGTTAGGCCAGCTACAAACATGTTCCCACACTGGAGATAGATGGTCCCATCTCTCAGTGCTTCTCAGAATTTGTGAAGATGCTCAGAAGGCACTGTCAGAGACATCTCCATGCTGCTGAGGTCTTGCCTGCATCAAGAACAGGACCTGGAAGATTTACTTGCGTCTCAAGCGTGAGATGCATGTATCGCAGTCCGTTCCGGTGGGCCGGTGACGTGATAATTTTTTGGTGCAAAAATAACCAGCAAGGCACTGGGGATTTGCAGTAACAAATCAACAAACTGCAGTTTTAGTGAAATAACCACAACTGATATGTGTTGGTGAGGGGATCTGGGGAAGAAAAGGAGAAGATTAGGGAAGAGGGAGGAAAGCAGGACTGCGGGGCTATAGCTACCGAGACATGGTGCCGCTTTCGTCCTTCGGGCTCCAGCCGTCGAAGCTCACTGGGGCACGTGAGGGGAGATCTCAAAGCACGGCTGAATTGCACCCCAAATTATACTCTTTTTCGTTGGGGGGAAGGGGAGCCGAAACAAAGGTCTCCAAGGAGGGGAAAGAACAGAAAAAGGGGGAGAGTACACAGAGTCATTGTTTTCATGGCCCAATGCTCGCAGGTGCGCTTATTCTGGGCAGACTTTCCCCCCTTTGTGCACACTTCCCCCGAGCTCGGGGGGTGTTCAGTCCCAGTCCCTGGAAGAAGGTGCGAGGGGGGTTTTCTTGCATGGCGATTTCTTGTCTTGGTTCTCTGATGAGGAGGCTCACATCTCTGTTTGTCTGTCACGGTGGTTGAAGGCAGGCGAGAGGGGTCTTCTCGTGGAGGGGGGAACCACCCCAGAGCTCAGACCAGCCAGGCCGGGAGGTAGGGAGAAAGTCCAGATCCATTGCTCAGGAAGGGCAGCATGCCCCCTTCAAGTTCAGCATGGCATGTTCTGCAAACAACACCTCTGAACACACTAAGCTAATAGGCATATTGTTGGAATCCATAAAATTAGAGGGGTTTTGGGAAATGGTTAAAATGGTTAAAAAAGTATATAGGCCTCAGACTGAAGTTCTGTTAGCACTGCAGATACAGCAGAAAAGTTTCCCAAGCAAGCAGAAAAGTTTCCCAAGCAGTACAGCACACGTGACAAATAACAATAGGCCTCTGTAGAACTGGCTTTAGGATGGCAACAAGGTTATTTAATGTATATCTTTAGAAGGTTAGCATGAATAGAGCTCTGTTCTTTGTCTCTTATGAACCAGTCTTTGTTTTAACTACCATTACGTGTGTTTTATAAGATTGGATAGAATGCTTGTCAATATGTGTTGTTCTGCGTATGATTAGCTGAAATCTAGACTGAGATGATTTTATGTCTTTCTCTATCACCCCACCCTCTCCAGACATTTTCAGTAGATCGGCGAGCTGTTAACATCCTGTCTCCATTGTAACAATGTTCTGAGACTGATGTACCAACAATAAAAAAAAGCTCTTCACTAATCTACTTCCAATGTTGTCCATATCTAGATGTTTTGCTGCAGCAAGTAAATTCCTTTTTTAAAATGTGAGTTCCTAACACAATTAGACCTCTATCTACCCTTTAACCCCATAGCATATGACTTTCCCTCCCCACTGGCTCAGCAGTTTTTAACTTTTCGGTGCTCTTTTTCTTCATGACAATTGTGAGGCAAAAATGAAAGATATTTTGGACAGACTCTCACAGCATACCTGTGCTTTGTCTCCTGTTAAGAGAACTCTTCAAAGGACTGTACAAAATCAGTCTCTGTGCCAGCCATCTGCACTGCAGGGCTGCCCGTCCTGTTGCTGTTGTGGTGGCTGTTACCCAGCTGAGCACAAAGGGCTGAGAGCCCCCAAGAGTGGGGCTGCGTTTTGTATCTCCTGGAAGCTGGCATCTCTGCTTTAAAGTCAGCATCTTGCATTTTGTTTCCCTCAGGGAGAATGGTGAACCAGGAAAATCCCATGACGATATACACCGAACTAGAACATACTGGCAGCAAAGGAGTCCAACCGCAGATACCCCTGCACAGTCATGGGCCAGGTGTTTTTCTGGTGGAATGTCTATCCAGTGTGAAGTTAGGCCAGCTGCAAACATGTTCCCACACTGGGGATAGATGGTCCCATCTCTCAGTGCTGCTCAGAATTTGTGAATATGCTCAGAAGGCACTGTCAAGAGACATGTCCATGCTGCCGACGTCTTGCCTGCATCAAGAACAGGACCAGGAAGATCTCCTTGTCTCTGAAGCGTGGGATGCTTCTACCTGTGCTTTGTTTCCTGTCAAGAGAACTCTTCAAACAACTGTATAA
Organism: Melozone crissalis; assembly: GCF_028551555.1. Lineage (NCBI taxonomy): Eukaryota > Metazoa > Chordata > Aves > Passeriformes > Passerellidae > Melozone > Melozone crissalis. The sequence goes on from NW_026535783.1 coordinate 4,373,210, forward strand.
AATCAGTTGTTAGCCTCTGTGCCAGCCATCTACACTGCAGGGCTGCCTGTCCTGTTGCTATTGTGGTGGTTGTTACCCAGCTGAGCACAAACGGCAGAGAGCCCCAGATAGTGGGGCTGCCTTTTATATGTCCTGGAAGCTGGGATCTCTTCTTTAAAGTCAGCATCTTGCATTTTGTTTCCCTCTGAGAAAATAGTAGAGAAGGAAAATCCCATCATGAAATTCACTGAACTGGAAGATACTGGCAGTGGGCGAGCCAGCTCTTCCTCTCAATGGCACTGTGTTCTGCCAATACTCCCCATTCCCCTGGAGAGGGAATCTTTGAGAGAGTTTGTTTTCTTTCTGTTGTGATGAACTCACATTTTTTTGCCCTCCTCTTCCTGTTTTCTCTTCTTGTGCCTGCAAGGACTGCATTTTCTGCCCTCAAACTACGTGAGCCACCAAGATGTGAAGAGCGGCAACATCCTTCTCAGAACTGATGGCTCTGTCAAGCTGGGTCAGTATATTCTTGGTCAGGTGCAGCATTCCAGGGATTTGCGGTGTAGGGCTGCTTTGAGTCGTAGCCAGGTCGCCAAAAATCATGCTGGTGGCAGTGCAGGGACACCCGCTGTGAGCTGGTGACATGGTTGCAACGTGTACAGAGGTATGACAAGGAACAAACAGTCAAGAGAGCCGTTGATACCAAGCAAGAGCCTGCCCTGGTCCTGTCCAGTGACAGACAAGTACTTGACCTCTCACCACGTGACTGTGGGAAGTTGACCTCTTCTTCTGGCCAAGCTGTGCTCACTTGTTCCCAGAAGTGTAGCCATGCAGATGTGGCACCCTGAGGGTGGGCATCCCCGGGCAGGCAAGGAAACCAAGTGGACCGAGGACACGGCAGATGGTTGTGCAGAGACAGTCTGCACTGCTGCCACAACTTGCAGAGGGCAGAGTCAGGGCTGGGGCAGCTTTTCCCAGTTACACATCAGCTCTCAGGAGCCTCGGAGCCACAAGCACACGCCAGCTGTTGTTCCTTGTCCAGGATGTCCAGGTTCTGCACAGCGCTGAAGGCAGCGTTAGGGCAGGACAGACTGCAGCAGCAATGGCCTGGTGTTCTCCACCGACAGCCTTTGGTTCTCCTTCCCTCAGCAGCAGCAGCAGCAGCAGCAGCAGCAGCAGCAGCAAGGAGCAGTGGCAGGGTCAGGACGAGGAGGAGGTGGCTGCCCTGGCCCTTTGCTCCCAGGCCGCAGGCCAGGAGGGCTCTGGCTGCAGCAGGGCGCTCTTCGGGCAGCCCCTGGCAGCCTCTGCAGGGAGCATAGCACGCTGCCCCATCCTGCCTGGGTCACTTTTCTTCAGCAATACCCTACTAGCTCCTCTTCAGAAGGAAAAAAATTCCAGCAATGTAAAAAGAGCTAATTCAAGTACAGTTCTACCTGCCTTTCTATTGTAATTCAGGGCATCTATTTGTCTTTAATTTCATGATTTTTATGAAAACATGCATTCATATCTTCACATTTTTTGTGTTTCTAATTATTCCTATACCAAATCATTTCTTTTTTACCTCTTGATTTATTTCAGTTGGTAATTCTGAAGTAGTATTATTTTAAAATGTCCCAAAACAACACTCTTTGGGTAGTTTTCCTCACTTTTAAAACAAACCCTATAAGCCATTTCAGTCTCTGTCTCTCCAAGTTGGTTCATACTGGTCTATTTTAAATCAGGGCTACAATACTTTTTTAGGATTGAGAGAGGTCCATGAAATGCACACCAGTGATTCCTCTTGTGGAATGTCATGGCCCTGTCATAAGCCTCTTGGGTTTGGCGCTTTTTTGGTTGGTTTTTTGGTTTTTGGGTTTTTTTTCCTCTCATCAGCTCAACGGCAAACACATGTTTAGTTCCAAACTTACACAAGATGAGCAAAATCAAAACAATGTGATGGGCCTTTGGGAACTCCTTGCTGATCTTTCTGCTTTTTCAGCTGAGCAAGGCTCTGATCCAGGCAAAGAGAGTGCACTTAGAACCATTTGGCTGGAACTCTGCTGATTTCTAGGAAAAGCTGGAGGCCTCTCTCTCCCCAGGATGTTTTGGCTGAGCCAAGCTTTGCTGGGTTTTGGCTGCAAATACCATTGCCCTTGCTTTCTTCTATCCACAAGTACCATGGCTGGGCAAAAACTCCCCAGTGGGCCATATTCCAAAGGCACTTGGGTCTGGAGTTTGTGAATGAAGGAGAGCCTTATCCACTTCCAAACCACATGGAAAAAAATCATGAAAGACAACTTCCCATCCTTAACAAATAACTGACAATTGGCAAGTGGATCTAGAGCTTCTTTACAGAATGAAAAGGAAGGCAATCTTCCAATGGAGTTGTGCTTTCTGGAGTCTTTCTTCTGACTCCCACTCACAGCTGGCATTGGAAAAAGTCACATCTCTGCAAGTGTCAGTGTCTTCTGTCTGCCATCAATTGTTTTGCTGCAACAATCAGAACAGGCATCAGGCTGGAGAGAGGCTCAGCTGATGCTAGGAACAGGAGCTGCCCCAAGGAAAAAAAAAGCAATGAACTTTTACCTCCCAAACCCATCTCCCCAGAGGCTCAAAGCAGGATTCCTCTGGTTCCCAGAAATACAAACAGGGCTGAGAAGACCATCTGCATCTATGTGTTTATGCCCAAGACTTTGCTGATGCCATTTGGGTGATGCCTTTTTCTTTTCTGTTTTCTGTATTCTTTGCATATCTATTTAGAGCTCTATAGGGCACTCTATTTGTGACTACTTTTCCCAGCCCTTCTCTATGGCCTCTGCCTAAGCAGAAAGACAAACTTCCAGAGCTCCAAATGCTCCAGTGCCAATGCTCCAGTGCTCCAATGCCCCAGTGTTATCTTGGTTCTTCCTGGGACAGACCTTTCCAGGGAGCTGGTGGACTCACCATCCCTGCAAGCCTTTAAAAGAAGACTGGATGTGTCACTCAGTGCCGTGCTTTAGTTGAGCTGTTAGGACATGGGTTGGAGTCGATCATCTTGAAGGTGTCTGTCTTCCAAGCCACTGACTCTGTGATTCTGTCACTGAGAGAGCTTTTCTTGCACGCCTGGAAAGGGCTGCGGGGGCCCTTTGCCAAGGACGGGCATCAGGGCTCCTGGAAAAGAAGCAAAAGGCTCAAGGCGAAGGCCGAGAGGGCAGAGCTGCCCCAGCGCGGCCCACAGCGAGCCTCATGTCCTCCTCCTCAACCTGCGCCCTCGGCGCTGCCCTTTGCGGCGCCGGCTGCTCCTCTAGCTGCGGGGCTCCAGGGCGTGCTGGGGGCCGGGCCCCTCGTCTTCAGGAAGCGCCGGAGCCTCGGAGGCGACCGGCTGCTGCTGTGGCCGGCAGGGGAGAGCTGCGGCTGCGGCCCCGGGCACGGCGAGCTGCCGCTATGGCCGGCTCTTGCCGCGGCTCCTGCCTCTGCTCCGGCCTCTGCTCCTGCCCTGTGCCCACAGCCACGGCCGAGGGCTGTCCGGCAGCTCCGTGCCGCTCCGCAGCGGGCCCGGCCGGGCTGCTGCTCTCTGCGGCCTCTGCCCGCCGCTGCCGGCCCCGCCGCGCCGCCGCCTGCCTCTGCCGCGGCCGGGCCCACACCAGAGGCAGCACATTGCGGCCGGCTCGGAAAAGCCCTGCCCGCAAAGCGCCCGCCACAGCCTCGGCCTCAGGGCACAGGCTGCCGGCGTCCTCGCAGCTGCGAGCCGGCCCGGGCCGCCTGCCGGCCTCGGCCACAGCTCCCGCCCGTGTCTCCATGGCCGCGGCTGCTCGGCACAGCGGGCTGAGCACAGCCACCGCCAGCAGCAGCTCCTCACGGGCCCAGGCCCCGCGCGCTCCGAGCCCGCCCAACCCCGAATTCCAGCCCTGAGAGGCTTGGCGTCCCAATGCATCCCCTGGGGACAGCAGAGTCGGCCGCTGAGTTCAGCCCATGGGGCCTCCACCAAGTGACCAATGGAAAATTCACCAAATCCCCATCAGAGACAACAGAAAACTCCCATAGTGCCTAACAGCCTGAAACAACTGCCAATTACAGAACATTCCATCCATGTAGGAAAAGAACCTTTGGCATTAAAGCAGGAAAGAGTTATCTACGAGGAGGGCTGAAACAAACAACCAAGTTATTGGACTTAGATTTGTTGTGTCTATTGGAAAAACCAAGAAAATTCAATCTTTGCTCTTCTCAGTTCATGTGGGACAACAAGCGCCGATATGCAGGAGCTGATGGAAGGGACATGGACAAGGTTGCAGCAGCAGACACAGCGCCAAGCTGACAGAAGGATGATCTCTGGCAATAGCACTGAAGGAGAAGAGTTTGCAAGCAGGACAAAAAACGGCATTGTTTCACCTCTTCTTTCAGTGCTGCTAAAAATGTAGCCTGGAGCAAGCTGGGAACACCAGAGCATGGAGCCCTTTCCAGTGTCCTGGGGTGACGTTATGATGCTTGTATCCCCATTCATCTGTTCTGTGCCTTTAAGACTGGCTCTGAAAAGTGGAAGTTTTGTTTGGGTTTCCCTTATCAGGACACAGAGACAAGGCAGTACTTAGGGCTGTTTTCACTTCTAGCTCGCAGCTCGCTGCTTTTGCTTGCTTGCTTTTCTGCTCTTGCTTCTGCTCTCGCTTTTGCTTCTGCTTATTAGCTAGTTTAGCTAAACAGTCCAAATTCCTTCCCGGACTGTTTCTCCTCTCCTGTTCCTGTGACCATCTCGAACCTGCTCCGGACTGGGACCCGGGAACACCGAAGGTTTGGCTGCAGCAGCTGGCTCAGCGCCGGAGGGACTGAGAACAGAGCAACCACCCCCGAAAGAGACTTTCTGATTTTGTCATCTTTCTCAGAGCGGTGTCAGCTGGTATTGTTCATTTTGTGTGCGGGGTGGGTGCTGTGCCAGTCAAATAAACAGGTTCTTTCCACCTCTCTCCGAGGAATTTTTTCCCGAACCGGTTGGGGGGAGGGGCTGTGTGGGTTTTGCTTTCTGGAGGGGCCCTCCTTTGCAGATTCTCTAACAAATTTGCCCTAAACCAGGACAAAATATTGGTGCCCAAACGTGGGGCTCGAGAGAGAGTAGAAAAACCCTGTTTTGACTGCATTTTGGTTGCTATTACTCTGTGTTCATTTAAATCAGCTAATAGCCATGGTTTTTGAATTGATAATGTCTATTGGGGTGAAGTTTTGCATGCATTTCTGGTCCCTAGGGTTTTTTGAGATTTTAATATCTCTCTGGTCCCTAGGTTTATTTTCTTATCCAGAAATAGCTTTAGTATTGCCCCTAATACGTAGTTTTTACATCAGAGGGGCAGTGACCAGAGTAGCTATCCTGCTGGGCTTGGTGGCAATAATGTGCAAGAAGTTTATAAACATGCTAGTGTCTGCTCCAGGTATGAATGGTTCATGGCTATGGTTATGCATCCAGTTTGTTGCAGGAGGAGCAGGAGGGAATGAGGTTTTTCAGTCTCTGCTTTCCTCCTTCTCCTATGAATCAGTTGCATCACTAGTGAAGGATGTTCAGTTTCCCCTCAACGTTAAAGAGACCATCTTCCTGGTATTCAATCTGGTAACCTTCCTCTATACAGCCTGCTGCTTCTCTAGAATGAGGGCTCAGATTTCTAGACGGACTGATGAGACCCCTGACTCAGGAGTAGACCCCGGTGTGGAAAATCCTAAGTGGTGTGGGAAATGGGAGGATATGGGCCAAATCCTGAAGGAATTCTCTGACCCTATAGTCTGGGATTTTCCCCATGAACAAATTCAGAATCCAGCTGAGGTGGGGAAATATCTGAAAGAGAAGTACCAGGATGAGCCTGAGGAGAGGAAGGTCATTGCAGTGAGCTGGGCCCTGGCATATGCTTATCGCACGCTGCTAGATACTGTCGGACAGCAGAGAGAGGCAGGGGGGCAGGGAGATAAATCAGCAACTATCCCGGTGACTCAGGCTGCAGCTAACACTCCAGGCTCGAAACCAGCAGCTAAACCCATGGCTGTTGCTACCAGCACTAGAAGTGGGAAATGCACGGACAAGACCAATCGACCAGGGGATGATGATGATGATGATGATGAAGGAGAAGGAACCTCAATGCCTCCTGACATAAAATCAGGAGTCAAAGCAGCAGGTGCAAGATCAGATGAGTCCTTTTCCCTGAAGGACCTTCGTGGCCTACGGAAGGATTACACTCGAAGGTCTGATGAATCCATAATTAGTTGGCTTGTCCGTCTCTGGGATGCTGCAGGCGAGGCTACAATTCTGGATGGCACTGAAGCCAGGCATTTGGGATCCCTGTCACAGGATACTGTCATAGACCAAGGAATGATGAGGGGGGCTAACCCTCACAGCCTCTGGGAACGGGTCCTAAGAAGCGTAGCAGAAAGATACCTGTGTGCAGAAGATCTCTATATGCAGCAAACTCAGTGGAAGACAATAGAGCAAGGGATCCAACGCTTGAGAGAAATGGCTGTGGCAGAAATTATCTTCTCAGATGATGTAACAACTAGGAACCCAGACTTAGTACCATGCACGTCTGTGATGTGGCGAAAACTCGTACGACTTGGGCCACACGAATATGCTTCTGCCTTAGCCATCATGAAGAGGGATGAGAGGGATGAGACGGTGCTTGACATGGCAAGGAAGCTCCGAGCATATGCAGATGCTGTACATGGCCCGACACATGCCAGAATCGCAGCGGTAGAAACACGTCTGCAGAACTTAGAGGATAAGATAGAGGAGAACCATAAGAAGCTTAGAGAGGAGATTAAAGAAGACCTCCAAATTTCAGCAGTACAGATCCGAGGTTCTGGTCTCCAAGGCAGACGTTTCCCAGATGGCGAGAGAAGGTACACCCCACGAGCCGAGCTGTGGTTCTACCTGCGTGATTGTGGGGAGGACATGAGAAGGTGGGATAGGAAACCTACTGCTGTTCTGGCACGACGGGTGCGTGAACTGAAGGAAGCCACCAGGAGGAAAGCAGCTCCAGTTGCCCGTAGCCGACCGACCAGGTATGATGATGATGACATGTCTGATCCTCTCGAAGGAACATCCAAAACATACGCCCAGGGAAAGAAGGATAACCAGGCTTAGAGGGGCCCTGCCTCTAGCCAGGTAGAGGCCAGGGAAAATCGTGTTTTCTGGTCTGTGTGGATTCGTTGGCCTGGCACTTCGGAGCCACAAGAGTACAAAGCTTTGGTCGATACTGGTGCGCAGTGCACATTAATCCCATCAAGACATGTGGGGACAGAGTCTGTTTCTATTGCTGGTGTGACAGGAGGATCCCAGGATTTCACTTTGGTGGAAGCTGATATGAGCCTAACGGGAAATGAGTGGAAGAAGCATCCTATTGTGACTGGCCCAGAGGCCCCATGTATTTTGGGCATAGACTACCTTCGGAGTGGGTACTTCAAAGACCCAAAAGGACTCAGATGGGCATTTGGAATAGCTGCTGTAGAGACAGAGGGCATCCAGCAATTGAACACCTTGCCTGGGTTGTCTGAGAATCCATCTGCAGTAGGATGCCTGACGGGAGAAGAGCAACAAGTGCCAATTGCTACTTCCATAGTGCATCGACGGCAGTATAGGACCACTCGAGATGCCGTGATCCCCATCCATAAGATGATCCGAGAGCTGGAGAGCCAAGGGGTGGTCAGCAAGACCCACTCACCCTTCAACAGCCCCATTTGGCCTGTGCGAAAATCTGAAGGAGAATGGAGATTGACTGTGGATTACCGTGCATTGAATGAAGTGACTCCACCACTGAGTGCTGCCGTGCCAGACATATTAGAGCTCCAGTATGAGCTAGAGTCCAAGGCAGCAAAGTGGTATGCCACTATAGACATTGCCAATGCATTTTTCTCCATTCCTCTGGCAGCAGAATGCAGGCCTCAGTTTGCCTTCACATGGAGGGGAGTGCAGTACACCTGGAACCGACTGCCCCAGGGGTGGAAGCACAGCCCCACCATCTGCCATGGACTGATCCAGACTGCACTAGAAAGGGGAGAGGCTCCGGAACATCTGCAGTATATTGATGACATCATTGTGTGGGGGAACACAGCTGCGGAAGTGTTCGAGAAAGGAAAAGAAATCATCCAGATCCTCCTGGGAGCTGGTTTCGCCATTAAAAAGAGTAAACTAAAGGGACCAGCTCGTGAGATTCAATTCCTGGGAGTGAAGTGGCAAGATGGACGGCGTCAGATTCCTACAGATGTCATCAACAAGATCACAGCAATGTCTCCACCCACCAATAAGAAAGAGACACAAGCTTTCTTGGGTGCAATAGGTTTTTGGAGGATGCATATTCCTGAGTACAGTCAGATCGTGAGCCCTCTTTACCTGGTCACCCGCAAGAAGAACAAGTTCCAGTGGGGCCCTGAGCAGCAACAAGCCTTTGTCCAGATCAAGCAGGAGATTGCCCATGCAGTAGCCCTTGGCCCGGTCAGGACAGGACCAGAGGTAAAGAACATGCTCTACTCTGCAGCCGGGAACCATGGCTTGTCCTGGAGCCTTTGGCAGAAGGTGCCTGAGGAGACTCGGGGTCGACCACTGGGATTTTGGAGTCGAAGCTACAGAGGGTCTGAAGCCAACTACACTCCAACAGAGAAAGAAATCCTGGCTGCCTATGAAGGAGTCCAGGCTGCCTCGGAGGTAATAGGGAGTGAAGCACAACTCCTCTTGGCACCCCGACTACCGGTGCTGGGGTGGATGTTCAAAGGCAAGGTTCCTTCCACTCACCATGCCACCAGTGCTACATGGAGCAAGTGGATTGCTCTCATCACTCAGCGCGCCCGTATAGGTAAACTGAATCGCCCTGTGATTTTGGAGGTCATTACAAATTGGCCCGAAGGTGAGAATTTTGCTGTCACAGATGAAGAGAAACAAGAACCAGTGACACGTGCTGAAGAGGCCCCTCCCTATAACCAACTGCCCCCAGAGGAAACACGGTACGCTCTTTTCACTGACGGTTCCTGTCGCATCGTAGGGATGAACCGGAAGTGGAAAGCAGCCGTATGGAGCCCCACACGACAGGTTGCACAAGCTACCGAAGGAGAAGGTGGATCAAGCCAACTTGCAGAACTCAAAGCTGTTCAACTGGCCCTGGACATTGCTGAGAGAGAGAAGTGGCCAAAGCTCTACCTCTACACTGATTCATGGATGGTAGCCAATGCTCTGTGGGGATGGCTGGAGAGGTGGAAAAAGGCTAACTGGCAACGTAGAGGGAAACCAATTTGGGCTGCTGATGAGTGGAAAGACATTGCTACCAGGGTAGGGAGGCTACCTGTGAAAGTCCGCCATGTAGATGCCCATGTACCCAAGAGTAGGCCCAATGAGGAGCACCAGAACAATGAGCAGGTAGACCAAGCTGCAAAGATAGGGGTGTCCAAAATAGACCTAGATTGGGAACATAAGGGAGAGTTATTCCTAGCTAGATGGGCCCATGATGCCTCAGGCCACCAGGGCAGAGATGCCACCTATAAATGGGCACGAGACCGAGGGGTGGATCTAACCATGGACAGTATTTCTCAGGTTATCCATGACTGTGAGACGTGTGCTGCCATCAAGCAGGCCAAGCGAGTGAAGCCCCTCTGGTACGGTGGGCGGTGGTCCAAGTACAAGTATGGGGAGGCCTGGCAGATTGACTCCATCACACTGCCCCAGACACGCCAGGGCAAGCGCTACGTGCTGACCATGGTGGAAGCCACCACTGGATGGTTGGAAACCTACCCTGTGTCTCATGCCACAGCCCGGAACACCATCCTGGGCCTTGAAAAGCAAGTCCTGTGGAGACATGGCACCCCTGAGAGGATCGAGTCAGACAACGGGACTCATTTCAAGAACAGCCTTATCAACACCTGGGCTAGGGAACATGGCATTGAGTGGGTGTATCATATCCCCTACCATGCACCAGCTGCAGGGAAAGTGGAGAGGTACAATGGACTACTAAAAACCCAGTTGAAAGCTTTGGGTGGGGGATCTTTCAAGAATTGGGAGCAGCATTTAGCAAAGGCCACCTGGTTAGTCAACACCCGAGGTTCCACCAACCGAGCAGGTCCTGCCCAGTCTGAGTCCCTGAATGTAATAGAAGGAGACAAAGTCCCAGTGGTACATATCAGAGGTTTGTTAGGGAAGACTGTATGGATCAACTCTGCCTCGAGTAGAGACAAACCCATTCGTGGGGTTGTCTTTGCTCAGGGACCAGGTTGCACTTGGTGGATAATGCAAAGAGATGGAACAACACGATGTGTACCTCAGGGAGATCTGATTGTGGGATAGAATGATATGCAATATCACTGTTCATTGGATGTTACTGCCATTGTCTGTACATTAAACCATACAGACATGAGATAGAAGGAAATGTGTAAGAGTTGAAGGTCTGGGCAAGTGGAAGATGGAGAAGGAAATGTGAAAGTGTCGAAGGTCTGAGCAAGTGATAGATGGAGCTTTAAGTTACTAAAGTGAAAAGGGGGGATCCTGCAGCTCTGTAATATAGGGCCTGGATTCAGTGGTCCAGTGTGGGGATGTGATGAAGGCATGATGGGTATTGCTTGTAATTTTGGGGAAACAGATCGAAACTTTGTGTGAATAATGCATGGTGTGTTGTAATATGTTGATGATATGGGGATAAGGGGTGGAATGTCCTGGGGTGACGTTATGATGCTTGTATCCCCATTCATCTGTTCTGTGCCTTTAAGACTGGCTCTGAAAAGTGGAAGTTTTGTTTGGGTTTCCCTTATCAGGACACAGAGACAAGGCAGTACTTAGGGCTGTTTTCACTTCTAGCTCACAGCTCACTGCTTTTGCTTGCTTGCTTTTCTGCTCTTGCTTCTGCTCTCGCTTTTGCTTCTGCTTATTAGCTAGTTTAGCTAAACAGTCCAAATTCCTTCCCGGACTGTTTCTCCTCTCCTGTTCCTGTGACCATCTCGAACCTGCTCCGGACTGGGACCCGGGAACACCGAAGGTTTGGCTGCAGCAGCTGGCCCAGCGCCGGAGGGACTGAGAACAGAGCAACCACCCCCGAAAGAGACTTTCTGATTTTGTCATCTTTCTCAGAGCGGTGTCAGCTGGTATTGTTGATTTTGTGTGCGGGGGGGGTGCTGTGCCAGTCAAATAAACAGGTTCTTTCCACCTCTCTCCGAGGAATTTTTTCCCGAACCGGTTGGGGGGAGGGGCCGTGTGGGTTTTGCTTTCTGGAGGGGCCCTCCTTTGCAGATTCTCTAACAAATTTGCCCTAAACCAGGACATCCAGGCAGGGCTGTGTCTGCTGAAGGGGCAGAGAGAGCCAAGTAGGGATGAGACATAAACCAGCAAGGGACTGAGGAGCCCCTCTGGTGGCAGTGACCAGCCTTGGGCTCTGCTCACTGCTGGTGGCATTTTTCTATTGAACTATCTCCGAGAACTTTTGTGCTCTGTGTTTCTAAATATTTTTCCTCTTGGGATTTCTTGGTTGTCTTCTGCGTCTTTATTTCTCCAAATTTTCCTACCCTGGCAACAGCAACTTCTGTCCCAAACTGGGTGGAACATACGAGCAAAGCAGTTGGCAACACCAATGGGTGGAATCCTGTGGATCAGGAATTCTCATGCCCGAGCCCTGCTTGTGCCTTATGTTTGTCAGCACCTCCTCCTCTGTGCAAAAACTAGTCATCAGTGGAATTTTTTTGCCTAAGAGGTCCTGAGAAACAAATGCTGTGTGGGGACACTTATGAGTGTATCCAATAATTCATTGCTAGGAAACAGAAAGTAAGGCCAGGGTAGCAGAGCAGCTGGGACCTGATCACTCCCTGCAAAGCGCTGGTAGAGGATGGGGGAACATCACGTTCCAGAATAGACGAGAAGAGTAAATGTGCTCAAGGTGCTGCAGGTGAGGTTTGGGTGCACTGAGCAAGCAGTCAGAGCTGGTGAGCACTGGGAGATGCAGCTGCAGTCCCCATCCATGTCCCTCTCAGTGCTGGCTTTAGGGTGTCTGCAGCCTGGATCCAGAGCGCTCTGGGGGGCACCTGTGGCTGCCTTTGCACTTTGCACTCAGGGTGAAGATGCCCAGGAGCTGCTGCGGTTGGCAGTGGGGACCAGGGCTGGGGCTTGTGGCCTGGCAGGTGTGGCTCTGGGGGCTGTGACATGCCAGGGCATGGGTCACTGTCCCTCCAGAGCCCTGGCTAGCTCTGTGATGTTCCAAGGACAGTGGCAAGAATGGGGAAATGGCTAGCTTAGGGTTTTGCCTGAGCCAGAACCTCTAAGCTAATTGCCTACCAGTAGAGACCTGTAGAGCACCAACAAGGACCAAGTGAAGGAAACAGAGGAAGCTCTTCTGCAGTGTAAACTACAGCAGATTTATCAGAAAAGGCGGGAGAAAAGCACATAGAAATGAATTGCAAACAACAAGCAAAACTTAAAACAACTCCCAACTCCCATCCCTGCTGTGCACGGGTTTTTAAAATCTTTCAAAACAGGGGGTGGACACCATATAGTAACCAATAAGCGACTCTCATGGTGTGGTTTCGAAGGCTACAACAAATCAGAACAAGGGGAGGAGACAGGGTTGGGGTGGGGATTGGATCTTGGGGTGAGGGACAGGGAACTTTCTGGAACAAAGGGTAGGGTTTGGGCTGATGGATGGGCCCAAGGGGCCGGATTGTCTTGACAGACAGGGAAAAATCTGGTGAGGAGGGAGGAGATTCCTTGACGGCCATTTGGGTAGGAGATCATAACACAGGGGAGACCGAAGTGTAATTACTCAGGGAACACTTGAACACACCAAAAGATAACAGAAGATTTAAGTCAATAAACTAAGACATCGCGACACAGAAATTCAGGGTTTCAGCAGCCGAGAGGTGGCACTATTAGAACCCGCAGCAGCTGGTGAAAGCCATCTCTGTACTTCAGGTTCTTGCTGTGTGGGAAAGTGCTGCGAGTTGTGGTGGCTGCACTCCCCCTTTGCTGGGAGGATGGTCTGTACCAGGGGAGAGCAGAAAGTTGCCGTGGTGAGCAGAACATGCTCAGAGCATTCCAGTTCAGAGAATGGCACTGCCCCTGAAGGGCAAAAAGCTTGAAAGCATAGAATTCTGTGCAGAATCATTTTACAAATTTTGTCTTCTACAACGTGCCCATTTTTGTATTCTGTAGATGGATACTCTGGGTTTTACAGGATACATGGGGTTTTTTTCTTAAGGTTTTTTGGGAGAATTCTCAAGTTTATTTTTATTTGCATTTTACATCCAGCATGTATACAGATTTTTTGGTTTTTAATTGTTCCTTTGTAAATACTTAGGGAGCAAATACACAACCATTTTTTGGGATATTGTGATTAATATTCTTAGAAAGAAAACCTTGTTGAACAAGTGTGAAAACACAGAGAGAGGGAAAACAGTGTATAAGTCTTTTAGAAGAGGGCATGTAATAGGTAGGTTCTGTATCCAAGGGTAGAGACCTCAGAATTGTTTTGCATTGTTCATTTGGGTTACTCATGGCAAGCTTGCATAACAGCCCCTTTCTTGCCTCTGTGCTGTTTTTTCAGAGCATCTTTAATTCTGTCCAGAAATTTGATAAAGCTTTCATCTACTCCTTGTTTAACATTAGAAAAGTGTTGGGTAGGGATAGAGTTATCTGGGGTAAGAAGCAAGGAAGTTTTTGCTGCAAGTGCCACATCGTGTAATGCTTCCTTAGGTAAGGGGTCAGCTTGGTCAGAGGGTTTCTGTAAATCCCCTTCCTCAGCCAGCTGTTCAACGGTGAAATCAGACTTACCAGCATTTGTAGAATATGAATCTAATAATGTTTTTAATTGTCTTTTCCAATGCCTTTTCCAAAACATATATTCTGCTGGGGCAAGGAGTCAGTGGGCAATATTTTTAATGTCATGGGGTACTAAAATATGTGTTGAGAACATAGCTTCTAGGAAATGTCTAAAAATATGTGAACTTCTGCCATGTACTTTGGCTATATTTCTTAATTGTGTGAGTTCCTTCTTTGAGTTAGGTTCCCATGTTTTTCTCTTAGTGGCTCCTTCTCTTTTTCCCTTTTTATAATCTACGGAGAAGGTGTTAATTTTTTGTGCCATCTGCCAGTCTCCTGCCTTGGTCGCTTCTATCTTAATGAGAGCCCATGGGTCAATGTCCTCTGTATGAGAATCAGAGTCACTGCCACTGCTGTCCTTAGAGGAGGAATGAGAGCGAGCAGGCCGTGGCCTATGCTTTTTACGGCGCGTTGGAGTGAGATTTTGCAGGGGTTTTTATGGCTGAGAGAAGGCACAAAAGAGCTTGGCCAGAGGGAGCCAGCAGTGGAGCTGGAACGGCAGCAGAATGACATGCGCAGGCTTGAGGAAGTGGGGTGGTACCGTGGGGGGTCTCTGAGGTTCCGTTCGGGTGACATTGAGGGTGGGTGGGCGGCTGGAAAGCCTGGGGTGGGGGTAAAGGAGAAGCGGGGGAGAGGGGCCGGTGGGATTGGTCTGGGCTGCCGCGGGTACAGCGTGGTGTGCTGCGGCTGGGGTGTGCCGGCATGCAGGGAGACCTGCCAGTGCAGCAGGCAGGGATGGGATGGGGATACACGCCCGGGTGCAGGTGGCAGCAGCAGGGGTGGGGGCTGGGATTGAGGGACTGGTGGCGGGGATGGGAAGGACTGCGGCGGGAGCGGGGGGAGAACGGGAGGAGGGGTAGGGGGAGCCGCAGCAGAGGTGGCTGCAGTGGGGGCGGGCGCAGTGGGGGCAGGGGAAGCCGTGGTCGGGGTAGGAGAAGCAGCAAGAAGGGTGGGGGGAGCTGACTCACAGGAAAGAGGCACTTTTCCCACTAGATTCCCAGAAGAGCAGCTTTTTTTTCACTAGATTTCCAGAAGAAGACCAAGCGCATCTACACGACCGCTGAACCTTCAGAGGAAGACTACACCCTTCTACAGGATCACTGCTTCAAAAGAACCACATCCACCATTCCAAGAAAGCTACAGCCACCATGCTGTCCATTTTTGGACTGCTACCAACACCCTGACCAACAGAGTGTCAGGGCATATTCTGACTGTCAGTAGTTTGTTTTTGTACTAGTGCATTTGTGTTTTAATTTTCCTAAGAAACAACTACTATTCCTACTCCCATGTCTTTGCCTGAGAGCCCCTTAATTTCAAAATGATAATTCAGAGAGAGGGAGTTTGCATTTTTGATTTCAAGGGAGGCTCCTTCCTCTCTTAGCAGACACCTGCCTTTTCAAACCAAACACAGGGCCATGACTTTCCACAAGAGGAGTCACTGGTGTACATATCATGGACCTCTCTCAATCCTATTAAAGTATGGAAATCCTGGTTTAGAATACACGGATATGAAACAACTTTGAGAGACAGAGACTAAAATGGCTTGTGGATTTATTATTTTTTAGTAATGGGGAAAATTACCCAAAAGGTGTTGTTTTATAACATTTTAAAATATACTACATAAAAATTAAAAACTGCAATAAAAAGAGTTATATAAATAAGTGCTTTTTAATTAGAAACACAGAAATGTGAAGATATATATGGATGACATTTTCATAACAATATGAAATTACAAAAAATATCTACAGTGAACCACAACACAAAAGTAGGTAAGACTGTACTTTATTTAGATCTTGTGTTGCTGGAGTGTTTTTCTTCGGGAGAGAAGCTAGTATTTCTATGAAGAACTCTCTCACATCTGATAATTAAATTTCCTTATTTCTTCTAGTGCTGGGTATCACATCCCGCCTGAAAGGAGCTACTGAAGGCAAAGAACTGGTTCTGCGTGGTCTGAAACTGAAGGATGAAGACCCAATACCAGCTCTGTTTCCTGTCAGGTGGGAGGGCGTGTTGCTTGAGGGCATGGTAAAAGCTCTGTTTTGTCTCGTGTGGGAGGATGCATCCATGGATGGCCCAATATTGGATCTGGTTGGAATCAGGTTGATGGCTGGTTCCATTGATGACCCAAAACCTGTTCGACGTGGCATCGCACTGGAGGGGATGTTGGTGTCAGACGCACTGTACAATCTGCCCGTGGTCACACTGGAGGATATGTTGGTGTCAGATGCACTGTAGGGTCTGGCTGGTAGCACAAAGGGGGGTACGTTGGTTCCAGACACAGTGTGGACTCTATGTCTAGGCACTCTCCGCTGTGCTAGAGTAAACAAAAGGATAAAAAACAAATCGAGAGAGAATTAACGTTTGCTCTTAAATGCTCCTTACAAGGGCATGTATGTGAAGTACTTCTAGATGTTTGCTCCTTAAATGCTTCTTTGAAACACATGGCACCTGATTATTATATATAAATATTTAATAGACAAAGGACATTAGCACAAGTATCCTAGCCCGTAAATAGTTGCTATAGCACTTTAAATGAAGTGCTACAAGTATTCACATAAAGACATCTTTTATTTCTCATCATATTAACTCCAAAGCTGTGTTTTTTATTCAAGGAAACAAACTTATTCTGAATGTTAATGTTTTATAACAGAAAGAAAGGAAAAAGCCTTTGGCTCTTAAAAAGAAAGAAAGAACAAAAGAAAGAATGAAAGAAAGAATGTAATTAAACTAAGTTAGAAAAGAAAACATTCAAAAAGAAGACTTACCAGCAGGAGTAGAAGTAGCAGGTGTACGGGGTGCTCTGGGTCCAAAGCTCACCTGAAATATATCTGTTCAGAGATAATACATTTACTTCAGAGAAGGTAAATTTTTAAAAGCAATGAAAAGCACAGAACTGAAATGGTTGTGTTTGCAAGAGAATATGATTAAAAAACGCTAATGGTATGTAACATAATGAAAGGAAGAAGCATATGGCAAAAAAAAAAAAAAAAGTAAGAAAAAAATTCAAAACGTCAAAAAGCCACCCACACACTACTGCTACTCTGGAAAACCAAAAAAATCATAAAAAGCAACCAACCAAAACAGAACCCCAAACCAAAAATAGCCAAGCTATTGGGCACCAATGGAGAGAATCACAGCAGTAATTTTAATGCCTGTGTTAGCTTTCACCACCCCTTTCTCTTCTGATAAATGTCTCAGAATATTTCTGTTAGCAATAGTTTTAATGCTCCATTATGTTTACAATTAAGGATTGTTGTATTTGACTGCAGAAGCTGTGCAGCATAAAGGCAGATGCTGGCTAGGAACTCACATCCCAGTGACTACAATTATTTGACAAGCAGACTTACCATCATGAGCTTGTGCTAGTGCAGGAGGTGTACGAGCAGCTTGGGCTGAAACCGGAAACTGAAAAGAGGCTGTTCAGAGAAAATAAAATGACTTCAGAGGAGGTACATTTTTAAACGCAAAGAAATGCACAGATTTGAAATGGCTATAGTTGCAATAAATTACTATTTCAAAATATCTGCGATAGTGTTATTGCTCCATTATGTTTACAATCAAGTATTGTTGTATTTGTCTTCAGAAGTTGTGCAGCATGAAGGAAGATGCTGGCAAGGAACCTACATCCAAATGACTATAATTTCTTGACAAGCAGACTTACCATTAGGATCAGGAGTACGAGGTGAAATGGTTCCTTGGGGTACGAAGACAAGCTGAAATGATTCTGTGTAGAGAAAGTAAATGTACTTCAGAGAAGGTGAATTTTAAAAATATGGAAATATATGAAACTGAAATGGTTATGTTTGCAAGGGAAGGCTATTACAATGATTTATCACATAAAGAAAAGAAATGCCTTCAGTAAAAAAAAAAAGTTGAAGGCGGAGATAATTTTAAAACAAAAAAATTAGAGCCCCAACACCAAACCACCCAGCGGAACCACTCCCCAAAACCAAAGAACCCAACCAACCAAATCCAAACTGAAAACAAAAATTTTTCATGCAGTCAAGAACCAAAAGAAAAATTACACAAGTAATTTTAATCCCTGTGTTAGGTTTCACCATCCTCATTCTCTCTTTAAAAAATCTCACATTTCTGTTAGCACTCGTTTTATTGCTCCTTATGTTTAAAATAAAGTATTGTTGTATTTACGTACAAGATCTGTTCAGCATGAAGGGAGATGCTGCCTAGAAACCCGCATCCAAGAGACTATAATTTCTTGAAAAGCAGACTTACCATCAGGAGAAGTAGGAGTAGCAGGTGTACTGGCTGCGTGGGATGAAATTGAAGGCTGAAAATTACCTGTTGAAAAAAAGTAAGTTTTAACAAACAAGTAAACACTAAGACCTGAAATGCTTGTGGTTGAAAGGAAAAGTTATTATAAAAATGTTAATGGTTTAAAACAGAAAGAAAGGAGAAGGGACTTAGTTTAAGAAATGTAATTAAAAGAAATACTAAAAAAATAAATCAAAACTAAAACACCACCCAACCACAAGGACCACTTTGAAAACCCAAAAAGAATCCAACCAACCAAGCAGCTAAACCCAGACTAAAAAAAAAAATATCTAAGCAAATGCAGGACACATAGGGAAAAAAAATCCTCCAGTATTAATTTTAATCCCTGTGTTAGCCTACATCTTAAAAAGTATTATAACATTTCGGTTTGCACGAGGTTTAAAGCTCCATTGTGTTTATAATTAAGTGTTACGGGATAGGCCTA
Source organism: Melozone crissalis (assembly GCF_028551555.1). Taxonomy (NCBI): domain Eukaryota; kingdom Metazoa; phylum Chordata; class Aves; order Passeriformes; family Passerellidae; genus Melozone; species Melozone crissalis. The sequence goes on from NW_026535783.1 coordinate 4,391,668, forward strand.
CAGAAGCTGTGCAGCAGGAAGGGAGATGGCAGCTAGGAACCCACATCCCAGTGACTACAATTGCTTGAAAAAGTGACTTAAAAGAAGGAGCAGGATGACCAGGAGGTGTACAAGCTGCTAGGGCTGAAACACGAGGCTGAATATTATCTCTTGAGGAAAAATGGGATTTACAAACCAAGGAAATGCACTGATTGCAAATGGTTATGATTGAAAAAAAAAGCCTATTACAGGATATGAATGGTTTGTAATAGAAATAAATGAAAACCAATTTTGCTATTAAAAAAAGGAAAAAGCAAGCAAGCATGCAATTAAAAGAAGTAATAAAAGGAAAAAAATCAAAATGCACACACCCACCCAATCACCCCAATCTCTCCCCATGGATGTGGGCTCTCAACCCATATCCAAATCACTATAACGTTTTCACAAGCAGACTTATAATCAATAGCAGGAGTAGGAACACGAGGTGTACTGGCTCCTTGGGGAGGCCCTATGGAGTCTGTTCAGAGAAAGTGAATTTGCTTCAGAGATGGTAAATTTTAAAAAGAAAGGAGATGTATGGAATGGAAATGCTTGTAGTTGGAAGGAAAGGCAATGTTGGTTCCAGAGACAGTACAGTTTCTGTAGGATGACACACCTCCAAATATGTCGCTTCCAGACGCAGTATAGTATCTGCTGGGTGATTCGCCTTCAGATGCAGTATAGTATCTGCTGGGTGACGTACTGAAGGCTGAGCCGCTTCCAGACACAGTATAGGTTCTGCCGAGTGTCAGACTATGGAGGCCTGAGTCGGTTCCAGATAGACTATAGGATCTGCTGGGTGACGAAGTGAAGACAGAGTCGCTTCCAGACACAGTATAGGTTCCGTCGGGGGTCATACTACTGTAGTTTGAATCGGTTTCAGACAGACTGTAGGTATTGAATCTTGGACGTCCCCAGAATGCTGGAATAAAAAAATAGAAACAAATCACGAGAGAATCTACATTTTCTCTTAAATAGGTCTCTGTACGTATTTGAAGTACTTACAACTGTTTGCTCCGTGTCTTAATTGGTTATTTGAAAGACATTTCATATAAATATTCTATATTAGTCCTTAATAGACAAAGGACATTGTCACAACTGTCGTGCCCTAGGAATTATTGTAATCACATGTTGTTTGAAGTTTTAGATATTCTCACAGACATATTTTTCCCCTGGTCCTTATAAATTCTAAAGTGTGTTTTTTAATCAAGGAAACCAGAAGCTTCTACAGTCGTGACAAAAATTTTTATCCCTGTGTTATTTACACCACTTCTTTCTTGTGTGAAGAATGTCTCAGAACATTTCTCTTTGCACTAGGTGAATTGCTCCATTGTCGTTATACTAAACTGTTGCTGTATTTGCCTACAGAAGCTGCGCAGCATGAAGGGAGATGCTGGCTTGGAACCCCCATCCCAATGACTACAATTGCTTGAAGGAGAGACTTACCAGCAGGACGAGGACCAGGCCCAGGACCAGGGGCAGGAACGGGAGCAGGAAGTGGAGCAGGAGCAGGAGCAGGAGCAGGAGGAGCAGGAGGTCTATGAGGTGCTAGGGGTGAAGCGCGAAGCTGTATACTATCTCTTGATTAAAAGTAATATTTAAAAACTAAGGCAATGCACAGATTGGAAATGGTTATGGTTTAAAGGAAAGGCTATTAATAAATAAGAATGATTTGTAAGAGAAATAAAGAAAAAACAATTTGAAATGAAATTTGAAAATGAAATACAATTTGAAACAATTTGGAAAAAAAAAATTGAAACAATTAGAAAAATAAAACTTTCCAATAATAATTTTAAACTGTCTATTAGACATTGCCATCCCCTTACACTTCTCTAAAAAGTATAAAAACATTTCTGTTTGCCATATTTGTAATGCTTCATTACGTTTCCAGTGAAGCATTTCTGTATTGGTATACAGAAGCTGTGCAGCATGAAGAGAGATGTTGGCTAGGAACCCACATCCCAGTGAGTACAATTGCTGGAAAAAGAGACTTACCAGCAGGAGCAGGAGCAGGAGCAGGAGCAGGAGCAGGAGCAGGAGCAGCACCAGGATGACCAGGAGGTGTACGAGCTGCTTGAGGGGAAAACATGAGGCTGAATATTATCTCTTGAGGAAAAATAGGATTTATAAACCATGGAAAGGTACCCATTGGAAATGGTTAAGTTTAAAAAGAACGGCTGTTACAGAATATGAATGGTATGTAATAGAAATATAGGAAAAACAACTTTGCAATTTAAAAAGGAAAAAAAAAAAGAAAGCAAGCAAGCATGCAATTAAAAGAAGTAGTAAAAGGAAAAAAATCAAAATGCATACACCCACCCACCCACCGCAAACAGTCCGCTTGGATGTGGGATCTCAACCCACATCCAAATCACTATAACATTTTCACAAGCACACTTACCACCAAAAGCAGGAATAGGAGCACGAGGTGTACTGGCTCCTTGGGGAGGCCCGATGGAGTCTGTTCAGAGAAAGTGAATTTGCTTCAGTGATGGTAAATTTTAAAAAGAAAGGAGATGTATGGAATGGAAATGCTTGTAGTTGGAAGGAAAGGCAGTGTTGGTTCCAGAGACAGTACAGATTCTGTAGGATGACACACCTCCAGACATGTTGCTTCCAGATGCAGTATAGTATCTGCTGGGTGACGTACTGAAGAATGAGTTGCCTTCAGACGCAGTATAGTATCTGCTGGGTGATTCGCCTTCAGATGCAGTATAGTATCTGCTGGGTGATTCACCTTCAGACGCAGCATAGTATCTGCTGGGTGACGTACTGAAGGCTGAGCAGCTTCCAGACACAGTATAGGTTCTGCCGAGTGTCAGACTATGGAGGCCTGAGTCGGTTCCAGATAGACTATAGGATCTGCTGGGTGATGAAGTGAAGACTGAGTCGCTTCCAGACAGAGTGTAGGTTCTGTCGGGTGTCATACTACTGTAACCTGAGTCGATTTCAGACAGACTGTAGGTTCTGAATCTTTGACGTCCCCAGAATGCTAGAATAAAAAAAAATGAACATAAACATATCAGGAGAGAATCTACATTTGTTGTAAAATAGCTTTGACAAGACTATGTATTTGAAGTATTTACAACTGTCTGCCTCTTAATTGCTTATTTGAAAGACATGGCATATAAATATTCTTTATTATCCTTAATAGGCAAACGACATTAGCACAAGTATCTTGCCCTACAAAGTATTGTAATTAGACATTGTTTGAAGTTTTACATATTTTCACACACATATTTTTCCCCTGGTCCTTATAAATTCTAAAGTGTTTTTTTTAATCAAGGAAAGCAACTTCTCCTACAGTCTGGCAAAAACTTTAATCCCTGTGTTAGTTACACCACTTCTTTCTTGTGTGAAGAATGTCTCAGAACATTTCTCTTTGCACTAGGTGAATTGCTCCATTATTGTTATACTAAAGTGTTGTTGTATTTGCCTACAGAAGCTGTGCAGCGTGCAGGGAGATGCTGGCTAGGAAACCACATCCCAGTGACTACAGTGGCTGCTCTCTTGAAGAAGAGACTTACCAGCAGGACCCGGACCAGGACCAGGAGCAGGAGCAGCAACGAGAGCAGGAACTGGAGCAGGACCAGGAGCAGCTGGAGGTCTATGAGCTGTTAGGGTGAAACACAAGGCTTAATATTATCTCTTCTAGAAAAGATTTAAGGACCAAGGCAATGAACATATTGGAAATGGTTATGATTGAAATGAACAATGATTAAATATATGAATGGTTTGTAACAGAAAAATAGAAAAACAAATCTATTATTAAAAGAAAGAGTATTAAAATAAGCATTTAAATAAGAAAATAAAAAATCAAACACCCACACACCCACCTCAACCACTCCCCAAAACCAAAAGAATCCAAGCAACCAAGCATCCAAACCCAAAGAAAAACCAAAGCAAACCCACAAGGACATAGAGACGAATGGAAAATATTTCCAGTAATAATTTTAAACCCTATGTTTGCTTCCACCTACAGCTTTCCCTTCTCTATAAAGTATCATGACCTTTCTGTTTGCACTAGTTGTAATGCTCCATTATGTTTACAATGAAGTGTTGCTGTATTTGCCTACAGAAGCTGCACAGCGTGAAGGGAGATGCAGGCAGTTGTAGTGACATCCCAGTCACTACAACTGCCTGAAAAGAAAACTTACCAGCAGGAGCTGGAGCAGGAGCAGGACCAGGAGCAGGAGCAGGCCCAGGGCCAGGACCAGGACCAGGATCAGGACCAGGAGGACCAGGAGGTGTACGAGCTGCTTGGGGTGAAACATGAGGCTGAGTATTATCCCTTGAGGAAAAATAGGATTTACAAACCACAGAAATGCAGTGATTGGAAATGGTTATGTTTGAAAGGAAAGGCTATTACAGAATATGAATGGTTTGTAATAGAAATAGAGGAAAAACAATTTTGCTATGAAATAAAAAGAGAAATCAAGCAAGCATGCAAATAAAAGACGTAATAAAAGGAAAAAAATTCAAAATGCAAACACCCACCCACCTCAACCACTCCCCATGGATGTGGTCTCTCAACCCACATCCAGATGGCTCTAATATTTTCAGAAGCAGACTTATAATCAACAGCAGGAATAGGAGCACGAGGTGTACTGGCTCCTTGGGGATGCTCCTTGGTTCTGGGGTGGAGGGGTGAGAAGGACAAGACATGCACAGCGTTCTGATCCAGGGGATGTCCTGGAAGTGCACTCTCTACCTGCCCCTGGTGCCGATCACCACAATCCATCTCTTCCTGCTCAGCAGATTTTGGGAATCCAGGGGTTGGTATGTCCCACTTCAGAATAGGTATGAGGTCGTCCTGGATCTGGAGACGCAACTAGATGATTTAGGAGAAAATTGTCTGCCCAGTCAACCCCCCAATTATGATTCATCTGTAAGATGGATCACTACCTTTAAGATCAAGAAGAAAGGGTAACCATAGTAGGTGATTCCCTTCTGAAGGGAACTGAGGGCCCCATATGTTGGCCAGATCCATCCCACAGGGAAATCTGTTGCCTCCCTGGAGCCCAGGTACAAAATATCTCTGAGAGACTTCCTGGGCTGATTCAGCCCTCTGATTATTACCCACTGCTGATACTCCAGGCTGGTAGTGATGAGATTGAAAAGAGGAGTGTCAAGGCAATTAGAAAGGACTTCAGGGGACTGGGTCAGGTAGTTGATAGGGCAGGAGCACAGGTAGTTTTCTGCTCAGTCCCTCAGGTGGCGGAGGAAAATGATGAAAGAAACAGGAGAATCCACATCATCAACAAGTGGCTTAAGTGTTGGTGTCGTCGGCAAAATTTTGGATTCTTTGATCATGGGGAAACTTTTACAGCATCTGCTCTGCTAGAGCCAGATGTGGTACATGTCTCTGTTAAGGACAAAAGGTTTTTAGCTCATGAACTGGCAGACCTCATTGAGAGGGCTTTAAACTATGTTTGAAGGGGGAAGGGGAACCAGCTGAGCTATCTGGAAACAGGCCCAAGGGTTGCAAGGCTAAGTTAAGGGTGAAGTCAGTAGCCCAGCTGAGGTGCATGTATACCAATGCACGCAGCTTGGGCAACAAACAAGAAAAGCTGGAGGCCATGGTGCAGCTGCAGAGCTATGATGTAGTTGCCATCACGGAAACGTGGTGGGATGACTCACATAACTGGAGTACTGCACTGGATGGATACAAGCACCTCAGAAGAGACAGGAAAGGAAGAAGAGGAGGAGGGGTGGCCCTTTATATTAAGCAGACTTTCGATGCCATAGAAATTGAAACTAAGGCAGATGGAGTTGAATGTCTATGGGTAAGAATTAAGGGGAAGGCCAACAAGGCTGACACCCTACTGGGAGTCTGCTATCATCCACTCAACCAGGAAGAAGAGGTAGATGACTTATTTTATAAGCAGCTAGGTAATGTTTCAAGATCATCAGCCCTTGTTCTTGTGGGTGACTTCAACCTACCAGAAATCTGCTGGGAACTTAATACAGCAGTAAAGAGGCAGTCCAGGAAATTCTTAGAATGCATGGAGGACAACTTTTTGTTGCAGCTGCTGGGGGAACCCACCAGGGGAGGCACTGTGTTAGATCTGCTGTTTGCAAATAGAGATGGGCTGGTGGGAGATGCAGTGGTTGGAGGTCGCTTGGGGCAGAATGATCACAAACTAATAGATTTCTCAATATTTGGTGAAGTCAGGAGGAGCACCAGTAAGACTCTTGCATTGGACTTCCGGAAGGCAGACTTTGGCCTGTTTAGGAGACTTATTCAGAGCATCCCTTGGGAAACAGCCCTTAAAAACAAAGGAGTTCAGGAAGGGTGGGCATACCTCAAAATAGAGATCTTGAGGACACAGGAACAGACTGTCCCTGTGTGCTGAAAGATCAGTCAGCAGGGTAAATGTCCAGGCTGGCTGGGCAAGGATGGTTTGGAGGAACTTCGGAATAAACAGAGGATGTATCAGCATTGGAAGGAGGTCTCTGAGGAAGTATTCAAGAAGGCTGCTGGAGCATGCAGAAAAAAATATGGGAGGCCAAAGCTCATTTTGAACACTGAATGGCAACTTCTGTAAAGGATAATAAAAAATGTTTTTACAAATACATTAATGCTAGAAGGAAGGGTGGGACCAGCCTTTGTTCTCTATTGGGCAAGGGAGGGAACTTAATATCTGTAGATGAGGAGAAGGCAGAAGCGCTTAATGCCTACCTTGCCTCAGTTTTGAGTGGGAAGATGACTTGCCCTCAAGACACCTGCCCGCCTGGGCTGGTTGATGGTGACAGGGAGCAGAATGGTTCCCCCCATTATCCAAGAGAAGGCAGTCATAGAACTACTGAAATGCTTGGATGTTCATAAACCTATGGGACCAGACGAGATCCACCCCAGGGTAATGAGAGAGCTGGCAAACGAGCTTGCAAAGCCACTCTCCATCATTTACCAACAGTCCCGGCTCACTGGTGAGGTTCCGGATGACTGGAAGCTGGCCAATGTGGTACCCATTCACAAAAAAGGTGCAAAGGAGGATCCTGGTAATTATAGACCAGTCAGCCTGACCTCAGTACCTGGCAAAATAATGGAAGAGTTTATATTAAGTGCCATCACACAGTATGTACAGGATGGCCAGGGTATCAGACCCAGCCAGCATGGGTTTAGGAGGGGTCGGTCATGTTTGACCAACCTGGTCACCTTTTATGACCAGGTAACCCACCTAGTGGATGCAGGGAAGGCTGCAGATGTTGTTTATTTGGATTTCAGCAAGGCCTTTGACACTGTCTCCCACAGCATTCTCCTAGACAAACTGGCAGGCTGTGGCTTGGACAGGAGCACTCTTTTCTGGGTTCAGAACTGGCTGCATGGCCGGGCCCAGAGAGTGGTGGTGAATGGTGCTGCATCCAGCTGGTGGCCAGTCACCAGTGGTGTCCCTCAGGGGTCAGTGCCAGTTCTGTTTAATATTTTTATTGATGACATGGATGAGAGTTTAGAATCTTTCATTAGCAAATTTGCAGATGACACTAAGGTGGGAGCATGTGTTGATCTGTTAGAGGGACGGAGGGCTTTGCAGAGGGACTTGGAATGGTTGGATTTATGGGCTGAATCTAATGGGATGAAGTTCAATAAGTCCAAGTGCTGAGTCCTGCACTTTGGCCACAATAACCCCCTGCAACGTTATAGGCTGGAGACAGTGTGGCTGGACAGTGCTCAGGTGGAAAGGGACCTGGGGGTGTTGGTTGACAGTCAGCTGAACATGAGCCAGCAATGTGCCCAGGTGGCCAAGAAGGCCAATGGCATCCTGGCTAGTATCAGGAATGGTGTGGCCAGCAGGAGCAGGGAGGTCATTCTTCCCCTGTACCCAGCACTGGTGAGGCCACACCTTGAGTATTGCGTCCAGTTGTGGGCCCCTCAGTTTATGAGGGACGTTGAGATGCTTGAGCATGTCCAAATGAGAGCAACGAGACTGGTGAGGGGCTTGGAGCACAAGCCATATGAAGAATGACTGAGGGAGCTGGGGTTGTTCAGCCTGGAGAAAAGGAGACTCAGAGGTGACCTTATCACTCTCTTCAACTTCCTGAAGGGTGGCTGTAGTGAGCTGGGGGTCGGTCTCTTTCTCCGGGCAACAACAGACAGAACAAGAGGACACAGTCTCAAGCTGTCTCAAGGGAGATACAGGCTAGAATTAAGGAGGAAGTTTTTCACAGAAAGAGTGGTCAAACACTGGAGTCATCTACCCAGGGAGGTGGTGCATGCAGTCACCATCCCTCGATGTGTTTAAAAAAAGACTGGATGTGGCACTTGGTGCCATGATCTAGTTGAGGTGTTAGAACATGGGTGGGACTCGATGATCTTAAAGGTCTCTTCCAACCTAGAAATTCAGTGATTCTGTGTATTATTTGCTTTGCAGGCCCGGTTGGGGCTTAGGTTCTTTTGTGCATGGGTCTCCTCCTGAGCCTGTGACAGTGACCACCAGGGACCCACTCCTACTCTGATGTCAATAAATTCTGAGAGTGATTGAAATATGTCGGATAAAATTGGAGTAATGTTTAGCCTGTGAGTTTCCGCAAAGTATTGAATATTTCTTAATTCCATGGATACAAAGTAGTAAGTGAGATTGCTGGGTGTACATATGTAAGAGAAGTGATTCCCTATGCACCAAGTACTAAAATACAGTAATGCCTCCTTTCCAACCCTGAGCTGGCAGCAGGGATCAGACCCTGCTTAGAAACTTTCATTTTGGCAACTTCTGTAAGCAGGAAAGAAAGGTCAAAATGAAACATTTTCACCTTATGTTTTCCTCTGGTGGACCTTTTTGGGAGCCAAGGTGTCCTGGGTGTGTGCAGAGCAGAGCAGCCCCAGAAACCCCTTGGTTTGCCCACCAGTTGTCATGCCTTGTTGCAGGTGTGCCCAGCTCAGGCAGAAGAAAGAGCCCGCAGCGCAGTGGGCACTGTGCCCTGCCCAGCCAGGGCTCTCTGGCACAGAGCAGCAGCAGCAGCAGCAGCGCCGTTCAACCCGCTCCTGCCTTGGCTTCCCCTGGCACACAGAAGCCTCTGGAAATCAGCACCGCCAGTGACATTCCCAGCCTGGAGCAGCTCCTGCATACAGGCAGATGCTGCCAGTTTGACTGCTTCCAAAGGGGAATAAAGGCAGAGATGTACATGCACCAGAGCCCTGGGCATGTCCAATAAATGTTCAAATATGTGGGGAGATTTTTTAGGAATGATTTCAGCTGTTATGCCAGCAGTGGCTTCTCTCCTGGTTCTGTGCAATGCTGTGGGCCATTTTCTTGGCCTGGTTTCCTTTGCTTGGGTCCCATCTGAGTGCTCAGTTGGGGTCCAGGCTGTAGGTGCTTTGTGCACTCTTGGAGTTCCTCTTGGATCTCTTGAACAACAGGGTTTGGCTCATGAGGGGAATTTATGCTGCTTTTTGACAGAGGAGAACTTTGCAGGCTATTTTGTGTTTGCTGTAGGGAAGGTTGGTTATTGCTTGGCATAAATTCACAGACCAACATAGAAGGTTTACTTTGCGATGTCAGGGCATGGTTTCCACGTCGTGATAGTGACATCAGAAGGTTGCCTTGGTGCACAGAAGGCCTGAGTGTCAGAGCAGCTGTAGGTCTTGCTGAGAGCAGGAGCATCCTCCTGGTTAAGACATTTGTCATTGGACAGCTGTGCACTGACAAGAGCCTTGTTTTACCAACTGTGTAAGCACAGCCTGCACACTTGTAGAGCAGTGCCACAATGAGGGAGGAACTCACTGCTGCAGTTTTTGCTGCTTTTGCCATTTTTTATTCTGCTTACTACCTGACTCAGCTGGCACGTAAGTAGAGGTTTTCCCTGGATGTAACCTAACCGATAACTTTTGTATGCCTTCCTGCTCTTTCTTAGTGACTCCATTGAATTAGAAAGAAAGGAACATTAGGAGGCCATTGGTTGGGTAAGGCTCCTGTCAAGTCATTCAGCTAAAAAGGGGGTGTCTGTTTCCACAGGGGCAGCATTTGCAAGGGAACTTGGAAGGACAAGCAAGACAGCTTTGGAAATGTAGACTGGCAGACTTTCTTGGAGGGCCTTCTAAAAACTCTGCAGTTGTTCCCAGAATTCAGGGAAAGCTTCTTTCTTTCTAAATTTTGTCATGAAGGGATTTTACTGTCTAACTTGATCTTTTACTGAGTGCTAAAATATTGATTCCCTTTGCAAGGAAGTGCAAACTCCAAAACAGTAAATGTCTGCTCCAGAACCCTGAAGCTGCTGCTGTGCTGTTTCTCAATAGAACTGCCACAGCTCAGGAGGATTTTGGGGAAGCTTTTCTGGGCAACGTGTTTCCAGCAAGTTAATGAGAATTAGGGTATGCAAATGATTTTTTAAAAAAAAGTACCTGAGGGAGAGGATAAAAAAAGCTGCTTGATGTGTTTGGTAAAACAGGAGCATTGAGTGTTACAGATGAATTTGCATTTTCTTGGTCATGTTTGTATTCATTTACTGGCAAAACAGCCAAAGTGTAGGCACAAGCAAGAAAATTGTCCTGATCTCTTGCTGGCCGTGTGAATGAAATGTGTCTCCTGGAGGGATTTTGTGAAATGGAAAATCATCTGTTTGGGTTGACTTGTTCTGTGGGATTCAGCAGCCCAGGCAGTTTTCTCACAGCATTTGTTCATTTTCCCTTGCCCACTACAGGTCACCTCAGGCATATATTCAGAGGTGGGGATTATGAGGTGAGTGAGAAAGGGAGATTTCATGTTCATTTCTTATGTTAAGGAATTGTAGAGCCAGCTGTCAGCTTGGCCAGTACAGTAGAGTGTAGAGGGCCAGCTAGGGAGGCCGAAAGGAAATCAATTTTCATGCCTTCGACAAAAACAAAAAAAGCATAAGTGGATATTTTTAAATTTTCATCTCAGAGCCCTGAAGAACTATAAACTCAGTTTGGCAGAGAGAATGTCGCATCCTGCAAGCAGCTAGAGGGGAATACTGAACTAAGAGCAATTCCTTAAAGAGTAGAATTAGCCCATTTCAATTTAGTCAGACTGACTGAGAATTCTATTCCTATAGATTTAGAATCCCATTGCAATCAAAGTTTCTCATTCCTCCTTAGAAGATGTGGTGGTAAATGTGAAAAGAAATGAGGTCCTAAATGATAGATGAAGGCCTGTCCCTCATGCTAATCTCTTGCCAAAGCTGACAGAACCAATAGCCGTCTCTCCCCCGGCTCCTGCTGCTCCTGGAGAAGAAGCCCAAGAGGAGCAAATTGAGGTGTATGAGTGCCAGGCTCCATCAGTGCTCACACCAGAGCCTGGATATCGTGAGCCCGTAAGTGCCAGTTTTGTGTGGTGCTGTCTTGAGAGCAAGGCAGAGGTGCAAGTTTTGGAGCAGCCAGCGCTTCCTGTTGCTGGCTGAGGATGCTGAGTGCTGGAGTGCTGCCAGGAGCTAGGGATTTCCTGCAGGCAGCGACAGCAGAACTTGGCCTTTGACCTGTGATGTTGAGGCCCCAAAGGGCTGGTGCCTGTGGGAGAGCATCTGGCTCCTTGGCACAGGGAAGCTCTGTCTCTGGGCTTCTGCAGCGCTGTGGCCGAGGGCACACGTGGTAGTGCTGGATGTCACAGGCCTTTGTTTCTTTGTTTTCCCTTGTTGGAAAGGTGTGTTTTGCTTGTGAAATTGGTCTACAGTTTTCTTGAGGAATTCTTTGTTTCTACAAATTCTTTTGGACCAGTCGTCTTTAGTCTTTTGATAAGCTACAGAAGATGGTTATGTGTCACAATCCATCCAAGTGAATGGATGTTGTGATGATTCGTAGGAGGTGATCTCAGGGTGCAAAAGAACTAACACAGTACAAGGGGGTTTGCAGTAATTATCAAAACAAATGCACCTTTATTGAATGACCACTGCAAAATGCGATTGAGGGATTAAGGGAGAGAAAAAGATAAAGAGAGAGAAGAGAGAGGGGGAGATATAGCTACCGACATAGAGACAAAGTCTTTTGGTCCAGTCCAGTCGAGGATCTGCCTGATATGCTCGGGAGATCTCAAAATCTGTAGCTAGCTCAGAGGTATTTAATTTTGAAAGTTGGGGGGGGGGGGGGGGGTGGGGGTGGGAAAGAGATACAATAGGGAATAGATGTAACAGGTACTCTATATTCTCAGCAGTAAATGAGAGCCATTGTTTTCCTGGTCCAGTGGTCACACCTGCAGGCAAACATCTCACTTTGATCAGCTTGACTCCCCCCACACACTTCCCTCAGGCCGGGGGTTTCAGTCCCAGTCCTTGATGGAGAGGGTCCTTACATCTCAGTCTGTCTGTCACGGTGGTTTTAAAGCAGGTGAGGGTCTTCTGTGGGAGACCACCTGAAACTCAGGAGAAGTCCAACCAGGCCAAGAGATGGGACAGCTTCCAAAGCCATTGTTGCAAACGGGGCACAGTGCCCCCTTCTTGGCAGAGAGCAAACTACACCTGTGAAAACAAATAGCTTAACACTGAGCTTTCAGGTCTCCAAGCCTTTGGCGTGTGACTTTCTTCTTCAGAACCAGAGATTATTGACGGGGCAGGGGGGGGAAGGGTCTTCTCTTCAGTGGTCTCTCAATGAAAATCATGAAGCAGATGAGGGAAAATTTGGACAGACTCACATTACGTTGTCCATGAAGCTGTGGGGAGCCATTCTTGTTCTGTGTGGCCAAAGAAAGGAAATGCACGCAGTTGGGAAGCCTTCTTGTGAGGCAAAAAGCAGAAGGGGCATGTTTCTGTTAATGCACTTAGTGATAAAGTCTGCTGCTTTGGCAAGAGCCTTGGAGCCTGGAGTGGGGGTGAAGCTGGGAGTCTTTGACTGCTGTCTTGTTTTGCTCAGAAGAGGAACATGTAGAAATGGTGGATGCTGTACTTGAACTCAAGCAGGCCATGCTGTGGCTGGGGAACTGCATGGGTTAAAAGAGCCCAGGGGTGCCATAGAAGATCAGCTGAAGAAGAGCGAGCCTGGGACCAGGTGTCCAAGAAGGCCAAGGGCATGGTGGCTGTGCCAGCAGCAGTGGGGCAGCCAGAGCAGGGCAGTGAGCATGGCCCTGTGCTGGGCAGCGCTGCGGCCACAGCTGGAGTGCTGTGTGCACTTGTGGGTCCCTGGGAAGCAGAAAGTCATGGAGGGGCTGCAGTGTGAGCAGAGAAGGACAGGGGAGCTGGGCAAGGGAGTGCAGCACAAGGCCAGTGAGGAGGTGCTAAAGGGAGCTGTAGCCTGGAAAATGGGAGGCTCATGAGGGACCTTCAGGCAGACTTCCATCAATCCCTATATGACAGTGCTCAGCACAGTCACTGTTTCCCTACCAAACATGCCCTCACTAAATCCAAGTGCTTTAGACACCGGAATGGGTGATACTTCCATGTTGTGTTTTCGGGCTAGTTGGTTGTTGGGAGAGTAGCTAAGAATTGGAAAAGTACAAGGCCGTGGCCAATTCCAAGTCCTGCACCTGCAAGATAGCGTGTCCTTGGGCCTAGCTGTAGTATGATAACAAAGAGTTGAAGAGACATGAGAAAAGAGAGATGTAACATCTAAAGAATGGAGAAGAACTGATGTAGTGGTGTGGCCAATGGTCAGAGTAAATTACAGAATATTCAAGAGCTTACTAGTTGCTGTATAAATGTCTGATGCTGTCTTCAATAAAGGAAGCTTGCTGATTCTCATATTGAGCGTCCCAAGTTTTCCCTGCAACCAACAAATGACTCATCCCTGATAGATGGCTCAATCTGCAACAGCTGGTTTGCTAGAAGAGGAAGCCCTGTTTGTTTTCTCCTTTTGCAGCAAGCAAAGATGCTTCTGCACAACATTTCCTGCCCTTTTGACGCCTTGAATGAGATTGTGATCCAGTTTGAGTTTTCCACGTCTGCAGCAGCAACGGCAATGGATTGTTGTCTCTTTCCTCCTCTTCCAATTCTGAGCTTTCAAGAACTAAAAGCTGCATTTTACAGAGACAACATTGCTTGCTGATAGCAGCTAGGGAGAAATATCAACTTCATATCCATCTAGAATTCTGTTGAGTTGACCCATATGAATTTGGTCGGAGGAACTTAGAATCCCTGTGTGGCTACAAAATGGTCTGATTTCTCCTAAGAAGATGTGGTGGTAGATTTGAAAAGAAATGAGGTTCTAAATGATAGATGACAGCCTGTCCCTCATGCTTCTCTCCTGCCACAGCTGACAGAACCAACAGCCATCTCTCCCCTAGCTCCCGCTGCTCCTGGAGAAGAAGCCCAAGAGGAACAAATTGAGGTGTATGAGCACCAGGCTCCATCAGTGGTCACACCAGAGCCTGGATATTGTGAGCCTGTAAGTGCCAGTTTTGTGTGCTGCTGTCTTTAGAGCAAGGCAGAGGTGCAAGTTTTGGAGCAGCCAGCGCTTCCTGTTGCTGGCTGAGGATGCTGAGTGCTGGAGTCCTGCAAGGAGCTAGGAGTTTCCTGCATGCAGCGTGTCCTGGTTTCGGGCAAATTTGGTAGAGAATCGCCAAAGGAGGGCCCCTCCAGAATGCAAACCCACGCAGCCCCTTCCCCCATTCGGTTCGGGAAGAATTCCTCAGGGAGAAGTGGGAAGAACCTGTTTATTTAACAGGCACAGCACCCCCCCCAGCACAGAAAATGAACAATACCAGATGACACCACTCTGAAAAAGATGACAAAATCAGAAAGTCTCTTTTGGGGGTGGTTGCTCTGTTCTCAGTCCCTCCAGTGCTGGGGCAGCTGCTGCAGGCCAAACGGTGCAAACCCTCGCTGTTCCCAGGTCCCAGTCCTGAGCAGGTTCGAGATGGTCGAAGAAAAAAGAGAGGAGAAACAGTCCAGGAAGGAGTTTGGACTGTTTAGGTAGAACCAGCTAATAAGCAGAAGCAAAAGCAAGCAGAAGCGAGAGCAGAGAGGGCGCAAGCAAAGGAGCAAGCCAAAAGCAAAAAGCGAAAACAGCCCTAAGTACTGCCTGTCACTGTGTCCCTGATAAGAGAAACCTAAACAAAACTTTTCACTCTTCAGAGACAGTCTTAAAGGCATAGAACATATGAATGGGGACACAAGCATCATAATGTCACCCCAGGGCATTCTACCCTTTATCCCCATATCATCAACATACTACCACCCATCATGCAGTATTCATACAAAATTTCCATCTGTTCCCCCAAAATTTACCAGCGATACCTATTATGCCCTCATCACATCCCCACACTGGACCACTGAATCCTGGCCCTATACTACAGAGCTGCAGGATTCCTCCCTTTCACTTAACTCACTTAAAGCTCCATCTTCCACTTTCCCAGACCTTCAACATTTACACAGTTCCTTCTATCTCATGTCTGTGTGGTTTAATGTACAGACAATGGCAGTAACATGCAATGAACAGTGATATTGCATATCATTCCTATCCCACAATCAGATCTCCCTGAGGTACACATCGTGTCATTCCATCTCTTTGCATTATCCACCATGTGCAACCTGGTCCCTGAGCAAAGACAACCCCACAAATCGGTTTGTCTGTACTCAAGGCAGAATTGGTCCACACAGTCTTCCCTAACAAACCTCTGATATGTACCACTGGGACTTTGTCTCCTTCTATTATATTCAGGGACTCAGACTGGGCAGCACCTGCTCAGTTGGTGGAACCTCGGGTGTTACCTAACAAGTGGCCTTTGCTAAATGCTGCTCCCAATTTTTGAAAGATCCCCCACCCAAAGCTTTCAACTGGGTTTTTAGTAGTCCATTGTACCTCTCTACCTTTCCTGCAGCTGGTGCATGATAGGGGGTATGGTACACCCACTGAATGCCATGTTCCCTAGCCTAGGTGTTGATAAGGCTGTTCTTGAAATGAGTCCCGTTGTCTGACTCGATCCTCTCAGGGGTGCCATGTCTCCACAGGACTTGCTTTTCAAGGCCCAGGATGGTGTTCCGGGCCGTAGCATGAGCCTCAGGGTAGGTTTCCAACCATCCAGTGGTGGCTTCCACCATGGTCAGCATGTAGCGCTTGCCCTGGCGTGTCTGGGGCAGTGTGATGGAGTCAATCTGCCAGGCCTCCCCATACTTGTACTTGGACCACCACCCACCGTACCAGAGGGGCTTCACTCGCTTGGCCTGCTTGATGGCAGCACACGTCTCACAGTCATGGATAACCTGAGAAATACTGTCCATGGATAGATCCACCCCTCGGTCTCGTGCCCACTTATAGGTGGCATCTCTGCCCTGATGGCCTGAGGCACCATGGGCCCATAGAAGTAGAAATTAATCTCCCTTATGTTCCCAATCTAGGTCTATTTTGGACACCCCTATTTTTGCAGTTTGGTCTACCTGCTCATTGTTTTGGTATTCCTCATTGGCTCTACTCTTGGGTACATGGGCATCTACATGGCGGACTTTCGCAGGTAGCCTCCCTACCCTGGTAGCAATGTCTTTCCACGCATCAGCAGCCCAAATTGGTTTTCCCCTGCGTTGCCAGTTAGCCTTTTTCCACCTCTCCAGCCATCTCCACAGAGCATTGGCTACCATCCATGAATCAGTGTAGAGGTAGAGCTTTGGCCATTTCTCTTTTCTGCAATGTCTAGGGCCAGTTGAACAGCTTTGAGTTCTGCAAGTTGGCTTGATCCACCTTCTCCTTCGGTAGCTTGTGCAACCTGTCATGTGGGGCTCCATATGGCTGCATTCCACTTCCGGTTCATCCCTACGATGTGACAGGAACTGTCAGTGAAAAGAGCGTAGCATGTTTCCTCTGATGGCAGTTGGTTATAGGGAGGAGCCTCTTCAGCACGTGTCACTGGTTCTTGTTCCTCTTCATCTGTGACACCAAAATTCTCACCTTTGGGCCATTTCGTAATTACCTCCAAAATCCCGGGGCGATTCAGTTTACCTCTACGGGCGCACTGAGTGATAAGAGCAATCCACTTGCTCCATGTAACACTGGTGGCATGGTGAGTGGAAGGAACCTTGCCTTTGAACATCCACCCCAGCACTGGTAGTCGAGGTGCCAAAAGGAGTTGTGCTTCACTCCCTATTACGTCCGAGGCAGCCTGGACTCCTTCATAGGCAGCCACGATTTCCTTCTCTGTTGGAGGGTAGTTGGCTTCAGAGCCTCTGTAGCTTCGACTCCAAAATCCCAGTGGTCGACCCCGAGTCTCCTCAGGCACCTTCTGCCAAAGGCTCCAGGACAAGCCATGGTCCCCGGCTGCAGAGTAGACCATGTTCTTTACCTCTGGTCCTGTCCTGATCGGGCCAAGGGCTACTGCATGAGCAATTTCCTGCTTGATCTGTGCAAAGGCTTGTTGCTGCTCAGGGCCCCACTGGAAATGGTTCTTCTTGTGGGTGACCAGGTAAAGAGGGCTCACGATCTGACCGTACTCAGGAATATGCATCCTCCAAAAACCTATGGCACCTAGGAAAGCTTGTGTTTCTTTCTGATTGGTGGGCGGAGACATTGCTGTGATCTTGTTGATGACATCTGTAGGAATCTGACGCCGTCCATCTTGCCACTTCACTCCCAGGAATTGAATCTCACGAGCTGGTCCCTTTACTTTGCTCTTTTTAATGGTGAAACCAGCTCCCAGGAGGATCTGGATGATTTCTTTCCCTTTCTCAAACACTTCCGCAGCTGTGTTCCCCTACACAATGATGTCATCAATATACTGCAGATGTTCTGGAGCCTCACCCCTTTCTAGTGCAGTCTGGATCAGTCCAGATGGCAGATGGTGGGGCTGTGCTTCCACCCCTGGGGCAGTTGGTTGCAGGTGTACTGCACTCCCCTCCATGTGAAAGCAAACTGAGGCCTGCATTCTGCTGCCAGAGGAATGGAGAAAAATGCATTGGCAATGTCTATAGTGGCATACCACTTTGCTGCCTTGGACTCTAGCTCATACTGGAGCTCTAATATGTCTGGCACAGCAGCACTCAGTGGTGGAGTCACTTCATTCAATGCACGGTAATCCACAGTCAATCTCCATTCTCCTTCAGATTTTCGCACAGGCCAAATGGGGCTGTTGAAGGGTGAGTGGGTCTTGCTGACCACCCCTTGGCTCTCCAGCTCTCGGATCATCTTATGGATGGGTATCACAGCATCTCGAGTGGTTCTATCCTGCCGTCGATGCACTATGGAAGTGGCAATGGGCACTCGTTGCTCTTCTCCCATCAGACATCCTACTGCAGATGGATTCTCAGACAACGCAGGCAAGGTGTTCAATTGCTGGATGCCCTCTGTCACTACAGCTGCTATCCCAAATGCCAACTTGAGTCCTTTTGGGTCTTTGAAATATCTGCTTCGAAGGTAGTCTATGCCCAAAATACATGGGGCCTCTGGGCCAGTCACAATAGGATGTTTCTTTCACTCATTCCCAGTTAGGCTCACATCAGCTTCCACCAAAG